>NC_070609.1:29852500-30477500 GCF_027172205.1 Podarcis raffonei
ATGTGCAACTTTTTGAGTGGCTTTTTCAATAAACTTGGAAAACTTTTTGTCTTTTGTACTCTGTGCCTTTGCTCGGGGAAGCTAAACTGGTACATACTGTTTGGACACCTATCAGTTGAATTTCTGTCTGCATCACAGTAAAGTTACTCAGGGCTGGGCAAATCTGGTAAATATTTAAGGGGGGGGTTCTCCTCCTTGAACCCCATTCGAGGGTGGTCCAGGAAAGGAGGTGGTGGCAGCTTTACCATTTGGCTTGTGATTTGCAACACCTAGATCTTTCCCCCTTCCTGGCCAAGTCCTGCCAGTGTCTAGGAGGAATGGGGGGGGGGGATGGATAGCCCTGCTTACTACAGGGATGTAGACTGATCCTTCTCCAATCCTCTGGCCACTGCTGAGTTTTCCAAACTTGCTGGCATATTGAGTGTAGCACCTTAACAGAATCATCTTTGAAAAATTTTAATAGTTCAGCTGGACTATCATCACTTCCACTGGCCTTGTTATTAGCAGTGCTTTCTAAGGCCCATTTGACTTCACTCTCCAGGATGTCTGGCTCAAGGTCAGCAACCACACTACCTGGGGTGTGCGAGACATCCATATCTTTCTGGTATAATTCCTTTGTGTATTCTTGCCACCTCTTCTTGATGTCTTCTGTTTGTTAGGTCCTTACTCCAGTGGAAACAAGAAATGTGGATCCTATTGCCCTTGCTTACTTTTCCCATCTGTATGATGAGTAGATCATATGGCTTCGATTCCCAACATAGTTCACAAAGTTAAGTCTCAGTCTGATCTAACTTCAGTCCAGAGGTGGAGCTGTTTTCTGTGAAATCTGCCTTGGAGGGAACATAGTCCTAAAGAAAGCAGGCCTATATTAAATATACTAAGGACATTGTAACAACATTTTTTTATTATAGGATCTTCTTTTTTATGGGTAATCTTGGACCACTAAAAGCCATAACGCATTTCTTTTCTAAATGGCACATTTGTTTTATTCCCCCCTTTAAATTTAATTCTTTTAAAAATAGTTAAGAAAAATACTGTGGGGTTTTTAAGGGCCAAGAAGAAGCAGAATGTTTGTAGTGTATGATACAATATGTGGTGTGACATCGGTGCAGCTCTGTCAACTAATAATGGAAGTTGAGGAGGAGGAGAGGCAAATCACATTGACTGTTGTTTGTTTAATTATCCCTAAGTAAAACTGATATCATGGAAACATACTATTTCACTTTATGAATTTTGCTGCCTCTGAATGTCATGATGGGCTTAGGTGATTTTAAAAGTGGATTAGATGAATAAATAGAGAATAGATCTACCAATGGTTACTAGTCATAAGGTTTCTGTCAAATACCAGTTGCTGGGGAGCAGGAGTAAGCTATTGCCTTCATGATCTGCTTCTGGGCTTCCCTGGGGCATATGATTGGCTACTGTAAGAAATAGGATGTTATGTTCATGCTTTGCATGCAAATGATCCCAGGTTCAATCCTTGACATCTCTTGTTCGAAACTCTGGAAACTACTGCCAGTCAGTAGAGATAGTACTGAGCTAGATGCAGGGCCAGCCATACCATTAGACAAACTGAGTTAGCCGCCTCAGACAGCTTCTTTTGGGTGTCATAATACGGGCAGCAAATTGTCAGTTGTTTAATTTCTTGTTATTGTAGTTGTACTCCCAAGGAGGTTGAGAGGCACTTGTCGGGAGCTCTGCCTCAGGTGCCAAAATTACTTGACTGTCCTCAGATATTATGCACCATGAGCTGGAGGGGGAGGCGTGGAGAACCATTTGCCACTCTGCCTCAGGCAGCAAAATGTCTTGGGTCTGTCCTGACTAGATGAATTTGTGGGCCAAATTAGTGTAAGGCAGCTTCCTGTACTCCTGCCTATGAAACAGGAGCAGTGTCTCCTTTCCCATGAAAGGTGTATCTGTGCCAGTGGGGCTTATATGGGAGGAGCAAAGGATTTTGCAGTGACAGAGAAAAGAACAGAATTCCTTAAACCCAAGTGATACCTCTTTTTTACACTCTCATACTTTCCCAAGTGGTTGATACTCCTGGGCAATATTCAACTGTGTGCTTTTCTTAAGAAGAGAAACTTATTTCTTAATATTTAGTGCTGAGTCAAAAAAATAAATCCCATGATTTGCCCCAACCATTCTCCATCACAATGGACGTTAGACTAAGTCCAGTCTTTATTGAGCATTTTTTCTGAATTAAGTTATATAACGTTCATTCAAAATTCATTCTGATTTGATTGTGTGATGGTTAATCATCCCAGTTAATTGTTCATCTCACACTTTCAGTTCTTCCTCATCACTTTTCTAATTGCAACATTCCTTTAAATGGGGGCAGGACGGGATTTATTGCACTAGAGCACTGTAATCCACTTTAATTATACTAACCCAAATCCATTCTGCAAAAGATGGACAATCTGAAGGCAACCCTAGAGAGGGGCCTGCTTTGCATAATCACGAGCAAATTTATGACACCTCCTTGCTGCTTTCAAGGAAAGCTATCACAAGCATTTGATGGGTGACATTTGCCATAGTCTTCTGTGACAGCTGTTTGGCATGACAGGGGCACAACTGTCTCCTATAGATAGGAAAGGCAGAGCTGCCTCTATTAATAAAGTGTGGTGGTGTGAGGTTGCAAATTCATCCCATGGCTTTGATAACCTCAGAGCAAGGCCTCGCACCCGAGGACGCATGTTTCAGAGCAGAGACAGGAGATGGGTGCCAGAGGGGCAGAAGGCTGTGTGTTTACTTCATACCACAGCCGTCCAAAATCTGCATCCAAAACCAGTTTAATTTTGTGAGCCGGTGTGGTGTAGTGGTTAGTGAGTTGGACTAGGGCCTAGGGAGACCAGGGTTCAAATCCCAACTCAGCCATCTAAATGATTTAATCACACTCATCTCCAAATGTGACTAGGAGAGAACAATGACTGCAGTTCTGGAGAGCTGCTGCCACCAGATTGGTAGATCTGCGGAGCTAGATGGACCAATACAGAGCTGCCATTTTGTACAGGGCAGCTTCATGGCAAGAGGGAGACTGGTTTGGCTCCTTCCCTTTCCTGGTGTTAGCTCAGTTGCTCTTACACCTGTTTTCCCTCTGCTTTCCTTTCCATTTTCCTTTTGTATCATGCCTACTAGATTGTGAGCCTGCAGATAGGAACCGTCTTATCTTTTAAATTGTAGATGATGAGGATAGTGATTAGAGGAGTTGTTCATAAGACCGTTCAAGTCCAAAGTTGGGTAATTACCCAACTATCCCACTGCCTTTCTGGGTGACAGAAAAGCTGAACAGAAAAACTATCTTGCCAGTCCCCTGGATGAGGGGCCCACCCCAAACAGCACTTCATAGCTGTGCTTTAAGCTGCAATTGGTGCTTATACTGAACGGATACGCTTGACTCCCAAATATTTAACTTGGGGGATTTCTGTTTATCACTGGACTTAACCCAGGATACTTTAGGGCTTTGCAAATCAACAGTAGCTCACCTTTTTCTCTTGTGCAGCCAAGGAATGTTCCCTGGTCTTTGAAGAGTGGCAGAAGGCCCCAATACCACCATTAATATAGCCAAGGGGCCTTGCTGTTACATGGGGGGAAATGTTTCTCTGTAATTTATGGGGCTTTTAAACTAGGTGGGGTCCTTTTTGTGCTTGATGAAAACAGCATAAGGAAGAAGGAATGCCAAATCAATGCATACCCTCCCCTTCCCCTCCAAAATAAATGAGTGGGATTGAAAACATAATGAGAATTTCCAGAGATGGGGGTGATGGGTGAGTTCCTCCTCTCTGTCAGTTTCCTCTGGGGAAGGGAGAGCTGAAGGGGATAATGGCATAAATGGGGGTGAACACTATAGAGAAAACACAGATGCAACTTGGTTTTTGCTGATGCTGCAAATAGCATTTAAATATATCTATGTATATCAGATTAGTTTGGTTGGGAATGGATTTTGGATTGGTTTTGTTAGTGTAGTTACATTATCCACACATCACAGCAGCAAGCAAGACTTTGAGCCACTCTGGTCTCATTTCTGTGGTGTTTTTAATCGTCAGTCCAATACAGAGAACTGTCAAACAGGTAAAGAAGTACAGTGGTACCTTGGTTTAAGAACAGCTTAGTTTATGAACAACTTGGATTAAGAATGCTGCAAACCCGGAAGTAGGTGTTTTGGTTTGTGAACTTTGCCTTAGAATAAGAACATGTTTCGCTTTCTGTTGAGTGTGTTCCATTTGTAAATTGAGTCCCCCACTGCTATGAAAAAGTACACCTTGGTTTAAGAACGCTTTGGTTTAAGAACGGACTTCCAGAACGGATTAAGTTCATAAACCAAGGTACCACTGTACTTTCTTTCCTACGCTTGCCCTTTGCTGCTATGCTCAGAAGCTGTGAGGTTTAGGAGTTTAAAATATAAATTGCTATTCTAAAAAAAAACTATAAAATGATACATTTTTAAATGACCATCACCACAGGTGATGGGTGAACTCTCCTTTGCTCAAGCAAAGATGGTCTTGGCTTTGTTCTCTCCCAGCTTGTAATGATAGCGCACGAGTGCTGATGGTGGTCCACACAAACCTTGTTGCGTTGTCCCCTGGGAATTATTGATCTGAGCACCAACGATGGAAGAAAAATTCAACTGCCTCCCCCCTCAAAACATATATGGGAGCAGCAGAGGCTTTTAGATGTGGATGAGTGGCAGCAACCGAGAGAAGTAATAAAGAGAATTGACTTATTGTAAACATTACAGAATGTGTCCATTTCAGCCTCTCTTTGTGGCCCTTTTGACTCTCCTCTGGACATACCGTACCTATCACCCGCCCTGCTTCACACCGTCCTTTATTGCTTTTACCTGGCTGGAAGGTGTCCTTGAACTCTGATGAAGACTTGCTTGGTGAATGGAGGGCAAAGAGGGGTGTGTATAAAAAGTAGCCTAATGTACAAAGGTAACTTTTATGTTATGTACTGAAGTTCTCATCCTGGGCTGGCCAGCAGGGGGATATTGTAGATAGTTCAGGTCCACATATGCAAATAAGGGATCGAAAGTGACATTCAGTGATTGGATAGTTACAGAAAATGGCTACTGTTGCGTTCTAGTGGAGCTCTATATAAGCAGGCTGGCTAAACCCTTCAGTTCAGTTCTGTTCTGGCCTCTGAATAAACAAGAGCTGTTTGAAGAATCGCCGTGTCGTCTGATATGTTCACCCACAACTTAACATCCATAACTTAACACCTTACATTCATTGCTGGGAATCAGGAGTGGGGGGCCTGTTTGGCCACTATGAGAACAAGATGCTGAACTAGATGGGCCACTGGCAGCAGGGCTCTCCTTACATTTTTCTTGAAAAAAATAAAAATGAATAAGCTGATGAACATACCACGCACAAATGATAATGCAGTGCTAATTCATATACATATGGCAGGCAGCCCACCTTGAAGTGTAGAGGAGGGAGAAGAGTGATGGCTGAGTCAGTAACTGGTTTCCACACCTGACATTTCTGCACTGCAGCTGGGCTCACCTCACAGCTGAATGGCGTGCCCTGACCTCTCTCTCTTTTGCTCCAGCTGCCTCCATTCCTTTGCTTGTTCTCCCCCATGCAGCCATTTGGAACTTTAGCTGGAAACTATCAGCCTGATGGATGGCTCTTGGGGCTTTTGTTTTCCTTTTTATGCAGGTGGAAGACTTTCTTTCTCACCTACAGAAAATGCTGACAGTAAAACTGCAGTTTCCATTGTGGGTGAGGAACAGGCCAAAGCACGTTGACTCTGGTTCCTTTTCGCCAAGCTCAGGCTCCAAGGGTCTCGTCAAGTTATGGATATGCCAGAAGTCCTGGCTTCTCATCTAAACAGCTGCGGGGGGCAAGGGGGGAGGCAGCTAGATCCCCCCCAGCAGACTTCTGGAGTTTTCCATGCGCTATGTGTTGGCCATCCATTACTTCATAGCCATTCCTGCTGTCTGGCACAGAGAAAAAGCAGATGGCAAGGAACTGTGGCACTGTCAGATCCGATCAGACCCAGCTGGTGTTTTTAGCCAGAGTTGGGAGGGGGGGAGTGGATGTGATCTGGATTACATCCCAACCTGCAATGACCGTATCTGCGTTGCGTGCAGACGGTCTTAAGTTCAAACCCTGACATCTCCAGGTAGGGCTGTGAAGGGAGCACTGCCTGAAACACAGGAGAACCACTGCCAGTCAGTGTAGACAATGCCTGTCTCTCTTTCTGCATCCATTTTGTGTTATGCCACTCCATGGCAGCCATTTTGGGACTGGTGCCATGGCACTTTCTCAAAATTCCGAATGTGCCCACTGGCCTAGGAAAGCAGGTGACCCCTGCTGAACAGTCTAACATACTATTTCCATATCTTCCATATCAGCCAGCTCTGAGCCTTGAACCTGCCTGGGTCACTGCTAGATGCAAGGTTCATGACAAAAATAGCCTCCCATTGGCTTCATTGGGGGCAGGGTGAGGAGGTTAGTCCATGGGCCAGGGGCAGATCCCCCCTGGACCACATCTAGCCCATGGGCTGGAAGTTCCCCATCCCGGCTCTTACCATTATACTCGGACTCCAATGTTTGGCTGGCAGCAGCTTCCTTCAGCTCCACACCCGTGTAGAAGTGAAGCCAGAACAACAATTGCTTGAGATTGTGATCACAGCGACTGTTGTAAAAACCAAGCAGTCATTCCAGAGATGTATCCAAATTCAATCCTGTATTTCAGCCAAAATCTATTCATCATAACCAGGGTCACTTTCCAAACTGAGAGTGGAAGCCTGAATGTATAGAAATTATATGTTTAATGTACATGACATAATCCCCTAAGTAGGCGATCAGTTTCAGTTTCCAGAAAAGACTTGGATATTATTCTGCTTGAGCATGAAAGATTATCCTCAAGTCAGTGTTCTTCTGGACCGTGGATTGGCATCTGTGGTGTGCTGGAGTTTGTTAGAGAAGATAGTACAAAGTCTTCCAGCAGGAGAGTCTGACCTGGTGAGAAAAAAGACTTTGTTTACCCCTTGGAGGCAGAGATATTGGGGGGGGGGCTCCAAAAGCCCTTTTAATCATGCATTCATCATTATTTGCATTCATGTTGGTATTGGAGCGGCTACACATGATTCCACTTTCAGGACACTTTGGTGGAATCCACACACGTATAAAAACCATTCTGAAAATGCTTTTTTAAAGAATGTTTTAAAAAATACATTGAATTTTCCATAAGGCTCACCATTGCCATCTAGTGTCACATTGTATATTGCACTTAAATGTTTTATTTGCAGCTGTATAGCTGAGTCCTTTGTACCTGCAAAAGTGTGGTGGACATACTCCTTTGTTTCCAATCAACGCATCACCTGCAAATTCCTGCTGAAATCCTGTACCTTTTTACACAATAAATGTTCTGGCTTATTTCTGAACCTGCTTTTGTTGCGCTACAGGGTAATTCTTGGGCCTGGAGGCGGCTTCTAGACCAAGCATCTGTTCTGTGGCAGATTCTTTTCCAAATGTTCACAGACTGTACATTCAGCCCGGATAAGGAGCCTTGCAATTTAAAATGCTCTAGAGCTGGACAGAAATATTACTCCCGATGACCTCTAAATCAGAGTGATTATGCTAGCCAAAATATTTGTGTTTCAGGGATATTAATGAGCATAGCCACACACACAAACATCTCGCAAAATTTAAAATATGCAAGGGGCCAGTGACCCAGATGAACTATTTTGCAAGATATTTCTCAGGAGGAGGGGGAATAAAGGGCAGAATGGGCTGTTTAAAACAAGACTCTTGACCACTTAAAGGAATACTAGCTTATTAGCTGTATACCCTTGAACTGACTATTTAATCATCTCCATTTTACATAAATTTCATACTCCCACAGGCTCAGCAAAAATACTTTTTTTAATATATTGAAGGAAATGTGCCAACGTACAACATTTTCAAACTCTGCAACTAGAAAGGAGGGGACATTACAGAGGTATATAAAATTATGCATAGTATGAAGAAAGTAGATACAGAAATTTATTTCTCTCTCATAATACTAGAACTCCGAGATAACTAATAAGGCTAAACGTTGGAAGATTCAGGACAGATAACAGCATCTTCAGGACTTCTCACAGCATGTAGTTAAACTATGGAATTTGCTCCCACAATACATAGTGATAGCCACCACCTTGGATGGCTTTGAAAGATTAGAAAAAGTCACAGAGGATAAAACTATCAATGGCTGCTGGCCATGATTGCTATGTTGTGCCTCCACTGTTGGAGGCAGTATTCCTCAGACTGCCAGTTGTTGTAAATCACAAGAGGGGACAGTGCTTTTGTACTTGTGTCAAGCTTATGGGTTTCCCAAAGGCATCTGGTTGGCAACTGTGTGAACCGGGAGGCTGGACTAGATGGATCTCTGAGGTTCTTTATATTAAACAGAAGAAAATGCCATTTTAAAGTCTGTTTTCAAAGATGGACTTCAGTTTCATTTAATATCCCAAACTTTCGGGGGCCTACAACATTTCCCAGACTTTGGCCCAAGATGAAGTGACATATAGACAGGATGTCCAAAGTGGGGGGGCGGGGAGGGGAAAAAGACAGAAAGAGGCAAATTGAATATGTACAGCACTTTGTAAGAAACAAATTCACCTGGGCAGAGAGCCAAGTTAGAAAATATTGTTGCACGCCACCCCAGTCTCTGAGTGGTGCAAGATTCCGGGGGTTCCAAGCACTTACCCAAGGTTCAGTTTCTGTGGAATGAGGGATACCAGAGACTGTGGTGTCTTTATGCTATATGGTTTATTTACGCATACAGTGGACACTCAGGTTGTGAATGTGATCCATGCGGGATGCACGTTCGCAACCCACAACGGCACATCTGCACATATGCGGGTTGCAATTCAGCGCTTCTGCGCATGCGCAAAGTGCGATTTAGCGCTTCTGTGCATGCGTGACCACCAAAACCCAGAAGTAACCCATTCCGGTACTTCCAGGTTTCGGCGGTCCGAAACCCGAAAAAATGGAACCTGAAGCATCTGTAACCCAAGGTATGACTGTATATGCAACCTGAACCTACGTTAATCACAGCATTAACACCCTAAGAGGGTCTTGATTCTCTCATAGCCACAGCCTTGAATTCGAATAGAAATCAGACATGTCTTTCCCTCTCAGCCTTCTGCCTGCAGCCTGCTTCTAACTTCTAGTCCTCTCACACCCCTCAACTCTGGCTTTTGTCCTTCTAACTACTAGCCAGTTGAGGGAGGGGAGCCCACCCATTTTCCCTCTGGCACAGAGCTACTTCCTTCATTACCTTAATGACCTGTACCTAGGGGCCATTACCAAGAAGATTGCCTGGCTATCCCAACAATTTAATCCTTTTTGGATCCAGGAATTAGAAGGGATTCGGGAGGGATGCGGGTGGCGGGAGGGACGCGGGTGGCGCTGTGGGTTAAACCACAGAGCCTAGGACTTGCCCATCAGAAGGTTGGCAGTTTGAATCCCCGTGACGGGGTGAGCTCCCGTTGCTCGGTCCCTGCTCCTGCCAACCTAGCAGTTTGAAAGCATGTCAAAGTGCAAGTAGATAAATAGATACCACTCCAGCGGGAAGGTAAACGGCATTTCCGTGCGCTGCTCTGGTTCGCCAGAAGCAGCTTAGTCATGCTGGCCACATGACCCGGAAGCTGTATGCCAGCTCCCTCGCCCAATAAAGCGAGATGAGCGCCGCAACCCCAGAGTCGGTCACAACTGGACCTAATGGTCAGGGGTCCCTTTACCTTTACCTTTACAGGCATGCAGCCTAACCCCCCACCCCCAAACTCACAACAACGTAGAGCTGGGAATCAAATCCGCCTTCCCCCACTTCAAAATCACATCATGCCAAATTCCTTCTTCTTATGCCAGGAGACCCCCCAACATAGCTGGAACTCTGAAGCAGGAAGTGCTGGGACTTTGTTATTAGATGGAAGATGACTAGATAAAACACTGAACTCCTCTAAGAGGCTCCTACAGCCACAGTTAATGACTTATTTTTCCCCATACCCGACTCCACATTTCTCCTGTCAGCAATTCTATGTGAAACTGCACCATGTTAGCAATTCTCATCCCAAAAAACACTAGGGGTGTGCACAGGCCCCAGGCTTCACCTTTAAAAAAAATTATATATGTTTATTCTTTGCTCTGTAGTTTGGGTTCTGAGCCATTGTGTCAAAATGAAACCCCGTGTTCCCTCTTCACTCTTTATGCGGTTCTAAAAACTCTTATAACGTTTTTCCCATTTGGCAGAAACAGATGAAATTTGCCAACACAATAACTCCTCCAGAGTGGATTAAGGCTGCCAAATTGCAGACAAATAAGCTCAGAGACTTTTGTGAGGGGAATTAAAGTGATTTACTTTACTCCATGGTCCATATTAGGTCAATGCTTTTATTAGGCCAAGTAAAACACTAAAATCGATGTTAGTTTCACATTTTTGAGGGGAGCAGGGTTTGTTTGTTGCACTTTCTTTTCCTAAAATAATGAAGGGTGGCTGAGTAGCTTGTATATTTATTTAAATATATATATATTTGCAGCTTCCTGCTGGCTGTCTTGACTTTCTACGTACTTTTTTTTAGTGTTGTAGAGGATGCCCTTCAGTAGGCATTACAGGTGAAAATATACTTAGCAGACAATCACACCCCAGGCAGTACTAACAGTGATTAAGAGTTCTGGAGTATTTTTTTCCCTCCCATGCAGAGCTGCAGATTATTATTTTTTAAGTTAAATTAAACTTTTAACTTAGAAAAGCCACAAACTCCTCTGCTGCTCTGCTTTAACAAATGAAAATAAATAAATAAAATCACCAGAGCTCTTTAGTGCATCAAAGCCTATTGACCTAGAGCGCTGGTTTTTCACCTTTGGGAGGGGTTCACGAGCCCTTCCAAGAATCTGATTAAAGCTATGGACCCCCTCCTTAGAAAATGCAGATACAAAATATTGCATACATTTTATTTTATTACATGGCTTGCACCCAGTTTATGGGTGCCTAATCATGGATTCCCTAGGGTTAAAAACTCCTGAACCAGAGTGAAGGAACATAGGCACAGAAGAACACAGAGAGGCAGCACAGAGAAAAGTGAGGAGTACAGAACAACAGCCGCATGAGGCTTTGTGTGGGCACATTGTTGACATTGTAGTTTGATTTGGAAAGGGGAAAAATAACTGTGGTTTGCCTTGTTGTCCAGTCCCACAGAGTGGTTGCACACACCGCCCCCGAGCAAACACTGGTATCCACTGTGATTTGTGGAGGCTAGGACATAGATGTACAGTGGAACCTCAGGTTACATATGCTTCAGGTTAAATACGCTTCAGGTTACAGACTCCGCTAACCCAGAATTAGTGCTTCAGGTTAAGAACTTTGCTTCAGGATGAGAACAGAAATTGTGCTCTGGCGGCGCGGCAGCAGCAGGAGGCCCCATTAGCTAAAGTGGTGCTTCAGGTTAAGAACAGTTTCAAGTTAAGAACGGACCTCCGGAACGAATTAAGTACTTAACCAGAAGTACCACTGTAATTACTATCATGGGCACTACCCAATAGATCACCCTTCACCAGGTCTTCCCTCACATTAAGTGCTGACAATTATTATTATTATTATTATTATTATTATTATTATTATTATTATTATTATTATTATTTTATTTATTTTATTTTATGGGGAAAGGCAATAAATAAGTCTGTTAGGTACTTCTGGAGTTCTAACCAGGAATCCCATGGCAAGTAAGTCTACCAGGACCCACTGACAGGAGGGGACCCATCATAGGTCCCTTCACCCAAGACCCTTTCAGTCCTTAAGCCCCACCCACAGAGAAACCAACTACAGTCTGAAATGTGCATCCTCTTGCTCAGAAATTGGCACGTTTTACAGGTTTCGTGTGCACTGACACAAACAAAGGAACCTCTTCCATTTGGTCTAGCTTTTCCCCATCTCATTTTGGATGCAGGAGGCTGGGATTCCTCAGACCAGACCTATGCAGACAAGTGACTCTCAAACTGTTCATTCAAAGTTTCTTTAGTGACATGTAGAAGGGACCAACCAGCATTTATGCAACTGGGAACGTGCAGGGATATAGAGAAGTTGTTGTGTTTAGAAAAGAATAAGAGAAAAGGGAGATACCGTAAATCACAGTCTGTGTGGGATTCCATGGAATGGAGCCATAAACATTTATTGGAACAAATACGCTCCTAATTAGCCTTGTAGGATAGAGCAGTAGATCTTCCCGAAACACAGTTTTAAAAAAATGTTTGGGATTCTACTCAGAATGTCTCAACAAATGAAACTGATTTGTAAAAAATGTTACTAGAAAAAAAAGAGAGAGATTGCACATACTTTTGTAAACCAAGAAAATCTTTAATAAAAATACATTTTTAAAAAAAGAAAAAAAGAAAGGGCAGTTTTGGAGAACAGGTTTTGAGTAAGAAAAAAGGGTTGGGATGTTAAAGGGAAGTCCTACGTCTAGACAAAGCAGATGTGACGAGTGTGTTTTGCAGTGGCTGTTGAATGTGAGTTGTGGGCCGTGCAGCTGCTGGGTAAAATCAACTGTGAGGTCTCAGGTGACCTGCCAGGGCTATTTTAAGGATTAAGGGAATATATGTATGTTAGGTGAGCTAGCCTTAAATGGGGTTTAAACTTGGGTTTATTATGGACCCCCTCTAGCTGGGACCTGGCCTGAAACAGGCTATCTTTGCTCAATGTGTGATGTAAGTACAGTGGTACCTCTGGATGCGAACGGGATCTGTTCCGGAGCCCCGTTTGCATCCTGAGTAGAATGTAAGACATGACTGTGCGGGTCGCGTTTTGCCGCTTCCGCGCAAGTGCGTGACGTCATTTTGAGCGTCTGCGCATGCGCGAGCGGTGATTCCCGGAAGTAACGTGCTCCGTTACTTCCAGGTTGACACGGAGCGTAACTTGAAAACGCTCAACCTGAAGCACATTTAACCCAAGGTATGACTGTACAACTGTAGGGGACATGGGGGGCACTGTGGGTTAAACCACAGAGCCTAGGACTTGCCCATCAGAAGGTTGGCGGTTCGAATCCCCACGACGGGGTGAGCTCCCGTTGCTCGGTCCCTGCTTCTGCCAACCTAGCAGTTCGAAAGCACATCAAAGTGCAAGTAGATAAATAGGTACCGCTCCGGCGGGAAGGTAAACGGCGTTTCCATGCGCTGCTCTGGTTCACCAGAAGCGGCTTAGTCATGCTGGCCACGTGACTGTACGCCGGCTCCCTCGGCCAATAAAGCGAGATGAGCGCCACAACCCCAGAGTCGGCCACGACTGGACCTAATGGTCAGGGGTCCCTTTACCTTTACCTATGACTGTACAGCATCCCTGGGAGATAGCCATCCAGCCTCTGCTTAAATACCTCAAGGAAGGAGAACCCCCTTTAGCCATTTGTTAACAGCCCCTTGCTATCAAGAACATTCACCTAATGTTTTGCTTCAATCTGCTTCCCTGATGTTTAGGGTTTATGCTTTTGTCATGGTTCATGCATCTATTATGAAGGCTAAACATTAATGTTAAGTTCTCCCATGCCAATTGTCCCTGCTTTGGGGGAATTTTCTTCCTGAGCTCCTGCTTTATCACTGAAGCAGGATTTCTTGTGCAGTCATATCCCAGGTGCCAATTTTGGAAACAGAAACTCTTGTTTCTTTCTCTTATCCAGCTGGCTGGCAGAGGGGGTGGTTGTGGACAGGAGTGCGCTGGAGAAAAGCAGAGCGATCCAAGCGCAATTGACTTTGGAGTGTACATTCTTGCGGTGTAATTATCTCATCAGAAGTGGAGCTTGACTCAGTGAGCAGAGAGACAAAGCATCTTTAAATGAAGCCAGGCTGTGTTCCAAAAACCTGTAGGGGGGCAAGAGAGGAGGGAGATGGTGGGAGGGTTTAAAAAATCACAATAATAAAACTTCCTGCAGTGGTCAGGAGGACGTGAGCCAGGGATTGGAGAAGCAATTGACGGGGCTTCCCTGCACGCAGACACGGAGTGCTTGAAGGCTGTCTCCTGTCATACTTCTTCAGAGGAAGGTGCAATAGGTCACAGCGTGGGACTGAAGGAGCTCAGATACACAGGGAAGCTTTCTGAGGCAGGACTGGAATATGAGGAGCTGGGGAGCACTGGCATATCTCTTCTTCTTCCCTGTTTGGGCAGGGGTGAATCCAGTGGTTCTAGGACTTGGCCCCCATGTGAAGGGGAAGGATGCTCCTGCAAGGCACCTCCAGCACCAGCTGCAGCATGGCTCCTGCACCTACACTTTCCTGCTGCCAGAGCTTGGGGGCTGTGACTCGCCTGCTGCCGAATACCAGGTTTCCAACTCACTCCAGAGGGATGCTCCCTCCCTAGCCGAGGCCAAGTGGCCAGTAAAGAGGCTTCAGCAGCTGGAAAACATCATGGAAAATAACACCCAGTGGCTACAGAAGGTAAGACCAGGGGCTTGGATCTGCAAGGGACTGTCATGTCCTCCTAGGCTGTGCATACACCATACATTCAAAGCACATCCCACCACCCTAAGAATTCCGAGAACTGTAGTTTGTTGAGGGTGCTGGGAATTATAGCCCTGTAAGAGGGTAAACTACATTTTCCAGGATCCTTTGTGTGTGCTTTAAATATATGGTGTATATATGGCCTTAGATCAGTGGTTCCCAACTTTTTTTTGGCCTTTACTCACCTAAGTATGTCTAAAATCCTGATTCCCTCCACACACCCCATGACATATAATTCTTATTATTCAAAAAGTGAACTCCAGTTCACGTGGAGGAAGCCTAAAACGCCATTAACTGTTAATAACTCATTATGGGGTTTCTGGATAGCCTCCCATCCAGGCACTGACTGGACCCAGATCTACTTTGCTTCAGGAAGGTTGCAGCATCATACCTCCAGCCCCCTTGTGCAACAGAATCCAGGGAGATCTGTATAAGTCATCTGAAGATCCACAAAGAACACAGTCAGGTGGTGAGATCTCCTGTACAAGCTCCGTTAGCATTAATGAATGCTGCATAAGAGACTGGGCATAGCTGAGTGTGGTGTGAACATGCACCTAGAGTGTCACAATGTGACTAAAAGACTGAGTTGTGAATTGGAAAATCTCTTTGAATCTTGCTTTTGCCTTGAACTGGGAATGGGTGAATCCGTCAATTTCAGTTTCCCTAGGTTTATCATTTTTTCACTCTTAAGTTCAGTTCTCTACAGTTTATGATTTTTTTAAAAAAAAGGCTGCATGAATATTCACCAGCATTTTAGTATTTCTCCTAATATGCACATCTTTGTGTCCAATTTTGCCAAATAAATACATTTTTATGAAGCAACTTCCCCTAATATAACGCATTTTTATGCACACTTTACTCTTCAACCATGAATCAGGATCCACAGGCAGGTCACAAAGCCACACCAGGTGGGTCACAGCAAAGCTGTTGATGCCCTGTTGGATTCTAGCTTAGGCTGACCAAAGAAGCACAACGTGCATGTCTGGGCCAGAACACATTCTTCTGATCAGATGCTTTTTGTCACTTTCCACAAGTGCTGCAATGTGGCAAGAGAAAGGCAGAATATCTATCATCTATCTATCTATCTATTGCTATCTTTCTGGCCACCCACATTCTCATGCCTTTCTCCTGTCACACTGTGGGGCTAGTTTTCATTTAGTAGCAACACTAAGGTAATATGTATATTGCTCTGTGATTTTCCATGTTAGGGTTAAACAGCATGCATTATTAGCACAATTAAGTCTAAATCAAATGTATAAATGTGAATGCTTCACCTACAAAGCAACCTGCTGATCAAGGCATACTAGGTATTCCCCCGCACCCAGTCAGTTGGCAACCCTAATCTAAAACAGTGGCGGATGTGACTCAGGAATACGCAGTAAGTTGACCACAGTGACTCCTCTGCTTGTAACCTCATCCAACATTTTAACGATTAATCAAGAGCAGGCAGTTTCCTCACAGTGAATGTGCATGTGCCTCTGTCATTTTCAAATTGCTTTATTGCTGCTCTTGTTCTTAAAATAACAGTGCAACTGGCTTTTCAGCTATGCACATGCAGAACAGTGGTGGGGAAGAAGAATGACAGATGCAAAAAGGGGGGAGAGGGGGCAATGTACTTTAGGAATGCATTGCATATACTGCTCTTTTTCCAGCCTAGTATTTTGATATGCATGTGGACATTTTCATGACTCTGTAATTATATCATTTTAAATACACTCTCTTGAAAGTTCTCAGTACAGGCCTGGTAACTAGAAAGTGACCGTCCGGTGGCATTAATATCCTTAGATACCCATGTGGGAGTTGCTCTCCCTGCCAGAATACTATTTCCCTTTGCTTCAGCTGTTTGAGGGCAGCAGGCGGAAGATGCTTTCTTCAGGATGAGACACAGGCTTAGGATGGAAGAGTGGTTACACATGAGCATTCCACATGGAGGTATCTATCAGCTATGGAGACCTGATTGCATGCATTGGGTTGACCCTGAGGTCTACAACCATCATATTTCTTTAAGAAGGGGGCAGGGAAGGGTGAAACGATTGTTGTATGATTCTGTCAGGGCTGGCCCACTCATGAGGCAAGGTGAGGCGACTGCTTTGGGCAGCAGGATTCACAGGGGCAACAGATCCAGCCTCCAAGGAACGCATTGCCTGCTGCTGCAATGGTAGAACCAACAGCTACAGTGTACTCCTTGGAGGCTGGATCTGCTGTGTCATCAGCAGCCCGCACCCCAATGCCACCTCTACAGCAGCCTCTTGGGGTATCCTAGGGATTGCATGCACTTAGCGTGAGGTTGATTTGATTCCCCCCTTGTTCCCAAAATAGATCTTTATCCCCCCGCCATGTTCATTCACTCCATATTCCCTGGTGGGGGGAGCATTTTGTGGTTTGCCTTGGATGCCAAAATGTCTTTAGCCAGCCCTGGATTTTGCTCTGGCAATACCCCACTGGCAAGCGAAAGCTAAGATAGTCTGTGGGACCATTAGCAAATCTGGGTCCAGACAGCTCCCTAACTGCGCCCCCTCCACAACCTCTGGCGCCAAGCCTGCTCTCTAATTACAAGTTTTTGGTCGGGCAGTCTTGTTTCCAAAGGACTCTGCTTCCTGCCCTGTTTTATTTTGTGACACTCAGAAAAATCTGTCCGCCCTATAATTCCTGCCCATTAGCCAGCACTGCAGTAACCAGTAGCCTTTAACTATAGGAATGAGAGAGCTTTGGGGGCCTTATTAGACAATGCTCTTAAAAACATTTGAAGGTTCCCGTTCTCTGGGGTTTATTGGAAAAGTCTTCCTCTTCATCAGGAAATCTTCTAGAATCAGTAGGAGGCTAGAGATAAAACAAATGTATTTGGGGGAGATATTCTGGAGCGAATCACGTACCTTGGCCATGTATGTTTCTAAGTTGTGTAGGAGGAACTGCTTTCACTGGAGATTAATTTTGCTACCTTAAAAAAGGAGCATGTTGTCATTTTAAGACTCATTTTGACAGGTTTGAATCATAGGTTGCTTTTCTGTATGCTGCTCACCCCTTCTCAGTTCTGGCAATATTACTTTACACCTAACACAGCAGTGGCTTGACTCCAGCTCCCATCAGCCTCAGCCAGGACAGTCAGGGATGATGGGAGCTGTAGTCTAACAGCATCGGTTGGGTCACAGCTTCTCTTCTGTTAAGAGGTGGGATCTGGATCAGCATTTCCTCAGCCAATCTAAAACCATACCTATGGAAGGCTCCTGACTTTCATTCCACCAGCACTGAACTGGGTCTGGAAGCTAATAGGAAAAAGTGCAGATGAGCCAAAATAGGAAGGCTGCAGTCCATCGGTCTGCAAAGAGCTCCAAAAGGCTCTCCAAACTAAGGGTTTATCCACACATCAGTTCATCCTGTAAGTTATTCTGTTTGTCCCGTGATTTCTGGTCATGGGTCCAAGAGGTTTTAGTTTTGTCCCTCTGTTTTCCCCGGGAAAACCCCCTGTTTACTGCTGGACCAGAACAAATACCATTCCATGGAAACCCATTGATATCTGTTACAATTCAGCAGTAGACAGCCGGTTTTCCTGGGGAAAGCAGTGGGGCAAAGAAACTCACTAAGATTTCTGGTCTTGTGCCTAGAAATCACGTGACAAACTAAAGTGTGGATGAGACCTAATGAGCAACAAGATGGCAAATTACCGTATTTTTCGTCCCATAGGACGCACCTGGTTTTTTGGGGGGGAAATAAAGGAAAAAATGTTTTCCAAAACCAGGTCAGGTCCCCGCTGTCCCCCGAGCTTGTGGGGCTGGCTGATGTCTGCCCGGCGCGAGGGGCGCTCTGCTTCAGGGCACGCTGCGTGCCAGGCTGCTATCTGCAGCGTGGGGAGCCCTGCGGGAACTCCCGCAGATCTCCCCACGCTGCGGATGTCTGCCCGGCGCAAGGGGCTCTCTGCTTCAGGGTGTCCCGCGTGCCGGGTGGCAGGCTGCTATCCGCAGCCTAGACAGCCCTGCAGGAACTCCCACAGGGCTGCCTAGGCTGCATATGTCTTCCTGAAGCACCGGGTGCTCTGCTTTTGGGGCGCCCGGCGCTCCGGGAAACAGGCTGCTATCCGCAGCCTGTGCAGCCCTGCGGGAACTCCTGCAGGGCTGCCTAGGCTGCGGATGTCTTCCTGAAGCCTGGAGAGCGAGAGGGGTCGGTGTGTACCGACCCGTCTCGTTCTCCAAGCTTCAGCGAAAGCCTGCATTCGCCCCATAGGACGCACCCAGATTTCCCCTTCATTTTTGGAGGGGAAAAAGTGCGTCCTATGGGGCAAAAAATACGGTATGTTCAGTGTAGGTGTAAAATGATGCTCATATCTCACCCTTTTAGAATATACGGCATACAGTTCTAGTTGCCTCATCTCAAAAGGAGGTAAGGAAGTAGAAAATATAGGCTAAAAGATCAGGGAATTAAGAACACATTTTGTATGAGAGAAGGCTAATGTATTTGGGGGTTTTTAATTGCGGGGGAAGACAACTGAGAGGCAACACAATAGAGGTTGACTGAATTATGGAATAGGTTGTGTGAAGAAAGGGAAGAAGAAGAAGTAGTTTGCAATAATAGGAAGTCCAGTGGGGAGGGGGCGAATCTGGTGGGATGATCATGTTTGTACATGCGTTGGCCAAATCATCTGCATAAACAGAGAGGAAAGAAAAAAATATTATGCAAAGAGCTTCTGAGAACTGAAAGCCAAATATATATGTCATTGTTTGCAAGGAAACATCTTTTAGTTTTAAAAAAATCAGACAACCATTGTTGAAAATAAGCCATGGGAAACTGTTTTCATGCTGATGATCTGAAACTGCTGTGCAATCATACACATGTGGTGCTTTTGTTTTGGCAGAGAGGTTTATAGGGTGGTCATGTTGCCGATTATCAGGAACATAGTTTCCAGGTGCCAAAATGTACTTGTAAATATTGGTTAATATTTTATACAACGATTTGAAGAGTGAAGATGTGACATTAATTCTGCACACTTTTCTTATGCAAATAGCAGTAAGTCTGAGTTGGTCCCAGGACTGTGGGGCAAATAAGAAGGGGGAGTTTGACTCCACACTATAGCACCACATTTATAAGCACAGGTCCGGGCTTTCCAGGTCCAAGCGGTTGCTTTTTTGTCTCAGTGAAAACCTACATTTTACTGCTGAATTGGAGCGAACAGCAGTCAGGCTTTCCACAGGACACTTGCCTGCCCTAAGTAATTGCTAGACAAGTTGCTAGACGAAGCTTCAGGTAAATGAAAGAACAGGGGTGAAAATCAAGGACATCACAAATATAAGCTTAGAAAATTAAGCCCAACATTTTCAGCTATAAACTAAGGTTGGCATAGATCTTCCATTGGTTTTAGGGAAGAAGAAAGCAACCAAGAGGTTGGTCTGCTTCCATTTTTCGGAAGTCATGGTGCATGTGTGATGGAGTATTAAGTCCTCCTCCTAAGTACAAACTTTTATGATCTCTCTCCCCCCCCCCCACTCACTCATAAACAGCTGGAGAACTATATCCAGGATAGTGTGAGAATGGAAACATCTGACAACCACATCAGTGCTGTGCAGAATCACACAGCGGCCATGTTGGAAATTGGCACCAGCCTTCTGAACCAAACGGCTGAGCAGACTCGCAAGCTCACTGATGTAGAGATGCAGGTAAGCTGGGCTGCTATTTAGGGAAGGCAGAGCAG
Organism: Podarcis raffonei; assembly: GCF_027172205.1. NCBI lineage: Eukaryota > Metazoa > Chordata > Lepidosauria > Squamata > Lacertidae > Podarcis > Podarcis raffonei. The sequence continues at coordinate 29,872,655 of NC_070609.1, forward strand.
AGAACTCTGAACCCTCCTTTTCTCTACTTCAGATCACTTGTGATTATTTTTTCAGGAGCCTTTGTATTTCTTGCCAACGTGGATTCTACAGGCAAGCAGTTGTTACAGACAATTAAATGGGCCATGGAGGTTGGTCCATTAGGGAAAATGGGGCACTGCCCCACCAAGCTCAGTCTGCCTCCAGCCAGCCCCCCACCTCAACGCCCCCTTACTCACAACCAGTACGAGAGGTGACACTGGCTGGCTTCTTCCTCCTCAGTGCTGCCTTTGTGAAATTCAGCAAGGTGGATGATGTGGACAAAACCTGAATTAGTTGGCTCCACCTATAATTTGCTCTGGCTCTGCCTACTTTTTGCCTCTCTACTTCCCTCCCTCATTGTTGAGCTGCTTGTTTTTCCCTCTACTCTCACCAACCAGGTTTTCACCCAGACCTCGCGGCTAGAAATCCAAGTGCTGGAAAACTCCCTTTCTACCAACAAGCTTGAGAAACAGCTGCTGCTGCAGACTCAGGAGATCAGCAAACTTCAAGAGAGGAACAGGTCAGAGCTGTACTTGCTTTGTGCAGAACAAATCAAGGCAAAGTAACAGAATCCATGCATGTTTGTGTAATTTTACTCTGGTTGCAGAATTTTTGATGTCTAGCTGTCAGGCCTGGCCATGTCATGAGACACACTGAGCAACTTGCCTCAGGTGGCAGACTGGGATGGGCAGCAGCCTCTGCTGGACTGCCAGAATGAGCATGCCCCTTTGCCACTCACTGCTTGCCACCCAAGCTCCCATGATCAGCAGCTGCTTGGCAAGATACTGTTGAAACCTTGCAAGACTTATTAGCAGTGTCTGCAGTAAGTATCAGCTGATGACACTGTGAGGTGGGGTAGCAAGAGGGTCCTAGGTCGTCTCAGGTGAGAAAGAGCAGGCAAGTTAATATGGGAACAGGTGGTTCTTCAGCTATCTTGGTACCAAACCCCTGATCATGTATTTTGTATCTTTCGTAGATTGCTAACTACCTTGGGTACACTTTCTAAGACAGAAAGGTGGGGTATGAGTGTTTTAAAGGAAATAATACAATTAATATTGCTGGCCTGTATGTGGAGGATTCCCATTATCCTTTCCCTTCCCTAGCTTCCTAGAGAAGAAGGTCCTAGCTATGGAGGGGAAACGTGAGGAAGAGCTTCAAGGCCTCAGGTCTGAGAAACAGGAAATGCAGAGGTTGCTGTCCAAGCAGGTGGACCTCGTTGGGCATCTGGAACAGCGTCTGGGCGCTGCCCTGGTCAACAACACAGTCCTCCAGAAACAGCAGGCCTCCCTGGCAGAGACTGTGAAGCTCTTGATAGGCTTGGTGTCCCAGTGCAACCGTAAGTAACTGTTTTCCCTGAAGTGATTTTTTCCCCAGGGCAATCCTGCTCTACTTATTCAGTGCACTTTGGGGCTGGTGTCAAGGGCTGACATCTGGCCCACATCCCAGTAGGGAGCCTGTTGATGTGAGCTCCTGAGACCTGCTGCAGTGAGGAGGAGACTACCTGAAGGTGTGTGTGGGGGTGTTGCCCAAGGGCACAGCTGAATGCTTCTGTCTGCACTCCTAAGATCCCTGGGAATCATCCACTGCAGACAAACATCTACAAGGAGATGGCTTCCTATCTGGTTGGCCACTGTGAGAGCAGGATACTGAATGAAATGGGCCATTGGCCTGATCCAGCAGGGTTTTTCTTATGTTTTTAACTTTCTGAGTCTATGCCTACAAAAATGCATGCATGGACATTGCACAGATTGAAGACGGCTATACTGAAAGCACCTCTTTGTCTGACTCTTGCAGACATTTCTCACGTCCGCCCAGAAGAGCAGAAGACATTCAAGGACTGTGCAGCTGCATACAAATCAGGGTTCACCGCCAGTGGCATCTACACACTGCAGTTCCCCAACACTACGGCCACCGCAAAAGTGAGTGCAGGCATCAGGGCCTAGACCCACTAAGAATGGGGGCCCTGTGGCCCACCAGATGTTGCCGGACTCTCAACTCCCATCAGCATCACCAACAGTCAGGGATGATGGAAGTTGTAGTCCAGCAACATCTAGAGGAACATCTAGGAAGTGGGTGGTGGATTGTGTTAAGGGATGCTCTGTTACTCCTTTGCACCTATAGATGGACAGTTCCAGGCAAAGATGCAGAGTCCCTCTTAGGAAGAATTGTGTGCACACACCTCTGAATTCCCTAGAATGTAGAAATCCTCCCTCCCTCCTGAAGCTCACTTTCCCACAGCACTTTTCTCCACATATCCTCCCTCTTAAAAAACAACAACACAACAACAACCAACCCCCAGGGCTCTGAAACTGGAAGTGAACCTGCACCTGAGAAACTCACAATCTGTGGGTTCTTTGTCCAGCTCTGAATATGAGGTGTTAATGGATGGTGCAGAATTGGAAGAGTTGTTGTCCCTTAGGGCACAGCTGAGGAACCTCAGGCCCAGCTGCAGCTTCTGGACATTTGTGAAGTTTCCCTTCCATTAATGTACTGCACTCCTTGCAGGTCCTCTGCGACATGGAGACCAGTGGAGGCGGCTGGACTGTAATCCAGCACAGGACGGATGGTTCTGTCGACTTTCAGCGCACCTGGAAGGAGTATAAACAGGTAAGGAAGCAGGTGGGCAGAGTAGTTTATCTCTTTTAAGGACCAGAGATGTACTTGAATTTTTTTTTTTTAAAGTTTTAAATCTAGCAGAGGCAGGTTCACTTAATTGCTTATGCCTGTGGCAGTTGCTGATACGATCCTGTGCTCTTCCTTATGTCCATGACAAAACCTATTCCAGCACCTATTGCACAGAGAACGAGTCAGACTCCAATGCAGTGAAACCACCTGCACAACTTCTGCAACTACTTTTTTATGTCAGCTCCAATTGTGCAACTAATTTGTATACCAGATCTGTCTTTTCCCCTTTGAAGTGTCTCCTCCAATTTACTATGCTTATGGCAGCCATCAACATTTCTCATTGTCTTTCAAGTCCTGTCCACTGCTGGCCAGCCAGGGGTGTGTGGGTGTGTCTGTGTGGGTGTGTGGGTGTGTTCCAGCATAGTGGGGTAAGTGGTCATAAATCTCAGTGGGACTTGCCTAGGGCAGCTTTGTAAATAAATTGGTGTTCAAATGGGCCTTCTTCCATTTCTCTTTGAAACTGTTTGAAGTGTGACTCTACTACTCCCAGTGAATGGGCAGCAGCAGAGCAAGCCGATCAAGTGCCTGGGGCAGTGTACGTCCAGGGGTGGGGTGAGCCGAGGCAGGATGTTCCACGGGGCCTCCGAGGAGCCTGCCTGCCTCCTCCCACTCAGGTGCCCTACAGCCAGCGTGCATAAGCCACTGCGTCTCTCCCAGGAAAGACAGATGGTTTGGGTGCACTGCAGGCCCTGCAGTGGGTGCCGCCCGGCATTTTGTCACCCCCCTCAATGGTGACACCCGGGGCGACCCGCCCCCCACTGCACCCCCCTTCCTCCGCCCCTGGATGGGTAGTTCAGACAACCGTATACATGTAAAGGATCTCTCATATGAAAATGTTGGGGCCAGCAGGCAGGGATCGGTAGAGGGGGCTGAAAGCAGAGTTATTTGGATGATGATGAGTAAAATGAAAGTAATATTAAAAATAGGCTAGCCAACACAAAATGACAAATGAAGGTAATAGACAGGACAAAAGGGTAAGAAAAACCCTTTAACGGATAGAAAACCACATTGCCATCCTCAAAATTTGTAAAAAAAAAAAAAATCACAATGGAACAAACAACCCACCCACCCACCAACTCCAGGTCTAAACTATTAAAGTCTAAACTATTAAAATACCAAAAGAATGAGTGGGCCTTTCAAGTTGAGGCAAGTTGTGAAGGAGAAAATAAATTACAGCAAGGTGTAATTGCATAAGGTGAACCGAAGAAAAAACTTTGTTTGTTGAGAATACTGGTGCAGCAAGACCCTGGTGGGGCACTTACCTTAAGTTTTACAATTAGTTCTGGGGGGGGGGGGGGAATTGAAGTGATTTGCAGAAATGTCACATTTCTCATTTACTAGCAAGGGTCATTTGCGAGTAGAATGAGAAATGAGCCGATTTTGCACTCGGAAATTCTGAAAGTGAGTGAAATTAAATTTTCCTGCAAGTTCAAACCCTAGTAAGGAGTAGGCTAGTTTCTCACAGAAAATGAGAAGAATAGAACCTGTACGTTTTGCTTCATATCTCAGGTTCTACAAATGCTAGAAACTATTTAAAAAGAAGCAGAGGCAGATTGCAAGTGGTGGCTTCTATCATTAGTAACTACCAAATGGAAACTTCTTGTTTGTTTTGGAGGAACATTTGGTCCTCTGAATCCCTACCTGCAATTTGAAGTGGTACAGTCCTGACACAGGTTCACCACCTTAGTAGAAGCCAACCAGGTTGATTACCAGCTGAGATTCGCCCCCCCTCCCCGCAATCTCTGCCATACCAGACCAGGCGGGCTCTGTAGCCTCGGTTGAGCCTTCATGTGGTTCATTTGTGAACTGCTTTCCCTAAAATATCTCTAAGCAATTTCAAAGTAAAAGCATGAATAAAAACAGTCTAAGAGGTGAGACAGCCTTCTGTAACTTCTGTGATGTGCTGTATCAGGACTCTATTAATCTGTGCCTCCTCTGACATTTCTGTGTTTTTCTTGCAGGGCTTTGGGTCCCCACCTGGAGAGCATTGGCTGGGCAATGATTTCATCCACTTACTCACCACACAAACTTCCTACTACCTTCATGTCAAACTCCAGGACTGGGAAAACAATGAGGCCTATGCCTTGTATGACCACTTCCATGTAGGGCCTGAGGAGCATAACTACCGGTGAGGAGCTTATTTCCTTGTGGTGCTAAAATAAGCACCTTATTCAGGCAGAGAACATGCTCCATGGCTGCTGACTGGCCCTAGTCCATGAAGGTCAGTTGAAATTTCAGGCCTAGCACCACCACTAGTCCTACTCAGGAAGTGCTCTGGAAAGGTCCAGCCCTGAATCCTACCAAACTTGCTGGACTCCAATTTAAAAATAAAACACAATTTTAAAAACCTCTTGGTGTTATTTCTTGGCGCTAGAACACCAGATTTTGTGTTTCAGCCCTCCAACCAAATAAAATATACACAAATGCGCATATTAGGGGCAAGTGCATTTTATTCAAAACTGTATTTTTAAAAAAAGTTTATATTAGGTGAAATTTGCACTTAAGATGCTGGTGAATTTTCATGTGGACTAAAATACTAATAATTGCAAACTGTTAAGGAACTGCAGAGAACTGAATTAAGATTGGGGGAAATGAGAAACTGAAACTGTCCCGATTCGTCCATCCCTAGTCACATCTAATTTGGCCCTAAAACCACAGTGTAGGACTAAGAAAGAGGTTGGGATAAGGGTTTGGGCACACCTTACTAAATGGTCTGCTCTGGACCAAAAGCATTCAGCTCTGTTAACACTGATTTAGAACTACTGAGAGCTGCTGGTAGCCATGCAAGTGCATGACCTCAGGTAGGAAAGAGATCTTCCTGGATTGCAGGAAAACAGGGATACACATAGTACAGAGATAAACAAAACGAGGAAACCGCTTGCTTATGAGACTGATGGCACAGCCCTACCACATTCAGACTTTTTGAAATAAACATTTCACCTAAGGCCAAGCAAGTATACCTTGCTTCATATTTCAGAGGAGAGGCAACCAACAGAGCATTGTAGCTGACAATGGTACGTTCCCCCTTTTGCCCCTGCAGGCTTTATGTCGGGAGATACAGTGGCACAGCTGGTCGCACGAGCAGCCTTAGTCCCTCAGGGACAGACTTCAGCACCAAGGACGTCGACAACGACCACTGTGCATGCAGGTGTGCACAGATGGCAGGTGGAGGTAATGAGCAGAAGGGGAGGGGAAGTGTGTGCCACACAACTCCTATATTGTGTTGCAAATTCATATGCCTCAGAGCACAGGTGACCAATCTGCTTGGAAAGAGTGACTTGGGGGGGGGGTTGCTTCAGGGTTTATGGGCAGAGTACCCCAAGGTTCCCTGTTCTTTCTCTTTTTCCTCCTCCCTCTGTCTCCAGGCTGGTGGTTTGACGCTTGTGGACCCTCCAACTTAAATGGCATTTATTACCCACCCAGCCCTGCCATGAACAGGTACAACGGCATGAAGTGGCACTACTGGAAAGGCCCCAGCCATAGTCTGAAGGTGACCACCATGATGATCCGCCCTGTGGATTTCAGAGAGGAATAAGAGGAGCTCGCCATGTGGCTGAGATGGTTAGGCTCCAGCAAGATCAACTGAAACTCAAATGCAGCGATGTGTCTCTGTGCAAACTTGTGCAATCTCTAAGGGGGAACTATGGGTGGGTGTACTTTCTGGGAGTCAAAGAACATCACTGTACTTGATATTGGTGGCCACAGGGGGCACTAACCACAGAAGAAGCACAAGGTATATATCCCAGATGCATCCTTGCCTGTCCTGTGTATATAAGGAACTCCTTTAAAGTCCAGAATCCTGAGGCTGAAAATGGCTTGACTTTTAACAGGAGGCCTGGGGAGGGTGTGTGTAAGAGAAAGCATTTATGGCTTGAAAACATTCAGGTGCTGCAGGAAGAGCTGAGCTAGACTTTCTGGAGTCAGGCAGAAACCTCTTCTGCGCTCTCTGTGGCTCCTGGTTTACACCTCCGTGAGCAGGGTAAATTCGGATAATATGTCCATGTGTACTTAATAATTCAGTTTGGAGGACAATGCACTCACTGTTTTGTGTGCCTTTAACGGTAAGTTTGAACCTTTCTTACAAACCTTTCTTACAAACTTGCCCCATGGCTGGTAGATTTCTCAACCATCCCTTAGTGTTCTATGCAAAATGTTATTGACTCTCGCTGGCAGATGAAGGCAGAAGTTGAAGCGTTTAATTTTTTGTTACTCCACACTTAACTCTGTTGTGAATTGTGTGCTGATGTGTGAGTGAGTATGCACACGTATGTAATCTAACAAACAACAAAACAGTGCTAGATTCAAGTGGATTCTGCAGCCTAAGAAGCTAAGAACATAAGAAGGGCTTTGCTGCCTGAGACTGAAGGTCCATCAAGTGCACCAGCCTGTTTCATACAGTGGCCACCTCGGGAACCTGGCAGGCAGGGTGTGAAGGCAGAAGCCCCCTCCTTTTGCTGTATTCCAGCATGTGATCCTCTTGGCTATATCGCCTCTGGAGTCATATAGCTATGCTCTTTAGTCATTGATAGCCTTCTCCCTTATGAATCTGTCTTGTCTCCTTTGCCATGAATTTAATTCTGTGTTATGCGAAGAAGTTTTTTTGGGGGGTTGCCTCCCCGCAATCTATTCTTGCCACATTCTGTCTCATCTCAGAAGCTAAGCAGGCCCAGACAGTGCCCAGATGGGGAGGATCACTTGAGAGTCCTGAGTAATATAGAGATATATTCTCTGTTCACTTTCTTCAAAGCATGCCTAATCTTATAAATATTATGTCCTCTTTTAGAACTCCCCCACCAACAACAACTATAAGCCCCAAATTCTGCAAACTTTCCTTTTTGGGAAAGAGCCCCAGTTTAGATCACGATAGCTGTCCTTTTCTGCACCAGTTCTCCTCTACAAAGGGGTGATCAGAATTGTGGCCAAACTACCTTACATCAAACCATTGTGATACTCAGCATTTGATTTTTCCTTCAGCTGCAAAAATAAAATTAAAATGTAAAAATGTGCCTGAGAACCATCATCTGCAATTCAGATGAAAGAAGATATTGGTGCTAAGGTTTCACCATCAAATGCTGAATAGCTTGCGGCAATAACTCTTGATTGAGATATCTGCACCCGTTCAGACTTGTAAATGTTTATAAAAAGAAAGCCATCCAGCTCAGAGACATTAGAAGCTGGAGAGAACTTCTGGGTATACAGAATGGCCTCTGGTTGAAGGATAATACATATTCTTTTGTAAACTGCTTATGAGTTTTCTGTTGAGTAAGTGGTATATAATTTTTGTTAAATGAAATAGGAAAAAATTATAACTTCTACCCCTCAAAAATTATCTTGGCACTTCTGTAGCAGAGGAAATATTGCTTAGAAATCTCTGCACCCTCCACATTCCCACAACTACCACCTTTCCCAGGGTCTGGTATGAATTAAAAGAACAAGTCATTGTTAAAGGCAGAAGCTGGTATGTCACACTAAATCAGGGGTGGATAATCCCTAGTTTTGAGGACCTGATCGGAACCCAAGCAAATCTTGCTGCCTTGTCCTCCAGACCCAACCAATTTAGCTCACTGCTGCAAAACAAATAATGGTTTGAAGTAGACACAGTAGCATTGGGGTGGGGAGAGCCCAGGGTCCCGATAGGGATGCAAATCACCTTCTTTTGAGTCAAAGTAGTAAGATGGGGAGAAAACCAGAACCTGAACATACTGCCATCACCTCGTTGGACATGTCACTTTGACAGCCTAGCAGTCCCACCAGCTGCCACTGCCAAAGGCCTATCTGGTCCATCCAGGATGGTGCTAAGGATAAGAACAGACCAGTGAGAAAAATCACTATACTTCTACTGTACAGTGATTCCAGCCCCAAAGATTTCCATTTGTCCAAAGACTCATTATCACCTTGCTGTACAAAGGCCAATTGTTTGGGAAGCAACCACATGTCTGGAATCAAGTTTCAGCTCTATTAAAACTTCAGTGTATTGTAGAAGTTTGTTCCTATCTTAATTTCAATGCTTTTAAAAAAGAGAGATTTATTAGACCCAGTAAAGAGGGTGGAGGAATATAATGGAGGCCAATAAAAATGCTATCAGGTTAGAGATTTGGAGGTTCCTTTAATCTTCATCTGGCGACTAGCAGGCTTGGAGAAAGTATATACAGTATACAGTGATGGGGTTTGGTTTTTTGTGGTGGGGGAAATTGAGTTTGCAGTGTGACAATATGGTGTTAGACTGGTCTTAGACTGTATACTCTAGCTTAAAAGAAATATTTCCTAGCTAATCAGTATTTGATCACTAACCTGTTTTTATCTGCAGGTAGATATATTTTGGGTTGCATTTGCCTAGCTTCTACTCCTCTGAGTAGACATGTTGAAATTAGTGGGCATAAGTTAGTCATGTCCATTATTTTCAATGGATCTATTTTGAGTAGAACTTACGTTGGATACACCCTCTCGTTTGGTTCCGTGGCTTCTTTATGACTGTTGTCATGATTAATTTGGTACGCTGCCTTAATGTCAAATAGAGGGCAGATTTAAATAAATAAATAAAGTAGAATAAGATCAAGGTGGTTGTCTTTTCTTTGAAAGCCTATGTGAAGGTGTCTTTTCTGAGGCTCTGCGTGCAAGGAAGTGTAAGAATTGTGATGCTGAATCAGAGCAAAGTTCCATCTAGGGCTATAGCCCATCTTTGAAAGGAGCCAGCCAGAGGTCCCTGGGAGGATTATAAGCACAGCGTGATTGTGATGGAATCTCCTATTGTTTGTTCCCAACATCTGGTACTCATATGTACACTGCCTCCCAATATCCCTCGCTATCTTGGCTAAAAAGTTATCCATTCCTTCTTTAAAAAGCCACTTAATAGGCACCACAGACTCCTGTGGCAATTAATTGCATAGAACAAGGGGGGGTACCTGCGGCCCTCTCAATGCTGTCGGACTCCAACTCCCATCAGCCCCAGCCAGCAAGGTCACTTGGGTCAAGGATGGTGGGAGTTGTTGTCCAGCCACATCTGGAAAAGGTTCCCCAGCCTCCATAGAGTAATTGTGCACCATGTAGTTAGTTGTCTTTCCTTAACCTAGCGTGCTTCCTCAACCTTGAATCCCCAGATGTTGTTGGACTGCAACACCCATCATCCCTGACCCCTTGCCCTGCTAGCTAGAGATGATGGAGATGATGGAACATGCAGTCCAACAACATCTGGGGACCCCATGGTTGAGAAAGGCTGTTCTAGACTGTCACTATTTTGGGATGGGATTCAGTCCGGTTGTGCAATTATAGGTGATTGGGAGGCCTTGCACAACAAGCCCACTCCTCTTAAATATAAGGATTTCTGCAGCAAGGAAAGTCATAGAAAAATGCACTGGAAAGTGTGGAATCTAACCTCCATGGAAACAAACCAGGATACTGTAAGTGCTTTGGAATGGGTCATCTGAAAACTTCCCTAGTGTCTAGCATAAAATCACCATGATTCCATTCCACATCTGGTTTTGATTGAAAAACACTGTTATTGTATTATTATTAATAGGAACATTATAGTAGTTGTTACAGAATCTAGCTTTAAAAAAACAGTCCATCGCCAGTTTCTAGTTTACTGATCATGGAAATAAATTGGAAAAGGCAAAATATTAAGATTTTGTGGTATGTCTGAGAGAGTATAGCGGGCCCAAGACATTTTACTGTCTAATACAGAACAGAAACTGGAACCCCAAGCTCACCCAAGCTAAGGTGCCTAGCACCACAACTAGCCACGTTATTTTGGCACTCGAGGCAGGAAATCCCACAAGCACCTCTTCATTGGAGTCAAAATAAAACAATAATATATTGAAAAACTATTAGCTGCCCTTTATGACACCCAAAATCTGCTGCTTGAGGTGGCTGCCTCACTAATGTGTGTATTGCTGGAACTAGGCATGCCTCTTGATCTCCATGACTGAAAATAATATGCATACAAGTGTCAACTCTTCCTTTGAAAAAAATGTTCTATGTGACCATTTCACCTGAAAAAGAATCTTGTGTAACACAGAAACTTGCATTCTGTGGCCTCATTTCTGTTATATATGTAAAATATATATTTTTGGTGGAAAAAATACTAATAAGAGCCTGGATATGACCATCAGCTGATCCTATTAAATGAATGATTTCCTCACCCCAGTGAATTTCCCCTCTCAGGCGTTGATTTGCAAATGGATCATTGAGATCAGGTTTCTTGTTTTGTTTTTGAAACTCAGGGCCCCTCCAGACTTGTGGTTTATTGTGGAACATGTCCTGCACATTAACAGCGCATTAGTGGTGCCTTTATTTTGCTCCAGTTTGGTGATGCTTTCCCCAAACAGCCATTGTTGCTGCCTGGAGATGTTATAGCGGAGCAGAAATTAACCTAAACATTTGTCATATAAAAACTTACAGGACTTCATCAGGAAGTTATTGGACATGCACTGATTGGAAAAGAAGCAGTGGGGCCACCCCTTTGCCTGCCCAAAGAGTATTGAAAGTGACACTACCTGATAGCATGTGACACTACCTGATAGCATCACAAGCTGAAACCGTCACACATGTGCAATGAAAACGACGTCTGGAGGGGCCCTCATTGGATTTCGGCAAACCAGATTTTTAAAAATTGCGGGGGGAAGTACACGGGCGGCATTTTAATGCCAACGATGTCGTGGGACCATCCCACACACATACACGCCCCACAACCTTGCAGGCAAGAAGAGCACCGATCCGCTTGGAAGCAGTCCGGGCGATTCCCGGCGAAAGCTGGCCAGGTGCTCGCGCGTTCCCAAGAGCCAGTGCATGAGAAACGCGCGCCCTCCGATGGACAGCCGACGGCGACAGGCTGGAGCAGCAGCCCGCGGCACGGAGGGAGGCTGCGAAAGGAGGGAACGGAGAAGTTTTCCCGTTGCAGCTTGCACCGCTTGGGAACAAGTCCTGCAGCCTCCTGTACCCACCCGGGCCTAGAAAGACGCTTCCCGCAGTTCCGCTTGGTCTTTCAGAGACGTGGGAAGGGGAGGCCCGGATCCAGTGGCGCCCTTCCAAAAGACCGGAGGGGGGCACAGCCAGGGCAGGATAGGAGCAGCCTGCACCCCACCCTCGGGTTGCGTAGGCTGAAGGAAGCCGCCGGAGCCTGATAAGCGTTTTGCAATCTGCCTGCTGAGAAAAACGGCGCGGGCGGAGGATCTGGCCCCAGATACGTCTGCACGCCTAGATTTCGGCTTCCAGGGAGAAAGGGGGCGGAGAGGGCTAGGCGGCGCAGCGGGTGCTTTTACCAGCGCGATCTTGTCCGCCTTTACTTGGAAGAGGGTCCTCCTCGGATTAAGCGGGGTTTACAGGTAAGCGAGCGGGCCAAGGGCTTTTTAAGATACCCCCCAACCCAATAATTATTGCTTTAATCCTTAACGAGTGTAATGAAATACCGGTATATCTTACAGCCTTTTCTTTTTGACATATGCGGTGATAGTTCGCCACAAGGGACTTGTTGTACAGGGAGTTGTTTTGAGCTAAAACAGCCTGTGCATTAGAGGTGACGCTCAGAGCAACCTTGATCTAGGGCCAGGGACACAGGGCGATTTGAAGTTTCCTTAGTCAAGATTTGTCTACTCCTTTTCCGCTGTAGAGTTTGAATGATTCCACTGGAAGTTGCCTTTGTGCAAAAAGAACAACTCCTTGAACTGTCACGTGATAGGACCATCAAAGATTAAAAAAAATTGGAAATGAGGTTTCTCAAATTTTGGCTTTATGCTACCAAAATTTCTCAGTTGCTGCATTACCACTGAGTAACCTGTGCTTGCCATTGAAGAAATTTCTGTGCTGCTGCCATTTGGTAGTATATATCTTTGCAAGACAGGTTTTTCAGCACTGACTCTTATGGAAATGAAATGATCTGAGACAACCATCAGACCCTGCGTTGATGTACCTGTTGGCAAAATGCAAACTCCACCCTCCCACTGGTTCTTGCATAAATGAACTTCATTGTGAATGAAACTATTAAAATAGTTTATTACATCTAACACTGATTAGTGTAACCATATGTTTTTAGAAATGCAATCAGATGTTTGGTGTTCTTACAGTCCCATGAACAAAACTGTGTAAATTTGTTAACTACTATAAATATCTCAACAAATTCCACATGAATTTAAGTGTTTTTTTTGCATGGATGTCTCAAGTAACAATTATAATATAGACAAATTTGCAGTTAAAATGCATAAAACCAATGGCTGCTGAAGACCTTTGGTCATGTGACAATAAACCAATAGGTCACTATACCAAAAAAAGATTGGGAACCACTGACATATAAGATTGCAGCCTTCATCTCTTGAGTTTGGGCAGAGTAGGGTTACTGCTCTCCAGAGAACTTTTTTTACTGCTTTTTCTGGGGGAAATGTGCCATTTTTAGAAATTCCTTGGTTTCAGAGAATGTAATCCGTAAAATATGAGCACAGAGCAAGTCACATTGTGTAACTGGAATGACTTCAATGCTGATGACATCTAAAATCAAGATGGTGTGTGGGCACACTCATCTGGGAAGTTTTTTAATTAATGAGTTAATACATTTATTGGCACACATCAGGGGTGCTCCAACATGGAGGGGTGCTCCATGGATGCTTTCAGAGCCACAATCAGAGCACAAGGAATGTGCTCTCCCCTGTTGCAGATTGGGGGAATGTGTCCAAGGTGAGTACCTTGTACCTGGATTCTGCCAGTCTAAGACAGAGGCAAGGGAGCACAGCAAGTCTTCCCTTAGCTGTCAGTTTCCTCGTCCTTAGTTTCAGTTTTGCCCTTGCAGAATTCAGCAGGGAGAAGGATGGAGACAAAACAAGACTTAGTTGGCTGCACCTGCCATTGGCTCTGGTGCCACCTACTGTTGGGTTCCCAGCATTCCACCCTACCAGTCCCAGTGGGCACTCACCACCATTTTGTGTTCTCATCCACGATGCCATTCAAGGAAAAGGGGTCCTTCTTTGGAGGGTGTGATTGTTGTCCTTGGTGGTGCTCATATTTGTTTCCTGTCTCCTGTACCGAAAGCGATGGCCTTTCTCCACATCATTGTCCTACTGCTGGTGGCTGGGCTGTGCATGGGCCAGGACTTCCCTTTCAGGGACCCCACATTGCCTTGGGAGGAGCGGCTGGACGACCTGGTTAACAGGCTGACATTGGATGAGATGATACTGCAGGTACAAGAAACACTTTTTGACCATTTGACAGAGGTGGCAGAGCAGAACAGGTGTGGAGAGGCCCGGCAAAAGGCATCAAAGCTGCAGGAAGGGAGGAGGGCTGGTTTGGAATTGTAAGGAACATCAGACTCCTGCTGGATGGACCAAGGGACCATTGAGTCCTGCATCTTCTTTCTCATAATGGCCAACAGATGCTTCCGGGAATTTAAGGCAATAGCTCTACCCTCCTGCAGAACACAATGGGACACGGGCGGCGCTGTGGTCTAAACCACTGAGCCTAGGGCTTGCCGATCAGAAGGTCGGCGGTTCGAATCCCGCAACGGGGTAAGCTCCCATTGTTTGGTCCCTGCTTCTGCCAACCTAGCAGTTTTGAAAGCACATCAAAGTGTAAGTAGATAAATAGGGGGGAAGGTAAACGGCGTTTCCGTGCGCTGCTCTGGTTCTCCAGAAGCGGCTTAGTCATGCTGGCCACATGACCCGGAAAAACTGTCTGCGGACAAACGTCAGTTCCCTCGGCCAGTAAAGCGAGATCCCAAAGTCCCAGAGATCCCAGAGTCATCCGCGACTGCACCTTAAGGTCAGGGGTACCTTTACCTTTTTACCTGCAGCACACACAATAACTAGGATTTAGTTGTGCACTCTCTTAGAACATGGAGGTTCTTCTTAGATCTCATGGCCAATTGCAATGAAATAGAAAGCCTGGATAGCTCAGCTGGCTAGAGTGTGCTGCTGATAATGCTAAGATTGCAGGTTCAATTCTTGTATGAGACAGTTGCATATACCAGCATTGCAAAGGGTTGAACTAGATGGTCCTCATGGTACCTTCCAACTCTACAATCCAACGTGATAGAAATCTATAAAACTATGCATAGTGTGGAGCAAATGGGTAGATAAAAAGTTTTCCTCCTTCTCTCTTAACACAGAGAAAAGGAAGTACTTCTTCACACAACACATAACTATGAAACTCGCTCCCACAAGGTGTAGCTATTAATGGCCAACGACTTCAATGGCTTTTAAAAAGAGTTACACAAATTCACAGAGAATAGGGCTATCAGTGGCTCCTTAACCATGTTGGAGGCAGTTCTGAATGCTAGTTGCTGGAAACCGCAGGAGGAAAGAGTGCTGTTGCACTCAGGTCCTGCTTGTGGGTTTCCCAGAGGCTCTTCTTATCGGCCACATCCCCTGGCAGGCAGACCCATTATGTAATTGGTGGGATGTAGTAAGGCATGTAATCCTTAATCCAATGGAATGGGCCCTTCAGCTCCTCTGCACTCCACATTTTTATGGAATGTCCCAGGGGGTGTAGAGAGAGGCCAGGAGGGCCACATTTGGCCCTAGGTCCTGAGGTTTCCTACCCTTGCGATGCATCTTTACTTGAGTGTAAGTCTAATTGGATTCAGTTGGACTTACTTCTGGCTAAACATGCATGGGAGTGGGCTGAAAATGTTGCAAGCCTCGTTAATTAATTTGGAATAACAAGCACCTTATGATTGCCTTAGCATAAGACAGAATAGATTCCCTGCTTCTCTCACAAGTGTGGGTTGAAAGGAGAGGAAAATCTACCACTGGTTACTTGGTGTTTAGAAGCATTTAATATGCACTCAGTGGTCTAGTGGAAGCTGCCATCCCAGTGCACAAAGGAATCAGCCCTTTGGGATTCCCTGAGCTGTAAGCTTAGTGCCACCTCATTGCAAAACAAAGACCGGGTACGGAAGAGTTCTGAGGGGCTGCCTCATCTGCTGACTGGTGCTGTGGCTTGTTCACCCACAGATGGCAAGAGGAGGGGCAAAGGGCAACAACCCAGCGCCGCCCATTAAACGACTGGGAATTGGGCCCTACAGCTGGAACACGGAGTGCCTGCGTGGAGACGTTATGGCCCCAGGATGGGCAACTGCTTTCCCCCAGGCCCTGGGCTTGGCTGCCTCCTTCAGGTATGGCTGCTGTTGAAAGGTGGGTCTTGGCTGTGGCTTCTCCTAGGTTCCCCTTGATTCCCTTTCAACCTATTCTACTAGTGTCCCGTTTTGGCCCCAACAGAGTTGCTGGGACTCTGTCCTCTGGGAGGGCCCACTAGGGCTCTGCCATGGTCCTGCCATTTTACATTTCCCATTTTACATTTCCCATTGTGCTTTGTAGGAACTTACCCCATTATACTGATGAAGTTAGGCAAGCACTTTTCTGGCATTGTTTCTATCACCTTATAAAAATGTTTTTGTTTTTCCAAGCCTACTCAGATTTCCAAAGCTAACGTGCATTTTAACCTGTGATTTTCTTTTGCGATCATTTATATTTTTAACTATTGATCTTATTGATATTTGGAATTACTTTTAGATCAGCTTGTTTTTAACTTTTGGCTTTCAGAGATCATTTTAATGTATTTTAAAATGTTTTCTGTAAACTGCTTACAGGTTTTGACATCTGAGCGGTAGAGAAATGTTATTTTAAAAAATAAAATAAAAATCACTCTCTGAGGGATTTTTTTAAAAATTTAAAATGGCAGTTGCCTAGCATGTGGAGGGGTCCCTTGAGTGCAGGAAGGGACCCTAAAAAAAGTAACATACCAAGGGTTCCTTCAGCCCTGGAGCCAGTCCTGGCCTCGTTTTCCATTTCAGCTGCCTGAAAATTACAGTTCTAATTATTAGAAATGGTTGCTGATTTAAGAGAAGCAATTCTGCTTGGTTGCCAGCTGTCTCCCCCCCCCCTGAAGTAAGGTTCCTGAATGACACAAAGCCCTGTCAAATGGCAACCTGGCCTCCATTTCTGTCAGTTGCAAGAGGCAGCGTCATTTTTTCCAGAGAACTGAAGTTTATTTGAAAGAGGAATCACTTCTTGAGATGTGTGCACACATTCCCTCGTCACCTTTAGTAAACGGGTTTTGTATAATTTCAAAAGCCATGTGTATCAGAGGCTGAAGAAGGAATAAAGAAATACGTGTGCCTCTTGAAAACCAGATTCAACACTCTGAAAAAAATATTTTCTAGCCTCACTGAAGTAGTCAATCTATTCCAAGGCCCTTTAAAAAAAAATAAATGGTGGTGGGAAGCTGATGTGATTTAAATGCCCCTCCATATAGCCAGTGTGGTGTAATTGGACTAGGAAAAGGGATCAAATCTTTTTTTTAAAAAAAATGATGTTTATTAAGAATTTAAAATTACAGAAAAAAAAGAAAAAAGAGAAAAAAGAAATTAAACAATACAAGTCAATAAAAAGAAAAAAGAGTACAAAACACACAATACATCAAAATCAAAAACAAAAGCAAAAATTTTTTTAAAAACAAATCCAATGTTCCCATATCTTTATCTTTCATTAACTTGTTTCATCGACCTCCTCACACCTCCCTTTTTTGTATTCTAATTATTAATTATCTCAGCAAATCCTTTCCATCTTTCACTATATTCTGTCCTTTGGCTGTCTTAATTTATTTTAACCTTATCTTACCATAAAAAGCCCTAAAACTTTAAAACTTGTTTGTACATAACTCCTTATAGCATTTCTACTAAAGCCAAATAGTTGCATTCCAACATTTTTCTAACACTCATTAATTTTACAATATTTCTCTAAATGAATTTTTAAACTTTCTTCCAATCTTCATCCACCGTCTCTTCTTCCTGGTCTCAGGTTCTGTCAGTCCAGGGATCAAATCTTCACATAGTTCTGAAACTCAGTTGTGAGGACATTTTTGCCTCAAGCATTCAGTCAAACAGGACCTAAAATGTCTCCTGAAGTGCCTCAGCCCAGACATAGGTTTACCCCACCCCCATCCCAGTCTCTGCCTTCAGCTTCAATAGCAACTTGCTAGATCAAAATGACCTTTTTGACTTCCTCTCCACTGCTGCTTCTCTTTGCTGACAGCCCTGAGCTCATCTACCGCGTGGCCAATGCCACAGCCACTGAGGTCCGTGCCAAACACAACTACTTCATCTCCGTTGGTAACTATGATGACCACACTGGCCTGAGCTGCTTCAGCCCCATGTTAAACATTATGAGGCACCCACTGTGGGGCAGAAACCAGGTATGAATGGTTTAGGAAATGGGGACTCCACAGGTGGGAGGATACAGAGGGATGGGCAGACCTGTTCATTTCAGTTTCTCATTTTCTGCTCTTAAGTTCAATTCTCCACATTTCCACATCAGTTTGTGATTTCCCTTCTAAAAAGTCCTCACGGTAATTTATCAACATTTTAGTGTGGATTTATCCTAATATGAGCATTTTTGCAAAGCAACTTTCACCAGTACAATGCCTTTTTTGTATGCTGTTTTCACCGTTACAAGCATTTCTATGCACACTTTCCACTAGTATGTGCATGTTTGAACACATTTAGCTGGAAAAACTGCACTTCAAAATTCAGGAAAGAACGAATTTCAAAGGATGGTTGTGTTTCAGTTCTTTTCTTGTTTCAGAAAGTGCAAATTAAGTAGGACTGTCTTAAGAAAACTGAATCTCATTTATTCCCCATCCATAGTGGTGCCTAAAGTGGGCAATAAGAGGCAAATATGGATTATTGGGGAACACATGACCTGTTTCTGGTCAAAGGTGTTACTCCTATTACCAAGCTTGGAGTATTGGGATGGCTATTTTTTCTTAGATATTTTCATATTCTATTTATTATTTACTTAATTTTGTAAGAATAAAAATGCAGGAATATGAAAAAACATGAGAAAATATGAGAAAAATGCTGCTTGTTTTAAAATATTTTACCAAAATATTCCAATACTATCAGGTACAGTGGTACCTCGGGTTAAGTACTTAATTCGTTCCGGAGATCCGTTCTTAACCTGAAACAGTTCTTAACCTGATGCACCACTTTAGCTAATGGGGCCTCCCGCTGCCGCTGCGCCTCCTGAGCACGATTTCTGTTCTCATCCTGAAGCAAAGTTCTTAACCTGAAGCACTATTTCTGGGTTAGCAGAGTCTGTAACCTGAAGCGTATGTAACCTGAAGCGTATGTAACCCGAGGTACCACTGTATATGAAAAATGTAAATCTGACAAACAAAACGGTTTTGTAACAGAAATCTCTCGATTCATAACCGAGATAGTAAACTCTAAAAGAAAAACCCTCTCCAAAGCATACTGACTCCTCCTTGACTGGGAAGTCAAGGAGGAGGAGGTCACTGCAGCCATGGTTAGGTGGTCACAGGACTTTGGGTATTCAGTAACCATGCCACAGTGGGGAAATTTGTGGAAGAATAATTGGAAATTCACAAACTGTTATGCTCTAAAAGAAAACTTCCTAAAAATGCAACACCGATGGTATCTAACACCTTGGGAATTGTCAAAGATGTACAAAAATGTCCCCAGTAATTGCTGGAAGTGTGGAGATACATCAGGCACTTTCTACCATATGTGGTGGCTATGCAAAAAAATCCAGGCATTTTGGGAGGGTATCCACTTAGAAATACAAAAAATAATAAAGACTTCCTTTAAGAGAAAACCAGAAGCTTACCTCCTGGGGATCACAGATTTGGATATCCCACAAAAAATGAAGAGTACCGTATTTTTCGCCCTATAGGACGCACTTTTTCCCCTCCAAAAATGAAGGGGAAATGTGTGTGCGTTCTATGGGGCGAATGCAGGCTTTCGCTTCAGGAAGCTCTCCGTAAGCCTTGGGAGCCCGCGGGAGTTCCCGTCGGGCTCCCTAGGCTTGCGGATAGCAGCCTGCATCTTGAAGCCTGGGGCGCGCTGCACAGCGTGCCCCGGGCTTTGGTTCCCCAACCTGGTTTGGATCTTGGCGGTGGGGAGAAGTGCGCTTCTCCCTGCCGCCAGCCCCACAAGCTCGGGGGACAGCGGGGAGGCGGAACGCTGCCATCCCACTGTCCCCCGATCTGGTTTGGAGGCTGGCGGTGGGGAGAAGCGCACTTCTCCCTGCCGCCAGCCCCACAAGCTCGGGGGATAGCGGGGAGGCGGAGCACCGCCATCCCGCTGTTCCCCAACCTGGTTTGGGCTTCAGGCAGATATCCGCAAGGCGTGGGAGTCCGGCAGGAAGTCGCACCGGTCTCCCAAGGCTTGCGGAGAGCTGCCTGTTCAGGGGGCTGGGGTCGGGGGAAGCTCAGAATTCCCCCGCCCAGCCCCGTGCCTGGGGGGAAAATAATTTTTTCCCCTTTATTTCCTCCCCCCCCCAAAAAACCTAGGTGCATCCTATGGGCCGGTGCGCCCTATGGGGCGAAAAATACGGTATATTTTTATATGCCACAGTGGCAGCAAGAGTCCTTATCGCTACAAAGTGGAAGAGTGGTGAAATCCCTTCTGTTCATGAATGGATCCAAAAGTTAACGGATTATGCAGAGTTAGATAGTTTATCAGAAAAAATAAAGAACAAACCAAAACAGGAATCATCTCAAAATGGGAAGTTTATTTGAAAAACAATTACAGCAGTTTAAATTCTGCTGCAGCATTTGAATAACTTTAGTAGTAGATTTAAGAAAGATCTGAAACCTTAGATAAATCAATAATTAGTTAATCAGTTAATTTAAGACAAAAACGTGTATGGGCAACAAATAATTAATAATTGAAATAAGGAATGGGCTGGAGGTCGGGTCTATAGTCCAAGGAACACTTTTTGGTTTATTGATTTGTAATCAATATTGTCCTTATCATGGTTTGTTTTGTATTTCTTGTCTTGTTTTTTTTCCTTTTTTGGTGTATCAATAATTTTTTTTTTTAAAAAAAACCCAAATTCATGTACAGTGGTACCTCGGGTTACAAACACCTCAGGTGACAGACTCCACTAACCCGGAAGTAGTACCTCGGGTTAAGAACTTTACCTCAGGATGAGAACAGAAATCGCGCGGCGGCAACGTGGCAGCAGCGGGAGGCCCTGTTAGCTAAAGTGGTACCTCAGGTTAAGAACGGTTGCAGGTTAAGAACGGACGTCCGGAATGAATTACGTTCGTAACCAGAGGTACCATTGTACTGCTTAAAATATAGACACCAAACTATGTACGGTTCAAAAACAATATAGCAAAAATAAAATACAAACTAAATAGAACATCATAAATCAGTAATACAATACACTAACTGGGTCACACCGCAGGAGAAACTTGTGTAAGTAAAGAGGTCTAAATAAGTGACTAAGAGGTAATGCTGTTGGCATTTATCTAATTTCCAAAGGGAGGGAATGACTGTGGCTCTCTCACCAGAAGTACCAGACAGCAGGTTCCTTTGTGGTGATGAAAGGTGTGGACACCAGGAACTGAGAGGAGGGGGGGGGAGGAGGGACGTGTCACAGAGAACGAGCATGACCTAAGTCTCTGTCTGTCTGTCTGCCTGTTCTTCAGGAGACTTACGGAGAAGATCCATTCTTGACCAGGGAGCTGGGTGTGGCTTTTGTGACAGGGCTGCAGGGTGACCACCCCCGCTATGTCAAGGCCAGCGCTGGCTGCAAGCACTTTTCCGTCCATGGGGGCCCCGAGAACATCCCTGAGCCCCGTTATTCCTTCGATGCCAAGGTCAGTATGACTGGCAGGTTGGGAGCTGGGAGGTGGCAAGGGCTGAATGGAGGAGGTTTCCTTGTCCTGTGTGCTGGCTCATTCCCTCCCTCTCCCTGCTTCCGCCATCATCATTATCATTTATTTGTATGCCGCCTTTCCATAGTAAACTATGCTCAAGGCAGCTCACAACACAAAGAAAGTTACATACAGTGGGCCTGCCACTGATGCACAATTTGTTTTTGCGATTGTGGCCTAAGGCTCATGGCTGAAAAATAAATAAATGGAGTGAGGGGGAAACCTGCTACAGAAAGAGTTTGTAGAGCTTTGCACCTTGTTTTTCAGCCTCTGGGAAGGATGTGTGAGGCTCTGGGACTCTCCCAGGACCCTTGTACAACCTTCCCAAAGGCCGGTGAGTGAGGCAAAGGGCAAGGCCCACTCTGGACAGATAAGGGTTGGTTAATTTGGTGGGTGGGTGGTTCTGGGGGGTTTCCTGCCTTTGCACATGGACCCCGGAACAGAACCCTCACATAAGTGGTAGGCTCA
This sequence comes from Podarcis raffonei, assembly GCF_027172205.1. NCBI lineage: Eukaryota > Metazoa > Chordata > Lepidosauria > Squamata > Lacertidae > Podarcis > Podarcis raffonei. The sequence goes on from NC_070609.1 coordinate 29,894,490, forward strand.
CTGCAACTCACTAAGTTACAAGTTATAACAAAATTGAGATAATCAATTGATTAATGAAAGCATCTCATTAAGAAATATCCAGTTCAATTAAGCAACCCCCTTTTAATTCATAATAAGAAACATAGAATTGGAAGGGACCACAAGGGTCATCTAGTCCAACACCCTGCAATGCAGAAATATTTTGCCCAACATGGAGCTCAAACCCACGACCCTGAGATTAAGAGCCGCATATACAAAAACTTGAATCACAAAAGCAGCAAAAATAATGCACCACTGAAATTAAATATTGGCTCCAAAATCTTGAATCCCCTAAACCTCCCTTCCAAACTGTTGCTGCTTTGTGAGTGGGATTCAATCACATACCACATACACTGGGCAAGCCATTGTGGTGTAGTGGTTAGAGCGGTAGACTCGTAATCTGGTGAACCAGGTTCGCGTCTCCGCTCCTCCACATGCAGCTGCTGGGTGACCTTGGGCTAGTCACATTTCTTTGAAGTCTCTCAGCCCCACTCACCTCACAGAGTGTTTGTTGTGGGGGAGGAAGGGAAAGGAGATTGTTAGCCGCTTTGAGATTAATTAGGGTAGTGATAAAGCGGGATATCAAATCCAAACTTCTCTTCTTCTACCAGCAAATTTGGGTTGTGCAATAGAAGTTGATTTGGTCTCTTGCACAACAAACAGCAGTGGGGTCTGTTCCCCCACTGCTGCTCCTGAGCCCCATAGCTATCCCCCTCTGCTGGTGGGCAAGGCTATGTGTTACATGCAGATTGCTCTGCACTCCCTAAATTATCCTGCTGCCTTCTGATACAGTAACGGGTGTTGTTGTGTTGCCAGTGTTCAACTAAGATTCAGCAGCCAGTCTTGTTGACTTCTCTACACAGAATGGGGAGAAAGACACCATCTTGTTCTTTGCTTCAGGCAGCAAAATGTCTTGGGCTGACCCTATTTCTAGGTGTCCTGGAATTTTGCCAACAATGCTTGGGGTGGTGGTGGTGATATGCCAGGAGGGAATGATATCTGTGCTCTGTACCAGGTGGAGGAGCGTGACTGGCGCATGACCTTCCTGCCTCAGTTTGAGGCCTGCGTACGGGCTGGAACCTTCAGCTTCATGTGCAGCTATAACAGGTATGTCTGGGTTCTCTCCCTAAGTTTTGGGTGGCAATGGGACATTAGGCTTCAATCCTGATCCCAGTGAACCTGAGAGTGAGCCCCCATTGAATTCAGTAGGATGTTCTTCTGAGTAGACATTGTTAGGCTTGTGGCCCCCAACGTTTCTCCCAAGTGAATGTGGCTGAAAAAGTTTCCCACCCCTGTGCTAAAATTACGTGGTTCGTCATTAGAGCAGGGGGCATACCAACAACGTTTGCAACGCTTTTGAGCCTGATAGCTTTCTTTCTCGCCTGTGCCAGGATTAATGGAATCCCCGCCTGCGCTAACAAGAACCTGCTAACAGACATCCTGCGTGGAGAATGGGGCTTCCAGGGCTATGTGGTGAGCGATGAGGGAGCTGTCGAGCTGTTATGGCTTGGTCACAACTATACCCACAGCTTGCTGGAGTCTGCCATAGGTGAGCACTACCCAGCATTGACGTCCGGCTCTCAGCCCAGAGTGGGCAGCTCCCCATAATGAGGACGGGGTGAGAAATTAGATCCAGTTTGCACTTTAATGAGAACATAACCCATTTTGTAGGTCTTGGACCAATAACATGAATCAAAACACAATTATCTTTCAGAACCCACAGTTGTCTTAATTTTGCAACGCAGTTCTCCAATCAAACAGTTGGCATCTGTCTGTCTTGGGAGCCAATGGAGGAGTATTGTGTACAAAAAGGATTATATATGGGGAATGTGTGGATAAAAGTCTATATATTAGTGAAAATAACATACACAGAAATGCATTATATCAGGACGTGGCTTGCAAAATGGTGTACGCTACTCAAAGCTGCATACCAGAATGGGTATATCTTATTAGTAATTAGAAACTTTAGTCTGAATGTAGAGAGAGCACAAAGCAATCTATTATGTATTACCGTGATTAATATTTTTGTCCCATTCTTCTGCTTGTAACACATCCAGAGGTGCTTATGTTTAAAAAAGATACAATGCAGTTAAGTTCAGCTGAGGAAAAGTTGTGTCTCTGAACTCTTGGACTATAATGATCCCAATTCTCTACCTCTCCTGCTGCAGCTTCTGTGAATGCCGGATGCAATCTGGAAGTTTCATACGGGATGGTGAACAATTCTTTCACGTTTATAGGCCAGGCTGTTGCCAAAGGCAACATCTCCTTGGAAGTAAGTGGTTCCACCCAAGGGGAACAAGGAGTGGGAAAAGGTGGGTCATTGGATGCAGTTATTAGTGACCATCCAATTGCAGCTCATGCATGCCAAAATGTGAAATCATCCTATTTCCTAAAGAATATCCTACAGATAGACAATGGCGCCTGAGGAGCATATTCCCTGTGTGAACATTTTAGTTATTTAGTTAAGATATTTAAATATTGTGTCTCCAAGTAATTTCCATAAAAGTAATACAAAATGCAAAACAGATTAAAACATCGGAAAATAGAAAAATTAAAACAGCATCCATAGTGCCTCCCCAAAAGACTCTTACCTCTTGCTCCAGAGAGATCTGGTGCTTGCTGGATGTTTTAGACTAAGCTCCCATCAGCCCCATTCAACCGTCCCTTATTTGGGGGGAAAGTCCCTTATCCCAGCGCTGTGTCCCGCTGCTGTCCCTTATTGATGATGTCCCTTAAATTTCCCGGGTTTCAAAGGAAGCAGCTCCTCTCCCTCCCTGCCTCCCGGCCAGGGAGGAGGGAGGCTCCAACTGTGTTTCTTGGCTGCGTTGCTCACCCAATAAGGAGTCTAAGAACGACTGGGGGGTGGAGCTTGCATGCCTTGTGCCGATCAAATCGGCCGCGTTGCCTGGGGACTTGCCTTTGCTCAGCGCTTCCCAGCGGAGAGGTGACGGTGGTTTTCCTTGCTGCATCCCCTTTCCCGGGTTGCTGCGCTGTGGGAACCACCGCTTGAGGCTTCGTTTGGCTACTGGCTGGGCTTTCTGCCTTTGGCTCGGAGGGGCTCAGAAGTTGAACGTACCTGTGTTCGGAAAATCCCTTATTTTGGCTGCTGATCCCTTATTTTCGAGGCTGCTGGTCCCTTATTTTCAAATCTGTAAGTTGACAGCTATGGCCCCAGCCAGCATGGCCAATGGTTAGGGATGATGGGAATTGTATCCCAAAACACCAGGAGGGCACAAACTTGGCTGTTCCAGAGAGTAGTATCGACACCAGCAGGTTCAAATTTTGAGAAACAGGTTTCCTGACAGTACAGGGTGTTCAATAGTGGGACAGTGTGTTAGAAGGGAGTGGCCTCTCTGTTATTAATAGGTTTTTTTTAAAAGCAGAAGCTGTATGACTATCTTTTAGGGATGCTGTAACAAGGGTGTTGCTCTAGATGCCCTTTGAGATCCCTACAACATTTTTAGTAGTCTGTGGTTTGAGGCTTTTCCTCCCCTTATACACATTCTGCTTCTGTTCCACTCCTAACTCTGAGACCAATACATAACAAAAAGGAAATGATAGGAAATAATAATGTTAATACAATACATGATATAGCTACTAATATTTCCTCTGTCCCTTATCTCAGTAGTATTTGAAGCAGAGAATATAGCCACACCAAAAAGATAGCTCTAACATACTAATTCACCAATCAGTTTCTTTAATTAACTTGTAAAATACAATCCTAGCAACTGTCTTCGCAGCAGGATTTATTTGTGTATTTTATTAATAGCCTCAATCAAATGTTCCTTTGCAGTAATCTGAAATAAATCCATCTGGTCCATTTACTTACTATATTTGATGTTTTCTAATGGCTTGGTTTTCCTCAGTATTTTACTTCTCTCCATGTGTAATTGCTGTAAGCTTAAAACCTTTTGGGATCTTAAGAGCTGTGTATGTTTCTGTAATATTCTACAAGCTCTTCAGTTATATATGACATTGCGGAAGTGGAGGGGAGTGAGGCTTGGCTGACACGGTTTCACGGGAAAGGTGGGGAGGTTCCCCACCTTTCCCTAGGAGTCTGTGGGAGTGAAGATCTTTCACCCATCTCCATCCTTCCATTACAATGCTGCTTCACTAGCCAGCTCTGTGCCTCCCCTCCCTCCTACTATCTCCTGCAGACGATCAGGGGCAGTGTCCGCCCACTTTTCCGCACCCGCTTGCGCCTGGGTGAGTTTGACCCGCCAACCATGAACCCCTACAATGCCCTGGGACCGGAGGACGTGCAGACGGAGGCCCACCGCCAGCTGGCTCTTGAAGCTGCCATTCAGTCCTTAGTCCTGCTAAAAAACCAGCGCGGGATGCTACCTCTTAAGGCCCCAGATGTGTTGAGGAAGAACTTTGCAGTAAGTGTTCCACCATGGAGTGGTGTGATGGGGAGGGCATCTCGTCCCTTGCTCCATAGAGTTGCATCGCCTCTGGCAACACTGGAACAGGGCAGACTGCAACAGAGAAACTAAATGCAGAACTCAGTATTGAAAGATTAAACTATTGATTTACTGCATTCTGTGCTTTGCATGCATTAAAGTTTCTGTTTCAAACCCTGCCATCTCTAGCTGAAGGGTGGAGAGAGACCCTTGTCCCAAGTCCTTGAGGAATTGCTGCCAGTCCTGTGCTCGGTACCTGAGTGCAACTGCACTGTCCCCACTTGTGATTTCCAGCAATTGGCTGGAATGGCAGTGACCATTTTCTGTTTTTCACATTAGGTCTCAACCCCTACATGTTGAGACACAACAAGTGCCCACTATTTGCACATTCTGGAAGCAATTTTTTGTTCCAGCAGACTTTCCCAGTTGGATAAATGGGTGAGAAATCCATGTGCATTGTGTGGTTTTAGTTCGGTTTTAAATCCATTTGCTTTCTCTCTCTCTCTCTCTCTCTCTCTCTCTCTCTCTCTCTCTCCCTCTCTCTCTCTCTCTGTGTGTGTGTGTGTGTTTAATTATCTTCAATGTACATCACCTTGAAACTGTTGCTTGGAATGTGATGAATAACTTAATAATGTTTCATGGCCCCTGATCCTCCAACTCTCTGGATCATCTGAATCCCATTGTGGCCCCTAATTTCTTCTTGGCAGGTGGTTGGGCCCTTTGCCGACAACCCTGGGGTTCTCTTTGGGAACTACGCTCCAGTCCCAGAGCCTCAATACATCTATACACCCAGGTAAGTCCTGAAGAAACCTCTCCTCCCTCCTGATCCATCCTTGGAAGGCATTCCTGGTAGGATGCTGGACCAGCTGTATCTTCATTTAAATCCAATCTGCACCCTAGAGTTGGCCTTACTTTTTGCATGCACAGTAAGGCCATCTTTGCCAGACAGATTCTGCAACAGACGACAAGAAATTACAATAGTTTTCAAAAGGGACTGAAGTCCTTCAGGCTGAGGACATGCTGGATGCCAGACCCATAACTGCCCTTTAAGTAGGGCTGTCTCATACACACATCTTCGTTTGATGCAAGATTGGCTCCCTCGGCCAATAAAGCTAGATGAGAGCCTCAACCCCAGAGTCGTCCGCAACTGGACCTAATGGTCAGGGGTTCTTTTACCTTTACCTTTACCTTTACTAAGGATTAGAGTAGTTGCTGTTCCAGAGCTCAGAATGGCTCATTGCATTTCCCATCCCATCCTTGATGGTCTGACATGCTTAGTTTCGCCAGTAGAACCACATCATGTGCATTTCAGAGTCATTTCAGAGTCAAAACCTCTCTCTGGAAATGAAGCTTTGAGCCCCTTAGCCCCAGGAAATCTGCATTCCAACACCCAGCACTCTGCTTTCCCCCTCCCACACCGGGCACTTATTTTCCATTTTCATTCACTTCCCTCATCTGCCTTTGCTTCAAAACAAAAACAAAGTCCAAGAAGCCACTGCCACCCCATGATGCCAGACACAGCCCACCACCCTGTATGGCCCTGCTGGGTCTCCATAACCCAGCTGGCTTCTGTTGCCTACTCAGGGCAGTAAATACATGCCGGGGTGTATGTGTGTGTGTAAGGTTGGATGGGGCTAAGTTCCAGGCAGATCCCACTATGTGGCTGGTTTGGCTTTGCAGTCCATGGGTTATGCAGGCCAAATCCAGATATTTTTTGGCAGAGAACAATTACGTTTTCGAGTGTTTGCCCTTAAGAAACTGAGAGCTGTTCTCATCTCCACCTGGTGCAGGAGGGGCCTGGCAACAATTGCTGCGAATGTCACCTTTGCCGCCGGATGTACCTTTCCCAAGTGCAGCACCTATATGCCAGCCCAAGTGAAGGCTGCGGTAGAAGCAGCAGACATCGTGGTTGTGTGCCTGGGTACAGGTAAGCCCCACATCTGGTGAAGAAAAAGGGTAAGAACAGCACCATGCTTTTCCCTACGGTGCAACGTTCACTTCACATATTAAGTAGTGAGACCCAGGAGACCATCTGCTTGCTGCAGCACTGCAGGCACTGACTCTTTAATTTTAATTCTCTGTATCACAGGGTGAGGAATCCATGTGCATTTTTATATATATACAAATGCATCCATGTCCACACACCTTGTGGTTATTTTCCTCTGTGCAGTCAAGTACATATAAAGCCCCTTCCATGCCTTAGTCAGTAAAGAGGCCTCCCCAAATTCAAGGACTGCATGGATCGCCCTGCTCCTGACCTCACACAACTTCCTTGGCCCAACCTCTGTCGGCATCTGCAAAAGGAAACCTTTTTGCAATGGACCTTTTTGCAAGATGACAACCTGTGCAATTGGAGTTGAATGGCAGGAAAAGCCGTGTGCATAGAGGTCTATGCAAGTGCAGGCTTCTCTATCTATGTGTGCACAGTGCACAGACTTGGGTGGGTGGGATTCTGGGGAAACTTCAGCCAGCGGCAGGGCCAGCCTTATGGGTTCACAATCATTGGTTCTCATGGAACTCCCTTGAGGCATTAATCATGACAGCAGGGAGCACAGATGTTATGGTCAGTGGTGATGGGAGCCGTGGTCCACCAGCATGCAGACCTCAAGCCACTCCATCAGTGGAGCCTGGCTTCTCAGTAAGACTGATGGACATCTTCTTTTGCTTTTGGAGAGTGGTACTTTGCCATTTCTCAAACTTTTGGAAAGGAGATTTTCAGAGAGGAGCCTCCTTGGTTTGTTTAGGATGAGGACAAGAGGGAAGGGAGTGGGTGGGCTCTTTTAACATGCCTTCTAACTCCCTCTGCCCAGGAACGGATCTGGAGGCAGAAACCAAAGACCGGAAGGACTTAGCCTTGCCTGGCCACCAGCTGGAACTCCTTCAGGATGCTGTGGCCTGGGGTAAGCTTGATGTTTTTGCCCCGGGGGAGACTACATGAGGAAGGGGGATGCCAAAGGCACTTGGTTGCACCAAGCACTATAGAAGGTGGGGCCTGCAGGTAACCCACAGCAAGCAGCCAATCCAAACTCTTCTGTGGCTCATGGGCAGTTGTGAAATTGAGGTGTTTGGTGGTGGTGGGGCTCCCTTGGCAATTGTTTAGATTTACCCTTAGGAAGCTGCCAATGTTGAGTCAGGCATTGGTCCATCTAGCTCAGGGTTGTCCACATCAAGGGCTGCATTCCTTCTGGGATAATCAGTTGGGGGCCACATGCTGGCAGTGGACAGGGTCAAAGGCATCAGTGGGTAAGGCCCAGAGCCAAATGAGGACAGGGCATGCCCCATTTCCATCTCTCTACCTGCTGCCTTCTTCTCTCCTCCTTCTTTCCCAACCAGCAGGCTCTGGGGTAGGGAGGAATTGCTCTCACCAGAGGTCTCAACTGATAACTTGCAGAAGTCTTTTGAAAGTAGGCCGTATGTTCCCCGAGGGCTATTGATGCTCACTGCTGGCTGCTCCCAGAGAGCTTCCTAGCTGAATAAGGATTTGAACCTTAGACCTGAAGTTCCACGCTCTCCAGAGTGTTGGGTTATGGCTCATTAATGAGTGTTTGCATGCATGGCATTGATTTGGCCTGTTGATTAATTGCTTAGGGCTTTGATTTCAGCTGCTGGACGTCCAGTGATTCTGCTGCTGTTCAACGCAGGCCCGCTTGACGTGAGCTGGGCCAAGGCACAGGACAGTGTGGGAGCGATCTTAGCCTGTTTCTACCCAGCTCAGGCCACCGGCCTGGCTCTTGCCAAGGTGTTGGTGGGAGCTAAAGGGGCAAATCCTGCTGGCCGACTCCCTTGTACGTGGCCTGCAGGCATGCACCAGGTAAGACTAGGATGCCCGGAAATTTGTAGGTAAGACAATCCCTGCTCCCACAGACTTGCAGTTTAACAGACATGACATACAAGAAAAAAGGGGTGGAGAGGGAGGAGGGAGAAAGCAAGCTCAGGCACCAGGAGGAATGGGGTTTTGGCTCCATGGGCTAGATCCATATCAGTATCAGCCATGTATTATGACATCACATGATAGACGGGTGGGTTGTCCCACTCACCTGTCAAAATCCCTTGTGGGGTTCCCACCCACCCACCAGCCAGCTGGTTTGTGGGTGCTTGGGAACCACAGCACAAGGGCCTTGCTAGCCTTATGCTCAACATTTTGGGAAGCACAGTGCACTGGGATGGCAAAGCACTTTTTTGTCCTGTCCTCTGGAGAAAGGAAAGAATCCTGCATTTTATAGGCTTTATTTGCCATGCACCTGTTCCCTGAGCAAAATTTAACCCTCACTTGTCAGCCTATAAGTGGGTTTACATTCTGCTGTGTTGGCTGCAGGTGTGTATTCCTTCCTGGCATCCAATGAAATATGGGCATGTTTTAAGGGTGTACATGAACCTGAGCCTTGCAAGCAGGAACTGAGCAGGAAAAGCAAATAGCATTGTGGATTTTGGAGGACATGTTAGCTAAGACCCTTTGCAGGCACCATGGGAATTACTGGCAAGCACACTGGTGTCCACAGGTGCCACATTGGCGACCCTGAGCTAAGATATACTCCTTGTGCATTTCCCACCATGTGCCTCCTCATTCACATTGGCTTGGCCCATGGGCTTCTTCCCATCCCGTTCACTCATTTGTGGTCGTTACCACAGGTTCCACCAATGGAGAACTACACGATGGTTGGACGGACATACCGCTACTATGGGGATGAGGCTCCACTGTACCCCTTTGGCTATGGGCTCTCGTTTACCACCTTCCAATACAGCGACCTGATGCTAGATGCCAATGTGCCCATTTGTGGTAACCTCAGCATCTCCGCAGTAGTGAAGAACGTGGGCTCCAGGGATGGCGAAGAGGTGAGGCAGCATGTGTGTATTTGCCCACAAACTGGGATAGCAGGGAGAAGAGGGAGGAATTCAACCATTGCCATAGCGCTATGGCAATCATTCCATCAGTGCAAGCTTTTTCAGATGGAAAAATCCCCCCTCCCCTCCATTTGGAACAATCCACCTTCTCCTCCTGCTGCTGTTCTGGGGGTTCTCCTGATGTGCCCAAAGGCAATTTTTGGGTGGGGGAGGAAAGCCATACCATGCTAATGTAAGTATTTCTGCTTAATGGGACTAGGTAGTTGAATCCCTCCCAATTTTAAATATATATATATATTATTAATTATTGTATTGATTGAGAAAACAATACAACAACAATATAGAAGTTAACAGAAGAGCAAGCAGTTGAAAAGCTTTTGAGGATACCTAAAGCAGAAGACTTTCGAGTCCAAATGACAGAGGATAGAGGCCACTTCAGCCAATGTTCCACTGTCTCAGGAAGGCAGACAAATGATGGAGACCTTGTATATGCCCTTTAGCGTATTCCAGAAGCGAGCTCCAAGTAGCAGAAAAGTCAAATGGTTTTGCCTTTGAGCAGTTTTATGCTGAAAGTCAATTTTTCTGCAAGTGGAATATGCAAAAGTCTCTGAAGCCATTGCTCAAACGTTTAGCTGACTGCCAGCTTCCAGGTTTTTGCAATTTCTCGGTGAGCAGACAGTAACAGGAAATATATTAATGCTGTATGCCCCCATGCATCATTGCCATCTATCCTGCCCAATATTTTAATGGGGAGCTTGAACCAATGATATCTAGGGCTAAGCATAGAAAAAGACTGTGGAATCTACATCCATTTAAAAAAGCAAGTTTCTAGCCCTTACAGCTGTGAAGATATGCTTGAAGTGTGTGAAATTCCTGGTGTGATCTTGGAAGCCAGGGAGATTTCTGAGCCTGAGCCTGAAATTAGTTCCTGTTCCCTGCCCCAAGTGCGCTTGCAGCTCCTTACTGAATAGCAGGAGCCAGGAAGCACCTTCAGCCACTTTGGTTTGATGAGCATGTATTTCAGATCTGGAACTGGTGGGTGAGGTTTTGGGAGAGGGTGTTTTGGTGTCCTTGTCTCTGGGTAGATGGGACATTATCCCCATGCATCTGCCTTTTGTAGTTTGCAGTTCAGGCTACTTCCAAACAGTGCTGCTGCCTCCACCACCAACACATGCAGGGGTGAAAACTCCTAGAAGAGCCTTGGGGTTTTCTCCTCCTAACAGTTCCTTCCTTCTGCAGGTGGTGCAGCTCTACCTCCGCTGGGGAGGGGCATCCGTGCCAGTGCCACGCTGGCAGCTGGTTGGCTTCCACCGTGTTCCAGTGCCTGTGGGACGTGCCGTGAAAGTACCCTTCCAGTTAGACTTCAGCCAGAGAGCCATCTGGGCTGGGGAGTGGCTCCTGGAGCCTGGCACTTTCACCCTTTTTGTTGGGGGGCAGCAGCCCTTCCAAGAAACCCGGGCCCCTTCTAACATCCTGCAAGCTGATTTTACAGTCTCGGGGAAGGCCAGCCGCACCATCCAATGCTAGTCGTCGGAACTGATGAGGGAGGAGGCCCCTGAAAGGCAAAAGGGCATCTCACTCTGTCAGGCCATGTATATATGAGATGGGTTTCTGCATTAAGTAAAATGTGCAGGAGGAGGGAGAGACTGTGAGGCCCTATGAACTGTGGGAGAGGGTAATATCCCTCTGGATATACGCCAGCCTTGTTTTTGTGGCCTGGGCGGCAAGAACTGTTTTCAGTGGAGCACTGGTGAGGCTGGGGCTGATCTGGAGAAGAAGGTTCTGGGATAACAGAAGGTTGTTCTCTGAAAGGATGATTACAGTTTGCTTTTTAAAGTCATTGATCATGTCTTCAGCTAGCTTTGCTAAAAGTGAATAGGCAATAAAGGGCTCAAATAGCAGCAAGCGGAGGATGCTTGAAAGATCCTTGTTTTGGTCTGATCTCATGTGTCATAGGCATCTGGAGGTGGGGTTTGGGGCACTTACATCATTGGAACTGGTAGGGCAGAAAGCAGGAAAGCCAACAGTTTTTCTTCTTTTCTTCTTTGGCGATCACTCCTAGACGAGTAAGGTTGTCTTCCATGAACACGGTCTTAGCGGTGTGTCCGTAAGTGACTGTGGAGGCCAATTCTGGATCCTCACGTCCTTCCACAGTGGGGACAGAGGTTTCTGGGCAGAAGTTGATAATGGTGAGGGTTTGCCAAATGTGCCTTCCTCTTAGCTCATTTCTCCCTTTCGTCTTGAGTTTGAGTGTCTTCCAGAGCTAGTTATAGGCAGAACCAAGTAATTCTAGCTTTGTCCCCATCCTCCTCCTTGCTGAGTTCTGCAAGGGAAACAGACTAAGGAGGAGGACAGGCGGGTTTTCGCCCTGGAAGATCTACCACAGACCAAATATTAACCTTGAATCACCTGGCGGAAAAGTATGCCGGCAAAGCCCCAAAGGTTCTTCATGTGGCTTTTATTGACCTTAAGCAGGCATTTGATCGAATCTCTAGAAAGCAGCTATGGACAAAACTGGCTGCTACAAAGATCGATCGTCGTCTCCTTCATCTGATTATCAGCCTCCATACAAACACCTTTCTGAGAATCAGGCTAGACAATAAAGGCCTAGTCTCCAACCCTGTTACCACCACTAGAGGGGTAAGACAGGGTTGTCTATTGGCCCCAGCATTGTTTAGCTTTTACATTAACTCACTGGTGACTCACATGGCCAATGATGCCTTCCACCCCCCCAAATTAGCAGGCCGATCTCTGAATGTTCTTCTGTATGCGGATGACGCCACACTTCTTGCCAGATCCCCTATTGGACTGAGGAGAATGTTGCAAGCTCTACATGAATACTGTGATCTGCATGAGCTCCAACCCAACTATGCTAAGACCAAGATCATGGTCTTCTCTGCCCGACCGAGACTCCATCGATGGTCGATGAACGGGATCCCCCTAGAGCAGGTTAACTGGCCCATAGAGACTATATAACAACTAATGCATCTAAAGCAGCCATCCAGATTAGATCTCTATATGCTAAGAACCAGGCTCAATCAGTGAAGATAGCTTTGAGACTCTTTCAAATGAAAGTCCTCCCCCTTCTTTTGGTGGGCATCTCTTTAGGCTCCCGTAGCGATTTTTTGAAACTGGATTCTATCCAAACACGATTCCTTAGAGCCATCCTTAGGATTCCCCCCTCGGTAGTGGGTGCGGTTATGAGATTAGAGGTTGGCTGGCAAGCTCTACGGTATGTGGCCTTGAAGACGAAGCTCTGGCTATGGCTCAAGCTTTGTTTTAAACCAGTGGGTATTGCCCCCTTGATATTGAGGGACGATTTCCAATCATCATGGGAAAGGGAGGTCATTAACGAGGTTCAATCCTGCGGATTGTCTCACCTTTACTTTGAGTCTATGACGTACAATCAAGCTAGAGCTGTGATCTCCCGGAGACTGAGTGACATTGCCAGACAAGAGGACATAGCCCAGGTAAAACCAGGGATGTTCCTAGGGGACCAGATTTATCGGACCATACCAGATTTATCGGACCTTGCAGAAATCCACTATGTGGAATACCACAGACTTCTTACAGCGGCTAGATTAAATGTCCTTGACTCTGCGATATTGTGGGGAAGGTACAGGGGAGTACCATACGCCCAGAGAACCTGTCATTGTGCCATGGGTGTGGTTGAGTCCACCGAACACATTCTCTTGACTTGCCCTTCTTATGCAGAGCTTAGACAAAATTTTATAGACCCACTCCTATGTCAATTTAGCTTCCTACCCGGAGAAAACCAGGTTTTACACTTGCTGAATAATGTCACTAGAGCTATACCTTCCTTGGTGGCCAAATTTCTTTTTTTAGCTTTTAAGCGTCGCAAGACTATAATTGACTGTATTGATATGGGGCTATCTGTTTAGCCCATTTTAGTGTTGGCTAAGCTCTAAAATCTTCCTGGATGTTTTAACTGTGTATTGACAAATGTACTTTTTTCTGACTGACGGTCGAATAAAAGGTTGATGATGATGACTAAGGAGGAGGAAGCTGACAGGCAGTGCCAACCCTTGAGCTGGGTGCAGGTAAGAAGAGAGGCAAGTGGGGGCTGGCTGTGGGTAGACTGTGGGGCAATGCCCCTTTCACCCTAACTGAGCAGCCTCCATTGAGAGGTGGGCCATGTTTCTGCTTTTAGTCTCCCCAGGGAACTGCCCCCCTCCCTCTCTCCTTATCACTCAGCATAAGGATGCTCAGCATCCTCATCCAGCCACAACCCCCAGGATTCTTTTGTTGAAGCCATGGCAGCTAAAACTGTAAAAAAGTTATTCCCCCATAAATTGACTTGTTGCACATATGAGTCTGCCGTATATGATGTCAGGCCACAGGTCTTGCTGGGGAGCATCAATTCTCGGTCTCTGTTACCTGAGATCCTTTAAACTGGAGGCAGGGGAGGTTGAACCTGGAATCGTCAGCATAGAAAGCAGATGCTCTGCCAATGAGCTATAGTGGCTCTTTCCTTCTGCCAGGCATCTGTTTAAAAATGGTGTGCATCAGTGCACAGTTGACCTGTACCATGCCACTTCTTGTGTTTTCTTAGTTCTCCTCTCAACCATCAGCGCTTTGCTAATTTTGTCCAAGGTAATCAAGAGCTTTTGATTGGGTTGGGGCTCATAGCAGCCCCCACTTCTCCCCTTTCTCTTCCACTGTGAAATATCATTGCAATGTGACCGTGAGTCCACCAGGTGGAGGCTTTGCACATGTTTCCACCACCTTCCCACTTATCATGAGGTTATGAGGCTAGCTAGCTGCTCTGCTTTCTGGAGGACCACGTGGCATATGTTTGTCTAGGAACAATCCTCATCCCTACAATGTCTATGGCCAGTTTCCATCTTCATCTACAAATTCCTTTTGCCTCTGGAGTTCACAGTTGGGAGAGGTGGGAGGCTAAGGGCTCCCCCAGACTGGTGGGCTTCTTTCTTTCTTTCCTTTCTTTCTTTCTTTCTTTCCTTCTTTCTTTCTTTCTTTCTTTCTTTTTTTGCAGGTGTCATGGATGCAATAGTAGTGGTGGATTTACACATCATTCAGCTTTATTGGTTGTTCTGTGATACTTCCCCAATGTTACTACTTTATTGCTGTTTGGAGGGGTACTCTTCACTACAGTGCAACAAGTGGGACAGCACACATACCCCGAACATTTGCAGTATGCAGTGATGAGGAAAGAAGCAATATGACTGGCCCAAAACTTTTGTAGGCACAAACCATGTTGAAAGTGGGAATTGTGTATAACTGCCCAGATACCATCCTGAGTACAAATCATGCAAGCATGCACAATAAAAGGTTTGGTCAGAGGGGCTTTTATTTTACCTATCCCAGAGGGACCAGATTTGGCCTAAATTGCTGACACCTGGCCTAAAAGGTGGTGAACTGGCTTTCCCAGTTCTGATGGTTAAGTGAGGCTGAGGGACCAAGATTTTGCCCAAGTCGGTGACTTAGACCAGGAATCAAGTCCAGCTACCAGTAGATTGCCTTTTTAGCTGCCCAAATTAAGACCAAGACTGCCTTGAGCATATACAAAAATTAAGGCAGCAATCTTCTTTATGCCTTTACTAGGTGATGGCAGATACTGATCGTTGGTAAGAGGGGAATTGGGAGAACTTGAGAGGTTCTCAAATGTTTGGGAGAATGTTGACTATTCAAGCTGGCAGATTCATGCATCTTTTTGATTCACTACATTGCTGGATTCTTAGGGTACTTCTCAAAGGAATATTAAAGCATTGTTTGGATCCTCAAAGGGAGAGGTTGAGTAGGAGGGCAACATCCATCTTCAAGCCCAAGAGGTGAAACTACTTCAACCAATAAATAATACAATGTTTTGTTCTTTGGACACTGAACCCGCCAAACTGCACAAGTTAGTGAAATGGAGTGCGGAAAAGCAATGGTATTTTTAAGGGTGTCCAGGAAGCAGTGTGGAATTCAGTAGGGGGTACCCCCAGACTCTCTTAGTGAGCCAGGGATGACGGTTGCATTGCTCTAAAAGGATGGGTTTACTTCTAAGAGCTGGTTCCCCTTATCTAAGGTATGCAAGTGTAAGGTAGCTTGGAAGTAGGATCACGCCAGATGCCTTCCTGGAGAGAAACTGCTACGGGAAGAGTGATGTCACATGAAGGTGTAGCAAGCTACTTGAAAAATGACTGGTGTGCGTGTGTGTGTTGGCATGTTTTTGTAAAGATTCCTGGGAGGTGAGGTGGATGATGCAACATGCCACATTGCCCACACATCAGGTCACCAACATCAGGGCTAGAGGGCAGGTTTCACTCTCTCTCCACAACCAACAGTGGAATTAATGGGAGCCATGTGCCTGTATGCAAGGAAGTGGAATGGGATGTGCTTTCACAGGGTCACCATTGGGGTGGATGCTGTTGTTGACAAATTTCAGGATCCAGTCTGCCTACTGCCTGCATAGTTACACATTCTGGATTCTGTTCCTTGGAAACAAAGACTACAAGAGAGAGAAGACTTTGTCTCTCTTGTATTGCTGCCAGTCCTCTTCAGGAGTCTTGCAGAAGCCGGAAGCTGCTAAGACCATTTGCTCGAGGGGACCTACAAGATTCAAGAAGCAACCTATTTGAAAGAAGTTCACAGAGGTCCAGGGTCACAGGGGGTCAGAGATCTACTATTTTTGCAGGTCATCCAGTGAGCTTTATGTCTGAGCGGGGATTTGAACTCTTGTCTCCCATGTCCTAGTCCAACTTCCTCACCACTAAACCACACTGGCTTCTCCACTGCTAATGTGTACAAGAATAAATGTGAATTTTCACGAGGTTTAAAACAAACAAACATGAAAGTGCCACAGACGGAGGGGAGATTAATTAAGGTTGCCAATGATAGTTGTTGGGTTTTTTTTACTGGACCAGTTCCAATGTAATTAACAGCATCCTTCCAGGCAGAAATGTAGCATCCAGCTTTTCCTGGCACAGTAGCAAGAAAGATATGGGAAAAGCTTGCCCTCATATATTCCTGGCTGCCACGGCTATCATCAGCCACTGCCTGTGGTGTGTTGGGATGGTGACTGGAAGTGTAGCCAGTCGGCAGGGTTTATATAATGACCGGAAAATCAATCAATATAGCTTTTCTGTAGATTGAGTTCCTGCCCTGCCTCCTCTCAGAAGCGGTTGCCCTTCTGGGACTTATGGAAAAATCTATGAGTTAATTATGATAGAGCCCCAGGATGTCACGTGAGATGCAAGCTGTTCTTCTCTCACCTCTGAAGTATAGGGACCAGGCAAGGTCAGCCCTGAGATGTGGGTAATGAACATGCTGAGCTTATGGGAACCACTGGGCAGAATTATGTGGGCAGCTGGGTGCTTTGCCCAGAGAGGACCACTGTGCCTTTAAGGATGCCACAGAGGAAAATTACACCGAAAGTGGAATCTCTTGTCACTGCAGGAGTGTGGTGGAGAATATTCTCCTGATGAAATTCTAACTTTGGGGTCTGACATGAAAAGTCAAATGTAGTGCCTCAATACATTGTTTGAGCAGCAGTTGAACTTCATTTAACACCAGATTAAAATGCAAACAACAACACGCCAAACTCACACTATCTCCAATGTGGAATGATAAATAATGTTGGCCATGTTGCCAAAAGCTGCACACAAGAAGGAGAAGGCAAGCTAGGGGGATTACCCCCCCTCAAGGGTAATCTAGCCCAACCCCTGCAATGCAGGAATCACAGCTAAAGATGGCCATTCAACCTCTGCTTAATAAAAGCCTCTAAGGAAAGAGAGTCTACAACTTCCCAAGGGCAACTGTTTCACTATTGAACAGCTCTGACCACCAGAAAGTTCTTCCTGATGTTTAGTTGGAATCTGCTTTTTTTTAATTTGAACCGATTGCTCTCTGAAGCAGGAAAAAACAAGCTCGTTCCATCTTCCATGTGACAGCCCTTCAGATATCTGAAGATGGCTATCATTAGTTTTGGTATAATAGGCATGTGCTTCAAGCACATAAAGAGAGTTGTGTGAGGGAAGGGAATCCTGCTGGCATTAAAAACTCACCTAACAAATGGCTGATGACTGGGAAGAGGTCTAGGGAGGGAATATAATATACACAGGAGGTAAGCAGGTTGAGAAAGGAAAGGAGGATGGGGAAATGATGGACGAGGCGGGGAACTGAGCTGAGGTCTCAAAAGTAAGATGAGGAGAAATTGGATGCTATGCAGACAGGAAAATGGTTGTGCCGGAAGGGCTGGTGGAGAGACAGGATGGCTACATGTGGGTCAACCTAAACAGTATGTAGTAGCCTAAAAGGCAAGGAGTTGAGGAAACAATGGGTGATGGACATGAAGAGTCAAGGAAGAAGAGAGACTGGAGCAAAGCTAGAAAGCAAGCCTGGGCTCATGAACTATTTCCAGGAAGCAAATGGTCAGGTAAGAGGAAGAGACATGGTGGCTTAGTGGTAGAGCACATGCTTTGCATGCAGAAGGTCCCAAGCTCAATCCCCGGCATTTCCTCCAGGTAGGGGCTGGGAAAGACTCTGCCCACTATTGGCTGTGGGCTTCTAAATTGAGTACATTTTGTGATGTTGAGCTTCTCCTCTGGGCTCACAATGGAGCAATCACAATCCTTGCAGTGCAACATGGTGACAAATCGCTGAACCCGCCAGCACAAATGGACCACTGGAAAATGCCTTTTGATTTCAGTGGCTGAAATTTTCAGTCTCCCCCAAGTTTGTGCAGGTCTGTCTCATTCATCTCTGCCATGTGCTTCTGGAATAGGCCTGTCTCTCTGTCGGGCGAGTCAGGTTTCACCCTGACCTGCTTCCCTGCCTACAACATTCTCCTGGCGCTGAGTCAGGCAGGCAGACGGGGCTGGATAGAGTTTCGCAGGAAACCTTTGCCTCTTATGCAGGGATGCACTGCTGGAGGAGAAGTAGGATCAGGGTAAGCTGGCCACAATTCAGAGTGCAGCCACAATTATGTGGTAGACAGAAATTCAATAGGTGCAGACAGAAAGATGCTGTTAATGGCATGAGTTCCAGGTCTGGGACTTTTGCCTCTTGTGTAGGTTTTTTTTTTCTATTTAAAGCACAGAAGCCCAGCAAAAACAAAGGGCGAGGTAATACAGAAAAATGTAGCATCTGAACAGCCCTCTGCTCAGAACTTTCTGTTTCAGGAGTTCCTGTGCTCAGATAAACAAGCCGGGCACTTTCCCATCCTACCTGCAAAACATGGATGGGTGGAGGATCTCACGTGGATTAGGTTGCCACATTTTATTGGCCTTGCCTCTGGGCCTTTAACAGGAGCTTGATGCGCACACACACACACACCAAGCTTCAGTTGCTTAAATTTCTGTGTGTCAGCTTGCTGTTGAAGGCTCAGGAGTACAGCCAATACAAAAAAAATGTGACAATTCCTGCCCCTTTTGCATTGCCAGAGAGCTCCTTGAAGTTGCAGTTCTCCATCCTGAAAGCCACGGAGACTCAAGCGGGAGGAGTGAACCACTGCCAGTTAGGAAAAGGTCACCTGCACACCTGCACAGAAGGCAGCAGCTGCTATTCCTGGTGGCAGATGCAATGGCACAGGTGGTGCTAAGAGAGGTTGACTTGCCAGGGACTAAAGCTCTCTAAGGAAGAAGCAGGAATGAAGTGTGAATCGGGAGATGATTTCAGAAAGAAGGTCTGGTTTAGAGATCTGTGATGTGGAAGAGTTAGTTTCAAACCCGCTAAAGAGTCACCTTCCCTTCTGGGCAAATTCCTGGGGGCCGTGTTCCCAGGGTGGGCAGGGCCAGAGGCAAATGTGGGCAGAGCAGCAAACATGAATTTTACTTTTGTACAGTAGGCTAGTTTCTCTCCGTGCTCCCACATCCCTCTCTGCCCACCATCCAAACAAGCAAGAACCATTGTCAGAATTGAAGAAAACATTCCAGCCAGGCATAATCCCTTAAGGAGGCTGCAAAGTAAGTGAGTTGCTGGGGAGGGTGTGTGGCCTGGAAGGAGTCCCGAAAGCCAGGCAGAGTGCCTGGAGGACCCCATTTGGCCTTTGGGCCTTACTCTCCTCACCCCTGCTTTAACTGCGGCCCGACACACTGACATAGAATAATAGAACTGTGGAGTTGGAAGGGATCACGAGGATCATCTAGCCTACCCCCTGCAATGCAGGAATCTTTCACCCAACACGGAAGCAGGCAAGTTTTTCTGCATCACTGCACCTCCCTAGCAGGGAAAACGTCAACAGCTAAATGTTTACAGGTGTTCAGCTGCTGTTGAAAGACACAGGGCCAGTTAAAAACCCAGGCAATTCTAGGAACATTGGAGTTTGGCCTTGTTGCTGGGAACAGCTCATAGGGGGAACCGATGTTATTGGACTACAGCCTCCCATCATTCCTGACCCTTGAGCATACCAGCTGGGGCTGATGGGAGCTGGAGTCCAACAACTGGAAGGCACCACACTGGCTGCCCCACCTAAAGTCCCATTTAACACCCTCACCTATTGAGCCGCACCTGAAGTTGGTGTGTGTCATGCAAATGACGTGGTGTCCCTTCCTCTCTCTCTCTGCTGCAGATAATAGGAAACCCTTTGAGTGTGCCAACTCATCGGTGCCCAGCCATTCCTTTTATCTGAATCATGCTCAAGCACCTACGCTTCCAGAGAGCAGGGATCAGGAAACCTGCCTGGCTAGTGTGTTTAGGAAAGATTCCAGTCAGCTGGATGTGCTTGTTGCTCAGTGGCAAGCTTCTACAGTGGGAATTAGGCACTTTAAAAGAAGTCTTATTTTGCCCTGAGCTCTCGAGGGCAGAAGACACACCACTTTCTTCCAGCAGAGCTTCAGCACATCAGCACAAAGGTGCCTGACCTTATTCTCATGCTGGGGAGAGTGTGCTTCCTGCAGACCATCCCTCCAGTCTCCTCTGCCCCACACGTATTATCCAACCCCTTTAATCCCATCCCAGAGGCGTTGTCCCCAGATAGCTTCCTCCTCCTCCTCAGTTACACAGGGCCTGGTACTAAACTGCCCAGATTGGATTTTGAATCGCACTCCAGGAAGATCAATTTCTCCCTTGTGTGTTTCTGCCTCTCTGTTGCTAATGCTCTTCCATTGCCATGTCCTACAGGCAGGCCCCTGCATACAATCATGGAATGGGAAGGAATCCCCACAGTTTTCCAATCCTCCTCCTGGCCCCAACGTAGGACCTCTTCAGCAGATGTATTTCCATTCGTCGCTGCCCCCTCCCCCGCCTCTGCCTTAACCACAGCCTCCTCTTGCCAGCTTATTTAGCTACTGTACTCCTCTGTAACTGGACACGAATCTATTATTTTTATAGTCTGAAGCAGGCGTAGGCAAACTCGGCCCTCCAGATGTTTTGGGACTACAACTCCCATAATCCCTAGCTGACAGGACCAGTGGTCAGGGATGATGGGAGTTGTAGTCCCAAAACATCTGGAGGGCCGAGTTTGCCTATGCCTGGTCTTAAGGCAGGGAAGGAGGAATATTAAAGACTTACTCAAATTTCTGGGCACAGTCTGCACTGGGGATGGAATGTAAGGGTGTTCTCCTGTTCCTATACTTCAGGTCTGTGGAAACTAGGACTCTCCAGATATTTGTGGGCTACAACTCCCATCAGCCCCTTTGGGTCCCTTCCAACTCTACAGTTCTATGCGGACTGCTCACGCTGCCTGAGCGGATGAGCATCCTGGAGGGCCACAAGTTCCTGTCTTGCTTTTCTCAAAACAGCCTCAGACTGGGTGAGGGAGAGAATTGCTGTGGCAGCCAGGGATGCATCTATCCATGACTACTGCCATGTTTCAATGGTATTGATAGGAACCCAGCTGCCTCAGACAGGAGACATTTGCAATACCTATCTGCAGATCTCAGGACTGAAACTGGGACCTTCTGCATACAAAGGAAGTGCTCTGCCATTGACCTACTGCCCTCCCTGTAGTTCATATGCGGCAGTGGAAGTGCTGGTCACATCCGCACCATGCATTTAAAGCATAGTGTTCTTTGTCACAGACCTACAGCACCCTTACTCTTAAAGTGGCACAAGAGACCTTTAAATGGGTGGTGCAGATGTGATCTCCGTCTCCCCGTTTGACTAATGCTACCAACACAAAATTATACCCAGTGATGGTGCATTTAGCTAATGTTAGATTCTGGACTTAATGGTCTTAGGGGGTGCGGGCGGGGCTTTTTAGATGGCAATGTGCATTACTATCACTTCAAAATGTAGGAAAGCCAACCCTGGTGCATCTGGAGGTCTTCCTGCACATTCTGCTGAGTGGGACCCTGGATTTCTTGACCACATCCTGCGATGATTTCACTGCTAATTATTATGCTCACTAATCCTGAAGAACTGCCACACCCCAGTTCTATATGCACAGGAATCCCTACAGCATCTCTAAAATGTACTAAAAACAAGTGGTGGGAGTGTTAAGGAGTATAGTTTCGTTACAATTCACTAACTGCACTTTACAAGTTTGTTATTTATTTTTATTTTATCTAATCTAAGGTAGATATAAAGGCAAAGGGTGCTACTTTTCCAGAAGGGTCAGGTGCAAATTAAGGGGAACAGCAATTTATTTGGAAAGCTAGTTCAATTCTGAACTAAAAGCACACTCTGCACATGCTTATGGCTCCTGTTCATTCGTTTTCTTTATGTGGCTGCCATCAGTGAAAAATAATAACATGCATAAGAAAAGTAATGAAAATGTGAAATGACATATTCTTGATACTGTAGAGTGTGCATACTTTCCTTACCCACTGGTTATACAAGTTATGCTGGCTGAATCTGTATTTTGCTATACTGAAAGCTAATAAAAATACGGGGGGGGGGGTTATGTGGCTGGTAAAATTTGGTGTCCCAACAAATCTGGAGAGATCCTGTGTTCCCTAATTCCCTTGTTAAAAGCAAAGAAACAAAATAAACAATTATTTTCTCAGACAAATGACACTAGGCCTTTGAACAGTGTTTGGATGGATCATGTCCATCACAGACACTTTCCTTTGGATAATGTTTAAAAGGAAAATGTTTCCCTCTGGGGAAGACAACTCTGCATATGCTTTGAAGCACCTGGCTCGAAGTGGTCGGGCTTTTTGTCCCCCCCCGGAATTTTTTAACACAACAGCTGACAGCTCTACTCACCAGATCAGGATGAGGAGAGCATGACAAATTGATGGGGTGGTGGTGGTGCACACGCGGTCAGGCCCAGCTGTGGCACTGAAGACCCACGGCTGGGAGTCCTCACAAAAATAGTTAAAGACACCCCCCCGCCCCGTCTAATGCCTGTACATACTTTTCTGTTATGACGGGTAAAGGAAGTGAAGTGGTGAGTGCCGCCCCCCACATCTGCCCTGGAAATTCCCCCAAACAGGCTTCATCTTACATCCTCTCTCTTCTCTCCCCCCACCAACTTTTCCCCCTTTTGCTAAATGAGTCACCCTTTCAGAGTCTCAACATGTTCACGGCCGCGACCAAGAGGAAGAAGCAAAGAGGGGTGCGTACGTTTGGCAATCTGGGCTTCCCAAAGCTACTCTTTTAGTTTCGGTGTCCAAGGGCTTTGAAACGTTGTCCAAATAATTTCGGCTCCCCAACTGTATGTGTCTTTATACTCTAGTCGGGCTGAAGTGAGCATGACGTGAGTGTAAAACAAGGCTGCCACCCCTCCCTTCTGTCTCCCTGGTCATGGTAGCTCCCAGCTTCAGAGGCCAGACTAGGCAGGGACTGTACAATAGTTGGAACTCTCTTTGCAATATCAGCTGCTGCTGTTGCTGCAACTGGACAAGGGGGGACGGGGTTGATTTATGCTGGTGGTGTTTTTAAATATATATATATCCCCCTTGATTTGCTTTCAGTCTCCCTGGCTGCAAAATATTGCCCCCCCCCCCGCTTTCAAATTCCAGCAGCACTGAGGGAAAATTAGAAGGATTTTTTATTTGAAGGAGGGGGGGCTTCCTCCCCAATATTGTTGCATTCGGAGAAGATAATTTTATGAGTCTCTTTGCGGGAAGCAAGTTTGTTGGATATTCTCTCTCCACCCTCCACACGCCCGGAAACTGTGGTGGAAGCTGGAATCATCTTGAAGAAGGAGGAGGCGGAGGAGGAATGAAAAAAAGAGGAAGGGCTTGATTTATTTTTGTTTCTAATAGGATTATATGTTTTATTTCTGCTTTACTTTAGAAATTAGAGGATCGGGAGGGAGGGATTAATAAGAACCCGGAGAGAAAGACAAGGTGGGGGAGGGAAATCACACCCATCCTATCCATCACCTCCTCAAAAAAAAATACACAGAAGCCACCATGGAGAAGAAGGAAGAGGCAGCAAAGGCCTTTTCGGTGAAGCAACAGCCGGATGATATCCGAGGTAAATATTTGCTCTGCTAAGAAGTCATTTTTAGAGGATGATGTTGCAAATTGTTGAAAGGGCGGCGGAGCGGGGCGGGAGCACAGGAGGAAAGAGACAACAGACTTTGAATCTGTGTCCGGATTTCCACCCAGATCTGCGAGTGGGCACAGATAAGGGGGTCCGGGGGTGTCTGTTTGCTGCAGCAAGTTGTAGAACATTCGTTCTCTTAATTGTTCTCCCCCCTTTCCAAAAACATGAACTCATCGCCTGGCTATTTTGTCTGTGCGGCTGGCTGTGCCTGATGGACATTTGCTACAGGGGCCTTTTGGGGAGGGGGGAATCGGGGGTGCTGGATGGATGTGAAGAAGGATACAGTATTGATTCTTTAACTAGGATTCCGTATCCCCCATGCGGGGAAGGGAGCATTTTGGGAGGGGGGCCGGTTGGAGGCCACGTTGCTGTGATATTGAGGCAGGGGGTGCCCGGCCTTCCACAGGTCACTGATGTGGGGTTTATAAATAACCCTCTGTCCGAAGCCCTACCCAACCCCGGATTGGCATTCCTCCCGACAGCTGCCTTTGGGAGGCGACCAAGCCATCGAGGAGACCACCTGCCCCTTTCTTCTGACTTTGTGAGTGGGGGAGGTCAACCCCTGGTCGCTGTTGAGAGAAAAAAAAAGAAAAAAGAAAAGCCGATCCAAGTTCAGCCTAGCCGAATTTGAAGGTGTCCAGGGCCAGGACCCTCGGGTGGCCACAGAAAGGGCTCCGTCGTGGGCCTAGTTCTGCTCTTGCTTGTGCGACTGGGGTTTTTGTGAGAGGGTGGACTCGGGAGGGAAGGGGGGCAGGGCCCAGCCCCACAATGGATTAAACTTCCCTGCCGCTTGGAGGGAAAAGTTGGGGGCTGGCTCTCCAATTAAAGGGTCATTTTTTGTCCCTGGGGAACATTTTGAGATGGAACTCTTGGTCCTCTGCCAGTGAAGTTTGTCGGAATCTTAGCATCTTGCCAGTTGTGTGTGTGTGCAGTCAAACAGAGAGAGATAATCTTTGCCATTTTCCCGCTAGACACCAGATATCTGCTTGTCTGCAAGGGCAACATCCTGTCTCTGTTGTACAGCCTGGAAATTTTTGCCGGCACACATGTGGGTGGGCTGTGTTGGCTAGAATTTGGACAGGACGTTTTGTGTGCTAGTGTGAGTATGTGTTTGCTTCATTTGTAGAGAATTTGCATTCTGGGTTTCTTTTTGGAGTTCTGCTTTGTTTTTTGTTTTTTTGTCCAGAACTCTTTAAAGGCCTGCTTTCTGAAATCATCTGCAGCTTGGGGCTTAAAGTTCCTTTGAAAACTTCAGGGCTTGGCCATTTCCTTTGTCCTCAGTTTCGGAGACAGGCTTTAGAAGATGACAGCAAATAAACAAGGTCCAGTGTTAAGGATCTCACGAATCAATATGTTCGCCTTGCAACTTACTTTGAACTCCTAAGGTTTGAAGTTCTTGGTTACGCCTTTTGTCAGAATCTTGTGGGGCTACTAATATCCGCCCCCCAGGATGAAAATGTGAGCTAAAGTGGAACCATCTCTTCCCGACTGGTGAACTTTGGTTTTGTTCTCTGAATGTTGGGAAAGTGAGATTGTTACTTTGGTGTAGTTACGCAGTGGATAATCTTGCCAAATAAAATGTAGGCTGGAAGTAGCAAGGGGGTTGTTCCGAAGGCCATGTAATTGGCAAATGCTGGGTTAAGTAGGGAGGGGTGTGGCTGCCTTCTGAGGCCTCTATAGCATGCCTGGGACCTGGCCAGATGAAGCAGTGTCTGTGAGTTGTCTTATTTTGGGTTTTGCTGACTCCTGCCAAGTAACTGGTGACTTGAGTGCAAGGAAGAAACAACCGAAAAGAAAGAGGAGTGGCAAAACCATAGGGATATGGGGGACTTCCTATCATCATTCACTGCCAGTGATGGCGTTGAGTGTGTTGTATGCAGCGAGTGGTGCATTTACTGGAAAGCACCAGAGGTTTTACATGGGGAAGTAGGAAGGCCTGGGTAAAAGAAGGTGTTTAGGTTTTTGGGCTGGGGTAGCTCAGAGGTGATGCAGAAAGAGACAAAGGCACAGGGAATTACCTGATACTGAGTCAGACCATTGGTTTATCTAGCTCAGTATTATTGTCTACATTGGCTGGCAGTGGCTTCCCAAGGTTTCAGGCTGGGTTCTCTCTTGGTCCTCCCTGGAGATGCCAGGGATTGAACCTGGGACCTTCTGCATGCAAAGCAGATGCTCTGAGAATGCAGATGTGTGGAAATCAATTTGAACAAAATCCCAGTTTTTGGATCCAGGCCAACAGGCTTGACTGGATGAGGTTGGATTCATTTTTATTTATTTTTTTAGGTTTGGAAAGGCCTGGCCCAAATTTCCAGGCTTCCAAAGTGTGTACTTAGGGAGAAGCAATGGGAAGTAGCTCCCTATTTCTGAGGTATGGAGGTGGAAGGAGCCACTCCCACCCCCAAGTTGCTACTTCCCATAGAAACCTCACAGGGGATCTGGAGCCAGACTTAACTGCACACTGTGGGATTTTAAATGTCTGGAAACATGCAGGCAAAGGCTGGAATATGAACAGCATAAAGGCCGCAAGGAAATTTGGCCTGGTGGTGCTTCCCCCCTCCCTTCCCCCTCTCCTAAGAGGCTGCTTGACAGGAGGCCCCCTTGGTGCTAATTTGATTCTCTCTCAAGTGCCTGGAGATCATTTCCATGCCCTTGGAGAGACCTCTCAGTCGTTTGCACCATTCCAAGCTATGGGGCAGGCGAACTCTGCGTTGCTGTATTCTGGGCCTGAATTGTGTGCCTGTGTGTGGGCCATGCAGGATCTTGTCCCTATAGTATGACTTGTAGTTGTCTTAAGCAATGTGGGCTGTGTGTTGGTGATGGATGGTGATGAAGGGAAGCTCATAGCCTCCAATATCCTGCAGCATGATCATGGGGTCATGCTTGTTGACATGTTGAGGATAACACTTTCCTCTGCCTGCTCCTTACCTTGTTTCCTATGCAGCAGCTTATCCTCCATGGATCTGAAAGCCAAGGCAGTGCTTAAAGATAGGATAGAAAACCATAATTGCCCTACAGTAGGTTTTCAACAGTTCAGAGTCCATCTCAGCATCTATAGTGTATGAAATGGAGGATTTTGTACCACGTCCGCATGATGCATTTTAATGTTTGTGCGCAGGATTCTCTGTGCATGTGCACTAGGGATGAGATAGCTCAGTGGTAGAGCTTCTGCTTTGCACGGAGACGGTCCCAGGTTCAATCCCTGGCATCTTCTGGTACTATTGGGAAAAACTCCAGTAGAACTGTTGCCAAGTCATTGCAGACAATACTGCTGTGGTTCAACCGTAGAGCACATGCTTTATATACCGAAGGTCCCAAGTTCAGGCCCCAGCATCTGAACCTCTATTTTCAGCCTGAGGACCACATTCTCTCCTGGGCTACCTTCTGGGTGCCGCATGTGAGCCCAGAGGCAAAAAATGGATGGAACAGATAATGTGTTTCCCAAACTTAGGCCTCTCCAGCTATTTTGGAACTACAATTCCCATCATCCCTGACCACTGGTGCTGCTAGCTAGGGGTGATGGGAGTTGTAGTCCAAAACAGCTGGAGAAATACTGATGTAAATGTCACAAACCACTCTCAATTCTCCATCTATGCATTCAAAGACATTTCAGCTAGGCAGAAAGGCTCCAGCAGGGCTGATGAGGCACGTGACCTTTGGGAGAATTTTGAGGGCCAGGTGGAGAGACGTGAAGGGCCACATTTGCCCCCTAGATCTGAGGTTCCCCATCCCTAGTGCAGACAATACTGAGCTAGGTGAAACTGTGGCCTGGCAGAGTCTGTATTAGGTTGATAGGTTCCACTCTCTCTCTCTCTCTTTCTCTCTCTCTCCCCCCCTCTCTCTCCCTCTCTCTGCCTCTTCCAAACTAGATGAGATGCCATTAACAGAACTATCAATTGCACGAATGACTTTTAAAAAGTAAGCAGCAAACATTGAGCTGGGGGTGAAATCTCATCTGGACTTCAGCAGGGGCCAAAGGGTTAAAGCCCCCACCCCACCCCACAACTGAGCTTCAGTCAGGATCGGGACCCCACAGCTGCAATGTGCTCGCAGGCCATTTGTGAAATTGCTTGTTGGCATAGCATCTCATCTGTGTTGCTGCTTATCAGTTTCCCCTATTTTGTGTGAGCTGTGGCTCCAGCCCCTTATGCAGTCGCAAATCATGGTTGACATTGCCTGTTTTAATGTGTTAATACTTTCAAAACTGAATTGTTTATCAGAAATGTTGTATGATGTTTTGAATTGATCTCACCTCCCTTGACAAGTCGGCCTGGGTGATTTTTTTCATGCTTCACATTTTTAGCTCAGTGCTCAAGGTAGACAACCAGCCTTTGCTCTAGTCTCAGCCTGGCCAAAACTTTATTGATCCCCCTCGCCATATTAGAAGATTAGAAAAAGTAAATACAAGGTGGACAGAGATTGCTGGTGGGGGATGGGGAGACTGAAGTGTGGGATAAGACATTTCCCACGATAAAGCTTCCCTGCATAAAGCAGGGGTGGAGAACCTGTGGCCCTCCAGGTGTTCTTGGACTGTATCTGCGGTCACCCATTCTGACTGAGACTGATGGGAGCTGGAGTCCACCCCCATCTGGAGGGCCGCAGGCTTCCCACCCATCTACCCACCTCTGCAGTAAGATATCCAGTGGAAAAGACTATTCCACAGGCCTGAGGATGAGCCTTGTGGGCCTCTTGGTTGGGTCTTGTATTCAGCAGCACCCCAGCCAAATAGGTGCTCCATTTCCACCCTATCCCAGCTGAAGCAACTCATTTACAGTGGTGCCCCGCAAGACGAATACCTTGCAAGACGGAAAACTCGCTAGACGAAAGAGTTTTCCGTTTTGGAGGTGCTTCGCAAAACGATTGCTTCGCAAGACGAAAATGTCTTGCGAGTTCCTGCAGGTTTTTTCCCTCCTCCCCCCCTTTTTCTAAGACGATAAGCCGCTAATAGCGCTAATCCGCTAATCCGTCAATGAGCTTGCTTCGCAAGACAAAAAACCGCTAGACGAAGAGACTCGCAGAACGGATTCTTTTCGTCTTGCGAGGCACCACTGTATTGCTCCTGGATTTCCAGCCCAGGGCTGCAGTCATATGGTGGTGTGTGTGTGTGCAAGGATTAGAACTGCTGAAGATGCTCCATTACTGACCTAAAGCCCTTCCTCCAGCCTAGTAATATGTTCCCACCTGTAGCCTTGTGCACTACAAACCATCCATCCAGACCTTCCATTAGATTAGGGAGTTCGGAAGCTGTGTTAGGTAGAGTCATACCATTGGTCCACCTTACTCCGCCAGTAACTGATGTCTGTGTGGAAGGACTTTGAGTTCAGGCCATTTCTGGTGCTCAAAATAGCTTCCCAGGCTCAGAATTCTTGAACGCTGAATGTTTGTTTTTTGCAGCTGGCTTCAGTATGTGGATCTCAGGATTCTAGTAAGAAATACACAGAACAGTCTTCACAAGCCTGAACATCAGAAGAGCTTTTCTGCTGGGTCAGGCCAAATCCTAGCCTAGCATCCTGCTCCTGCAGTGACCAAACTGATTCCAATGGGCAACTCACAAAGAGAACCCGGAAGCAAAAGCTCTCTCCCCACCTGTGATACCTAGCCATTGGAAGTCTAAGGCAGTGGAGGTAGAACATGGCCATTGATATCCTTACCATCTGTGCATTTCTCTGGTCCTCTTCTAAATCCACCCAAGCTGCATTTGTCCCCCTGCAGTACTGGGGTAGATGGAGCAATAGCCTGACCAGATATGTGGCAGCTTCCTAAGCTACAAACAGGAGACAGCTTGGAGTATTGCTGAGCGGTCCTGGACACTACAGTCCCACCAATCCCAACCCTTTTTTGCTGCTGTTCTGCAATCATTCTGGTAGGGAACAAGTGATCAGGCCCCAAATCTACACTCAGCGTGATCGCTGAATAATCAAGAGTTTGCCCTGAGGCTGGCTTTGCGTCCGCTTCATGAGCTCCACCCAGCAGCTCTGGTTAGAAAAGACATGGCTAAGCTTGGCTTGGTGGCCCCTTTTGTGGGATGGAGGATTGAAAAGGAAATGAACAAGCCCCTCCCACCTGGCAGTCCCTCTTGCAGAGATGGCTGAGTCACCCCTAACCCGAGATTGCTGCGTCAGATGGTTGAATTAATGAATTAATTGATCAAACTTTCTTTTGTCAAGCAACCAAAGCTCTGTGTTAGCTCTCCTAGCTGCCTGTTTCTCAGGCAGATGAAAAATTCAGAGCCTTCCATTGTTTAGAAAGAAGCAGGACATTCCTTTCCTTTCCTGTTTCGATGATCTCCAGATGGGGGAGGCTCAGGCAGTTGTGGAATCTGTGCGCAGTGCGCAGGGTATGCCTAGGCAGCCAAGCAGTGTTCCGGGGGAAGCCGTTGCAAGGAAGCACCAAAGCAGGGGAAGGGCCACAGCTCAGTGGCAAAGTGCTTTCTGTGCACGCAAGAGGTCTCAGATTCAATCTCGGGCATCTCCAGGTAGGGCTGTGAAAGATTCTGGTAGAAGTGCTTTGGGAGAAAGGAGCTATTTAGTGGCCTGGTTCACACAACACTGAACTATGGTTTGTTTCACTTGACCGTGGTTTGTTTAAACGTGCAAACCCAGCTCAGTAGACTAACTATGGCTTGTTTCCTGCCAACAAATCATGCTATGAAACCATGATTTGCTGTTGGCTTGCAAACTGCAGCTTATTTTAACTATCGTTTAGTGTATGACTGAACCCAAGTAGCACCTTAACTATGGTGTCTTTGGCGACCCCTCTCCAGAGGTGCTTCAGGCTGCAGAGGCATGTGACAAGATCTGATGGAAAACAAGCTAAGTGTAGGAATAAGCCATGGATTCTTTGGTCATCTGTGAGGTGGCTTGGTGTTTGTTGAACAAACCCATGGTTAAAACAAACCATTGCCTTATGTGTGAATGCAGCCAGTGTATGACTTGACTTGCTTGACATTGCCTAATACATCTAACTATTTGGTCTGCAGGCCTCTTTCTGAGCACCTCTGCAGCCCAGTTGGGGACACGTTGGATCTGGTGGAGGCTGGGAGTAAGGGACTCATCCACAAAGCCCCACTGTATTTCGGAGGTGCTCAGAAAGCAGTGAGATTCTCATTGCTTTCTAAATAATTCCAAAGCTCAATGCAGCCATGGGGACGAGCCTTCTCCCCAGCTCTACCCTCCAGTTCAAAGGACGGGGTTGCCACTGGCAACTTGGTGTGCATGTTTGTGGAGCCCCTGTTCCAACATGAATCTGTGCACAAAGTGCTTTCCCCTTCCCTCAACCACCATTTCCACTTTGGGGATCGTGGCTGGATTTCTGCAAGACAGGGCACAGATGCCAGGTGGTCCTGTGACAATTGCCTATACCCCAGATTTTTCTGAGCGGTGTGTGCATGTGTAGGCACCCTATAGCAGCCCCTGCTGTCGTTTTCCAAGGTGTTCTTCTAAATCTGCCCAACCCTTTCCCATAGCCAAGAAGTAGCAGGTGCCCTGGCACTGCGTTCCCTGGGCTCCCTATGTCTTTCAGTTTGGATAAAGCTGCACCGTGACGGAGCACTTGTGATTGGGAGTGACGGGCCTTGCAGGGCATCTCAGGTTCCCTGGCTGGCTTTCCTTCATGTATATTTTAACCCAAGTGTAAGCCAACGCCTGGCTCCCACCCCAGAGCCAAACGCAGCCCCTTAGTCCCTGCCAAGCCACAGGTACAGAATGGCTCCAGCCCTCCGCTATCTTTTCTTGATGTCTCTCCAGGGTATGTGTGTGCGCACATATAGAAAAGCGCACTCCATGTGTGCACATAGGCCATCCATCCACAAAGGATGCTTCAGCGGCCCGGCAATTTCAGACTCAGCCTGAGTTTTGTACAGGGTCCCCTCAGGGATTTCTCCCTTTCTTAAAACCACTCTCTTCTAAGTTTATTTTCTTCGAAGCAATCTACATTCTCTTTCACTCTGCAAAAAGAGTTATTTTGACTGCTTACGCTCAGAGAGGTGCTGTCATCTGGAAACATGCTTTTCCTTATGCTTTTGCCATGGACCGGAAATCTTGGGGGAGGGAGACATCCTCCCTCTCCCCCCCCCCCCAGCAAATAACACTACACCTCTGAGCCAGCTGATCTAAAGGCGATTTGCAGAAGTTGGTTT
Source organism: Podarcis raffonei (assembly GCF_027172205.1). Classification (NCBI taxonomy): domain Eukaryota; kingdom Metazoa; phylum Chordata; class Lepidosauria; order Squamata; family Lacertidae; genus Podarcis; species Podarcis raffonei. The sequence continues at coordinate 29,926,290 of NC_070609.1, forward strand.
GGGACAAACAAACAAAAAGTCTTTTCTCTCACACAGTGAATTAATGTGTGAAACTCCCTACTACTCTTCAGGTGAGGCAATGGCCACTCGCTGCCATGGCTGGAGGAAAAGTAAATCAACACAGCAGCCGAGTCAAAGGCTTAACTTTCATGTTTCCTGCAAAAGGACCCATGTTTAATCCCAGCATTTCCAGGAAGGCTGGGAAATGAGCACCACTTCCTGAAACCCCAGAGAGCTTCTGCCAGTCAGTGTTGACCAGGAAATGGGTCACCTCTAGATGTTGTTGGACTACAACTCCCACCAAACCTGACTGTTGGTCATGTTGCCTGGGGCTGATGGGAGTTGGAGTCCTGCAAAACTGGAAGGCTACAGTTCCCCCATCCCTGGTATAGATAGTACTAAGTTAGATGAACTAACAGTCTGACTTGGGGAAGGGCTATAGCTCAGTGGCAGAGCACATGCCTTGCATCCAGAAGGTCCCTGGTTCAATCCCTGGCATCTCCACTTAGGTCAGGGAAAGACTCCTGTCTGAAACTCTGGAGAGCTGCTGCCAGTTAGGGCTGATGCTCTGACTTGCTATAATGCAGCTTCCAAATCTTTGTGGTCAGAGGCAGTATACCTCTGATTAAAAGAAGCTGGGAAGGCCATCATCTTTATAGTTTGTTAGTGAGTTTCCAGAGGCACCTGGCTGGCTGATGTTGGAAGCAAGATGTTGGACTTAGACTTTGGTCTGATCCAGCAGTTCTTATGTTCCTTGAGATCCTCCATTTGCCCCTTCATGCCAGGTAGGACTGGCAAACTTAATTCCTCAGACAGAAGACTTCTTCAGGCTTGCTAGATAAAGTTTTGCTGAGATTAAGAGTAATAATTCCTTGTGCTCAAATTCATTGGGGTCCTTGAGGGGTTTAAAACAACGAATCCTTTCCCCATATGTGACAGGAGAAAATAGCAATTGGTGTTAAGAAAATCTGAACTCTCTTCAATGCTTCTTGCTATTTTTGTATTGCATTTTGCCTTGTGGTCATTCAACAATGAGAAAAGCAGATGTTACTTTTTAACATCTATTCTCTCTCTTTGGTACACTTGACTCTTTTCAGCCTTTGGGATACCCAACCTTTTTTACCCTGCTTTGCAAAGCCTGGAAAGAAAATGCTGATCCTTTTTGACTAGGGCTGCCATTTCAATTTTCACTCTGGTTCTGTCAAACACTGAAGCTTTATGGCGTAAGGGAAAAGAAAATTCTTTAATGGTTAAACTTTACATTGCTGTTTTCAGCTATGAACTATCCCGAATAGGTAAAATGAAGCATTAGCTTGTGTGTTGTTGTTTTTTTAAAGAAAAGAATATCACCATACAGACTTTTATAATAACCTATATCCCACCCTTGTAATGAAGCTCTAGCCTGGTAAGCCACACATGACATGGGATTCCACTACAAGTGAGGGAGTGAGCTGGCGGGGGAAGGCTAGAGAACATTGACCATTCCCCTGTACGCAGCCTTGTGGGAGGGACAGACCTCTCTTCCCCATCTCTGCCAGCTTGCAGCAGACTATTTATTTATTTATGCCTGCTGGTAAATTTTGTCAGTTTATTTCCAAGGCTATTCTATCCTGTTTCTGAACTTGGCCAATCTGCAGATGGATATTAGAAAATGGAAACTAGGGGATCAGGAGCTCATGCCGACATACATTGTTCTCCCCACCCCAGCCCTGCAAGGTAGGTTAGGCTGAGCTTGGTGGCTGAATTGGGATTTGAACTGTGGTCTCCCAGCACTCTAACCACAACCCCACACTAACTCTCACCTCAACACACTTACAGGCAAATAGATGACTGGGGGGAATCACTTTTGATTTTCTCCCCCAAGGGTAGTCAATATGGGGGCCCTCCAGATGTTGACAGTCTAATTAGAAATTCCACCACTAGCCATGCTAGCTGTGGCTGACAGCAGCTGTAGCTGAACGATGTCTGGAGGGCACTGTGATGGATACTTGTGTTCTAGCCCCTGGTTCTCCACGTGGCTCCTGCTTGCTTACTTCTGCTTACGACTCCTTCCTATCCCTTCAGTAAAAATGAGAACCAGAGCTGAGTACACACCGTACAGACCTACAGTTCCCAGCACCTTTAACAAACTTTAGTAGTCAGGATTCTTTCTTTTTCTTTTTGCTGGGCTGGCATGTGCTTTAAATATGTGGTGTGTAGGCAGCCCAAAGCAGGGTGGGCATTAAGAAGAAGAAGAAGAAGAAGAGTTTGGATTTGATATCCCGCTTTATCACTACCCGAAGGAGTCTCAAAGCATCTAACATTCTCCTTTCCCTTCCTCCCCCACAACAAACACTCTGTGAGGTGCGTGGGGCTGAGAGACTTCAGAGAAGTGTGACTAGCCCAAGGTCACCCAGCAGCTGCATGTGGAGGAGCGGAGATGTGAACCCGGTTCACCAGATTATGAGTCTACCGCTCTTAACCATTATACCACACTGGCTCTTTGTGGCATACTGGGCAATGTGGCATTTGTGGCATACTGGGCAATGTGGGGGACATGGCTGACCTCGCTCCCCAGTGGTCCCTTTTAACCTGTCCTGTCTGAGCATCTGGTTTGTTGACACCCCTACCACCTGGGTTTTCTTCCTTTCCCTCCTGTGTTATATATGCAGGATCATATCCTTGCACTTCAGATTGGCTTCATTTACCACATTTATATCCCACCTTCCCTCCAAAGAGCTCTCAAGGTGGCATACATGGTTCTCTTCCTCCTCATCTTAGCCTCACCACAACCCTTATGTGGTAGGTTTGGTTAGGAGGCAATGACTGCCCAAGGGCAACCAGTGAATTTCACTGCTGAGCAGGGATTTGAACCTGGGTCTCCCAGCTCCTAGTCCCAACATTCCTACCACCAGCTGTCATTTACTTTATTTGACCACATCAGGTTTGGTTGCTAGTGTGGGACTGACTTTAGTCCTCTTGACACATTACTTGTGTGTAGGTAATATCCTTGCTGATGGCAGAGCGAGGATGTGTTTTTCCACCCACACTATGGTTAGGTCTGCTTCTCATAAGAACTATGCATTGTGCAGAGGAATTCAAAGGTGTGAATATGTATGTGTAAGGGACACCTGTGTCCGCTCTTTTTGTGGATGTTGTACCAAAGGGTGATGGTTATTCCGGGTTTCTTAATCCAGTTTAAAAATGTGATGATGTGCCTCTGACAGGACTCCTGTCACATACAAGGCAAAGCCTGGTTCATACACGCATGTTCATTTCTTGATGATTGCAGCCTCAAGAGATCATTGGCTTTTGTGAATGCTCTATAGTGGATCAAACACAATGAGCAAACCTCTCCCGCAGCCTTGCGTCACAACAAACACCAATATGTTTCTCAAATAGGGTCAGCTCACACATTAACCTACTAGTCCTCAAGGTTGTGGGGCATTAGGAGAGCACATTGTTGTGAGCTTTAAATGCATTGAAGGCCAACCTGCTCTCTAGAATCCAGTTTGGTCAGGGTAGCTTTGCAAATACATCCACAAAAGTGACATCAGTCATTTTCCAACAACCAAATATCCCTCCTGATAATGAGATCTACATAGTGAAATGCTGATTCAGGGTGTGGTCAGTGACAGCAGAGCCGGGGAGTTGCTTCCTGAATCTTGGAAACAATTGCTTTGATTTTTCTTGCTTTGGCCTCTCCCAAACTGGAAGAAAGCCCCAGGAAACCCATTTCCTGATTACCTTCTAGCTAGCTGATCCTAGATTGACACTGATATGACATCCCTGCCCCCAGCCCCCAAGGTACAGGGGTTCTTTCCCCTTGCCCTCCTGTCTTTTCACAAGGCCCTACATCCCAGGGAACAGCCCTGCCACAGCTTGTATGCCCAGAGAGACTGCACGCCTCATTAAACACACAGACACACAAATACTTCCTGCAGATTAACTCGCAAGTGTACCTTTTCACACCTGGCTGGGAACACCTGTCATTGTGATCAAGCAGCCATGCCTTAAGGGAGGGCACTAAGCTTCGCTAAAGGTAACCAGCCAGCCTTATAGTTCCTGATTTGCACTGTTGGATGCAGCATCAGTGCTCCCCCTTTGCCCAGTTTGAATCTTGCCTTAACAAATTCAGCCTATGTTTAGAGAGTGTGTGACTTCGGCAGACATAGGTTCCTTACTAATTAATGTGAATGTTTAGAGCGGTATCTGCAGGTTGTGGTCAACTCACTTTTAGTCAGCTCACACCCATTGAAATTAATGGACCAAAGTTAGTCATGGCCATTCATTTCAATGGGTCTTTTCAATCAAAGTTGAACCCTGTATACACCTTTTTTCTGACTGGTGGGCTAGGGTTGCTTAAAGGTTTTCTCCACCCACTGCAGCTTCCTTTCCCCAACCATCTTTCTCACAGCTGGATTTATGTCTCGTATGCATTGCAGGAGGCAGGGGAAACTACCAGGAAGTTTGCAGTAGGAAAAGCAGCAGGGAGAGGAAGGGTTAAGCACCCTCTGGCCAGCTGCATTTCCCCCTAAAAATGACCCTTTGCAAAGTCACAATATTCAGCAAACACAGAGAGAAGAGTAACCTGTCATTTTTTCCTCTGCTGATGAGTTTGAAATGTTGAAAGAATAAAGCTGGCCTCCCTTGCAGGGTTGGTGACTTGTTCTCTTCACACAAACCCCTTCTTCAGCTCTGCAATTCGTAGCTGGGCAGAGCATTTTCACTCTTGTTTACCCCCTTGTCCCTCACCCAGCTGCACACCTAGGCAAGGGCATTTGGTACAGGGCCCTACCTTGTGGCAGAAAGGATGGGAGCTCAGGAAAGCCTTTGGACAAGGCAGGGCAGGGTTGCTAAATTCGTCTACTTGGCAGAGAAGACAGAACCTTGCGGGGTGGGGGAGGCTTAAAAGGACAGGGTTTGTTTTGTCTGGAGACATGAAGGCAGGGCCTGATAGCGTGTGTTGCTTGAATGTTGGGAAACTTGTTATCAGGATCCTTGAGGAGAAATGAGTCTCTGGGGCCACCTAAGAGGCAGGGGAGAGACCCACAGATTCACAAAGTCATTTTAGACCAGTGTTTCCCGAACTTGGGTCTCCAGCTGTTTTTGGACTACAACTCTCATCATCCATTGCTAGCTGGCTAACTGATCATTTGCACACTAGGCTAGCCTTTCACACTCACAAATCCCTCTCGATCCTCCAACCAGGCAAGCAACAGGCTTATCAGGGTTCAAAGACATATTCTAGCCAGGCAAAAACACTCAAGGAAGTGAGGGGTGTGGCTGGGGAGAGTCCCAAGGGCCAGATAGGAAGGTCAGAAGCACCACATTTCTCCCCTGGACCTGAGATTCCCCACCACTAGTCTAAGTCAGTTGTTCCGCAGTTGTCTCCACTTCATGCTGTGGACAGCTAACCCAGTTCTCCCTTTCAGGGTGTAACGGAGACTGAAGGATGTTTTATCAGGCTATTTCTGTCCTGCAGGAAAGGAATGGCTCCTTCAGAACAGTCCAAGTACAGTCGCATTTGTTTCCCAACAACCTGGGAACCGTCTCGCTCTGTTTTCTAGTTGCAAACTAAAATTGGACTGAACACAAACTCTCTCATGGGAAGTGCAAACTTGATATTCTTGAGGCTTTTCTAGAGTAATGGCGGTTGCTGGGGCCTTTGAACGGTTTGAATTCAGCCCACTGGAAAAGTGCTGCATTTTAAGTGATATGAAAGTCTTGCCCAGCAGTGTTTGATCTGCGATGTCTCATTCACACATGTGAGCCTGTTGCCGAGCAAGGACTTGTAAACAGGCCATAAGAACAGAGCATAAGAATGGGGAACACAGAAAGCCTACCAGATAAGGGTTATTTGCATTGAGTGGCATCTCTCCAGGGTTTGGGGCAGCGGGCCTTTCCCAGCCCTATCTAGAGATGCCAGGGATTGAACTTGGGTGACGTCTGGGGTGGAAAATCACAATAGTAGTCTATCAGAGCCTATCTTGGGAAGATTTAAAAACAGCTAATCTGGTCTGTGTGCCAAAGGTGGGGTTTGCACTGCTTGACATTTCTTCCAGTCTAGCACCTTCAAGGCCCTGTCTATAGACACATATGGCAAAGTTGGCAAGCTGATGTCAAGGGCATGGTAATGTTAGCAAGCTCAGCTTGAAATATGCATTTAAAGACCCCCTTCCTCCTTTTCTGATCTTTTCTTCTTTTGATTTTGCCTGTCTCTCCCCCTCCTCTTAACAACTATGTGGCTGAATGCACCATCAAGATTACCTCTCCATTCCTGGACAGGGATACTCTGATGGTTGTAGTCCATGCATTGATAACTTCAAGGCTGAATTACTGTCATTCGCTTTATGCAGGGCTGTGCCTGAGCCTGGTTTGGAAGCTCCAGCTGGTGCAGAATGCAGCAGCCAGATTGCTAGTGGTCGACAACATGTGACACAATTGTTAAAGCATCTGCACTGCATCTACTACCATCCAGGTTCAAGGCAGTGTTGGAAACTCAGATCTATGTATTAGCTAATTGTCAAATGACACCTTAAACCTAGGTTACGGTCACCACAACAGAATGTCTAGGTGCCTTTTTTGCGGTGGAATTTGTTATAATTGTTATTATTATTATTATTCATCTCATTTCTATACTGCTTTATATTTTAAAGAAAAAAATCTCAAAGCGGTTTACAGCACATTAAAACATCAAAATAAAGCAATCCAGAATAAAATGAATTCAAGCTTTGAGGAAAATATTTCAGATCCTTCTTTAAGTGACATTTTGCTTTCTGCATATCTATTTACCTACTTAATTGATATAGCTGCCCCATAGCAGTACTTAGAAAGCCAGTATGGTGTAGTGCAGGCACCCCCAAACTCAGCCCTCCAGATGTTTTGGGACTACAGTTCCCATTATCCCTGACCACTGGTCCTGTTAGCTAGGGATGATGGGAATTGTAGCCCCAAAACATCTGGAGGGCCGAGCTTGGGGGTGCCTGGTGTAGTGGTTAGAGTGTCGGACTGTGACCTGGGAGATCATGGTTCAAACCCCCCCTCTCAGTCATGAAGCTCACTGAGTGGCCAGTCACAGCCTCTCAACCTACCACAAAAGGTTGATTGGGGGGGATTAACTGAGGATGGGGGTAAACCATGTACACCTTGAAGAAATATGTGGAAAGAAATGCAATAAATTAACCTTTTCTGCTTACCTGCTTAAGAAAGCTGGAGGGGTCAGCCAGTTGGAGATGTTAGTTGTCAACCTGGCATCCAGAGATCTCCATGTGGTTGCAGTTGGACATGCACGAGTCGCAAAATGCACCTGGTGCCTGCCTAATTTCTAACACTGGTTCAGTGGCGTTCTTGTATTAATTTACAAAGCGATGAGCAACTTAAGTGCTGGGTACTTAAGTTCTGTCCCTGATAATCATCTGATGGAATGTGGCTGGAATGTTCCCTGAGTTGGGGAGGCTCATTTGACAACATGGAACTGTGCCTTTAAGTGTCACCGCCCAATCCTGTGGAATATTCTGCCAACAGAGAGTAAGCAGGCACCTTCTCTTTCAACTTCTGTGCCTGTTGAAAACTTTTCTATTCCATCAGGATTATGCAGGCAGTTCAGAATACATTTTCCCACAACAGTTAGCTCATTCCTTTTTTAAAAAAACCCCCACAAAAACCTTTCTTTATATGGTTTTATGTGCAGTTGTTGTGAACTGCTTTGATCTTTTCTGTATGAATTAGCGGTGTGCAAATACTTTTATGAATAAAAAAGACAGTAAGCTAAGAAAGTCAGCTTCTAGTCAAGCTTCTGTCTTGCTGAGCGGCACAATGCACTTCCCTTGTGCAAGCCCAGCTTCCAGCGAACGGGAGTTGCATCAGAATGCAGGCATCCTCTGGCACTGTGCCTCTTCCCTTCAAAGCAGCTAGCATGGGAGACGCTTTCTTGTGGCTTGCATCCGGGCACACCTCTTGCATCTCTTTTCTGGAAGCACCCATCCTGGCTCCATTGGTGCAGCAGGGTGAGGTGCAGCAATGGAAAGGATCTCCCTGGACGCACAGCAGAATCCAGCCCTGCTAAGCCTTCTTGAAAGCACCCATCCATTTGCCCCGCATGTGCCTCTGTGGGTTGGAGCCAAGGGGGCAGGGCAGGGACTGCCTGCTCTTGCAGCTGTGGCTTTGCAAACCCCATACTTAAGCTCTCTGGGGCTCCCTTCAGTGATGGGGTCCGCTGGCTCTTCCGCCCTGTAATTGGTGACCAGGCGGAGAGAAAAATGCAGCCTGCAATCCTTCTGTGTAAAGAAGCTTAGCTGCCTTCTCTACTTGAGTGTTGTGGAGTCCTTGAGACAGGCTGCACTGGCTGTCATCACTGACGGTGGTAACATTAAAAAAAAAATCTCCTGATATCCCTTCCTCCCCACATTCTCATCCCCTAATTACAGAAGGATGCAATTGGGTGGGTCATTGCTGAGTCCAGTTGTCTGCCCTGCTCCTGATATCCTGCACCAAAATCCTATCTGATGCCTGCCAGGGCTTTCCTGGTGCCACGTAGACAAGATCATGTGTTGGGGCATCCTCCAAGTTAACTAATGCAGAGTCGGGACCAACTCCAGTGCCTCCAGTGACTGATATGGATTAGGATCTGACCCCCCCTCAAGCATAAGCATGCCTGGGGAAAGCAGCAATGCCCCTTGGCAGACCATGCCAAGATGACATTACAACATCTTCTTGGCAGTGTTTTTGTGTTGGAGCTGCCCTTGGGAACTAAAGGATTCAAATCCCTTTTCCCTGAATGCTGTGGTTGCGATGAATATTGGGTACACACCCCTGCGTCAACCTTTTTTTTTAAAAGGTGTGGTTCTAAGGGCCCCTCCCAACAGTCTTTTTTATTGTGTATTTATGATCATTTGCGCTCATTATGGTATTGGGGTGGTTACCGGTATATGCAATCTCACTTTCAATACGGTTTGCGCCTGCATAATTTTCAGGTAGGGCATGCGGCTTTGTTTCCAGTCATGGCATGTTCTGTAACTTCTTGCTAAAACCCTCTGACTTTTTATACCAGCAAAGTTCTGGTTTGTGTGGTCCTAGTAAACCATTTAGTTTAGCTCACCACATTGTGCAAACTAGACCAGAGTAATCCAACAACAACCATGGCATATTTTCATTTACAGGCTATAGTTAAGGCACCAGGCTGGGTTTGCATATAATGCTAAAGCAAGGTTTATTAACTTAGATTTATTTAAACGCAGCAGGGCTTATATTTGGCACTGTTTAAATTTTGTGCCAATTGCAAACTCCCACTTTCATCAGTGATTAACTCCAATTGGGAGCTCCCAAGCGGCACTCATAACAGCGGGGCTTCCATTGCATGCCAGGTTTTTAAGCTGCTGAATTGCAAAGCCACACTTGCAAAAGAACAATCAGGAACACACTCAGAAATTCCTGTTGTTCCTTTGCAACTGCGGCTTTACTTGCCCCACACCTGATGTCATATTTTGCCTGAATGGCAAGCCTTCTTCAATGCAAATCACCAAGATAACATTTTTTGTTATTGGGAAATATGTAAATACTGTACATAAAATAAATAAAGTGCATTTGGCGGCTAAGGAAATTTAGCAAGCATTGCTGTCATCCATACGCTTTCAAGATCCACATCTCCAAACAGCCCGATTTGTCTCCTTTGATTCTCACCAGCCCCGGCTGTCAGCGTTGCTTTTTGAAGAATCCTAAAGAGTAAGTAGTTTTCTGCTTTGAAAACTCTTCACTTCCTCCAGTAGGTTCCCAGATGCTTTTACTCTGCCCTGCGGAGCTAAGGTGCTTTGGTGTTGCTCATTCTGTATCTCTCCCTCCACCCCGCTGAAAGGGGGGGGGGGCCTTGATCGAAGCATGCTCAGCCTTTTGTGGGTAAACATTCAGAGGAAGAGGGTTTCCCAATTCAGGCATACTGTGTCCGCCACCTGTTGCAGGGCACCTGCTGTTGCGTTTCAAGGAATATGCAGAATTATGCTCAGTTGCATTCCATTAAAGTATCAAAATTCAATTTGCTGCCGTCTGTTTTGCAGTCTGTTCTGCCATTGGTGGCAGAAGCTGCTGAACGTTTACATAGTTGGAGCTAGGGTTGCCAGATGCTGGGTACAAACATCTTGGGGGGATTGCTGTGGTCACATCCTGTTTGTGAGCTTCTGAAGGCTTACCTGACTTCTACGGCTTGGAAACAGACCCCTTGACTAGATAGATGCTGATCAGATCCTGTAGGCATTTCTTAAACCTGACCTCTTGTATACAAGGCAGATCTCTAGCATGAGAGGTAGTGGGGTGCCAACATACCACCACTCAGGAAATTGCCTTGAGTTATTGCCGAATTATGGCCACAAGGGTTGCGTGGGGTGAAAGTGCCTATTTTAAGCGTCTAATCTTTATTTCAGAAGCAGTCTGATGGAGAACCAGCAGCCACCCGACTGCAGTGGTTTAAATGAGTGCCACTAAATTTGGAGTCTTGAATGTTCCCTGGCTTCACCACACAAGTGTTGATCTGATTATCTAGCCTGGAACATGTCATCGGGAGAACCTGAGAGTGGTCATAAGAACACAAGAAGGAGGAGCCTGGCTGCTGGGTCAGGCCAAAGCTCTATCTGATGCAGAGCCAGCAGTAACGCATAACCATTTGATAGGGTGGCAGGGAGGCTTTGTGCAGCAGCGATCCTTGCGTTCGGGCAGGACCAAAAGTCTATGAAATGTTGGAAAGTGTGTTATGTGGACCCCACTGCTGGGATCTCATGTGGTGACTTGGTTCACACCCACCCACACCGTGCATTTCAATCACATGCCTTCCTGCAAAGAAAGCTGGGAGTTGTAGTTTAAGGGAATTGCAGCTCTGTATGTTCGCAGGATTCTTTGGGGGAGCCTTGTGCTTTAAATGTGGATGTGACTGTGTGTTTCTATTGATAACAGTGTCTGTGTGTGTTTAGATTGCTTTGGGGCTCAGGCTTAGTAAAAAGAAAAAGGTGGGGGGGGGGTTGCGGAAAGCAGTTGATTCAATTAGCCACGCGTTCTTGAGTTACTTGACAGCCTTATGTAATTTTTGTCATAACAGCAATTTTCAAAGCAAAACCCTCCCTGATGCCAAATGTTTCTCTGCCCTGCTGCAACCTTTTTTATGTTATCCTCCACCTCCTGCTCCCGCCCCCCCCCCAGTCACTCACGGTTCCCATGACTTAACTACATCAAGCAATTCCATCCTTCTCCCTCCTGCCTCACTCTCTCACCACCCCTCGCTTCGGGCCTTTCCCATCTTCCTCATTTGGCCTCTGTTTGACGTGTGTGTGTGTGTGTGTGCGCGCGCGCATGTGCATACAGAATAACTGTGAGCATCTTTCCTTCCCCGCCCCCCCGTCCCGTTGTAAACTGGAAAGAATCACGGGTGTGGAACAAAAACTGAAAGAAGGGAGATCTTGTGACCAATTTGAAAGCACTCCCAGCTTCAGAGTCCTGCAGGCTACCCGGAGTTACATCTTTCCATTAGCAGATGCCATCGTGTATGGACAGAAAGTGCAACCCCCACCCCTTTAAAACCGAGCTGCCAGTGATGGAAGGGAACCTTGCACCCAGAACGTGTCCACACTTGTGGAAATATACTTTTTAACTGAATGCAGTTTGGTGGAAAAATAGCTGGAGGAGATTGCTCAACTTTTGCATCTCTTTTTCTAAGTGTGTGTGTGTGTGGTCAGACTAGAAGAACTCGGCTCTCTGCCTCTGGCCTTTTAAAGTCAATAGAAAGTAAGGTAACTCTACATTGCTTTGCCCGGAGTCTTGCTGGAACTTGGATGCTAAATTAGCATTTGCACTGAGACTGTGTCCATCAAACTCCAATTTTCTGCACACTGACTGTGTTTCCAGTGCTAGGTGGGTTTTTAATGCATGATCACAAGACATATGTATACTGTAAGGTAAAGGTAAAGGGACCCCTGACCGTTAGGTCCAGTTGCGGACGACTCTGGGGTTGCAGTGCTCATCTTGCTTTACTGGCCGAGGGAGCCTGCGTACAGCTTCTGGGTCATGTGGCCAGCGTGACTAAGCCGCTTCTGATGAACCAGAGCAGCGCACAGAAATGCCGTTTACCTTCCCGCCGGAGTGGTACCTATTTGTCTACTTGCACTTTGACGTCCTTTCAAACTGCTAGGTTGGCAGGAGCAGGGACCGAGCAACAGGAGCTCACCCCGTTGCGGGGATTCAAACCGCCGACCTTCTGATCATCAAGCCCTAGGCTCAGTGGTTTAACCCACAGCGCCACCCTGTAGTTTGTTACAAAAAACTATTGTTTGATGTGATGCTTCTCAAACAAGCTTCACTCTGATTGGAGTCCTTAAGCCTTGGGATCCTTAAGCCAGTTCCTATCCTCTCTAGCTAAGATGTAAATACCTTTGCATAGGGTAGAGATATCCCCTCCCATACTCCCTGTGTGTGAACACAAACAGCAATGGCTATGACACTGTGAAGCCCTGCTGATGTGAACAGCTAGGGGGGAAAGAGCTGGGAAATGCATTCACTGGCGTCTCTAAGGCGATAATGTGAACACACCCTGAGATGGGGATTAGAGTCATCTGTGAACACACCAGAGATTACAAAATGTGGCAAACTACTTCCTTTTTAAATGTAGTAGTTATTTAATCTTTTTGAGTGCATGCTTCTAGTCCTCATGTTCACACAAAAAACAGCATGGATAGTCTACAGCAAAAGAGTCAGAGAAAACAGTTGGCTTGCATCAGACTTCCATTGGCCAGAGGATATAATAATCTTAGTTCAACATGGGCCCCAGGCATTTACTGTGCCCCTCTCCATATTGTTACCCCTCCCCACCCCTTAAAAATAAGTAATTAATCCGCTACTTCATGCAAACCAGTTTTGTCTGCTGGATTTCTCTACTCATCCCTTCTGCACTGTGAAGCTTCTAATGATACCAAGCCCTGCCTGCATTCTGCAAGCCCCATAGACCCTTCTTCTGGTATAAACAGCAAATACAGTGGTACCTCAGTTTATGAACTTAATCTTTTCCCAGAGGTCCGTTCTTAAACTGAAACCATTCTTAAACCGAGGCGCACGTTCCCTAATGAGGCCTGTCGCCACTGGTGCCCTCCCACTGTTCGGATTCCGTTCTTAGACCGAGGTAAAGTTCGCAAACCGGGACACTACTTCCGGTTTTGCAGGGTTTGTAAACCAAATAGCTCGTAAACAGGGCTGTTCTTAAACCGAGGTACCACTGTACTGTTACTGCTTAATTCTAGATTAGAGCCTTTAGCCCTATTTATGCAGTGCTTTCCCACAATTTTGTGGAAGTGAAATTAGAAGTTCGACGTAAGCATATAGTGCTAGATTATACTGCAATTCTGTTCCCCATGGCCAAGATCCCTTCTATAATATTACTCATAAGCAAATTCCATTCAGCAAATGTCCTTTCTAATGTTAATTAAAAGTTTCCTGTATTCAGTTTTTATTTGATGTTTTTATTGTTTCATGCTGAGCATGGCAATAAGATTAGTGGCAAATTTATTTCCCCTTAAAAGTTGTCTCAACATTGCCCACCCCATGTCAGTTTCTTTTTCTGCAAGGGGAGAAAGCTTTAATTCTATTTTTTATAGTTAAATAGCCCCCCTTCCTTGGGAAGAGAAGTGGACTCTGGGAGGCTGTATTAAAAAGGCTATTCATGGCAGGCAATTAATAGGACATTCCTCACTAGTTTTACTGCCACACTGAATGCAAAGCAATAAATTACCTGAGACTTCAAACAGGAAGTGTTTAATTAAAGCTATAGTAGCCATTAAGAGTCATCATCACTTGTCTGCACAAAACAAAATTGTGCAGCAGCTGTATTTTACTACCCCAAAATTGCCACAAATCTGGCCTGAGGAGAGACCACAACAGAACACCACAAAACTGACTGACGGTGACATTAACTGGGAACTGAGAAACTGTTCCCATTAACTGGGAACTGGGAAAGTGAGTAAACAAAGGGTGGCAATTCTAGGAGGAAGGATTAGCTCAGAAGCAATCTGCCTTCCTCCCTGTTCTCCAAAACCCACTATTTTTGCAATCTGAATAGGTTGTGCTAAGGTAGCTGAGTGATGACGTTTCCCCCTCCAGCTGCATAATTGGGGCGAGATGCAGAATTTAAGGCAAGTGCTTTATTGGCCAGGTGCACCAACAGTGTCTGCTGTGATCAGTTTTTGGAACCTTGTACCAAAGTCACATGCTGTGTTTCTGAAAACGGTAGTTACTTACAAAGAATATTCCTGTTTGAGCTTGCAGACTGACTCTACTATGGTCTTGCCATCAATGTGTCCCTATGTAGCAGGTGCCAAAGAAGGAAGGAGATCCGTACATCTCTGTGTCTGTCTGTGTACATGTTCAGTCTTTGCCAGTGTTCTAGCTATATGGACAAAGAACAGGATATTGGTGAATCTGGAGCTGGAAGTTCTTACAAGACCCTACAGTTACAGACAGTGGTGTAGGTACAGACCTACTAAACCATCTTATACTGAGTTAGGCGTTTGTTCATCTGTGCTGACTGGCGGCGAGTCTCCAGAATTTCAGGAAGGAATCTCTCCCAGCCTAGGCTGTGGATTGAACCTGGGACTTTCTGTATGGAGAGCATGTGCTCTGACACTGAGCTATGGCCCTTCCCCAGAGTAGGGCAGAGATGGGATAAAGCACAGCCACTTATTTCACAGCAAGAACAATGATGTCATCTCCCAGGGCACTATTTGCCAATCCTCTGAATGCCAAATATTGGGGCTGGGGTGGGGACATAGCCAAAGAAACACATCAGAATAAAATTAAGGAAGAGTTGTGGTTCGCTGACAGAGCATCTGTCAGTGCCTGCTCACTCCCCCCCCCCGCCCCCCTCCAGGAACTCACCAGTTTGAGTGGTGAGGACAGCAGAAAGTGGGGGTGGGGATGCAAATTGCTAATGGGAGGGGAGGAGGCAAGGATCAAATGAGGAGCAGGGCTGTGTGTGTGTATGAGAGAGGAGACTGTGTGGAATAGTTACACCCACTGCGAGGGATGAGGGAGAAATCCGATTCAGTTTACATTTGAAGGAATTTATATTTAGCTAATTTGCACTTCTGAAACAATATGCATACCGAAACACCGCTGTCCTTCAGAATTTTCTGATTTTTCTGCACAGTTCCGTAGCCAAATAAAGTGTACAGAATGCATATACTGAGGTAAAGTATGCACAAAATGCGTATATTCTTGGAAATAGGATACAGTAATGGGAAAATTGCTTTGCGAAAATTGTATATTGGGGGAAATTGCAAGCAAATATTTGGAGAAATTCACATTAGAATGCTGGTGACTTTTCTTTGGGACTTAAAAATGATCATCCCAAACTCAAGTGGAAGTGTAGAGAACTCTTAAGATTTGAAAATGAGAAACTGAGAGAAACAAAAAAGGACAGATCCGACCATCCCTCACTTCCCTGCAAAGCGTTGTTAGCTGACGGGATATGTGGCCCTTGGGCCAAAAAAAACAACAGGCCACTACCCATGATGTAGAGATGATACCAATGGCTGGACTCCGTGTAATTGCCTTCCTAAAATTAGCAGCTTGGAAAAGAAAGGCTGTTGCACAGTGGCAGAAGGCCATCAAAGAAGGGCCAAGTCTGTCCTCTCTCGACAGAGACGTGGCTGCAGAAACAGCTGTCTTCAGCAGACCCTGCCAAATGTCATTCGGAAGTTTCTGGGAAGAGTCATGGTGGGCTTTCTTTTCTTTCCCCTGCTTCTTCAGGCACCAGTGACGTTTCCCCAAGACCTGCCCCCCAAATCACCTGGATACTCTGCCGCAGCTGTGGCATGGGCCTTAATTAACATGGATTGGAAGAACAGCTTTGTTAGTCAAAACATTAATTACGATAGCGCAGGAAAGCCCACACCACTACCCCTGCTTGGCATTCCTGGGTGGCATGATTAAACTGATTTGGCTGTGGAAGAGCAGCAGAATGAAAAGGAAATTTGTTAATGCCATTTGGAATAAACTTGCAGCGCTGTTTGGAATCGATTTCTCAAACGCTCTGGGGTCTAGTTGTCTCCAGATCTCCTTGCCAACCGCCATCCCTTCCGTACTTGCCACTTGGTTGTTCTCCTCCACCGCTCCCCCCCCCTCATTTCCACCTCCCTCTCTCTTTACTTTCTGTCTGCTGAGGTCCCTTTGTCTCGTGCATGGAAATGCACCATCCATCATTACCCAACAGAGCGATTCTGTTGACTGTGCAACTTGTAGCTGCTAATTACACAATGCAGAGATGGTTAAAGGTTTAAAGGAATGGCGGGGGGGATTGGGGATAGCAGAAAATATACAGCATTTTCTGTTGGCTGCATGTCTCTTGCCAGAGAGGAAGGTGGTGGGGCCAGTGTTCAGAGGCAGAGCACAAGCTTCGTGAGCAGACGGTCCCTGATTCAATCCTGGGCACCTCGAGTCTTAAGAAAGGAACAGTGGGCAGGTGATGAGCAAGACCAGGAGGGCACCATCATGGAGTCCACTCCCCTCTGCTCTGAAGACACTGTTACATCTTCTTCACACAGGGCATGAAGCTGTTGTGGAGTTGGTCCCCACAGGAGACAGCGATGGCAACCAACCTATATGGCTCTAAAAGAGGATCAGACAAAATGCATGGAGTGTCAGAGGTGTTACGTGGCTGGGGCAACTCTGTCAGATGGGCAGGGTGCAAATAAAAAAAATCATTATAAAAATTGTTATGTCTCTGAATATCAGTTGCTGGGTATCTCAAGGGGGTCTGTGGTTTGAGATCAGATTTTTGGGTTAGATGGGCCTTTAGCCTGATTCAGTAGATCCCTTTCCATGCTCTTAAGCTCTTACCTTTCTCGCCCCCCCCTTATATAGTTGCTTTTAACTGCTTGTCTTTTGTTTCTATCTTAAGTTTTGTGAGTTATAATCACTTTTATCCCTTTCCTCTTTTTAAGTCTTATGTGCTTTATTTATTAGCATGTTTTTATCTTATGCTGGTCTGTGACTGTAATAAAGTTTGGTGATGGTACCTATCTGAGGACCGAGGCCCAAAAAAGCCCCTTCTAGTGAAGGCTGAACTATAGTGGGCTTCAGGGGACTGATAGAATGAGACTCCCTAAGGTGTTTCCGTGTGACGCTTTGCTACTGCTCCTAACAACAACAACAACAACAACAACAACAACAACAATTTATTATTTATACCCCGCCCATCTGGCTGGGTTTCCCCAGCCACTGTGGGCGGCTTCCAACAAAATATTAAAATACAATAGTCTGTCAAACATCAAAAGCTTCCCTAAACAAGGCTGCCTTCAGATGTCTTCTAAAAGTCTGGTAGTTGTTTTTCTCTTTGACATCTGGTGGGAGGGCGTTCCACAGGGTGAGTACCGAGAAGGCCCTCTGCCTGGTTCCCTGTAACTTGGCTTCTCACAGCGAGGGAACTGCCAGAAGGGCCTCGGCACTGCACCTCAGTGTTCGAGCTGAATAATGGGGGTGGAGACGCTCCTTCAGGTATACTGGACCGAGGTCAGCATCAACACTTTGAATTGTGCTTGGAAATGTACTGGGAGCCAATGTATGTTTTTCAAGACCGGTGTTATGTGGTCTTGGCAGCCGCTCCCAATCAGCAACGTACATGAGAATTCTACAGGATTCCGGAAATGTAAAGACAGCACCCAAAGAGCCTAGGCAGTGTTAGAAACTCAGCTATATAAGCTAGGCACCAAATGGCACTTTAAACCTGGTTTACGGTTGCCACAGCAGAATGTCTGTTCTCCAGGGGGTTGTTCTAGATGACCCTCGGGGTCCCTTCTAACGCTACAATTCTGTGATTCTATGATCTCATCTACATTGCTTGCCTATAGCTTGCACTTGTCCCAGTGTGCAAGAAGGAGAAACACACATAGTGGAAATGGAAATGGTATTAACTATGGACTAAGGCAGAGGTTTTTAAACTGGCTTGATGAAGATGTCTGTCACCAGCTTGGCACCCAGAAATCTCCATGTAGTTGCAATTGGACCCGTGTCAGTAGTAAAATGCGCCTGGCACCCAGGGAATTTCTAGCACCGACTAAGGGCCAAATGACAGGGCTGATACCAAAGTAAAGAGGTACCTCTGGTTATGAACTGAATTCGTTCCGGAGGTCTGTTCTTAACCTGAAACCATTCTTAACCTGAGGTACCACTTTAGCTAATGGGGCCTCCTGCTGCCACCGCGCTGCTGGCACACAATTTCAGTTCTCATCCTGAGGTAAAGTTCTTAACCCGAGGTACTACTTCCAGATTAACGGAGTTTGTAACCCAAGGTACCACTGTATCTGGCCTGTTGAGATATAAAGCTGGGTGTGGGTGTGTTTCAGTTTTACACATGTAATAATTTTTTTGGGGGGGAGTTCAACACATTCCCCCTCCTTTACCTTGCTGGGTTGCTTTCATTCGTTTTCTCCCACCCCAGTTGCCTGTACTGCAGGGATAAAAAGTGTGTGAATTCTGTTACATGCACTTGGGATGTACTGTATTTTTCGCTCTATAGGACGCACCCGACCATAAGACGCACCTAGTTTTAGAGGGGGAGAACAAGAAAAAAAATTCTCTCCCTCTCTGCGCAGAAGGGGCTCCATTTCTCCTGCTGCTTAGCTGAAGGGGCGCTGCGCAGAGAGGGAAAGCTGCGCAGCACTTCTCCAGTGAAGCGAAGCCAGGAGAGCAAGAGAGATCGGTGTGCACTGACCCCTCTTGCTCTCCTGGCTTCAGAGATAGCCTCCCAAAGCCTCCAGAGCGCAGCGGGAACACTCCTGCTGCGCTCCGGAGGCTTGGTGTTGCTTTTGCTGAAGCCGTGGAGCCTGCATTCACTCCATAAGATGCACACACATTTCCCCTTAATTTTTGGAGGGGGAAAGTGCGTCTTGTAGAGCGAAAAATACGGTATATCACTTTGGGATAAGGACTGAGATTGACATTACAGGCTTCACTGAGACATGCATTTTGTGTTGGGGTCCAAAGGAACAAAGGGAAGTGATGTTCTACAGAAGGTGTTCTGGGACAGAGTTCCAGGCATAAGCAGAAGTATAGGAGAATGGGCAGAGTTGCTTGCAGGAAGTGAGGTTAGTTGAGTTGCAGGGATGAACCTCAGAAGAGCCTGGCTGCTGAATCAGACCAGAGGCCTGCCTAGCTCAGCATCCTGTCCTCATAGTGGCCAATCAAATGTCCCTATCTGCAGTGTTTCTCAAACTTGGGTCCCCAGCTGTTGTTGGACTACAACTCCCACCATCCCTAGTTAGCAGGGCCGGTGGTCAGGAATGATGTGAACTGTACTCCCAACAACAGCTGGGGACCCACATTTGAGAAACGCTGCCCCCATGGGAAGCCCGCAAGCACGACCCAAGTGCAACAGCAAGTCTTTCCACTTGCTCAGGGAGAAGGGATGCATCCAGATTGAAGAGCAGAGAGGATATATGTGAGGATGGGACAACCTCTTGCCTTAAAGGAGGACTCTCTGCAGGCAGCCACCCCAGGCTGTTTACAGCCAGAGTGATGATGGAGGGTTGTGACACAGAGATGCATGGGACAAAGGTGACTCAGATCAGGAATTCCTGCAAGCTGAGAAGCATGTTTAGCAAATTATCCTTGCTATGAAGCTCTGCAAGAAGAAGGCAGAAAACAGCAGCATAACAACTTAGTCACCGGTGAGTCCAGGCTGGGAGAATGCTCATTCCAAGAGCTCAGCATGGCAAATGACTTCTAAATATGAAAATAACTATCCAAGGCTAGGAGTTTGTGTTGACTGCTGTTCTGTTCTTTTCTCTCTTTTTTTAACGGTCCACCTGGACCCTCCAGATGTTTTGGGCTATTTGCCCCAGCCAGCACAGCTGGAGGATCCTAGGTTGGAGAAGGCTGCTTTATTTTGCAATTTCCCTTTAGCTTTTTACATGACCTCCCACGGATGTCAAGAATTGCTCCTGACATCGTGTTTAGTGTAGCTTTGAGGGGGCTTTGATCTGATGGAGGAGCTTCTCTGAGTCGGAACACTTGCAAATCCCCACTTTTCCCGTTCAAAAATAATGGCTTGATGCAGAATATTTGGTTTCCACTTGTTGCTCACCCCCAGGCCTTTTTGTTGCCACTGTGTCCCCTCCCTTCCCCAGGACTTTTCTCTCCCTTCAATCTTGACGGCTAGCTGGCTGGCCTCACCCCACCCTCTCCCCTGCCTCTTCTTCATGCCTTCCATCCTGCAGGAGTCTGCAAGGAGCCTCCTTCAGCACAAGGCGAGGCGAGCATTTATAGCCTTCTTTTGTGGCTTCCGCCAGGTCTCACACTGGACATTCTTGTTCCATTACTTAATTGTTGTCCGCGAAGGACTCTGTTGCTACGAGGGAGGTGTGTGTGTGTGTGTGTGTGTGTGTGTGTGTGTGTGTTGGGGATGGCGGTGAATTATGTAACTGGAAGCAGGAGTGAATTGTTGACTCTTCCTGGTCCAGATCATGGGCTGGTCCAGATTGAGGGCACCTGGGGGCGGAGGGTGGGTGTGAGTTTCTCCCCCTACATGAACCAGCTAATAGAAAGTGTAAAATATTTGTAGAACCTGAGATAGGAGACACTATTATTCTCTCTCTCTCTCTCTCTCTCTCTCTCTCTCTCTCTCTCTCTTTTTGGCAAGAAACTATCCTGCGCCCCCACTTTTCAGTGCTTCTTTCTTTTGCACATGCATGCACACACAGACACCCTGGAAAAATTCCTGCGGGTGCCTGTGCTCCAGGCAGGGTGGGTGGGTAGAAGAATGGGGACCCACAGCTCCTTTGAAGTCCTCCATCTCCATTTAACAATTAGAGGAGGGAAGCTTGGAAACAGCCACCTCAGGAAATCTCACAGAAGCAAAAAGTGAACTGCACTTGGTGTCAGGAGAGGGTTTTGTGTTTGGCCTACTGTGCGGATATTAGAGGTACAGGGACTCTATCGGGGGTGGGGGTGGGGAACAACCACCCTAAAGGTGGCAACTTTATGTAGGGCCCATAAAACAATACTTTGCTGCTTCATCTGAGTATGCCAGTTTCCGGGCCTGAGGGAGAAGGGGTCTTTGTGCCCTGCTGGCACTGTGCCCAGCTGCGATTGCTGTTTACCTTAAATGAGCTGTGCCTGGCACCCCTGCCTCAAGCTGTGAGGGGAGGGAGAGATCACTTGCCTAACTCTGGAGAGCTTGCCTGAGAAGTATTCAGAGGGGGTCTCCTCATAAACCTTCTTCCCTCCTTCTGTCTTACAGCCCCGGAAGGTACCCTCCCGGAAGCAACCCTGCTCCACCTCAGTGAACGGACTAGCCATTCGCTTGCCACGGCGCCCCTCATGAGGGAGACAGAAACACACCCAAGTGACCAGCCTCTCGCTCCCCTCCCACTAGAAGCCACCCCTCTGCCGCCTGCTGCCGCTCCCACAGGGGCAACGCCTCCTGCTCAAAATGGTCCCCCGGGTGTCAAGACTGCCACGGTGCCCCCTGTGGAAATGAAACCTTCCCTTCAGACTAACCAGGCCAGCCCACTGCCTGCCATGACGCTCCTGGCTGTGGAGGCCTTGCCCCCTAAGAATGGCCGCCCCCCACCAATAGGTGCCCAGGCATCGCCTCCCACAGAAGAAGAACATCGCCAGGAAAGCACCCAACAACCAGCACCCAAGAGCGAACAGCCTTCCCCTGCCCAGGGGCCTTCCAGACCCCGCACCAAACAAGGTATGTTTGGGGCATGTCGGGGGGTGGGGGTGGAACTCGAAGCTGATCAGAAATTTGCCAGGTGAGAATCTTTGTCACCACATAATTTTCCTGAACTGTTTATTTCTTGTGGAAAGACAGCAGATAAGTTTGTAGCTTCTCTGTTTGAAACACACACACACACGGCAGCCAGGGGTTTGTCATTATGATGGGTGGGATCTCCAGAAATAGAGAACCTCTGGCCTGTGGGCTTCATTAGGAACCCTAGGCCTCCCCCATTTGGAGTCTTTTATCCCATGGGCCACAGGCTCCCCATCTCTGTCCCATGTGAGCATTGTTTTTATTCTTTATTTAAAATGCTTTCATTTCACCTTTCGGTACAAAATGTTCTAGACAGTTTGCGCTAAAAATTACAGCAATATAATAAAACAATTTTAAAAACCTGTGGTAAGAAATACAATAAGGCATCAGGAGAAAGGATTCCCCCTCATAATGCTAAAACTTGTGGACATCTGAGGATTGTTGGAAGATTCAAGTGAGAAAAAAGAAAGTACAAGAAAGTACTTTTTCACGCAGCACCTAGTTAAATTATGGAACTCACTGCTGTAAGGGGGAAGTGATGGCCACCAAAGTGGGTGGCTTTAAAAGAGGAATGAATGCCCAGCTATGGAGGAAAGAAAACATCTACTTCCGTAAATCTCTTCTTGTGCAACCAGCCTGGAAATGTAGCAGGCTAGAAGAGCAGGAGATAGATTCCTCTGTCTCTTCTTCTCCTCCTCCATTTGACTTGGTAGAAGGCAACATTACATTCTGGCCTGCTGAGAGATGAGTAGCTTGCGTTTCCATGCTGCCCAGGGAGAAGAGGGCCTCCACTCCCCTGAGTCCATCATGGAAATAGCTAGTACAAACATTTGCAAGCTAGTAGTTTTTTTGCCTATTTATGTGCCTGGCTTGATAGCCTTCTTCTTCTTCTTCTGCTGCTGCTGCTCCTCCTCCTCCTCCATGGGGTATATCGCCACAAGGCATCTAGATTTGGCTCCCTGAGTTGGTGCTAGAGAAGGACGCATGATGACTGGCAGAGTCACAGTACCATCTGCAGCAGTTCTCTTGCTTCTTTTCAGATTTTTGGTCCTACTTGGAGTCTCAGTCCTCCCTGTTCATATTATTTGCTGTGTGATTTTACTCTTCCTTACTTGTCTTCCTCCTCCTCCCCACCCTGCTGTTTTACTTCTCTAAAAATATAAACATTGATTTTTGTTTCTCCTTTATTATTATTATTAATAATAATTATTATTATAATAATAATACTGCTGCCAGTGATGCCACTGGTGTGACCCCCTTCAGATCCAAGTGGGACACAGTAGTCTAGAAAGACTGGTGCAGACATGAAGAGGATTTGATGAACGTAGGGCTTGCAGGGGGTGGGGTGGACTTGCACATGACTTTTCTAACTGGCCTAACCTCTCCCTTCTCTTCCCCAGATACCCAGAAGGCGCAAGCCAGGCACAAACTCGCTCGAGAGCGACGGGAAGAACGAGCCAAACATCTAGGTAAGAAGCAAGCTTGTGTTTGTGGGGCAGAGGAAGCTTCAGGCCCTCTCCAGGCAACGAAGCTTTCAGATCTTCTGGGACCCTTGCCCAGGACCCTTTGGTCCATCTATCTATTGCACACTGACTGACAGTGGTCTCCAAGGTCTCATACAGGTGAGTGAGAAGGCAGATGAAGAAGGGATCAATCTCTCTGTCCCTCCTCTACCAGTCAACTTAGTTTCTGTGGTGGCCATGAAGGAAAGCCGCTTCTTCCACAGCTGGCACACAAAGTAGACTGCCAAAAGGGGCACAGATTGCTTTGTGATTCCTCTGCCAGTCAGTCCACCTGATAGACAGCAGAATGGGTTTTTTTTTTTACCTGCTAAGAAACTAGAGCCCTGATCCTCCAGGACTCTAAATCACCCAAAGAGCATCTCTGAAGAAACAGGGCAGGCTCCCTATGGCAGACATTCAGCCCCTGACACGTGGATGGCTGCAGGATTGGCAACAGGAACATGCAGTAGTGTCTCTGCACCCTCCCACAACAGTAATTCTGCGTGTGCGGAGTCTGGGAGAACATGACTTTGCACGGCTCTTGTATTTTGAGAAAATTCATCTCTCACGTGTACCAAATTGTGGGTGGGAGAGAAATCATCACACTCCTTCCTTCCGTTGGGCCAGCAAGTCTAGACAAACACACAAACTTCAGCCAGTTATGCATCCCCCTTCTGCCCCCGTCATGTGCATCTGTGAGATGTGTTGTAGGTAATGTCTTGGCAAAGAAGATTCCTTTCCCATGCAGTAGACCTCTAGTCATTAATTTTGCTGGGTGCTGCTCTCTGTTCTGCGGCCTCTCTCCTGCTTTCCCTCTGCACTGCACTGCCCACACCATCACTCCCCCTCCTAATACTTTTGCCGCTCCAGTCTAAATCACTTTCCACCCTCATTCCCCCATTGTTTGTCCTGAATGTGTTTTTCAGGCCAGCTTCCCATTCCCTTTGTTGACTGCATTGCCCCTCCCTCCCTCTCTGCTAGTATCCTGATCCACTTTGTTGTTTAGGGTCTTCCCCCCTCTCCCCCCCCCCAGCTTGCTGTCACCAGCTGTGGGCTTCATTCCTGAAGCTAGGGGTTCAGTTACTGCAACCCACTCCTTGTTTGAGTGAATTCCTGCAGGATTTTCCCTCATTCCTTCCAACTCTCCTGCCAACCCAGCTTTCCATTGCAGATAGGTCCTATTTTTATTTAGCTAAAATATTTGTGTCCTGCCTTTCAAAGTATGCTTCAAGGCAGCTTGCAAGCATTTGAAAGCATTGTGCATGCAAAATGCATAAAAACAATTAAACGATAACCTTAAGTCAAAGTCAGTTTATTTATATACCATGTCCCACAAAATACAACTGTTCTCTAAAGCGGTTCGCATATTTAAAGCAGTCTAAATGCCGCAGAGTAATAATTGCATAATAAAAAGTAGAATTATCACTGCAATAACGTAACAACATAACACTAAACAAATCAACAATTAACTGTATATTTAACATCCATCAAAATTAAAGTGAGCATAAAGTTCACCAGTCGATAAAGTAAAAGTATCCAATAACTTCACATCCAGAAGTGGCCCCAAAGCATTAGCAATGAGCAACTGCTCTCCTTCATCGTTTATACCAGAAACCCCTCTCAGTAGTTCTTCTGGAAGCAGCTGCTTTATGAAGGCTCCCAGTGCTGGAGGATAGAACAAGGCAGGTGGAAGCAGCCACCTATCCCTCACCTAACTTTAAAAGTACAGACATTCTCCTTCTTTACACTACAACCTCTTCAAATCTCCTCCCACCTTCTTCCCCGCCCACCAAAAAAATTAATAAAATCCCTAATGAAAAGGCAGGCCTAGTTATCACGAGCATCAGATGAGGTAGTCGGCCTCTTTCTGGACTGTTCCCAGGCCTGGCATCAGCACAGAAGCGAATGCCAGGGGCCTGTTGTAGCTAGTGCCAGCTCCCGCTTTCTAATGTTTATTATTATTTTTTAATGGTCCAGTGCTGTGAAGTGATGTACTGGGGAAAGTTGTAACCATTGGTCTGCTTCTTAGCCCCAGTGACTCAGGGCTTTGCCCCTGAGGTGCAGGTCGAGGGTACGACCCAGAGGCAGTGGGGATGAGGAAGATGATGGTGGCAGTAATGGCTGTAGTTAAAGGGGAAGGGCCACAGCCCAGTGGCAGAGCATCTGCTTTGAATGGAGAAGGCCCTAGGCTCAAGCGCTGGCATCTCCAGGTAGGGCTGGAAAGCCCTGTCTGAAACCCTGGAGAGCCTCTGCCAGTCACATTGAACTAAATGGGCCAATAGCCTGACTCAGTATAAGGCAGCTTAATTGTTTGGTGAAGGGCCATAGCTCTTGGAGAGCATCTGCATTGTGTGCAAAAGTCCCAAGTTTGATCCCTGGCATGTGTAAGCATGAAGGCCCAGCATCAATATCTGACATCCTAGTGCTCATCAGAGCCCATCAGAGCTAACATCTGCCCTCCATGCCTGCTGGCTGGATCTGCAACATGCCATCTAAATTTCCCACAATACTCTGCCATTATCAGAGTTTAGTGACTCTTTTCCAGCCAGGCTAATGGGTGGGCACATGTCCTGTGGGGAGAGGACGTGGCTGGGGAAGAGGTGTGGCCTGGGGAAAGTCCCAAACATCAGGCAAAAGGAGGCCTCGAGGGTGTGGTTCTCCACCTCTGCCTTGGGGCTGATGGGAGTTGCAGTTCAAAACACCTAGAGGGAGCCAGGTTGGCAAGAACTGTTTTGTTGTATTCTGTGTCAGAATTTCCATCCCTCCGCATCCAGCCTGCTATATGTTCCCTAGGTGGCGAGCTAAAAGCGATAATAATGTACATTCATTTTAAATAGTTTTTAAAAGCTGAACAAGAGGCCATATCGTTTTAGACAACTATATGGAGGAGAAGATCTGTTAGTGGCTATTAGGTGCTATGGGGCTAATTGGGGGGGGGGGGGGAGGCTGTTGCCTTCATGCTGGGATTGCAAGATTCCTGGAAGGATCTGGCTATAAGCAGGAAGGTGGCAGAGTGTTTGTTTCAGATATATATTCAGATTGCAAGACATCCACAAAATACTCACCTTCTCTCTGCCTAAGGGACTTGTTGGATGAAATGAAAACCACACCGTTTCCTTGTAATGTAATATGTCCCAGGAGTGAGGAAGTTGTTGTGTGTGTGTGTGTGTGTGTGTGTGTGTGTGTGTGTGTGTGTAGACAAGGCTGGCTATGCACTACATTGCTTTATCTCTTCTGTCTACTTTCCTCCCTCTTTATTCCTTGGTCTTTGCCCCAGTAGCTGCCAAGCGGGTCCTGTGGCTGGAGAAGGAGGAGAAGGCTCGGGTGCTGCGTGAAAAGCAACTGGAGGAGCGGAGGCGGCGACTGGAGGAGCAGCGGGTTCGTGCCGAGAAGCGGCGAGCTGTGCTGGAGGAACGCCAGCGTCAAAAGCTGGAGAAGAACAAGGTGGGCTTGGGGTGGCTTGGGAGCAGGAAGGGAGGCAGGCAGAGGGGAGGAGAGCCGGCAACAAGGCACATGAAGAAGGAAGCTGTGGATTGCAGTGCAACTGCCAGGCAGCAGGAAAAGGAATTACATAGGACAAGGGTAGCTATTAACCTGTGGTGCTCTGCAAATGCATGTTGGACTACAGCTCCCTTCAAAATAATAATACAAAACCAATACAGTCGTACCTCTACCTACGTATCCCTCCGGATACGTAATCTTTGAGTTACGGCCACGGCAAACCTGGAAGTGTATACTTCCAGATTTCTTGGCGTGCGCATCCGCAGAAGCGCTCAATCGTGCTGTGTGTGTGCACAGAAGCGTGCCTCAATTTACATTATTTTCAGGGTGCGAACGGACCCCTGGAATGAATTAAGTTCATATCCGGAGGGTCCACTGTAGTATGATAATAATACAGAAAAACGGTGTTTTCTAAGTAATAAAATCCAACAGCATTAAGCAGCA
This sequence comes from Podarcis raffonei, assembly GCF_027172205.1. Lineage (NCBI taxonomy): Eukaryota > Metazoa > Chordata > Lepidosauria > Squamata > Lacertidae > Podarcis > Podarcis raffonei. The sequence continues at coordinate 29,953,497 of NC_070609.1, forward strand.
AAATATCTCTGTTATAATTCTATTCTCCAGAGATCTGAATTAATTATTTTGACACCTTCAGAGCCTTTTAGTGGTTTGTGGTTTGGAGAGGGACTTTTCACTGGGTGGGTGGGGGGCCACTTTGCTTATGAAATACCTTTTCCAAAAAGGTAAACCAAGCAATGTCATATCCACCTAGAGATCTTGGGGAAGGGTTTTTGTCTCCTCCTTTGTTATTCACTCCATCCAAACCCTTACCTCCAAGGCTCTGAAATGGCAATTGAAGGTTTAGTGTCTCTCACAGAACGTAGAAAGCTGCCTTATCTTCAGTCAGACTATTAGTCCATCTCACTCAGTATTGCCTACAGGCCTACACTGACTGGCAGAGGCTTTCCCAGGATTCAGATGCCAGTCAGATGCTATGGGGATGCCAGGGATTGAACCAGGGGCCTTCTGCACACAACAGCACCCCCTGCCCCATAGATGGTACAAGGCTTGTTTTTACAGGATAGGCAGCTGCCTTATACAGTCAAAGCAATGGTCCACCTAGCTTAGTACTGTCTATGCTGGCTGGCAGCAGCACTCTAGGGATTCAGACAGAGGCTCTGTCCTTCCTGACTCCTCCCCTTTCCCCTTCTTCATCAGGAGCGATATGAAGCTGCCATCCAGCGCTCAACAAAGAAAACCTGGGCTGAAATCCGGCAGCACCGATGGTCATGGGCTGGTGCCCTGCACCAGGGCTCCCCTGCTCACAAGGATGGTGAGTGGAGACACTTGGCACATGTGCATCTTTGTATGGGCACAGACATGCATCCACTGGGGGGGGGAGCCAATAAATAAGCGCATGTAGGCTGACCAGAGTGAGCTCGATAGGATCACTAATGGTAGCATGGGGAGAGTGGGGCTCAGTGCTTTTGCACGTGCATGCGCTTGATCAAGAAGGGGCCTTTGCATGCTGATTTGTAATTAGATTGATTGCAAACCAGCCCTTTTTTGCATGGGGGCAGCTGGCCTTGTATTTGCAGCTTGCTGTTCAGTAGGGCCACTAGCCAGTGGATGCTCTGGCATGGTAACTATGGTGTTGGATGCGCTGGTGTGGTGACACCCCTTCCTTGCCTCCTGCTATTCCGAACCTCCCACATCTGTTTCCTCACTTGTTTGCATTTTCTGGACATCAGGTTTTACAAGAGAGTGACACAACGCAGGTCTTCTTGGGGCTGGGCAGTGAGGCACGTGATGCTGTTGGCTCAGTTGATTTAGTCCACAGGCACTGGCAGCACAAGCTTAGGTGCAAGCCTTTTTTTGTAATTCAGGGCACAAATATATAAGGGCTCAGTATCTGCAGGGGAATTTTCCATCCCAAGAAGGTAAGATTTGTGATCGAAGATCGTTTCGAGCCCTTATGGTTGTGGAGAAGAGCTTGCGAGAGAGTATGCAGTTTGTTATGCAGGCTTAGCAGGGCTCCCTCCAGACAGCAGACAAGGCAATAATCAAAGCTTGCCTGGTCACCTGTGGTGAGTAACGATTCCCTCCAGGCAATCAGACAGTGAAACTTTGCTAAAATCAGTTTTTTTCTTCCGGGCCATGAGTGATTAGCATAGCTATATCTGGACAGGCAAGCAAGTGAAAATGTTTGTGGGCTAGTAATACTTCTGGATTATTGCAGTGCTCAGTTTGGTTTTGAACTCTGAAGTCCTGAGTGGGCTGGGACTAAACCTCCTCCCCCTAATTAGCATTATAAGCACTTTAGAGTGTCAGAAGCACTTTACATGTATTATGGTTTTGGAATCCTTATATCACCCTTGTAAGGTAGGTCTGTTGGCCATGACAGCTGTTAAATGGAACCCCCATGATCAGGGGCAGTATACCTCTGAGTACCAGAGTCTGGAAACAAACCTTAGGGGAGAGGGCTGTTGCATTCATGCCTGCTTGTGGGCTTCTTGGAGGCACCTGATCCGTCGCTGTGGGAAACAAGATGCTGGACTTGAATTACCTTTGGCCTGATCCAGTGGGGCTTGCTTTACTTTCTTATGTAGCTCAGTGTTACTGTCCTAGCTGGGAGAGAGGAAGTGGCTTGCCTAAAGTCAGCTCAGTGAGTTTATTGCAAGGGCAAAATTCAATCTGGGAACTTCCTGACAAACAACTCAGTCTCCTCTCCTCTCAAGAGAGATCCTCTTCCTATAGAAGCCCTCTGATCAGGAACTGGGGACCCTCCTCCCAAGTCCTATATTTTTACTTGGTTATAGGGCAACAGTTGTGGCCTCCTCTGTTTGGTTGCACCCCTAAGAATCTTTCTTTCATGAATGGAACCTCAAACAATGCAAACTTTTAAAAACAATTCCATATGCAACCATGTGCATGGAGTTGTTCTTGAATGGTTGCTTTGTTTTTTATATATAGAACTGTTTTTAACTGATGTGATACATTTCTTGTTTTACAGTTGTTAACTGTGTGTGTGTGTGTGTGTGTGTTTGTGTATGTTATAGTATATTTTATTGCTGTAACCCACTCTATGACCTTCTGGTGAAGGACGGGTAAGAAATCTCATAAACAAGTTCCCAAACGCTTCGGCTTTTCAGAAAGACCCAAACGATCTAATATTTTCGCAGGCATTAGGCTGGTTATGAGTCTCACTTGAGGTTTTATGTATATGTGGATTAATGTAGTGTATTTATTTAATTGGCTTCCTTTGCTTTTTATAGTTTTGATATCACAGAGTATTTCAAATTTTATTAGCTGTGTTCGGTTTTGAGGTAGGAAAGGTCACTAGTCTAAATAAATAGCTAAATACCTTTCTGAAATTATAGGTACTAGGTTTCATGCCTGCTGAGAAACTTGCCCTTCAACCTGGATGTTCTTACCCTTAGTCCTAGATGGACTGAGGTTGGTTGATGGGTGGTTACAATGGTGGCAGAACACTCTATATGTGTTTAAAGTACCTCTTTTAACATTATTTATTTGCTTGTTTGTGACTTTTGTGGCTGAGCAGGGAATCAGTACCCTGTCTCCCCTACTCCAAGACCACAACCGTTACAGTTCATGGTGACTCGCTAAGAGCTTGCTCATCTGCATGTCTTTTCCAGTGGATTGTAATGACTTCTCATTGTGCCCTAGCTGTAATCTACACCTAGTGCTGTGACTCTGTACAGGACAGCTCTTCCTCCAGGGCAGGGGCTATACCTTCTCCAAATTGCAGTTTGTTATGACAAGTGAGACCTGCAACAAAATGTTGCGGCATATCCCCTCCTTCTGAGACAACCTTCCCACTTTAGGGTCCCACAGGCTGCTAGTTTGCAACTCCCATCTTTCCTTGTCATTGGCTGTGCTGGCTGGGGCTGGTATATTTTCCAAGAGGATCTGAGAACCCAAGGTTGGGGAACCTGATCTTAGAGGAATGCTTCCATCTAGAGCTCCAGCCAGTCTGAAATATGAGCTTTGTTCTCACCGGGGAGGACTGCATTTTGCAAAAAGAGGACAAATCACATATTTTCCTTCCTCTGTTTCCCCCCGCTAGAGCTAGAAGAGTTTGAGTCAGCATCTTAGGCATTTTACAGCTTCAGGATACTCATTATAAGCTGTTACGGTAGGTGTGGGGAACCCTAAATTTTGCTAAACTATAATTTCCATAATCCCTAGCCATGTGTGCTGGAGCTGAGGGGAGTTGTAGTTCAGCAAAATCTGGAGGGCCACAGGTTCTCCATCCCTGCTACCAGAGGAGTGAGAGGGGGAAACAAGTCGTTGTGGAACTTTCTCTCATGGGGCTGCATCATAGTTCCTTCAAGCGAACTATGCAACAAACTTAATATTTTACTATCATGAGCTACAACCATCTCACATACCCAGATAAAAACTCTTTTATTTCCCTCTATCTCCTATCAAATTGCTGAGGGCATGTCCAAATGCTATAGAAATCTCTCTTTGTCAGAAATTTGCCTCGGGGAAAATTTCCTCTACAGTTTACCTCAGAAAATTCAACCAACTGGGGCACCTGCATCTCTAGGGCTTTGCCATCTCTCTCTGTGAACTCTTTAAAAAGTACTAGCTTTTAACAAAAGTTGTTGGACCACAGTTAATCTTATCCATTAATTTCAGCTATGACTAACATTGCATCTGAACCTGTATGTTTTGGCATCAGGCTTTAATCAGTTCTGTCCTACCCCAGAATCAATGAAAGGCCTACTGAGTGGCAGGTGACTTGGTTGCCATGGCAGCGAACATGGGCTGGTGGGCTTCTGATGGTGATGGCAGGAGTGGAAGGCCAGGCAAAAACTAACTACCAGTATCTACTGAACTATTATAACATCTTAATAGTTCTGATTTGAAGCGTCTTGATTGTTTTCAGCCCAGTTTGTTGTTTGGTGTCTGAGCCTGAAGAGGGACACACCTGTGGTTGGGCACAGCTATTTTCTGTACCACAGTCTGGCCTCCATCTTGTATTCACTGTGATAATGGAAATGTTTCATATGAAACCAGTGTTCAGGGATGCCAGGAACCTGGTATTTAAAATCTGCTACTAAGGTCCCAGCCTATATGTACTAATCATGGCTGCTTGATGGGACCTGATTTTGATAAAAGTGCAGCAGGAGCAGGCTATGAATCGGTGCCTGAACTTTCTGCTTTGGATGTAGAAGGAAAGGGTACTAGGCTCTTTATATCTTACCAAACAGGGTGTTTTTGTTTCACAAAACCCAGGATGTACTGCTTTCCTGGAGCTGTATACTCTCAGGCAGTGAATGTGCCAACCCTCCTTGTGTCAGGCTGAGCCTTGGCATGCCATTGAACAAGGTGTGGTTGTGCTGTGGATCAGCACGAGAACAGGTGGTGCTGGTCTTGTACCCTTGCAGACATGACACAAGATGGTGCAGGCTGGCGAACCAAGCACCACACTCCGAAACCCCTCCACCAAATGTCTCCGTTCCTTTCCTGCTCCTTCCAATGCATGCCCTTTTGCCCTCTGCCGCTGCATGCTAGCATGTCCTCCACTTCCCACCCCCACCGCCCTTAACACCCGTGTGTCTTTTCCCTCTCGTAGGTGCGGGCAGGTGCTCCCTCTCTGCCGTAAATCTCCCCAAACATGTGGACTCTATAATCAACAAGCGCCTCTCCAAATCTTCCGCCACTCTCTGGAACTCGCCCAGTAGAAGTAAGAGACCCCTTGGGGCACCCAGCAGTGCCAGGGTGAGGGAGGGCAAGGGGCGATACTGATTTAAAACCTGTATCCATTCCTATCCCATTGGCCAAGGGCTGGCGAACACATTTAAAGCAATTATTATTATTTTTTAAGATACCTATAACACCATAAGAGTTTGAGTAGCAATTCCGCCCAAGCACAGAAGTACAGAATTTGGTATTCAGCAAAAAATTCAGCATTGTAAGGACCTCAGCTTTAATCCTTTTTTACATGCAAGTTTATAGTCCTCCTTTGTGAACATAGATCCTGAACGGCAGGGTATGCAATAGGGAAAGTAAACGGGTAGATCTGGGTGATAGGCACAGTGATATCAGAGACCCTGTTGTGCCCACATAACTGCAGTATGTGGAGAAGGAGGAGAAGAAGAGATTGTGGCTGAACATTAGGAGAAAGATGATGACAGTAATAAGAGCCATTTGACAATGGAACCAATGGTCTAGATAAAATAGGGTTGGTGGGCTCTCCCTCGCTGGCGGTCTTCAAGCAGAGGTTGGACCAAGTCGTGTGCGGGGAAGATTCTCGTTCTGGACTTCCTGCAACTAACTCTGATTCTGAGGAAACAAACCACTGCCCCAAATAATCATGGGAACTGTAGTTCGTTAAGCGTGCTGAGAGTTGTTAGGATATACAGTTCCCAGAGTGGTTTAACAAACTCGCTTTTCCCAGAGAACACACAGTAAGTGCCTTGGTGCCAGGCTCCATGCAAGACGATGGGGCACAAGGCAGCCAGGTGCTGGATTTGGGCTGGGACAGGGTCTGAGTAGGGAACGTGCTCAGATCTACCTCTTATGCAACATTAGGTTGCACATTTTAACCTGCAATATCAATGTGATACTTTCACAGCCCAGCCCCTATGCTGCATTACTAACGCTGGTCTACTCTCCAAGGTTGTTCTAAACTGTTATTACTCTTCACTTCAGCCTAACTTCAACCTGCAATATTAACATTGGACTACATTGTAAGGGCTGTTACTTGAACACTTGCTTTTCAGCTATATTCTTGCCATATTAGTCACTCCTTTCCTATTTCCTATAGCTAATCCTAGGTTTGACGCCAGATAAAATAACCAGCCCTGGTCTGAATGATTCTTCCTTCCTGCCTGTCAGCCTTCCATTTTTTTATCAGTTTAAATCCTACCCTTTGAAAGGCAAGCAAGGATGGAGCCAGGCAGGTGTTCATGGGGAGAGTGTTCCATAATCTAGGTGTTCCTGCATCAGGGATGGAGACCCTGTGTAGGATCCAGGTGTAGGATGTCCAGCTATCATGGTCAGTGGCCACACAATCTAGGTCAGATTGGGGGGAAAGTGGTTGAGATGGAAGAAGCCAGAATTGAGGATGGGTAATATGGATGGAGGTGGAGATGCTAACCAGGTGTTGGGACATCTGTGGCATTGAGCCATCCGGATTCTTGCTTGCTGACAAGGGGAACAGTTAAGAAAGCTGGTTTTCATATAGTGCTTTCTGAGTATTCAAAATGGTTCATGCATACTATCACAGTTGTCCTTACAAGACACTTGAGAGGCAGGGTGACATTATTGTCCCCATATTTCAGATCAGGTGGGTTGGGCTGAGGTCAAGAAACTAGGGCTTTTCAATAGCCTGCCTGATTAGCTTGTGGCACAGAAGTGCTGTCTGGGGCTGATGGAATTTGTAGTCCAAAACATCTGGAGGGCACCGGGTTGGAGAAGGCTTGTCTATTTTATCTCAGTAATGCCAAGTGTGAGTGCCACTGGCTCCCCAAGGTCTCAGCTAGAGGTTGGGCAGTTACCTGAGCCTTTCCACCCCAATGAACTTTTAGCTGGAGATGTCAGGAATGAGTCCGTGCAAAACAAGCATACCTGACCACCAGTGCCCTCTGCAGAAGAACCTCTTGAACACACATACACACACACACACAGAGAAAGAGAGAGAGAGAGAGAGAGAGAGAGAGAGAGAGAGCTGACTTGCCACTGATCTTGGACACAGTGCTGAGATATACTTGCTCCACTTACTGCTCTTTCTACGCCCTTCCCAAGTCTCTCTCTTTCTCTCTGTGCTGCAAAGGATAGTATTTTCTCCCCTAGTTGTTTTGTTTCCTAGTTGCTTAGTGATGATTAAAAATACCCTGGCCATCTGAACAAGATTCCGGAAGAGGCTAAGTGAACAGCAGATTGGGGAGAGGCCTGTGTCTGAGTCAAGAGGGGCCTGCAAAGAGAACCATTAGCCTCAGAGGGATTGTCCATGTGGAATGTAGGGTTGGGTGGTGCCCCCCACCCCCACCTGCGGAGATGGGGCTTTACCCAGAGAAGAGTAGCATCCCATTCAAGGCTTTGAAAAATATATTTGTGTTATTTGTTACTCCTCTCTACCCCAACCCCAAATTCCTCTGTTCCAAGTGATCGTTGAGAAGTGTCTCTATTTTATCTGATTTTATATAATCTTTTTTAAAAAAACAACACACATGTTATGCTGTATGCTTGGTACAGGAAGCAATTCCTACAATATCTGACAACACAAAGATGAAATACCCTACAAAATAAAGTTATGTGGTATTATTTAAAGTGAATTAAAAATCTGCCCAACTGTGACCATTGAAAATAAGTATTTCTTTCTGGAATGTGCTTGAGCCCCATTGTGGGACATGTCATGCCCATACTTAAGCTACATACCTTTTGCTTCCTCCCCCTCTTTGATACTGCAAATATCACATTTGTCAATATTGTGACTTGCTGCCTACTGGCTCAATCCGTGCACTGAAGACTTTATCAGGTGCTCCTGGTCCAAATCTTAATATGTGTCAATATTGTTTGCTAAATCGTTTTCCTTGCCCAGAAAGTCAACTTGTCACTGCAGAGTCACTGCAGAATCCTTTTACTCCTCGGGGGCGGGGAGGAATGGCTTTGGTTAGTTTCTCAACCAAGTGGACCGAAGTACAAGCCCTGCATCTGGCAGACACCTTTCTCCCTTCTGAACTGTTCCTCTGCGACCAGTCCTGCATATTGCTTAGGAGACAAAATGCCTTGTATTAGGTAGGCTTGGTCCCTGGCCTACTTTTGAGGAGAAAGTGATTCCGGAGTTTGTGCCTTGTTTGGAAGTCACCGGGAAGCAAACAACGAAATGGCACCAAGACTCCCCTCAACTGAAAACTGAAAGCTGGAGGCTGAAGCTGGGCCTTGCAGAGTTGTTGAAACTGGAACTTAAGAGAGTCTGTGTACTGGTCCAGTAAACGCTTCCGCTGCGCCACCAGCAACAGTTCTCTTTGCAGAGCTTTAATTAAGTCCAGTGCAGAGATTCTTGTTGCAGTACAAGCTTCAAAGTCTCAGCAGCAAAGAAATAACAACACAGGGAAGCCTGTCTTTCCAAAGACAGGTTTATTGCAGAAAGATAACAGAAACACCTCCGGAGCTTTCAGACGTTTTTGCTTCACGCCCCACAGGCAGAGAAAACAAACACTCTTTATATACTGAGCAACTTAACAACTTAACAAGCTTGACTACTTAAAGTCACATGACATTGCTAACTTGCCAGCGTCTTAGGTTTCACACCCTAACAGAACTAGCAGGTCTTGGCCTAACTAGGAGCATTCTGTCTCCCTTTCCCCCACCAGATCGTAGCCTCCAGCTCAGCCCCTGGGAGAGCAGCATCGTGGACCGACTCATGACGCCAACACTGTCTTTCTTGGCACGCAGCCGGAGTGCTGTGACACTTGCCGGCAACGGCAAAGACCAGGGTAAGTGGGAGCAGATGAGGGAACTGAAATGCTATTGAGGGGGAGGACTTGTCCCATCTATGGTTCAACACTATTGCTACTGGGTGGGGATAGTTCTTTTTTGCCAGTGCTGGCCCAAGACATTTTGCTGCCTGAGGTAGAAGAGCAAATGACACCACTCACTCACCCACCAACCAAGTCAAGGTGATTTATACCCCAAAGACCAGCCAAGCCTCTCTCTCAACACGGGCAGAAACAACAACAACGACAGTGATAAATTACATAATTTAATGATATTTGTGACACCTAAAATCCGCTGCCTGAGGCAGCTGCCTCACTCTGCCTAATGGTAGAGCTGGCCTTGATGCAGCACCTTTGCTGTTCTGCTAAACCCCTTCGTAAGTCCCACACTTTGAATCCTCCACCCTCTTCCTATAAGCATGTAACCCCTCCCTTTCGCCCCATTTAATTGGTGGGGGAAAGAAGCACCCTTTTACTACTAAGTGTAGTAGTAGTAGAGCCAGTGTGGTGTAGTGGTTAAGAGCGGTAGTCACGTAATCTGGGTAACCGGGTTCGCGTCTCCGCTCCTCCACATGCAGCTGCTGGGTGACCTTGGGCCAGTCATACTTCTTTGAAGTCTCTCAGCCCCACTCACCTCACAGAGTGTTTGTTGTGGGGGAGGAAGGGAAAGGAGAATGTTAGCCGCTTTGAGACTCCTTAAAGGGAGTGAAAGGCGGGATATCAAATCCAAACTCTTCTTCTTCTTCTTCTAACCATTGTGCCAAATGAGTATGAAAGACAACTAGCATTTCATTTGTTTGCACTCAACTCTCATCTTTATTCATTTACAAAACTTGTATCCCAACTCCCCCCCCCCTTTTTAAAGCAACCTCCATGTGGCTTACAATTTGAAAGCAGGAACAGAACATCATTAATTAAAACAAAATAAAAGGATAAAACAGTAGCGTAATGAAGGGTATCAGCCAGATGAATTTAGCATGTTTCATCAATATTTCTAAAGCAGCTGTATTAGTACTTCGTATTTCCAAATGAGATATTTTAGAAGCAAAATTAAGGAATGCTGATTATGCTTAGCTTGCCCTGTTTTCAGTACATTGGACTCAGCTACATTAGTAAAGAAACAGTGATTTGAATGCACTATAAACATGCAACACCAGATGGCTCCAGAGAGCAGGAAATTTTGAAACATGATTTTCCAGAGAGGTTTTCTTCTTTTGTTACAATGATCTAATTTCTGAGTTATTTATAGGGTGTGTGTCCCGTCCCCCTGCCCCATGGGTCTAGATCCACCCATTGTCTGTAAAGGTTGTGAGTGGGAACAAAGTAGTATCTCTGTATTGTCAGATTTTATTTACAGACTTCTATTTGCAAATAGTTTTATCTTTCAGTGGGACAGCACCTGTGCTTTGGAACTCCCTGCCTAGTGTCCCACATTCTATTGTTTTAGATGCCTGCTGAAAACTTATTTTTATTTCAGCAGCCATCCCAGGCACACAATTTACTTCTATGTGTTTGTTTTGTGTGTTTGCGGGTATATGTTTGTGGGTATCAGCTGTGCTTTATCTACAGTTGTATTATGTATTTCTCTTAGTGCGCTTTGTGATTAAGCAGTTCATAAATCATTCTAAATAAATAAAATACTCTTGGGCCTTCTTGTGCTCTGCTTTCTGGCTGGCCTATTGATAACCCCTCTCTCTCTCCTGTCCCAGCAGTACCTGTGTGCCCCCGCTCAGCCTCTGCCAGCCCCCTCAGCCCCTGCAACAACCAGCGCCTGCATCATCGCTGCTCAGAGCGACGGCGGCCGGCAACCAGCAGCCCTGATGTGACACCCCGGCGCAAGGCTGAGGCCTCCCCTGTGAGTGACTGTGTGCTCTTTCCCTCTCTCTCTCTCCCCCACATCCCCACCACTGATGAGCTGCCTATGCCCATGTCTGTGACATAGGATGCTCTTTGAACATTTTGTATTTGGGCCTGACTGTCGTTGTCTTTGTTGGTGCTTCTACCAATCTCCCACTCCCTCTACCCTGCCTCACATCCTCAGAAAAAGAAGGAGAAGAAGGATAAAGATCGGGAAAACGCCCAAGAGAAAAACGCCCTAGCGCTTCGCAAACGCAAGTCTATGCCGTCATCCCAGCCTCGCCAGCCGCACACACCTGAGAACAGGTAGGAGGAGCTCCTAGGGTGTGTGTGTGGTTCTGTTACTCCATCTTCACTTGAGATTTGGCAGATCTTAGTTTAGCACTGCCAAGCAGGGCTCTCTGCATCAGGCTTTGCAGCGGTGCTGTTCCCTACCTATCCTCAGGAACATCAGGACAGTAGCCGTGGTTACCTTTTATTAGGCACGGGGAACCTCAGGCTCAGGAGCCAAATGCTGCCCTCCAGACCTCTCTGTGTGGCCCTTGAGACTATTCTCCAACTCAGCCTCCTCCTCAGGCCACACCACTGACTAGCCATGGTCCACACTCCCCTCCTGTTCTTCTGCTGGGCTTGACTTTATTCTTGACATTTAACAATGGCTCTTGCTTGCTTGGATGGATGGATAGATGGACAGTATAGACACCTCTTGACTTTTTTGGGTGGCCTACTAGAATCACACCCATTGTCCCACTGCCACTGGCATGGGGCACCTGGCTGGAAGGCAACGCATGAGGGAATGTGGTCCCCAAGCTAAAAAAAGCTTCCCCAGTTCTGCTGTTAGGCTGTGGCCACATACTGAGTGAACTAGGAATAAGTTTACATTTGCCCTCACTGGTTCTTGGTAATTTGGGCCTAGCCTGGCATCAGGTCAGCAGGACAGTGCTGGTTGGCTGGTAAGGTGCAGCAGCTTTTCCTTTCCCATCTGACTGTGTGTATTTGTGTTCCAGCAGCCCAGGCCCCAAGCCCAGGCCTGCATCTCCAGCTGTTGCCAAGCAACGCCCAGCCTCACCTAGCACAGGCCCTGGTTCTCCACATCGGGCAGGCCTGAATCGCAGCGCTCAGTCCTCACCCAAAGTGCGGCCTCGCAGGGAGCACGATGGGCAGCCAAAGGTCCGTGAACGCAAGGATGAGCAGAAGGAACGAGGGTCAGCCTCTCCAGCTCCAAGTGAGACCCCCAAGGTCACGGGGAGCAGCGAAACAGCACAAGGTGAGGCCTTACAGGCTGGAGTGTAGGGCAAACCTTGTGTGTCTCCAGGAGAATGGCCTCTAGCATGCTATAAAATGTCTTAGTTCTCCGGAGCAATATCTTGGTCTCCATTGTGGAGGGATTTTGAGTGACGGTTTTCTCCTCTTCTTAGGGAAGTGTTCTAACCACATATTGGTATTCTGCTGACATTTGAAAAGACACTGGCATTTCCTTGGTCCCTTAAACAAGTCCTGTTTCAATTGCTGTGTTGTTTTAAATAAGATTGATTTATGGCATATCTTAACTACTGGTGTTTTTATTGTTTATTACAAATGTTTTCATAGCAAGTAAAATTTATATCCTGCCCTTCCTCCAAAGGAGCCCAGAGTGGCAAATATGTCAGTACTAAAACAATACACTTAAAACTTCTAAAAAGTGTTTAAAGAGCCTTCTAAAACCAGGTGAAACCTCCTAAAAACCATCACCTCCTCTCAAAACTAATAATTTCAGGGTTGCCAGGGACAGGTCTTTCAGCCATCCATTGCTTGAGTAAACAGAAATGTTTTTAAATTCCTCCTAAAAGGAGGCATACTACCTGGGAAGCACCACCAAGAAGGCCCTGTGTTGCATTTCACAGCCAGCCGGGCAGCTTCCCAGTGGGAACACCACCAACAATTAATTGTAATGTTTTATCCGTTGTGTATTTTAATTATGAATGTTTCTGTTTTTAGTTATTGTGTAGCTGGCTTTCATGCTTTGTAAACTGCCTAGAAGCCTTCTCTGCCACTGAACAGTACATAAATTCAAATTCAGTGACGATGACAATGTGTTTGGGGCTCTGCAGATGCTGCCGCTCCCTCTGGGGCTGCGAGTCCAGTGCCAGCTCCTCCTCCTCCAACTCCAGGCAAGCCCATGGCAGGCACCACAGACCGAGAGGAAGCTGCCCGGCTCCTGGCTGAGAAACGGCGCCAGGCACGGGAGCAGCGGGAACGAGAGGAGCAAGAGCGCAGGGAGCAGGAGGAGCAGAAGCGGTGAGTCCCTGGGTTGAGATTGATCAGCCATTTAGACATTCAGATTTCTAGACCTTATGATGTTCATTGTGCAGGTGGAGCATAAAGCTGGTGAAATCCTAGAATCCCAGATGAAGCTGAGGCGTAAGAGGCATAAGACCCCCCACTTTCCTTGGAGGCAATGTTTTGCTGGCATGTTGTCCCCACAACCCACCAGTCTTTTGGTCTTCACGTTGTTGCCTCTTCACTCTCTACCAAGTTCTTGTTTAAAGATTTCAGTTTCTTTTGAGGGGGAAAGGGAAGCAGAATAAATAAATAAATGCAAGCATCTCCATTAGGCTGCAAGATGTGGGCTTTCTTGGCAAATCATTTAGGGGTTTTCAGTAGAGAATTTGGATTCATGTTGTGCACAGGGCACATGCAACAGGTTGAGTGAGGGCTTTGGTTTAGCTTTATTAAATTTGTTCATTGGCATCCCACAACCAAAGGAAGCTCTAAAACAACTTGCAGAAAGAGAAATACAGTGGTACCTCGGGTTACATACGCTTCAGGTTACATACGCTTCAGGTTACAGACTCCGCTAACCCAGAAATATTACCTCGGGTTAAGAACTTTGCTTCAGGATGAGAACAGAAATCGTGCTCCGGCGGCGCGGCAGCAGTGGGAGGCCCCATTAGCTAAAGTGGTGCTTCAGGTGAAGAACAGTTCCAGGTTGAGAACGGACCTCTGGAACGAATTAAGTACTTAACCAGAGGTACCACTGTAAAACCTTCAAGTACAAGCAATGGCAATCTATCCTGTAAAATAATGCAAATTTACTAAAAGTGTCCATCCAATTAAAAGCAAATATAGCCACACCTCTTCAAAACAAATGTCAACACCACAAAATAGCTACTGAAAGCCAAAATCATTATTGTTCTCCAGATGCCTGTGATTAAATAAATATGTGCCAGGGAAACCTCCCTGCAGAGATCATTCCATAATCGGGGGAAGGGGTGGGGCTTCGACAGAAAAGGCTTGTTCTCTTATTGCCACCCTCCAACTCTTGAAGGGGGCACACTGAGAATCCTGAGAGATGTTTCACTTGTGTTTAGCTTGCAAACCTGTTTTCAGGCCCTTGAATGATAATAACGCAGTGCATTTGATCACGTGTATATTCCATCATTGTCCAGATCTCTGGAATTAGGGCAAAATATTCCCAGAGCGGGGGATGTGGCTTCCAGGCAGCCCAGTCTTAACATAATATCAAATCCCATTTTTTGTGCTTTCCCCCCAGTATAGAGGAAGGGCTGAAGGGCAGAACACCTGCTTTTCATACAGATCTCGGGTTCAATATCCGGTATCCCTAGGTAAGGCTGGGAGAGAGCTCATCTGAAATCCTGGAAAGCCACTATCCATCAGTGCAAACCAGGGCCGGCCCACCCATGAGGCAAAGCGAAGCAACTGCCTTAGGCAGCGTGATCCAGAAAGGCAGCAGATACCAATGTAGATCTTTCTCCCCCACCCCCCTTGTTTCTGATGTAGATCTTCACTCACCCCTTTTTCCCTGGCGGGGAGGAAGGTGCCATTTTGTGGTTCGCCTCAGGTGTCAAAATGTCTTGGGCCAGCCCTGGTGTAAACAATATACTAAGCTAAGTGGACCAGTGGCCAGACTCCATATAAGGCAACTTCCTATGTTCTCCCCGTGGAAGTGGGAGGGTGGATAGGCCCGAAGCAGCTGTTGTAATGGTGGTGTTTGGTACCCTTAGGCGCCTAGCAGAGGAGCAGGCTCAGCAGGATGCCAAAGATCGGCTACAGCAACAGGCTGAGCTCGCCAGGTTGGAGGAGGAGCGGCGGCAGCAGGAGGAGGAGCGGGCCCAGCAGGAGGAGCGTGAGGCCCAGGATCGGGCCCGAGCTGAGCAGGAAGAGCAAGAACGGCTGCAGAAACAAGTGTGTTTGCTGGGGTTTTTATTTGCTGCTTCTCAGGGACTGCAAGAAACAATATAAAACAGTTTTAAACAGTTTTTAAAACTTACAGTTAAAAAATTACCTCTAGGTAGGGACGGGAGAGACCCTGTCTGAAGTCCTGGAGAGCCACTGCCTGTCAGTGTATACAGTACTAAGCTAAATGGACCAATGGTCCGGTCTACGGTAGATCAGGGGTGGCCCTATCATTGGGAAAACTGAGATGGCTGCCTCAGGTGGCAAACGCTGGAGGGCAGGCAGGGGTTGGCAAGATGTTGGAGAGCAAGGCATCATGCAGCCTGTGCTGCACCTCCTATGCTAGGCCACAGACTGCTATGGGGCACTTTGATTGTGTAAACCTAAATTTTATGGTCTTTGCTTGAATCTCTCCAGCAAAATAATACCATGTTAAAGGCACCCTAAGGCTCAAGTGCCAGTCTGGTTATACTTGGTACATGAAATTGTGTGAGTGTGTGGATGTTTTTGCCTCAGATGACAGAATGTCTTGGACTGGGGCTGTAATGCAGGGTTCGTGTGCTTTTCAAGGGAGAGGGTGCTTTCAGGCACTTGGGGGCATTTTAGGGAACCAGACAGGATGGAGAAGCACTGCCATCTAGTGGTAGCAACTGGTTACATTTTCTTGGGTGGAAATTACGTTTTGATTCCCTATGAATTTAGGGGAGTGGGTCCCTGCAATTTCTCTCTTTGATTACCGTGTTGAGCCCCATGTCCCTGGCAAGCAAATTAGGATAGGCGTGATTGAAGTGTACACACTTGCTGTGATTTAACCAGCAAATTCAGGTTGCATGATTTGTTTTGACTTCCCCCAAATGTATGAACTTCTCCTGTTGGCTTCAGAGGGAGGAAGCAGAGGCCCGTGCACGCGAGGAGGCTGAGCGCCAGCGGGTGGAGCGTGAAAAGCATTTCCAGCGGGAAGAACAAGAGCGGCTGGAGCGGAAGAAGGTGGGTGTGCCTTTCTCTGCAGGGGTGTGTGGGGGTGACTGAACAGCCCAGATTGTCTGGCTAGGTGGAAGAAAGAGAGAAGGCAGCTGTCTCACTTTGCCCAATGGTAGGGCCGGTCCTGCACAATTGCAAAATGCAAAGTGATCACTTGTACACCACAAGCAAAGGCTTGCACTGCTTCCTCCCACTCCCAGTTGGCACCCATGACTGAGAAAGTGGCAAATGTTTGTCTGTGAACAGGGATAATGTCTGACAACCTTCTTCCTCCTCTTTCTCTCTGCAGCGGTTGGAGGAGATAATGAAGAGGACACGAAAAGCAGATGGAGCTGATGCCAAGGTGAGTCATTCTTCAGAAAACGGGTCAGGGATGACGTCTTTTTATTTAATTTATGTCTTGCCGTTCTTCCATCATGGACCCCCAAGGCTGCATACGTGTGGTTCTCACAAGGTCCCCCATCCAAGCACTGACCAGACCTTGACCTGCTTAACTTCAGCAAAGCCTCAGGTGCCTTCATACCCCATGCCCTAGGGCTGGCTTGCCCTTAAGCAGGTGGTGAGCCACTGTTTGCTGGTACCTGAAGCAGAACATGCAGTTGGCAGCCCTCATTATTAATGATACATCAACTGCTCTTGCACAACACCTCTGTGTGTTTCTATGGTACTTTTGCAGGAGGGCTTTTCGGATCTGACCTCAGTGCAACCCATAATCTGCCATCTCATGGTCAGAAACTCTCTGGGCCCTTGAGCTCTTCATCCCAGGGACCTTTGCAGGACCTCCTGGAAAGCAAGGCGAGCCTACTTCTACCCCAGGAAACAAAACGGGCCAAGCTTAACTTCTCCAGTGTGCTTGTTCCAGACCTGCTCTCTCCGTGGCCTCTGGGACAGGATGACAGTACAGTAGTCAATCAGTCAGATTTATTTGTTCATCACAAAAATACAAAGCCAGTGTGGGCTGTAGCCAGAGCAGGTCCTCAGAGTACCCCATTGTAATCTATTGCACATGACTAACTTAGTTCCATTTATTTCATAGGGTCTACTCAGAGTTAAATTTAGTTAGAAGTACATTTCACTAGAAGTACATTTTAGCATTGTTGGTCTCCAGCATGCAGGACCCCCCTGCTCCATGTTGTACAGTGAAATTACATCTGATCCTTTGAGCTGCTAAAACAACACAGGAACCTTATATGTAGTGTATTTATCCCTATCCATGAACAAATACAGTAACAGATTTTCTCCCTCTTACTGCCTGGAGAATCAGGCAAATTTAACTGTTGGCATTTGTTTTTGCAGAAGAAAGACAACAAGAAACATGTGAATGGGAAGGAAGGGAAACAAGAGGGCGAGGCAGACACAGGTGAGAACCACCCCTTGTACCGGATGCTCTGCTAATTATGAAAGGGCAGGATCACAGGATGGTTTTGGAATCTGGCCCCCTGCAGTTCTGAATCCAGGTTCTAACTCCAGGATATTGCCCATTCTCTAGTCAGCTATACTTTTGTCCAGGTTGTGTCCATAACAAATAGTCACGGAGAGGGAGCTGCAGTCACAGGTAGCAAAGACCTGACTTGCAAGCATCTGGACACAGACAGTGAGATGGGCTTGACCAGGAAGAGGGCATAACTTGACCAAGGAAGTCTTTGTAGCACTTCCAAGCAATTGAAAAGGTTTGTAGCAAACGAGTTGAAGCCTGAGGCTGCCTCAGAGGGTTGCATGGCTGAGGTCTCTGTCCCTGGATTCAAAGGCCTCTTGTAGCCTGTAACAACCTCTTTTCCTACATTCCCAGATGGAGAAAAGCGCCCTGGAAGCCTTCCCAAGGAAGAGGAGCTGCCCGAGATGCAGGCGTCAAGTCCAGCCGGTCGCAAGGGGCCAGTCCCTGAGGGGACCCAGCACAGGTACCATCTACAGCAGGAGTGACGTGTTCTTAGCTCAAGTTGGTGCCAGTTCCTCTGTTACAGGAGCAGCATAGTTGCTACTTCCCTGAGATCTTTCCTACACCAAAATGAAGGAATGTGTACATGGCAGGCCTGGGGAAGAGGGGATCTCATGTGCGAAGGACCACCAGGGGTAGGAGAAGCATCTATAGTGCTACTCTTCCCCAGGGCTTCCTGTCCTTCTTCATCACGGTTGTGTGACCTGTGGAGTTTGTGGGAAGCAGAACAGGGAGGGATTTTAAACACATTGCCAGAAGATGGTTTATTATAGCCTCGCCCAATACGTTTTGGGCTACAATTCTCTTCAGCAGGCTGATGGGAATTGCAATCCGAAACAACTAGAGGGCACTAGGTTGGGAAAGGGTAGTTTATTGTAACACAGACAACAAGACCAACATTCTTTGGATCACCAGAACCTTTATCTGGGGTAACTAGCCTTAAGACTAGACATTCTCACATGGTCGCGCCTAGGAAATTCCAGTGGGGACAAACATTTGTACGAGTTGTTGTGCTTTTCCCATGGTGCAGTGTCTGCATATTCTGCCCATTACTGAATGCTTTATTCAGAATACACAATTCTGAATACTTTCCTTTAAAAAAAAGCAGGTTACTAGTCCTTATGGTTGCAGATAGGCCAAAAAGAAGTGGACAGTGCTTGGTGTAATCTCAGAACCCAGATGGAGAGTGAGTGCGTCTGTGTGTGTGTGTCTTACCAGGAGCAGAGCAGATTGTGCAGTGTATGCGACTTGACGAGGGCTTGATTTTGATTGCAGTTTTCCACTCTCTGTGGTACAGGATTTTCTTTTTTTGTTGTACACTGCCACCCCCCCTTGCTTTCTTCTTCCCTCTTTGAGACAGGCCTTTGCTTGCCACATCTCCATTTGACACCCTCTCCTCTCTTTTGGTTGCAGCTGTCCTGTGGCTCCTGCCCTGTCCCTGGTGAATGGCCTGCAGCCCAGCAAGCACGAGAACGGCTTTTCCTCCCCCAAGGAGCCCAGCGGGCGGGAGCACCCCGTGAGCCCCGGGCTGAGCATGGCTGGCGAGCCCATCCTGCCTTTTGCCAACAAGGAGCCCTTCCTCAGCAAGGCGGTAGCAAAGCCCCCACAGATCACAGGTGAGGGGCTGCCCCTTCTTTGTCCAGCAAAGTTCAGGAGCTTTAAGCAAGTTAAAGGGCGTGCTTCATATGCAAAAAAATTGCCCATCAAATGCCCTAAATAGAGGCAGTGGCAGGCAGGCAAATGGTCTAGAAGTCAGTGCAGAGGATGTGAACTTTTATTGGGATCAAACGGCCCTTAAGGTCCCATGGGCCCAAGTTGTTCAGGGATTTGTGAATTAGCACATAACCGTTGAAGCTGGCATCGTGGTAAACATTGTCCACCTAACGCAGCATTGCCTGTTACACTGACTCCAGAAGCCAAGGCTAATTGGTGCTTGTGAAAAGCCATAATCAGTTCCTAAATGGCAGGAGCTAAGCTGCTGGTTTTGGCCGATTTTTTTTTTTTTTTTTTTTGAGGCAGGAGGCAGGCTAGAAGATCCTCTGTAGCTCTTCCAAGTCTCTCTGATCCCTTTTTAACTTCTTTCTCTCCTGCAGAGGTTCTGTAAAGCAGCGACGCCACCCTCCCCCACCCCAAAGGATGGGTGCAAACAAGGTGCCAACTCCAGGCTAGCTCTAACCAGAAGATCAGCCCAAGGCTCCCCAACCTGCAAGGATCGAGGAGGTGTCAGGAGCCAGGCTGGGGGCGGCCCAGCCGCACGGACTCTTCTCTTTTCTCTTACTGTTCTCATTTTATGATTATGATTATTTTTTTAATATGCACCTTATCAGACTGACCCTCAACCCATAGCTCATCCCAGACGATATAATCACATAGTTATTTAACTGGCTGGGTACAAAGGATGTTAATAATGTACATAAACTTCAGTGTTAGCATGGGATTACGCAAGCAGTTACCTCTGTGGTATCGCTGCCCCAAAACATGTATTCATGGGAGATGCCTTTGGTGGGTTACTTTTTTTAAATGTGGGCTGAGTCATGGCAGGGGAGATTGGATCCCTTGTACACGGTTGGGGTCTGTGTGCAAGAGTGTGAGTATGTGTGTGTGTGTCTGCCTGTTACAGCCAATGGAAAGCGTCTAGATTTCTAATTTAAACCCTCACTATTGGTCCCAGCCAGAATACCTGCAGGATTGTGTGTGTGTGTGTGTGTGTGTGTGTGTGTGTGTGTGTGTGCACCATTAGCCACTCAACAACTGCCGTTGTCCTACACACTGTGCTTTTCTTGGGTGCTGCTGTTTCTGTGTGTGTATGTGTTTCGTGTGTGCGATGGCTGGGGCTGTGTTTCGCTCAGAGTCATTGTGACAGTATTATGCATCTGAACAACCTTTTGTGGACAATAAAATGGAGAAATGGCAGGTGACATCTCTTCTTTGGGCTGAATGTTTACAGGCTGTGCTGGGTTTACCCGCTGGAAGCACCGGGACAGTAAGCAACCTCATGCCACCTCCAGGACAGTTTACTCCTACAGTTTACAGTGGTTTGGAGCTATGGGACAGTAGCCATGTTCTCCATCCCAGGGCACTGGGATGGAGCAATTCAGACCCTGGAGACAGGTAGAGAGAATCAGATGGAATAGTATGCACACAGCCTTAGTAATTTTGATGCTCTGGTGGTCAGTTTGGACAGTTACCAGAACCAAGTGACTTTTCCTGAACAGTACCACTTCAGGATGAAGAGGAGAAGGAAGTGGAACTTCTCTGGAGTTTTCTGTGGGGGCAGGGAGTACTAAAAATAGAAAAAGATACTAGTCTTGTCTCCTCCAAACTTTGGTCAAGAATCTGAGTCTGGGATGGTGCTATGCAGAGGAAATCTCTCAATGACTGGGCTGACCAGCAAGCAACCCCGGTGCGTCCCCATCTGCACACCTTATTTTCTCTTCTATAACTGAACAGCTGACATTAATTCCTGTGGACCAATGTATAATAATGCAGTGCACTGGAGGACAATGGTTCCTCCACTGCCAGGAGCATCATGGGGGCAGGGGAGAGAGAGCAATGCCTCCTTTCTCAAGCGTAAGGCAACGTACAGTAAATAAATTGCATTAGACACACAAACCACAAACCTAACAATAAGCAGCACAAGAAAACCCAGACAACCACCAACTAACTAAAAACCCATCAGAAGCTTGCTGGAGGAGGGGAGGGAGCTGCCACTTGCCCAAGAGCCTGGCAGAGAGCCAGCGGGATCCCTACAAAGAAATACCTAAGGAGAAGAAGCCGCTGAAGTTTCACTTGTTCCTCCACACCTTCCGGAGGAATCGAAACCTCAGAAGCCCAAGTGGCTGAAATGGGGGGGGGGGATTGTGTGCATGCAGCGTGGGAGTCGGTGAGAGCCCCCCTCCCACACCTGTTGCAATTGGCAGAGCCTGCTGTCTGTTGATGGCCCTGCCGTCCCCTCCTGGGGACTTCTTAATACAGGGTTGCCAAAATCTCAAAAAACAAATTACGGTTTTGAGCTGTTTTTAGGAACTTGCCAAAAATCTACACTTCCGACATGCGTTGCCATACGTCCGGATTTTCCGGGACATTTTAGCGATTTCCCACCCAGGCACTGTTTTCAACAGCCAAATCCCTCTATGTCCAGGAAATTGCAGACATATGTCAACCCTACTTAATAGAGCTTTCCTGCGCTAGCGCAGAGCAGAGAGCATCTGCAGGCGGGAGATGTTGCCGAGGGGCAGGGGAGCTGGAATCCTGATTTTAGTCCTGCAAACGGCCTTGTGAGCTGGCTTTCTTTGGAGCTCAGTTTGCAAGGTTCTTGTTACTGTTAGAGAAGCAAAGAGGATGGTTTCAAAGATACTTTTCCCCTCCCCCCCTTTTTTTTACCCCTAGTCAGGGCGAGGGACGCAATTTCCCCAACAGGCCACATCTTGTTTGCATTGCCTGCCGGCTGAAACTCTTATGGAGTGCTGAATGGGAGATGGTTTCAGCATTGATGGTTCTGGACGTTCCCATTTCTCTGCATTGCTTGTTTGGAGCACCAGCTGAGCTCTTCAAATGAGCTCTCACCTCCTCTCCCTTCCCGGTGGTTTTAGACCTTGAGATCTAAGTGATACCTGGAAATGCCCAAGTAGTTTCCGTGCTTTGGAGAAAAGCTGCAATGGTAACAGTTCTACAAGTTTGGGTTCAACATCTGGATGAAATGGGCTTCTGTCTGTTTTCCAAGCGGGCAAAAAAAGGGTTTGCATTTTGAGTAGCAGCTGGAGACAGCAACCTTAAAAGAATAATCCTAAACATGATTTGGAAACCAGTGTGACTTACTTGGGAGCAAATGTATTTTGGAGCAAGGTTCTAGTGTGAAATACAGAGATGGTTCCTCTCATGAGTCCCAGCCAGTAGGGCTAGTTCTCGTCAGGAGTAATCGGAAGGCCACAGGTTAGGCATCCTGACTCAATCCATTTTGGTTCTTGCATCCTTATCCAGGTCACTG
This sequence comes from Podarcis raffonei, assembly GCF_027172205.1. Classification (NCBI taxonomy): domain Eukaryota; kingdom Metazoa; phylum Chordata; class Lepidosauria; order Squamata; family Lacertidae; genus Podarcis; species Podarcis raffonei. Next base: position 29,975,812 of record NC_070609.1, read on the forward strand.
AAGTGAGAGGCTGCTGAATAGTCCTATCTCTTGATTTGTAATTAACTGATCCTTTCTAGGCTTGCTTTGAGTTACTTTCTCGAGGTAGATGCTGACATCTCCAAGGGGTGGTTGGTGCTTGTGCACTTGATGCTGCCTTGTGCAGCATCCCTTGGGGACTACTAAATTTTGCCACACCTGGAAGATTAGAAAGATTCAAGACTGTGAAGAAACAAAGTGAGTTCTCCTTTTTAAATTCCTTCCTCCAGCTAAAAATGCGGCAGATGTTTCCTTTTACGGATTTTGCTGCCCACCCTTGTAATTTTTATTTTGTGGCTTAAGTGGGTCAGGGAGAGTTTGCTATTCTCCACCTCCCCAAACCCTTCTCTATGATTACTTGCTTTATCACAGGGATGGGGAGCAAACTGTAGCCCTGCAGATGGTGCTAGACTTCAATGCCCAGCACTCCTGCCCAATTGCCATGCTGGATGGAGCTGTTGAGAGTTGGGTCCCAACAGCCTCTGGAGGGTCACGGCATCCTCCTATCTACTCTGTAGTTTGTCCATGTGTACTGTGTTGGTCCTGTGGGGAATCTCACTCAGCCCCCTCCTTCGTGTGTGAGGTACTCAAAAACTGGCAGGTATTCCAAGCTATGGGGAAGGGCTCAGTGGTGGGTCCCACATTCAATCTTCAGTCTTGTGGATTCAGCTGGGAAAGACGCCTGTCCAAAATCCTGGCAAGCCCCTACCAGTTTGCTCCTAGACCAGGCATGGGGAGTGTTTAGCCTGCAAGCCAAATTTGGCCTGGCACAGGATCGTTTGATCTGCAGGGCTGTTTTCCCCAAACCTGCTCCACATTTGATGCCATATATGCAGCTTGGCCAAAAGACCAAGCCCACTTGAGCAGCTTCCAAGGTGCCCAATAACAAGCTGGAAGAATCCCTGCCCCTTGCATGCATTGATGCAAAGAAGCACCTGGGAGGATCACAGAGCCATTTGCTAGCCTCCGACATCTGGGTACAGAGCAGAAAGGGGGGTCATAAAGGGCCTTGTGAGCATCTCCACACCTCCCTTTTGCACCCTGGACATTGGCGGCACAAAGAAATCCTTTGCAAACGTACTTGAAGCAGCTACCCACTTCCTCCATATTTTAAGCGGGGTGGGGACTGCTGCTGCAGAGAATGCTCATTAAAATGGAAGATTTGCAAAGCTGAACAAGGGATTTTGACAGCTGGGCAGCACCACCTTCAAGTTTTAGGTGTCTAAATATTAGGTAGGCAGCTGCTGATGATTATTATTATGATATTGATATTTACTGTCAGTTTTTCACCATGCTGAACTTTCGTTGAAGGACGGTCTACAAATTATTAAAATAGTGCACCTCAGTTGTATGTTCTTGGAACGGCATGGGTTGCTGCAACTGGTATCCCTGTTGAAGTTGGAACCTTGGGTTCAGTGCTAGAAATTCCCCAGGCGTGTTTAGCTACTGGCGCAGGTCCAATTGCAACCATGTGGAGAGCTCTGGATGCCAGGTTGGCGACTGACATCTCAATCTGGCTGGCCCCTTCAGCCTTCTTAAGCAGGTAAGCAGAAGAGCTTTTTGCATTTTTATCCCACTTCTTCCTCCAAGGAGTACAGTACATGGTTTATGTACGTCCTCAGTTAATCCCTACAACAACCATGTGAGGTAGATTAAGAGGCTGTGACTGGCCCAAAGTCACCCAGCGAGCTTCATGACTTGAGTGGCGATTTAAGCCATGATCTCCCAGGTTAGTTTGGCATTCTAAGCACTACGGCATACTGGCTTCCTGAGCACTTCTGCTATGCGGCAGCAATATAAATTAACTAGGTAAATAAATATGTAGAAGCAAAATGCCACTTAGAGAAGGATCTTGAAGCTTGAAATTTGTTATATGCTGGATTGTTTTATTTGATGTTTTAATGTGTTGTAAACCACTTTTGAGATTTTTTTTCTTTAAAACATAGTGGTATTGAAATGAAATTATTTTTATTAATAACTGCAAAAAAGGCACATAGACATTCCATTGAGGCAACCGTAAGCTAGGTTTAAGGCGCCATTTTAGGATCAGTTTATATACAGTGGTGCCTCAGGTTAAGTACTTAATTTGTTCCGGAGGTCCGTTCTTAACCTGAAACTGTTCTTAACTTGAAGCACCACTTTAGCTAATGGGGTCTCCCGCTGCTGCCGCGCCGCTGGAGCACGATTTCTGTTCTCATCCTGAAGCAAAGTTCTTAACCCGAGGTACTATTTCTGGGTTAGCAGAGTCTGTAACCTGAAGCGTATGTAACCCGAGGTACCACTGTATCCGAATTTCTAACACTGCTCAGGTTACATTGCAGCTGAATCAGTGGCTGGGAAAAGGATGTCAGCAACTGCCTTTGCTGGTGGTAGCCTTTTTGGCATGTTCCAATTAAGTAGTACAGTATGTCCACCGTTTAGGGGACTGAAGCAGGGCTTGGGCTTCATCCACTCAGATTTGCAATTTCTAATCTCTTTTGTCTTGACTTCTTTTCATCCCAGGTGCTGCAGGGTCCCAGTAACACTGCAGCCACAACTGGAGTAGTAGTGCTAGATGCCTTACCTGAACTTGGGGTTTATTTTGTCTGCTAGTTGATGTGAAATGATAGCAACTCATGAACAGCCAGTTAAAAATTGAGATGTCCATAGCACATAGGATACATGCCAGGGGCAAGCAAGCTTTAATAGCAAAAAACATTTGCTTAATATGAATGTTGTTGGCCTGCCAGACAAACAGCCGGTTTTATCAGTTACCAGCCAAAAGGGCACAGTGATATCATATAATCCCAACAATTTTTTTTTTATTGCAAAGCAGGAATCAGGCCATCCTGTAGTAACACTGCCAACCAAAATCATGTCACTAGAAACCTATTTACTCATAGTCTTAATCAGTTGTTGCCTTCATGATGTCAGTAATGTCTACTATATGGACCACCTTGAGTGCTGCACGAGTGGTACCACCTACAGCCAAGTTTAGTCAGTGTCCTCTTCTGGAAAACCTTGGTTACTGTATTCAACGGTTTTAATAAAACCTTCATTTATACCAGTGTATGAGTTGCTTCCAATGCATTAAGGAAGTTCATAATTGGTGAAGTACGCAGTGACTATTCTCACCCACCCTTAATGGGCAGACACCAATGAGGTTTTGCAGAGTATTAACAAAAACCGCACTGTTGAAGGGAGTATAAATTGGGGCCCTCTTACATTCCCAACAGTATATTGCATGCTGTGCAGTAAGCAGAGCCCTCCTTTGTGCTCCAAAACACAATGCAGGCTTTTAACTTAACTGTTTTTCAAAAAGGCTGCCTGGAGGAGTTTTGTTTGCTGTTGGTTTTGTAGGTGTCTTGAGAAAATTCAGTCCCCTTCAAGTCTGCGATTACAGGATGAGAAGGGGGCTGTCAGACTTGGGCTCCTGCCTACTCTCTCTGAGAGGACTTCAGCAGCTCCCCACACCAACTTGCTGGCTTCTTAAAGCTCACCAGTTATGAATGATGGGACCTTGCTGTCTCTTGTGAGCCCTGCTCTATGCTCTCACGTGCTTTTGCCTGGCTAGAATGAACAGCCATAATGCCTCTTGTGTATATGGGTTTGTGAATGACTGTAAAAACAGTGTTCCTGCAAGGCTGGAATGTGGCTTGCTGCATAAAAGCAGTGTCACGGCTGCTCTACTATATCTGTCTCTGACCCCACATTTTGTCTGCCCCCCAAGTTTACTACTAGCAAACGTGGCCCTTTTTAACTGAAAAAAGGTTTTCCCATCCCTGTTTAAAAAGTGCACTCTCTGTGCCAGATAACATTAAATCCGAAGAGCTACCAAAGCCTTTCTCCCATCTGTAGACGGATCTCATTGTCTCTTCCTCCTGAAGCTTCTGCCTGGACAGAGACATGGCTGTAGCTCTTAAGAGGTCCAGGGTCCCCACAGTTCCAGTAGCCGAAATTCAAGGAGGGCCCTATGTTTTCCTTAAGAGTAAGAAACAAAAATTCCTCTGGGGAACTTCAGAGGCAGAAAGAAAACTTAAAACTCATCCATCGTATACAAATATACTGTTTTATTCTAGGGGAACCTTTGTGTTAAGTTCTACCAAGGGGAAAAACCGGGGAAAGATTTTTTAAAAATTCAACAAGATGGTTTGGATATATTCCCTTGCTGCTTATTCCCTGCAGGAACAGAAAAACAAAGAAATCCACACAAATTTCTAAGGAGAACACAAAACAGTCTGACAGACAGATATAGCTGCATGTCTGAGGGTCTTCCCACCTACTGTGGGCTTCTGAATTATAGACTCATAGGAGGACAATTTACATGCAACCAAGACACCACTTTTAAAAAACATTTCTTTTTTTTATAGCCACACAATAAATTGATTGTACCTGTTTGTTTAAAAAAAACAACCAAAAAAAGCTCTCATCTTTTTTTAAAAAAATGTGAGGGACTTTTATTTTTTTTTAAGTTCCAGAAAAACATATTTTGATGTTGTAATCCGTAACAGTGTATCTGCTATTCAACTACTTATTCATACAGCTACAAGGGGTAAAAAGGGATGGGTGGGTGGAGGAATTGGGGGGAAATTAGCGTTTTAAACACCTAGAAAAATTCATGTACTTCAAACTGTGGAAAGTTTACTGGAAAAAGGTCACAACCCAGTAACAACTTTTCCTCCCTTCCACTCTCCAAATTTTTACCTCAGGCTATACAGTGAAACATGGGATTTCTGTTCAGAAGCAACAAAAACATTGTGGGATGGGGAAGAGAGAGATAAAATCAGAATTATACAGAAATTGGGGGGAGGGGCAGGTGCTTTTTTAAAAAAACCCTATTTCACACATTTTTCCGTATTTCAAAAATACACTAGTGAACTTCATTACAGGCAGGGGACAGGACTATCAAGTACACAACGGCAAAAGAGGACTACTTTCTGATCTTATTTTGTTGTTACCTTTGATACTGTTAAAAATAATAAACTCAAACACACACACATACACACACACAAGGTGTTCAACCCTGGAGAGGTTTTCAACTAGAGGATTTCTTTTTTAAAAAAGGAAAGTGGTGGCTGGACAAAACTGCCAATAAAAACATACTATTTTCTGTTTTTAAAAAATAGGTTGGCTTTCCAACTGAACTGCAAGACTGAGAAAATACAGTCTAACACATGAGGAGGGGATTGGTGAAATGTATTTGACCAAGCTTTGGAGAAGCACCCTGCATTTTTTATAATGTGGAAGGATTTTGACCGGGGTGGTGGTAAAAGCCTAACAGTCAGGATACCAGAAGTTCTCTTCTAAATTTGGGCCTCATGTCCTTTTTCACCGAAGGATCACCCAAGTATCATTTTGTAGCTGGGCTCCTTTTTTTAAGGGTGCGATAATTAAAATAAAATAAAATTGCGAGGCCCACAAACCCTCATCCCTCCAGGAGGTATACAAAAAAAAAATTTTTTATCACAGAAGGGAGACAAAGAAGTGGAGAAGCTGCCATTGAGATGGGTTGGAGAAAAAATGAAAAGGGAGGAACAGAACAGGGAGCACAATTCCTCCAGAACCGTTGCTGTGTACCTTGGCGTTTGATACCAGTATAATGGTCCAGTGTGGGGTGTGCGTGTTCCTGTGTCAACCCTGTTTGTTGTAGTTGGGAGTGCCTACACACACACACACACACACACACACACACACACAGGCATTTCCTGTCTCAACATAGTGATCTGAAAGGATGCTCAGCTTTACTCTGCTGCTCAGTGAGGGATGCAACAGACCCACAGTTTCAAAAGGGAGGGAATTTCACAGCACCCCATTAAGCTGAGTCCTTTGCCCCAGCTTCTGGCTGAAACCGTCTCTTTGAACATCCAATTTGAGGTGTTTTCTTTTTCCCTCTCTTGAAAAAAAAAGAATAAAAAAGTGGGGGGAGAACAATGATGGAAAATTGGTGTGTTTATCTTACAGACAGAATTTCCATTGGTTTCCACCTTACTACGTTCTGCTTCGCATCCTACAGTAAATGTTAGGAAAACCCCACACAGCTGTGGGCAGCAGCTACATTGCAAAAGCACCCAGGGGTTTAATCTAGCTTTCTTTGCTTCCATGGTTAGAAGGAAAGGACGTACACAACAGGATTCCCTCTAAGGGGGAAAAAAAATCCTTAACGGATAACAACTGATACAAGCACCACTTTGTTTTGAGGAGGGGAGGAGGCGGGACAAGCATCAAGCTCATCTTAAGAAAGCGTTTTCAGGATCAAATGCAGCCCCTGAGCCCTCCGTTTTCTTGCGCTTTGGGCTGTTTTCTGTCCTTTGATTCTTATTTGCACTCTGTCACAGCTCGTGCTGCTCCTCCTGACGGTTTGTGTGATGTGACGGAGGAAGTCTTCCAAAGGATGGATGCGTTCACAGTTTGGTGCTTTTGCAAGGTGTATTGGAAAGGGAAAGAAACAAAAACAAACCCAAAAAGAGATAATGCCCCCCTTCGCCCAACTTTAGTCTGAAAGCTCAGGGTCAGAGTCCTCTGGTTTGACTTTGGCAAGTTCTTCGTGCACCTCCCTTACCATAAGGATACGCGTCAACATGATGTCCAAAGTCCCAGGATCTATTGGCATAGTGGAATACCACATGGGGCTATTGGGGACACACGAACGCTCTGGCTGGAGGTAAAAGACATCACTTCTCTGCTTCACGCTTTCAGAACTGTGGGAACAGAGGCTCATGTAAGAAGGCGGCGCTGAGACAGTCCACAGAAAACACAGGTTCAAGGAAGAATTCGGGGCAGAAAGCTAGGCAACAAAGTATGACTGAACGCAGAAGCTAGGAGTGGGAAGGACAACAGGAAGTGATGCAAGGATGGGAGGGCAGCCAATGAAATTAGCAGATTTTAAAGGGTATAAAGTATCTATTTCTCTTTCCCTACACAGCCAGTGCATGCAATGCCTTCCATTATATTATGCTTTGGGGAATGTCTCAAATGCTTCCCATATTATTACCTCAGAAATACTCTCAAAGGGCTTGCAAAGCAAGTCAGTATTAGCCCGGTTCATATGTAATGTAGAACATGTGTATAGTTAATGCTTAGCTGTGTGCTTCTTTGGCAATTTTCAGTGCTGTTTTTTGCATTTTATTTCTTCACACATCCAGGCTGATGCAAGTAGGTTACGAGGTGGAATCCGAAACTACTGTAATCAAATGGGGCTTGTGGTAGAAAATAGGGATGAAAGGGATACTGCAAAATGCCCATGACCAACAAGGCTAGGATGGTAGACACATTTCTACGTCATCTTTTTTCATGTTCAGAAGACAAGTTGGTGCATAGAAATGCAGCTGTTTTGCATTCGTGAATTCACACCACAGAATGGGTGTGCAGTCAATACACATACAAATGAATGCAGAGATTGACACCCTGAATTTATTCAGGAAACCCAGCCAGATGGGCGGAGAATGAATGAATGAATGAATGAATAAATAAAGTCATCCTTATGACCACCTGTACATGTGCACAGCTCAGCATGAATGCACACAGATGATATCTGATCAGGGTGTTCTGATCCCTTTACAGCAGATGCAGGGAGGGGAGCGCTGACCCAATGAGATGATCGCTTGCCAAAGGATACCTGAAGAATTTACCTGAAGCATCTGGGGGAAGCTTTTAATGTTTAACAGACCATTATATTTTAATATTTTATTGGAAGCTGCCCAGAGTGGCTGGGGAAACCCAGCCAGATGGGCGGGGTATAAATAATAATAAATAATAATAATAATAATAATAATAATAATAATAATAATAATAATTATTATTATTATTATTATTATTATTATTATTATTATTATTATTAGGCTACAGCCTAGGGTTACTGCCCAAGAGTTCAATTTGTCCTCCAAGGGCTTCCATTAAAAACTAACAGAGCGCTGACAAGGGCTGTAGAAACAAAAAGGCACAGGTTCCCTGACCTGTGCAGATGACTGGGATCAGGGCAATGTGTAGTATTAGGGTGCACCTGCTCCCCTCCCGCTTACTGATTCAGCTTTGTTTGCAGTTGAGTTCCTGCAAGAGAAGGCTTGAATTTGCAGAGGTACATGATGGGAATTGATCCATTTCTTTGTAACCAACTCCAAACTCTCTTGCTGCAAGGGGAGCCTCTGAGCACTGATTTGCTGGAGGAGGAAAGAGAGGGAAGGCAGGAAAGAAAGGCAGCATCGCTCACCACTTTGACAAGTAGAATTCATAGAGCCGAACTGGGCATCTCAAGGGGTTGTCAGTGTTCTCGACCATTTCCACCGCTGTTGGGACATCTTCGCCCTCGTGGCGTTTTCTTTTCCCTACTAATTTATCTAGAGATGGAGCAGGGAGGGAGAAGGGAGGAAAGAGGGCAATGGCACAAGAACAAAATCATTAGTTTTTGGCACTGAAAACTAATTAGGAGTAGCAATTGCTTTCGTTACTCTTCCATGCAGGGTCGCCTTTGTAAGTGGCCAACGTTTTAAAAGGAGTACCGTATTTCTCGCTCTATAGGATGCACTGGACGATAAGACGCAACTAGTTTGGGGGGAGGAAACAAGAAGAAAAAAATTCTGTACCCCAGAAGCCAGAACAGCAAGAGTGATCTGGCTTCTGGGATAGCCTCTTGCTGTTCTGGCTTTGGGGACAGCCTTTGAAGCCTTGCAGGGACAGCCTTGAGCAGCCATCCCCAAGCTAGAACAGCGAGATGGAGCGCTGCACAGCGCTCCGTCTCACTGTTCTGGCTTCGGGGACAGCCTTTGAAGCCTCCGCAGGGCAGTGGGGTGCCTTGACCCCGCTGCCCTGTGGAGGCTTTGCGCAACCATCCCCAAGCTAGAACAGCGAGACGGAACGCTGCGCAGTGCTCCATCTCCGTGTTCTGGCTTTGGGCTTAGCCGCGCAGCCTGCATTCGCTCCATAAGACGCACACACATTTTCCCTTACTTTTTAGAAGGGAAAAAGTGCGTCTTATAGAGTGAAAAATACGGTAAGCTGGGATTCTGTAAATTGTTGTGCTTGTACAGAATTTCAACGCGCCTGTGTGCAACACCCGGTAACCCACGGAAGTCAAGCCATGCGCTGCAGGAAAAGAATGTCCACAACAGCTCACCCACCTGATTCTACCTCCTGCTTTTGGAAAGGAGGAAAGAAGCGTAAATAAGTCAGCTTGGTGTTGTACTTCAGGGTCCTTGTGCGTCGCATGACGTGGGCAAAGGACAACTTCATGTGCTCGCTGACATTCTTGAGCTGGAAGTATTTGGTGTTGAAGAAAAGCAGCGTGTTCAGGAGGACGATGGGGGAATAGGCACCCAGCTGCTTACACTCCCATAAGTGCTCCTCTTCAATTCTTGAGAACATGTAACCTGGAGATTAGATGATCAGGGGACACACAACAGGAAGGAGAAACCTGGTCAGTCCTTTACCACTGGCCAGTGGCTAGTGAACCACCAAGCACTTCCTGTGACTCTTGCACCAAAATGCTGGGCTAAAGGAAGTTGCTGCAATGAGAGCCGGGCACCAGTGCAGCCTTCCCCAACATGCTGAGCACCAGAGTTCTTGGAGTACTTGTCCCATGAACTGTCTAGGCCTGATGGGAATTGTAGTTCAAAACCTTGAGAGAACACAAGGTTGGAGGAGAGTGCTCTAGAGCAGAGCAGGTAAGATTTTAGAGGGAAGCCCCCGCCCCCCAGTGTATGCTCAAGGGGCATAGCTCCGGCTTTCCCACCTGCTCCCAACAGCAGCAGCGCATGTAGGAACTTTGGCTCTGCTCTTCATCTGAGAGGGGTATGAGATAAGCCTTATGGCTTCTAAGAACACACAGCCTCTTCTATTTTCAACTCTCTGCTTCTTTAATAATGTTTCCATTGTTACATTCTGCTCTGTGCAGGCTCAGAAACCACACATGCACGGAGGCCACAACAAACAGGAAAAGCCAAAAACCCAGTAGAAATTAACTAAAATAGCACCAGCAGCCAACAGTCACACAGGCAAATGATCTATGATCCATCAAACGCTCTGGTGGGCAAAATGTAGAAAAAGATAACAAAGGTGGTGCCATGTGAATGTTCCTGAAATGAGGGTGTGCCACAAATAAGAGCATGGGCACAAGTAAGAGCATTTCTGCACCTCTGAAGGCAGGGGCAGCCTAGGCAGCCCTCAAGAGGTGCTCTTAAAAAAGGAAAAAGGAAAAAAAGAGGCATGTTCATATGGAAACAGTTTTGGCTTGTTTTAAGAGATGCCAAGTTGGCATTCTTGCCTTATAAATACAGACTGTGACCGTGAATCAGAGGGACTGTAGTGAAAAAGAAAGAAAAAATACAATGTAAGGCTAAAGACAGACCACCCCTCATTTATTAGAAGCCACCATCTCCCTCTCTGGAGTCTATGTTCTCCCTTCCGATACATGCCCACATGACATTACAGACAAAACAAGTAACCTCCTTACCATTTGGAAGCGTTGTAGGCTCCCAGATTTTCAACAGTTTTGTAAGTTCGATCATAAACCTGGAGTAGGGCTCGGTAAAAATGTTATCTATTCTACCATTCTCAAATAGGTACTGCAAGAGAAGAAAAACGATGACAGAAAACTTGGGAGGTTTACATAGAAAGGTGCAGACACAGCCTGCTGATTCAGTTCTATCCTCCTAACATTTTTTGGAGTGGGGTTCTGTATTCTTGGAGGTGATTCTCTTCTCCAGACTGCCTGGCTTTGGGCAACAGCCGGAAAATGGGACTGTTCTTGCGGACTTATGATACCACCTCCAGCTCTATATTCCGCCACAACTCTTGAAGACAATGCTTTCTTACATGCAACATTAATTTGACACATCAGGTATCTATATACATGTGCAGAAGGGCAGTCTTAGGGACTGGCCCCCAACTTTATCTCTCCTAGGAGACTGGTCAAAGCTTGAGGTTGGACAGCTTCCAGAAGTGCTGTAAGATGTTTTCATTCAAACTGGCTTTGGTGCAAAGGGGGTCTGGTAGAATTATTAGCACACTATTTCCCCGGTGTGCTGCAAGTTCAATTAAATAAATCCACAGCACGCCTGCAACTCTCAGAAAGAACTATTGGCACCACAACCTCAGGAGAACAATGCTACAATAATAAATGTGAATTGTCTTACTCAAGAGTCGTACTATCATTTCTTCCTATAATTTATATCCAAACCACCTATAACCATATATACTCAGGGCAGCTCACAAGGGCTTAAATCACAGCAACAAAACAAATCAAGCTGTAAAACCATGGGAATGATTTCAAAGAAGCAATCAATTTAGAAATGGACTGAGCCAGAACTAAAGAAAAGAAGAAAATGCCTACTGAAATCAAAATATTTTGAAAGCAGTGAAGGGACCATGTGCGCCTCTCTTCTGAGACCATTCCACAAACTCGGTGACATCGAAGAAGCCCACCCACCACACATCTATCAGATGAGAGTGAAGATCCTCAGATGTAGGTTGAAGTTCTCAGGAAGAGAAGAGGCAGAACCTAAGATATTCTGGTCCCAGAAATTTAGGTCTTTAAAAAGGTTAAAGACAACAACTTGAATTAAACCTGGTAACAGACTGGCAATGAGTGAGGTTGACAAAGGACTGGTGTAGCATGAGCAAATCTGCCTAGGCTCAATAAACAATTCTTTTTGCTGGTCACTCTTTAAAAGAACAAATAAGGAAAGAAATATAACACCAAAAGGACAATTACCTGCTGAATTCCAAGGCACAGGTATAAGATGCTGTCAGGGTCATACTTCTCACCATTTGGTCGTCGTACCTCCTGGATAAACTGGCATAAGCCAAAGCTCAGCTCCGAAAAAGAACAAGAAAGGATGTCCTCTTTGAGCTTCACAGGTCGAACTACAAGGAAGAAAAGCACCAAAAGAGCATCAGCCTCTTTCACAAGCAGAAATATTTGAATACTCAACTCCATCAGAGTAATTGAGGGCACTGTCCACTCATAAGCAATTAAGGAATTCCCTTTGTTTCCCAAGCTCCTGAACAGCAAGTTGGCAGTCTAAAAGGGAAGGAGAACTACTTTCCCAATAATTAAATGAACCAATAAAAAAGGTGTTGATTCAAATACCTCCCCCTTCTGCAATAAGGGGCCTATCTTAGAGGACTGTTGCCATGATAATCTATATGAAATGCTTCGAATCCTGAAAGTGCCAAATATTTTAACCAACAACTGCCTACACACTTTCAAACTTGTTTTTTAGAATGGGAATCTTGATGGGAAACCTGCCTGCCACTCTCTGTAAATGATTTTTTTTTAAAAAAATCCAGATATTTGAGGGGTGTAGCTATCTGACCCTTATTGTGGGATGTGCAGTAATACAGCTTTTAATTAGCTACAGCAGCTATGCTCTAGCTGTGCAATAAAGGGGGGGGGGGAATGAATTCAATGCAAATAAAATCATATGCACGATCACTGCTGATGACATGTACTGACATCAGAGGGAGAGACCGAGGAAATCTATTTCACTTCAAATGGTGGGTTTCAGAGGAACCTGGAACAGGAGAAAATTTGGAGGTGGCCTGTTGGTAGCTGGTGTGAATTAAACTTAGATCTCAGGTTTGGGAACATAACAATCTCACCCAAACAAAGACCCAGAGTATTCTGCATAGGCATTCTTGTTGAGCCTATGAACCTGTATCCTGGAATCCCAAATCTCCAATACCCAATTAATTCATTGCAACTGAGCAGATTCCATTTAAATCAATAGGGCTTGTTTCCAAGTAGTGCATTGAAGGAGCGGTGTGTTAAAAGCCATGTCTGGCACACTTCCAGGACCATGCAATACATACAATGAGATCTGATCCACCCATCCCATCCTTCCAGGATTATTCTGCTGAAAGACCCAGGTCAGCTCTTCATCCTCCATGGTTCAATGAAGCATAAAGGAAAGTATTAATTCTTATTTTAAAAAGCATTACCTCCAAATTTGAGGTCTCCTTGCTCTTCCTGTGTGTTTTTCCACTGGACCCAGTTCTTCCAGGCGTTCACCCCATACATATACTTGAGACTCATCCCGGAAACGGAACAGCCTGGGTATGAGCTCTGCACAAGCATCCGGGGCTCCACAGCTACTATGGACTTCTTCCTCCCCTGAAGGAAAACCAAAGTGTGTGCAAGGGCCCAACAAAGGCATTGCTTGGCTTAGTCACAGAGGGAGGTAAATGGTTTCTGGACCAAATACACCTCCGGTAAGCCATCTATATTCGGGACTGGCAAGCAGTGGCCAAATCAGGAGCATCGTTTCTCCTCCTCAAAGTATGCTGATGAAATCAGTGCCTATGGAACTTGATTATGTTTGGGGAATGAAGATCCTGGCCTGCCACTGTCCTTAAATCCTCCCTTGGAAGGGAGAAGGTGACCAAGAACCACATGACGGGATGGGGGAGCAAATGCATCAGAAGTTGCATTACCTGTTTCCTATTCCTGCTCTCAATTGAGACACAGTTTTGTGGGCGAGAAACTAAAGAGACATATGCGATCTCCACACTCCTGACCTCAACTAGGGGCTTTTCTTTGAGAAGGGGCAAATGAGGAAGGGAAACGTTGGGGTGGGGTGGGAGAGAGTCAAGAAGCCTGGGGAAATGGAGGAAAGCCCTTCACCCTGAATACCTCACCCCAAAATGTCGTAGGCTTGTAACAAATAAGCAGCAAGAAAAGCAACGGCGCTCCTTACCCTCCTTTTTGGCTGTGGGAAACCATCTCTGTGTCTCCGCCTTGCTCGCGCACGTGAGTGAAGACCCAGCCCTTTGCTGATCGGGTCAAAGGAGTCTAGTTTTTAAACAAAAGCAGAGATTTAGTGGGAAAGTTGCAGCAACAAGAGCTGTGCTGCCAACTGGTGCCTCCTGGGATAGCAGGCTGCTCCCAGAACAGAGGGCGAGGGTTAAAAAGTTACCAGCAGCATGGGGGCAAAAGGCCCATAGCACATTCCACACCCAAGAACCTTTTCTTCTGTGGCTGACAAACCTGAAGGGAAATCAGCCTCCAGGTCCTGCTCCAGCTCTCCTTTGGAGAATTGCCTTGGCTCGGGCTCAGGCTCAGGCACCGTATTTGAGCGTAAGGCATAGTGGTTCAGCTCCTCCTCCCAGCTGTGAGGGGTCGACACTGCTTCGGACTCTAAGTCGCCACTGTATGTGCTGCCTTGGTCTGTAATTGAGAGGGGAGAGAGACAGGTGGTGCTCAGGAAGAGAAGCCCAGCAGGCAGAGACAGAGCACAGCCTATTAGGACATTCAAGGATGTGAGGAGTCACGAGCCCGGCTGCCTTTGGCAAGCAAGAGCCACAGAATTTTACAAGAGTCAAAAGGGAAGCATAGTCCACCCCCATGGCTCAATGGAAAACTGACACCTAGAGGATCTCCTAGAATCATAGAGTTGGAAGAGACCACAAGGGCCATCGAGTCCAACCCCCTGCCAAGCAGGAAACACCATCAGAGCACTCCTGACATATGGTTATCAAGCCTCTGCTTAAAGACCTCCAAAGAAGGAGACTCCACCACACTCCTTGGCAGCAAATTCCACTGTCGAACAGCTCTTACTGTCAGGAAGTTCTTCCTAATGTTTAGGTGGAATCTTCTTTCTTGTAGTTTGGAACCATTGCTCCGTGTCCGCTTCTCTGGAGCAGCAGAAAACAACCTTTCTCCCTCCTCTCAAACAGGTGGCTGCCCAGTCTCTGCTTGAAGACCTCAAGCAAGGGAGAAGCCACCTTTGCCCCATGGTATTTCTTTTCATTGTGCTCTGCTTTCAAAGTGTCTCCCAAATGTTCAACCAAATATTTACCCAGCTGTAACTTAAGAACAAATTAAGATTAGATCTGGTTCTGTCCTGTGGGTCATATCTGCTAACTATGCAGAGAAACATTATAAAAGCTGATGCGCTTTTACATGCTTACTCCCCAAGTAAGGTATGAGTGGAGGGGGGTCTCATACTGGGCATGCATATATAATCAGTGCAGTTTTGAAATCAATGCTTCAAATCAGTATGTTTTCAATAGGTTCAGTCTGCCATTTTGATTCAAAATAGTATCTAATTATATCCAAACATAGACAGAAGGCTGCTCCTCAATCTCAGGGTCCATCATGCAAAATTTGGTGATGATACCTGTTCACATAGTGAACAAGCTACTTTCCAAAATTATACAGTAGATGTGAGTGTATTTGCTAAGTGGAGCAAGTAAGCACCAACCTTTTTCAAATATCTTAGGGTCGAGGAACAGCTCATGCTCAGATGTTTGAGAGCCTGAAACAAGTGAAGGAAAAAATACAGGTATACCAACACTGCCAGACCAAAAGCACCAACCACCGAAAACATTGACTCCATATGCAACTACCATGTACTAAGACAGATCACTAGTACACCTATCCCACGACTGCCAACTTTGAATAGCAATAGCTTCCCAGGATCTCAGGCAGAGAAAGATCCTCCTGACCTTTATAGCTGGAGGTGGTGTGAACTGAACCTGGACTTTCTGCATGCAAAGCAGGTGTGCTAACACTGAGCTCAAGCCTGTTCAGGGCTAAGTGTCAGTCAGGATGCCTAATCTTGCCTAATTTCCTTTATTTAAAACATTTATAAAGCAGCTTTCATACATTATTTCCAGGCAGTTTACTTAAATGGGCTACTGGTAGGCATGTAAAACTTCATGAGGGAGAACAGCTCCTACCTACCCCTCCCATAAAGCTATTTTTGTCCTTCTCCTTCCCCCACCTCAACAGCCCCGACTCCAGATTCCCCTAGAATATATGAGTTGTTGAAAACTGTTTAGTGGCAGAATTGCTTCAATTCGCAAAACTGGAAGGGGGTAGATCACTCCATTTCAATGTGGCCTTCTCTTTGGGAGATTTATACAGAACCCTTCTAATAGAATCAAACAGAAAACCTAACACAGTCCAGAATAAGCCTATGAAATAAAAATCTGGATGTATAAATACAACTTCCCCAGGAAGGTTCCCTTCCCAACCCCTCCACTGCAGTCACTCTCCCCTCCTCTCTTTCTCCCACCCCCATTCACCAGCTCCTCAGGTTTCCCCTTTTTGTAAAAAAAAGCCTTGCACCTCCTCTAGAGTGTTCTTTATCCTTCTCATCCTCTGCGATCATTTCTGCCATCTGGAGGAGATCTGCCTCAAATGCGTTGGCGGAGCTCTTCTCCTTGATGTCTGGAATGGTTTCTATTGCCTTGCCAGTATTCTCCGGGGCAGATGGAACCAACATAGGAACTGGGACCTGGGGGTGGGGGAGAGGTTTGATTTGTGCAGATGAAAAGATCCTATAGCAGGGAACACACAACAACATTTTGTGGGTAGAACACACACAAAGAAGAAGTCTCCATGGGGAGGAGGGCAAGCTAGAGAAATATTCTCTGGGTGATGCATATCAGTAACAAATACATGCAACTCCCCTTGCATCCTACCAGCTTTCAAAGCTGTAATTGCCCATCTTGAGCCTCCTCAAACAAGGTCCTTGCCATCTCAAGAGAATCCTGTCTCTGATGGGTTATCAAGCAAAGGTAAACCTTTTTAAACTGTTGGCTTCAGTTAAGAGCCAGCCACTAACTGGGTGTAAGCAAGGCCTGTCCCATGATCACTACTAGATGGAGGCCATGGTTTATTTTCCACCTCTCAGGCCCCTAAAGAAAAGGTGGGCAGAAGGTAATTCACAGTGCACCAACAAACCACTCACCAATTTCCAGAGGACCTCTTAGTGCCTCTTGGTTACTGGGATTCCTTCAACTATGGAAACCGTGGCCTGATCCAGCAAGACAATTCTGATACTCTTTTGCTGGAGTACATAGCATCACTTAACACAAATGATGCTTTTGGTGTTAGGTTAGGAAGCTGCCTAATACTGAGTCAAGACCATTTGTCCTCTACTGTCTACACTGACTGGCAGTAGCTTTCCAAGCTTTCAGGTAGGTGTCTCTCCCACTGAGCTCAACCCAGATCATGAGTGCAATGAACTGATTTGCACTGGATGTGGGGCTTACTTCAGCCCCACCACAGACACTCATGCTGAGACATTCGGCATTGTCCAGGCTGGCCACAAGCTGACCCAATGAGCTCAACCTTCAAAGCCACTGTCCGAAAGCCAAGGTGCCAAACACATCACTTACGGGTATTGGCATTCCCAGTGGAACTGGTGTGTATTGGGTGAAGAGGTGGAGAGGAACTGGCACAAACACTGGTACAGGAACAGGCACCATGATTATTTTGGGTGGAACTTCTTCTTCTTCTTCTGTTATGTTAAAAATAAAAGGCATGATCCTTGGAGAAGAGAAGCCAGCTGTTCATTCATCTCTCTCAACAAGCTGTTAACTTTTCTTTGCTAACCACAACTGCTGCTCCTAACACACCACCCCTTTCTATGTGGATGCATCCACATATGTTCTCTGGGACTCTTCTGTCCATGCCATTCTTACGTGATTATTCCAAGCCAGGGAACGCAGCAGATGACCAGGCCAGCCTTTGTCAACCTAGTGTCCATCAGACGTTTTGGACTATAACTCCCATCAGTCCAAGGCAGCATGGTTGTAATGCAAGTTGTAGTTCAAAACATTTAGAGGGTACTAAGTAGGCCAAGGCTGAAAGCCAGCTTGATTCTGTGCTGGAATTTTCACTTGTTCATGGGTTGCCATAAACAAAGGGGGAAGATGTGAGTCAAAATTCATTATGAGTTTGATTGCTGGGGCTGCCCTGTTCTCTACTACACTTATTCACACATACAGAAGATGGTTGTATCATACATAAGAAATGCATACATGGGAAGACCATTTATTACTAATGGTGGGTCTTTGCCTACAGAGGAAGATATGCCCTCCACGCACTGGCCAATGCCACCTAATTAGGCCTCTAAAATTAAGATACTACTTTCCTAATGTAAGGACCATGATGTTTCTCTTAACTTCTGCTTTCTGGCTTGCAAAGTTCCAGCATATTGCACTGGTAGAAATTCAGAGAATCCACTGAGAGAAATCCAAATAACTACTAGTTTTTACATTTCCAAAGGGAAATATATCATTGCTTCTTTCTCCCTGGAACCTTTAGTGCAAAAGAAGGCTCCAGTTCTAGGCTGACTAATGCCTTGAACAGAAATACTCCTCTGGGTACTATACACTGCAATATGGTATTGAAGGTCTGTTATTTAAAACCATTGCTGAATGGAACTTTTTCATCTTCCACAGCTGCATCCAATACGCTCCCCTACTTGCTCACTACTTCGTGATATTTTAGCTGGTCACAACAAGAAGTGCTTACACAAGTTTTTACATTTACATCTCTCTGTCTCTGTCTCCCTCTCAAAACTGAACATGCCATTTCTGTATCACATACCTGTCTGGCATTCCTTGTGTTGCGTATGAGGCTTGCAAGAGGTGGCCTTGGTCTGTGTTATAGGCTTGCACAGTAAGGCTTTGTTCTTGAGAAGTCGGGGAGGCTGGGAAGGAGGAAGCTTCAAAGCATCCGTCTGAGTACTTGCCTGGTTCAGGGCAGAAAATGAGATACAATAACTCTTTGCTGCCTTTCGTAAATGTCATGCTAAGATCAGCTAGTCCTAGTTACCAGCCCACTAAGCCGCCACTTCTTTCACTTCCACTGCCTCTACACCTCCCCCCGCTACATACAATGCAAAAGTGCCCAAAGACTTTGAGCAGTGAGTGTGTGGGTGTGGGTGTAATATATAAATAAATACTTTACTAGATGTCCCAGAAATTTTCTTGAAAAACTTACATCTCCAATAATTTTTGCTGTCACGGTAGGAACTGCACCTGTTAAAGGGGGAGGGAAAGCAGGAAATTTGTTTGCCGCTCTTCAGAATATCATGACTAGTTCTAGTTTCTGGGGATTACAAAAAGGGGGCATTAAGCAACTTTCTTAGGGCCATGCTTGTTGCTTTCCACAACAACAAAATGTAAATTTGCATAGATGTGTAGGTGTGAGAGAGACACACACCATTTATCGCTGCCTTACCTTGCAAAACATTATTGGAATTGGCTGTGGGCTGGGCAGCAGGAGCACTGGCCAGGGACACCACGTTTGCTATAACTGGAGTAGAATCCTTCCTGAGAGACGGAGGGGGCCCCACCGAGGACGTTGGTGCCATGGAAAGATTTGCTAGGTAGAGGAAGCAGAATGAGTTGAAGTAGTGTAATGTGAACGGCACAAGTAGACAATATTTATATGTCAATCACTCTATTTCTCTGCAGATGCAGCAGTTAGGTCATACGTACATTTGCACCCCTTAACTATACTTTACCCACTCTATCATACTGGCAATGAACATAGTTAGAAATGAAATCTCATTGCTGCTAATTGTCAGTGACCTTCCCAATTTAGACCTATTTGAACCATATCACTGTGCAAACTTAAGCTTTTTTTAAAATTAGCATGTATTGTCTGGTTACAAAATAACACACAATAGACTGTTAATTAAATTGTAGACGTAGTGATAGTCAAACACCTTTTATCTGGAATTAATGGCAGCCTGCTAAGCACATTTCCTTGTGGGCTCCATTTCTGAGTGAAAAGTCAATTAAAATGTTTATTGGGCAAACCCTGTTATCTTTATAGCTTTGAAAACTAAAATAGTGACTTGAGTTGGGGAAAAAGGAACTTTGAGCAGATATGACTTTATGCCAGGACTGGATCATTTTATCCAGGATGTGAGTCTCCTTTTTGTTCAGAAGAATACAAAATACCTTTATGGTTGCAATCCTACACACACCTGCCTAGAAATAGCATACTGTCCCAATCAAGTGAACTAATAGTCCTGCTTTTTAGACCACACCTGGAGTACTGTGTCCAGTTCTGGGAACCACAATTTACGAAAGATATGGACAAGCTGGAACATGTGCAGAGAAGGGTGACCAAGATGATCAAAGGCCTGGAAACCAAGCTTTATAAGGAATGGTTAAGGGAATTGGGCATGTTTAGCCTGGTAAAGAGGGGACTGAGATGAGAGATGATAGCCACCTTCAAATATATAAAGGGCTGTCAAATAGAAGATGGAGCAAGATTGTTTTCTCCTGCTCCAGAGGCTAGGACCCAAACCGATGGTTTTAAGTTACAAGAAAGGAGACACCAACTAAACATCAGGAAGAACTTTCTGACAGTAAAAGCTGTTCAACAGTGGAAAAGCCTCCCTTGGGAGGTGATGGATTCTCCTTCACTGAAGGAGTATTGGTTGCAATCTGTTCCTACCACCAGACTAGTCCAGCTAGATTAAAGTCCAGTCTGCTATTCAGTTGAAAGAAACACAAAGGAAGCACCCCCGGGCATGCTACACTCATTGATATGGGATTTGCCTGTAGCTGATGTCCCTACAGCTTCCCTGGCATCCATAATAGCAGCAGGCCTTCTTTTACCTGTATTGTTCTGAGGTGGGGGTGGGGGTGGCGGCGGTGGAGGAGGTGGAGGTGGCGGTGGATCTGATGCACACTGCTGATTGCAAAACATCAAAATGCAAAGCAAGTTGCAAAAATGCTTAATTTCCCCTCGCCATTTCAAGGACTCGCCAAGTTTGCCCTGCCTTTTGCAGCTGTCACATTTGGACATCTACAAAGAAGAGAAAAAGAGAGTACAATGTGCATATTGTTATTTTTAAAAAGTATATATATATATATATATATATATATATATATATATATATATATATATATATATATATATTGTTCATACATGTCTGACTGCTTTTCTCAAATGACTTTGTTATTGTAGTTGGTTTGCATCCTGTGAAAAATCCTGCTGACACAAATAACATATGGCCTCCATGCCACTGAGGTCACCTAAGCCTCAAGTGACAGCAAAGGATCCAAAAGAACCCCCAAGCTACATACCCACTCCTTCAGAGGGATTGTAGTCCCATCAAGAGCAGGCAGCCTCCCATCCATCCACTCTAGGAAACCACCCACTAACAGTGCTGCAATCTTATCTGGAATGAGCTTCAGTTTGTTGGCTCTTATCCAGTCCATTACCAAGGCAAGAGCATCAGTCCAGCACATCCACTGCCATCCCTGCAGATGTAAAGGAGTAGAGCTTTTGTGTCACCAGCATATTGCTGACAATGTACTCCAGAACTTTGGATAACTCCACTCAGCAGCTTCATGTGGATGTTAAACAGCTTATGTAAGGAATTAAAGGACTGAAGATTGCTTTGAGGCCCACCAATAAGGCTGAAGCAAGCTCTGAAACCCCACATCCAAACTCAATACATCTGTACAACAGATCTCACATAAGAGACTTGCTTTCTATCTAGAATTTTAATTTTTAAGACATGTTTGAACTCCAGAGCAGCTTACCTGATAAAACAAAACTGTGAATTTTGACATGCAGTCTTCTGAACAGAACTCCTCCACCTTGCCCCCAAAATGATTCTGAACCAGCTTGGGAGATGTCTGCAAACAGTAGCTGCACATCTTACAGTGGTTCCCCCAACGTTTGGCTAAGTCGTGCTTATACAGCAGCTTGCAGCCTGGAACAGCACAAGAGAACAAACAGCAATCAATTAAGATTTCCCCTCTATGCCAGTTCTCAAAGTAGGACAATATACACAAATAACAGGCAGCACAGACATCCCTTGTGAACAAAGCAGCCACAAGCAGTAACATATGGCTACTGCCTAAACACTACTTTGTGACATATTGACTTAAAAATAAGCAACAGGTTATTTTGCCCTTGTAATTAACAGACTAGTTCCTCAATGAATTGGATAAATTTAGATCCCAAACCATGTGGTTTTACAACCCTTGTCAAAATGTAACCTCAAATTCACATTTCGGGATTGAGGATTGCTAAATCCTCAATAGAGCCCTGTTCCTGTGGCAATAGGAAGCTCCAAGGTCTTGGAACAAAATGCCTTGGGACTGAAGTTTGAAATACACAATCCAGATCTGTCCCTTCTTACCCTCACTACAGAATGACTTGTCAATGCCTGAGAATCGCACAGTCTCTTTGATAATCTTCTCAATCTTGCAGTATTCACACATCGACATGACACAATTTATCTTCTTATACTCATCGCAGCAGGTCTTGCCACAGAACTGGAACATTTTGCCCTGCAATTAAGCAAGAATACTTTGGTCAAACTGAATCCTCCAATGCCTGCCTGATTCAGGAGAGGACATGCCACCTCATCCTTCTTCAGTGGGAATGCAAATTTGCCCACTTCCATTAAATGCAAATCGGGGCTGAGTAAAAAGCCACCATCCCACAGAAGTGCGAGAAAAGCCTAGAGTAGAATAGTGAGCAGGCCTGGCACCAGTGGCCAGTCAAGCTAGGCCCCGGCTGAGGCCCAAGAATTCAGAAGAGTCCCTCATTGGCCCAACCTGCTGTCCATCTGCCATGAAACTTGGCTGGTGACCACTATGACTCTGCCTTTTCTGGGCTCTAAGAACCAAGGGGGTCTTCTTTTCAGAGCCTAGCACTCTCAGGGCCAACATCTTAATGCCAGGCACTGCCTCTGTCATCACTGCAGTTTGTCAAAGCAACTACAAAGGCTTAAATTTATTTATTTTTTTAAAAATCTACATTTAAAAAATCTTTCTAGTGACTATGGTTGAGGCATGGGCGTTCTCTTGGCTACCTTGGTAATAGAGAAGCTGCTACTGCTGCTGCTGTCATTTAAAGCCCATTTTTTCAAAAGTGGGGGACAGGGAGGAGTATCAAAATGTGCCAAGTGTCCCCTGAGGTCTAGTGCCAATGCTGGTAGTGAACGTAAATTCAAAAAATGCAGAAAATCTAGTTTCATATAAGAAAAATAACAACTTCCTACATCCTTGTGGAGGTAAAGATATGCTCAAAAGTGTGTGGCCAATGTCTGCTGAAATCTCAGAACTCAAAGACATGGCTGAATCAATTTGCCCCAAAAAAGAATCGTCAAAAAATTATACAAAAAGGGATACAGTGCAAATCAGCCCACTTTGCATTTTGTATACAAATGTCAGCTTTCCTTGGCGCAGTGTATTTTAAAACTTATTATTAAGCATGGAATACACACAGCCTTGCCTGTCACTGGGCGTCTGGTCCACAATTAGAGCACCCACGTGTCCGGCTTCAAGAGGTCTGTGAACAACAACAACTGGCAGGTGCCAATTACCCTGTAATCGAGCAGTTCAGGCTTGGTTGCAAACAGGCGGCTACAGTGTTGACACTTGAGTTTGACGACAGTGCGGGCAAAGGTAACTTGCTGGGACTGAGCGGCGAGTCTCTGGAGACCAGCTGCGGCTGAGCTGCTGACTGAGCTGGGGGAAACCGTGGAGGTAGTGCTGCCCGCTGCTGAAACCGTGGCTCCTGAGGGGATACTGACAATCACTTGGCCCTGTGACAAGGGCACCACTGACGAGTTCATTCCCGCAGGCTTGTTGAACAAGTTCTGTTAAAGCAACAGGGGATGGAAAAACCTTGCATCAACAGGATTTTCTGCCAAGTTTGAGGGGTTCCTAGCATAGGGTCACCGTTTCAAAATTCCATGGAGGAGCTAGCAATTTTAATAAGGATTGCAATAGCAGCCTGCTAATCTCTGGAGGTACACCCCACCACCCCAATTCCCTGCCCCACAGCCAACCTATCCCAAGTCTCCATGCTTTTCTTTCCTTTTAATTGTTCTCCATCTGTGGAAAACAGAACTCTTAATTCTTGGGAAACTGATCTCAGAAAAGAAAATCATGAAGAACAAATGAAGACACAGAAGTCTGCATTATATCACAGAGGTTATACCAGTGTTATACTATCTCCATTGTCTTTTTGGTACTTGTTGAAGTTTTTCCTCTTTCAACAAGCCTTCAAAGTGGAGAAGTTTTATCCTATTTGGAATCTGTGTTGGATTTGAAATTGTTTTTATATATGCAGTTGTTTTCCCCCCAGATGCCCACCCCCTTTCTAATTTATTTTTTTAATGCCAAGCGCATAAAACTGAACATGCACAAGTTAAATATGTGCAAATTGAGAGCTTACTCTCTCTGTGTGTGCAGGTGTGCATATTATGAAACCACTTCAAGATCCTTCATAGCAAACAATTATTATGTTAAATATTATATTATATTAAGTATTATGATTATTATAATTTAACTGACACATCTCTGGACTATGTCTATTAAGTGTATTAGCACTCGTATCAGGATGAAACATAGCAATGGAGAAGCTAGTGGTCAGAAGGAGAGGGAGTATGCCCAAGGAAAGATTGGCAATGGCGACAAGTCCAGGAAGGGGAATGAGACTAGCACATCTAACAAGCCAATTGAGTATCTAAACTGGAAAACAGGACATACCTGAAAAGCCACCACGCAGCTATAGCTGCAAAAATTGCGTATGCTGCCATCTGACATAGCGAGGTGATACTGAGGGATGGCTGAGGTCTTACAGCTGTTACACTGAACCTGGACACCTGCCAGAGAGAAAAACAAATAATAACAGAACAATAATAATGTAAGAAATTTAATGTGCTTTAAGGTCTCTTGATTTTAGAAAATGTATATATGAAAAGGACAACACAACATTTACCTGAAGATGTGACCATTTTAACTCTGTGTGCTGACAAGCAGTTCACAGAACAAAAGAGCTCTGTTTTCCCCACATTATTTGTGCTTTCAATCATCTCAGCTGAAGATCTCAGAGATTTACACAGTGCGCAGGGAGTGATTTTTGCTGACTTCTGTAGAAAGAGGAACAACAGGTTTTTTTCCCCTTCTGAGAGCAGAAACAGTTCACTAGCCCACATAGCTCACTTGCAGGTGAAAGAAATAGGTGTGTCACATATACAAAACAGAAGTGAGCTTAGTATTTATTTATTAAGTCAATTTACACACCGCTCACTATACATAAAACATCTTCAAGTGGTTTCCAAAAAGGAGTCAAAGATGCCAAAGTAAAGAGTCACAGCCTTGCAACAGTATCTTTTACAATAGGAAACAAGAACAGCCCCAATTTGCTTCAAGGGGCTGAACTACATGACTAAGACTCAGGTTTCCAGGTTTCTAAGACTTTCCCAGGAAAGTCACTTTGTGAGGGGATGGTCCTGCAGAAGGTTCAGAGTGCAAAATTCTCTCCCCTGTACCCAGAGCTGTTCGCCTGTGCAGCGTGGCCAATACCCATCTGGCCTGGAGAAATAAAAATAACTGGTGGTAAGCTCCCCTTTCCTGCCCACTACAGGTTCTCTCAAATTTTCCCCTTGTCTCAATAGAAGGAAAGTAGAATTCTGGCCTTTATGTTAAAAGCACTCCCTCCCCTCCCCTATTGGCTGCTCTCCACAGACACAACTATAAAACAAGTTTCATATTATTAGCAGTAGGGTTGAGGCTCCATGCAAGCCTAGTGTGCATTAAAATAATGATTTAAAACAGTAACAGCAACACACACCAGGAACCAAAGAAACAAAGCACAGACCTGTTTGTATGCAGTGACACACGTTGAACTGCAAAACTTTTTGGACTGCCCCTCGATCTGAAGCATGTGGCACTGGCCTGAGGCACTGTAACAGTAACCCCCACAGTTCTCACAGCAGTTCATGGTCAAGTTGTTTGCTGAGCGGAACTTGGAGAAGCAGGCGTCACTGCAGAGTTTATGCACAACATTCTGGTAATTCACTTCATGCCGAATCTGAGAGAGCAAAAAAACCATTACATGGGAGTATTCCAAGGCTTTCTTTCTTTTAAAATAATTATGCATTTTAAAAAATCTAGTGAATTACAGCATTTCCGCCCTCCCACCTACCAACCCCTTTTGATTTTTTTTTAATTAAACAAGATAGACTTACAGAAGTGTTTAAAAACTGGCAATCCAGGCAAGTAAACTTTGCATCTTGCAAATTTTGAATTTTCTTACAATTTACTTACTTAATTTGTATACTACCCTCCATCCATAGATCTCAGGGTGGATCACAAGAGAAATACTAGGCATTGTGAGTGAATCATACTTACGATAGGCATCAGACTATTTGTCATGAAAATTAAAATCAATATTCTAAGATCCCCAAATGAAACAACTTGTCGGACTTGCTACAAGTTTTGTTTCATCGTGAATTCTGATTAAAAATTAAGCAACCGAGCAAACCCATTTTTGCTTTTCTGAACCACAAAGGCAAAGAATTTCAGTGATTCAGGAGAATTCCACTGGAATGATGCAGTAGAAACTTGGGGGTGAGAGTGGGAAGCAATACTATATCCAAGAAGTAGACTCTAGCACAGCCTTCCCCATCCCAGCTTGCTTGCTCACATCCTAACCCATTACTGATTCCAGACACTGGTTCAGAAATTCAATGGCCTCCTTGGTTCAAGATGCAAGTGATAAGAGGAGATTGCCTTCTGCATAGTGGTGACAGCAAACTCCAAAACTTCAGAAAATAGGACTCTTCTTTGGAACTGGATTCTATTGCATGGTGGCTATAACTGCCCTCACCTGCCCTCACCTCACAAGTGCCGATGTACAAAGTGCTCTTTATAATTTGCAACTTGGAAACCAACCAATGAAGTTAGACAAGCTAGTGATTTGATGAAAGCAATATGCAGAGCTTCATGGCTGAGCGAGCACTGAATGTGGCTTTTCCCGCACCCAAAGCTGATTCACTAATCACCTGGCATCCTGACCAACCAAACATTTAGAAAAAGGGTTTGCGATTTCAGTTACCACTGCATTCTTCTGGCACATGCTGCACTTGGTGGAAATACTGTTTGTGTGAATGGTGACGACAGGCTTCCTTTTCAGCTCGTACATGGATAGACACGACTGGCTGCAGAAGTCCTTGCTGGAGTTAGTGTTGTCAAACTGAGCGGTAATCACATCCTTTGGATTCAGAATGTCCCTAGACAGTTTTGAAAGAGGAATAAATCAGGTGTTCAACTTTCACAACCACAAATTTACACCCTCCACAGACCAGTGAGGTTCTCTACAACACCAATGGTCAGCATAGTGGTTGTGATCTGTCTAGCTAGCATGTTCCACTTTACAAATGGAGCAACTGGTACCAATGGGTGTGACCTGGCCTGACTGCATCTGAATCACTGAAGTAAACCCAGGGCAAACTTCAGTTATTTCATGGGTACTTCCAGGGATGTACAAGCTCTGTATCAACACTCCTACAACCAGAACATGTCTTCAAAATTTATCAATATATATATAAAAGACGGTTAAGTCCAGTCAAAGGCAACTATGGGGTGTGGCGCTCATCTTGCTTCAGGCCAAGGGAGCCGGCATTTGTCCACAAACAGCTTTCCAGGTCATGAGGCCAGCAGGAATAAACTGCTTCGTGACGGAAACCAGAGTGCATGGAAACGCCTTTTACCTTCCCGCCGCAGCGGTATCTATTTATCTACTTGAACTGGTGTGCTTTTGAACTGCTAGGTTGACAGAAGCTGGCACAGAACAACAGGAGCTCACAACCATCATGCAAGTTCAAACCACTGACCTTCTGATCGGGAAGCCCAAGAGGCTCAGTGGTTTAGACCACAGCGCCACCTGCATCCATTCAAATTACATTCCCAGGGCTGTTTACAAAATAGTAATATTAGTGCTATGTTTCTTTCCCCTTTCACAAAAAATAAAAAGCAAAACAGGCTAAGATTTTTTCCATTCCTTCTGCTGATCATCAGTGTCAAAAGTCTGCTTTGCAAGCATTTTATTTTCCTTGACTTGAGTACATGGGTGCTTCCAGACTGTCACTACCTTTGGGGTGGAATTCAATCACATACCAGCAAATCCAAGTTACAAAACTGAGTTGATGCTCTTATGCAACAAACCTCTCCCCCCCCCCCCGCCGCCCAAAGTGGACTTTCTGCAGCAAAGGGAAGTGTGGGATAACATGTACTTGACACAACACCTTCTAAACTCCCCACAAATGATTCAGAATGATTTGTAGCACATTTCAAAGCCTCAGAGCCCTTACTTTGAGCAGCTGGAACAGGTTTTCTTGGAAGAAGCTGGTGGTCGTGTGGCTGGTACAGTATATCCCGTGAGGCACAGTGTGGAGCAGAAGAGCTGAGTGGAGCCTTTCCTCTGATAGGCTGTTTGCCCCTTCTGTAGGATCTTCTTACAGCCTGAACAGGAAACCCTAACAGCCGTACTTGGGACTGAAGGAAGCAGTTTGTTCATGCCAGAGGATGGTGTGTTGGGTGGGAAATTGGAAGTCAGCTGTGGAGCTTACCAAGAAGAGAGGAAAGAGATAAGATATGCTGCTAATGAGGTCATCTTCAGAGGCTCTCCTCCGTGTGCTCCACCTCCACCTGAGAAGCAGGTGGCGACCGGAGGTGGGGAGGAGCTTCTTGGTTGTTGCACCTCATTTTTAGAAGTCCCTCCCCAGAGAAGTTTGCCTGGAGCCAATGTTGCTATTTTTTTTTGTAATGTATTACTGACTTTTAATAACTGATAATACATAAAACATAAAAAAGAACTCTGCCTCCCTTCCTATATAAAATAAAAAAAAATCACTACTATTACCCTTCTGCTCATTTGCTCAAACAAAATACAGAAAGCCATTTCTTCCAAGGCAATTAGTATATAGTATATAGTTAGTACATAACCGGACTTGTGAACAGGGAGAAGTCAAATTACTGGCCACCAATGCGCCATTAAATTATCAGTTTTCTGTCTCCCTTTCTGAGTCCTGATTTTCTGTGCTGAGTGACATATCCATAATTAATAAATCCCAAACTGTCTGCACCCAATCCTCTTCTGCAGAGGATTCAATAGATTTCCATGTCTGTGCGATCACTAATCTGGCAGCTGTTAACAAATTATGAAATAATTTCTTTTGGCAAAGCCTTTTTAAAATGTCCCTAGGCTTTTAATGCTATAATTTATTTAAAAATTCTCTTTTGATTTATGTTATTTATCTTGCTTTTGTAAATTTCCCTGGAAGCATTGCTGAAGGATGGCATAGCCATCTGAAGAACAGGAGGGGCAAGCGCAACCCTTTTCCTTACCAAGAGGGCTGCCACTGACTGAAAACACAGCACTGATCTTCAGTTCCCCTTCCTGAGTTTTTGGCTGCTGGCCATATTCCTGAAACAAAACAGCTACAGGTAAAATTCCAGCCACTGTGATCACCAGTACTCAATCTATCGTGTAAATCCTGGGACACATTTGAAATAATTGTGCCCTAACTCCAGTACAACAGTAATAATAATTAACAATCACCTTTTGCAAGGCCCAGACTCACCAGCCCTAGAAAGAGGCTCCTCATCAGGCCGGAGGAACATCGTCCGGCTATTGTTTTATTGATTTCATATGCTGTAAACCACTTTGAGATTTTTATTAAAAATTTAAAGCCGTATAGAAATTAAAATGAATAAAAATAAATAAACAACTCAAGGTGATGTATAATAAAATAATGCTCCATTGGGTTGGATGCCATGACAGATCACTTTTCCTACGCAGTGTGCTGGTGTCAGCCACATTTGATGGGAATGGCTCACCAAACTCCATCCCTACTTTACTTTCCTCCATGCCCCTGCACCACTTATACATGCATCCAAGATAACTGCACTTTTCCATGAAAAGAGTTGTTCTGCAGGCAGCTATAAAAGCATCCAAAGAGCTAAGAACAGAGATGCAACCCCATCCCTACTACCTCTCAATATCTTCACCATACAGCTTTAACCCAGCAGCCAATGCTGCACTTATAACACAGAGAGACAGGTCAAGGCTAGGCAGTTTATGTCCCATCTTACCTCAGTATTATCTGGTTCATCCTTAATTTTGTTCAGCAGCCCCTGCTGAGGTGCAATAGCTTTATCGTAGTCATTGTCCAAAGGCTCTTCCTTAATTCTAATATTTGGTGCATAGGAATTCCCCAGCTCTTGACCAACGGATTCCTTATTAGCAAACAGGTAGCTAGACTCCTAGCACACAAGAAGAGTAACTTCAGCAGCATACACATTTGGGAGACCATTTCCTATTTACCTCTGAATTTAGCTACAGTCCACTTTCCCAGTTTTTCTCTTCTCTGGTAGCTTTCCCCATGACCTATCCTCTTGTCCTTGTTAACCTGAGTTTCTAGGTCAGGAAACATATTCTATGTTTCCTGACCTAGAAACTCCTCTCCCCCATTCCCTGGCCCACTTTCTCTCTCTTACACCTGCCTTTCCTTTCCTAGACCCTTGCTGCTTCTCTCTTTCCTAGGCTCTTCTACTTTGAGAGATCAGAGCAGCTCAGCGAATGACAGTCCAGGACCCTTCAACTAGCTCCACCGTTTTGTGACATTATGGCAGCTTAGCCAACTATTAGCAGAGGGTTCAACAGCAGCACAACAAAATCTCTACAATATTCCTATTCCAAAAAAATGTACTTTGATATGCCAATCAAATAAAGGCCCACAACTTACCCTGAAGTTAGTTTCTGGTGTTTGTGGTGCCAACTGTGTCCGTAATGTTTCATCCACTTGATTAGTAACTAGGGAAAAACATATTCAATTAGCATCCCTTTGGAAAGCAATTCACTGCAACCTGTGGACTACTGCAGCAATGCAGGGGTGGGGAACTGCATTCGGCTGGCAGGCCTGATCCTGATCTTCTGATTTCTCCACCCACTTTACCCCCCGGATGGGAAATCAACCAACATCATGCAACAACTTCACTCACTGTCAGCACCAATCAGTTGAACAGCACTGTCAGTGAACCCCACTTGTCAAGGAACAATTGGGAGCACATATTAAATTTTTTAAAAAACATTCCTTTGCAGCAAAATACTTAGCTGCCCCACATTATGTCATTAGGTGTAAGACTGGTCAGCATGGTTTGGGGGAAATGGACTCAGGGGCCAAATTAGAACCCTTGCCAGGTCTAATTAAGTCTCCAGTCCAGAAGTCCCCATCACTGCTGTACTATTTTGTTCATCAGTTTTTTCAAAAGTGGATGGAACGGAGTATGTCAACCAGATGCAGCCATCCATGAGGCAAAGTGAGTGCCATTAAGTGTGGCAGACAGATCTGTCCCATGGTGTGTAATCCACTGGGAATTTCTTTGAAGATGTTTCACTGAAATAAGCAGAAACTCATTAAGTTTAACCTAAACCCTAAGGTTTGCTCTCTGCTTAACCTTAGCAAACAAAGTGTTACCTGATTTATCGAGGAAACTGCTTTTCAATCTGGAATCCATTTCCTTCGGCATTTTTTCCAATCGTTTGTCATGCTCCTGAAAAGGTCCTTCTCTGGCTTTCTCCTTTGTCAAAAAAATATCTTTAGCATCATCTCTTCCTATGCTAAAATCTTTCCGAACAGACTTAAATACAGAGGGCCCTTTGTCAAAAGGGGAAGAGAGGTCTTTCTGAATCACATTTTGCATCTGTGTGTCTTTCTCATTGTCCACTGCATGATCCCGAACCCTCCTCATATCTCCCCGACTATCCTCAGGGCGCGAAGGGAGGCTATCCTTTGCAGGAAAAGTTTGCTCGTCCTCATTGTCACTCCCAACAATAGGAATCCCTGTAAGATCCCCAGAGTTCAAGAAGTAATCACTGTCAACCAACAAAGAGTTTGTAGATCCTGTTCGATTCTGCATTCTATACGGTATGCTGTCGAAGGCAGGGGTTAGGTTGTGAACAGTTTTCTCAGACATTTCTGTAGGTACAAGCTCACCACCTGGAGAAGGAAGAAGAATAAGATGCTTTCCAAAACCAACATATTTACAATATGGAAGCAAATATAACAATGAGGATATTGTTTTGGGCTTTCAGCTGGCTATTACAGTTTGTAATTTTGATGTTTTGTATTTCAAAAGTTGTTTTTTGCAACCTTGTGACTGGATGTGAAAGAGGGAAGGAGACTTAATAAAATAAAATATTTATGTGTGCCTCAATGTATTTACAGTGGTACCTCGGGTTAAGTACTTAATTCGTTCCAGAGGTCCGTTCTTAACCTGAAACTGTTCTTAACATGAAGCACTTTAGCTAATGGGGCCTCCTGCTGTCGCTGAGCTGCCGGAGCACAATTTCTGTTCTCATCCTGAAGCAAAGTTCTTAACCCGAGGTACTATTTCTGGGTTAGCGGAGTCTGTAACCTGAAGCATATGTAACCTGAAGCGTATGTAACCCGAGGTACCACTGTTTTATACTTTAGGGCAGTGGTGTCCAAGTTTTTTCAAAGAGGGCCACATGAAGTGAAGGGTCATGAGAGCCAACCAAAGAGCCAACCAAAATTTGGATCCTTTTTTTAGGATTGAAGTTGTTGGGGTTTTTTTTAGGATTTTACCCCAGGAAATGAACTGCCACAGGGGCCGGATTAAACCGACCAGTGGACCAGATTAGGCCCCCAAAACGGACTTTGGACATGCCTGCTTTAGGGGATGGAATAATGTCCTTAATCTGTCTCAACACACTGCTGATCAACTTCTTTGGAAGACTCAAAGTTCCAGTATGCTAAGAAGAAACAATTAACAATGTTCTTACCATTCTAGAAAATTCCTGGTTCCAGTCTTCCTCCCCCACCCTTGCCCCAACAATTTGCTGTTATGTCCAAAAAGTACAGACTGTAGTTAACCTAAACTAGAGTTCATTGAAACAAGCCAGGGTCAAACCATGATTTATGATGCACCCTTAAGACTTGACCATGAACTAGTATAACAACCAAAATGGGGCACTTGTTTCACCTTTAAGGCTGCACACTATTTGACAATTATAGAAAGCTTTGTGCCAAGACCTTAAGATCGCTTTCTTTGGTACATACAGCCAGTTTTAACACTATTAGCCTACATGTGGTCAGTGTGTATTTGTGTCCCCCAATATACAGCTACTTCCACTGACTCACCAGACATCCTAGTTCTCATTACTCTTAATTTGCACTGTTCCGCAATTTTAGAGCTCTCTGTGGGGTTATCAGGAATTGCCACTAATACTGCAGATGGGTGAAGAATGCATCCCCCCCAATGGTTTTGCAAAGTGTCAGTATCAGAGTTTTGGAATACATGTAGCAGCTACCAAACTGGCTTATTAGTTAATGATCTGGAATATTTTTTGTTACTTACAATCCCACCACTTAATGACTGGACTTAACCCATCTGGAACTGGGATTCTGGCATCTTTTAAGAAAGGGACAGAAACTTTTAGCTCATAGAGAAAGGAGTTTCTGAGGAGGAAGGAATCTTTTGTAAATAAACAAATAAAAGAAGCACTTACGTTTTTCTGCTATACTCCCAAAAACTGCATCAGCTTTGTCTTCATACTGCAAAGAGAAAAGGAAATATATAATTATTCTGGTTTATTCACATAATTTCTCATTTATCTATTTATTAAATTTCTATGCTGCTCCTTCATTCAAGAATCACAGGGTGGTTTACAATATAAAAACACAAAAATACATGATAGGAGGAAAGTATTTTCCTCTTCCAGTTACCAAACTCCCAGTGCAAAAACTCACAACTTTATAATGCAGTTATCTTACAATTCAGCCTTCTACACAAATTAAACAAACAGAATACCTATTCCTACCAAGACTTTCTTATTTTATACAGAAAGGCATAAAATGACCATTAAGGATTAACCAAACAAAATATACTCATTCACATGAAAAGATTTTGCAACTGTTGATAATCCAATGATTTTTTTAAAAACCTGGTGGTTTAAGAGATAATGCTATTTCATGTTGGTGCACCCTCAACTAAGTTCAGAAATTGGAAGTTTGCAGATGGCCCACCCCATGCCCTGTGATTGGTAACAATGCGGGGCTGTCTCAAATTTTGTTTGCTTACATTTCTCTATGCACCCACATTTTCCTATGGTTTTTCAGGCCTATATCCAAATGGGGAGAATGGGACCAGAGAGAATACCCACATCGACCTGGTCCTGTGATTCCAAATGAAGTTTCTGAACCTTAGTGTATTTCTAGAGGAATCCTAGGAGTTGACAAATGCCAGTTTCTTGCTTATTTCAGTAGCTGACAGGAGAGGTGGTTTCTCTGTTTAACAGTACAGTAGTTAAACAGTGAGAGATGGTTCTCCTCTGATCAGCTGTGTTTGATGGTATGGTGCAGGCAAAGTAGTGTTACAAACCTGGCTTTCCAAT
Source organism: Podarcis raffonei (assembly GCF_027172205.1). Taxonomy (NCBI): domain Eukaryota; kingdom Metazoa; phylum Chordata; class Lepidosauria; order Squamata; family Lacertidae; genus Podarcis; species Podarcis raffonei. Next base: position 30,009,788 of record NC_070609.1, read on the forward strand.
GCTGAGCACTACTGCTGTTTACCAAGAGGGAGAGGGTCAAGGCAAGGGGAGCTCAGTAAGGAGCCAATCTGCTGTTCCTGTTGTTGCACCTACACCAAGCTATGCACACCTCATCCTCCCAGTAAGCGGAAGTGAGACTCAGAATTGGGAAGCCAGGCACGCAACACCACCCTGCCTGCACTGCTGCCTCTAACATAGTAGGGTTGAGAATGGTACTGTTACTAACATGGTGCGGTACTTGTAGCTGTGCTTCCTAGTGCCATAACAATGGTTTCTGGTAATTAAAAATGTCAAAGCATTTTTTGAAAATAATCTACCCAAAGAGGTACACTGACAGGTGAGGAATGTAGCGGCCTAATTATTCACATTTCAGTGGATTTGTAGACCAGTGCTTTTTCCCCTCTAAAAGGCACTCATAGGGTCTCATAGATAATATCAAGTTAGACCAGCAGTATAAGTGTTAGGAATACAAGTGTTAGCAAACTAGAACACACTGTAAAATGTACAAGTGATGAATACAATTAGCTATCTGTACAAGCAGAGTAGAAAATATTATAATAGAATAAGTTTAACCACACTTTCACTTGGCCCGTATTTTGATTGTATTAATCTTACCCGCTGAATCGGATCTGATCAGATTTGAAGAGATTCTGCTTAACCGAGCTTCAATTCAGTGGGTAAGATCAGATTTTCACAAGGCACAGCAGTGGAACAGCGAGAAAAGCTTTAGAGCCTAGGGAAATTAATTGGTACACAACATGATCAAAATATGACATTGTGAGAGGAAACTGTTTCCTCATAACATGTGTTTCTCTCATTAATGAAAACTTAAGTCCTGCATATAATTTTGTGTTCTGGTATTTTAAAATTTGACTATTCTCTGCTCTTTCTGCTTTTAACAGATGCCATTAGTCAGGAAATACTCTGTCATACTGGTCAGGGAATATACGCTCATGTTTTGGCTTTTATATTTCAAACCTGCAGTGTCCCCCATAGCACTGTTAACTTATCTTCTACCAGTGTGTCAATTTCTCCTGAATATAACATAGGTATTTATGTACACTTTGAGAACAGTCTCTAAATCTATAGTTCTAGGAACATCATCTTCCAATTAACATTAATTTCTGAATCATTTTTTCCCCAAAGTTATACTGTGAAATACTAGGACTGTAAAGCATCTATTGCTGCTTTTTTAACTGTGTATTTTTTGTCTCTACTTAATATCATTTGATTGAATTTACCACATTCCTTCAAAGTTGTCATTAACACTGAGTAAAAGGATCATCGTTTATTAATAAGACAAAAACTATCTCCTGTTCTCTTATGTCTGTACAAAAATCAAACCTCTGGTCCGATTCTGCTTTGTATTCCAAAGCCAATTTACCTACCCTCATGTACCTATCCAACAACCAAACATACTCATTCATCTTCACTCTGTCTGACAGACTTTGTTAATTCTTCAATCACAGATGAAGAAACATCAGATACTGAAGTTACTTGTCTTATCACTTGTTAATGTTCAAAAGAAAGGACTGCTCTTTTGCAGAGTGTTTCCAAAAATGATACTATCCAATAAAACATTATTGGTCATCATTACAATGGCTAAGTTCATATTCGAGGCTAAGCAATAGCTGGGGAAACCAATCATGGTTTCTTCAGGAAATATGTCTCACAGATAAGTAAACAATTTATGGCTTGTTTCCCCAGAGCTTGCTTTGTTTTCCAGCTGCTGATGTAGCTTAGCAAGCATATGGGGTGGGGTGTTCTAACAAACAACAGTTAAACAAGACTAGTGGATTCAGACAGAGCATTAAACCATAGTTTAAACAAGCCATGGTTTCTCATGCTGGTTCGTTGCCAGAAAACAAACCATGATAAAACTGCAGGCCATATATGGACATTCCTTTTTTGTATTTGTATTTAGTTTTATTGGTTTTAATGTAAACAGTATAACAGGTAACAGAGGTTTAGCAGCCAGATTTACAATTACAACAAAGGTGTGATGTATTGAAACGTAACACTGTGAGACATCTACCAAAACAAGATGAACATAAAATATCCATTCCAACATAAACCATGAGTCACTGGGTACCAATAGCCAGCATTATATTTATTAATAAAGCTTATAAACAGAAACCAGATGACAAAGTTATCATGTTTTGCCAAACCCTTAATCACTGCATGATGATGACATGAGTGTTCTGAAAGAGCAATATCCCATATTCTTGACCACCATCTCTCTTTGGAGGGCCCATCTGGGGCTTTCCAGTTCTGAGCAACTTCTAAGCGTACAGCAGCCAGTAATAAGATTAAATCTTTGTGATACCTTGGGGTTTGTCAGACTTTCAGCTGTCAAAAATCTTTCAGAAAGACCCGGTGCATTCAGATGCAATATCAGTAATTCAGGAGAACCAGGCCAATTTCTTGTAATTGTAGATGAATAAAAGCAAACATATTAGACACAATGCTAATTTCATCTATGATTAAAAGTAGTAAAGGCTTAATGAGGCTCTGTAGAAAGGCAGCAGTGTCAAGACCTAACTTTCAATACTTCATCCACGTGCTCCATTGGGAGCATAAAACAGCTTACGGGATAATCACACTACCAATGCTGTACTGAGTATAAGAAGAACCTTGCTGGACCAAAGGCCCATCTGGACCAAATTGTTTTCACATTAGCCAACCAGATGCCTACGGGAAGGTCATAAGCAGGACAGGGATGCAATAGCACTCTCCTCACTTATGACATCCTGCAACAGGAATTCAGAGATGTACTGTCTCCAACAGTGGAAGTAGGACATGGCCATTGTGGTTAGTAGCCACTCATAGCATTCTCCTCCGTGAATTTGTCTAATTCTCAGATTCACGAGATGAAGTTGGTTCTGGCATTATGAGATTTCCCTTTCCACTATCCATGCATGTTCTCATACAACTCAATTGTGTCCCCACCCTCACCTATTTTCTTTAGTTAAAAAGCTACAAATGTAACCCATCTTCACAGCGGAGTTGCTCCATCCCCTTGCTCTATAGCAGGGGTCGGCAAAGTTTTTGTGGCTTGGGCCGGTTAACAGTCCCACAGACACCGCGGTGGGCCAGAGTGTATGTGCGCTCACGCATGCGCAAATGCGATTTTCAGCGTGGGGGAGGCGTGCGCAGCTTCCCATTGCCTGAAGGAGCTTCCTGCAGCCAATGGGAAGCCGGCCAGTGTCGTGAAAGGCGGTTCCCCACTCTGCTCCGTGCCGGTTTAGCGTGGCACACAGGAGCCGACCGAGCAGGCAGTGGGGGTAAACAGCTCCCATGGGCCACTTGTGGCCCATGTGCCTTTGGTTGCTGACCCCTGCTCTACAGTTCACTTCTGTCTCTGGTACAACGCCCTTGGTGCAACACATTGTGATCATTATACTTTCCAAATTTGCTTGAATTATAGCCTTGTAACAGGGTGGGCTCCCGTTGCTCGGTCCCTGCTCCTGCCAACCTAGCAGTTCAAAAGCATGTTAAAGTGTAAGTAGATAAATAGGTACTGCTTCAGCAGGAAGGTAAATGGTGTTTCCGTGTGCTGCTCTGGTTCGCCAGAAATGGTTTAGTCATGCTGGCCACATGACCTGGAAGCTGCGGACAAACGCCGGCTCCCTCGGCCAGTAAAGTGAGATGAGTGCCGCAACCCCCAGAGTCGTCCGCGACTGGAACTAACAGTCAGGGGTCCCTTTACCTTAACTTGATTAGATCCACTATTTTGTGAACACTAATTCTCACATAAGACCTAACAAGTAATACTAGAGGATAGAACACTAAACTCAACAGAACTTTGCATTTCTCACAAGCTTCTATGACTGAGAATATGAGCTTAGGTTTATCTTTGGGCTCAGCTCATATGTAATGAAGTCCTTAATTTTATCTCTCTTTCCTGTACTAATTACTGATCTTCTAGCAATGTAAATAGTGTATGCTGAACATTCTTAAACTCAAAGAATGATCAGCACACTGAACTCTGATAGCACTGACTCAAGTGTTGTTTTTTCAATTTTTCAGTTCTACAATAATGAACAGAACCAAGCATTTTATTTATTTTTCATCAACAATATTTAACCAATTCACCTAAGATGGTTCACATGTAATGCTAAGCCAGACTATGTCTTAGTGCACATGTCTAAGTGTGACTGAGAGATCACAATCATGATCCTTGCCTAGTCCTCTTGCTGCTGCACTGCCAGAGGTTGTCTTATAGCATGTTGTCTAAACTTAGGCTCATAGTTTCTCTTCTCCAGAAAGCTGTAAAACTAAGAACTTTGCTTACAGCTCACAATTTGTCTAGCATGAGACAAACCAGGAGCCCAGGTTTGGACCTGCTAAGCCAAACCATAGCTTAGCTCACAGCAGAGCAGCAGCAGGACCAGAGGAGGAGCAAAGTGCTCACAATTTCCTCTCTGGGAGCCTGCATGCACATGCATTCATGCTAAACATAGTCTGGCTTAGCATTATGTGCGAGCCAGCTCAGAATCATCATGGAGTGTTGTGGCCTTTTGCACAATAAAGTACAAACTATATTTCTGTACACAAATCATTTTCTGTATTTTGATTGGTAATACATGAGCTCATCTGTATTCAGTTTTCTAGTAAAGCTACTTCTGTTTTTGTTACTGAGAACATGATTCATAAAAATAATTTACAGTGATGACAGTAATCACTATAAAGGAGTATTCAATTGTTTAATTTCTTCTTTAAGATGAGACATTCTTGTAATTCTTTTGTATGGTTTTATGGCATTTTATGTGTTACAGTATTTGCATATATTACTGTGATATTTTATGTGAGTGGGTGAGTTTTATGTGAGTTTACAGTTTACAGTTGTTTTAGTCTTTCAGAATGCCTACCTTAAATTTATCCTTCTCTTGTCTAATCTGCACTGCTAAGTTGCCTGTATGAGTAACAAATTGTTTTAGATTTAACCTTATTTGAAATTTTGTTGTGACTGATTTTAGAGATACAAAAGAATTCCTCATAACATTAGCTATACTGTAGTAAGGGGCACAAAGTATAAGGCATTTTTAAAGAAAAGAAAAGCTTTAAAATCTATCTCCCTGCTCTCCCTCCCTTGTCCCTTTTTTGTCTTTTGATAATAGGTACTTTTTAGACCACACCTTATTTCCCCTCAGGACACATTTTGTCCTATTTCTTTTAGCAACGTTAGCCTAATTTTTGGCTTTATTTGTTATGTTTATTATCTGATGTATCTCTGATTTAAGTGTGGTCCCTGTAATATTTCTCCTCACCCCTTTTAGCTTTTTGAGGTGGTAGTATCTACGTCTCTTCTGTCGCTTTCTTTGTTGCTTCGATGGCATTTTTTCTTCTTTGTATTTTACTCCAGATGCTAAAAGAATAATATTCAAGTCTGGTTAAAAATATTTAGTGTTGATTCTACTGAGGCAGCACACTTAGTCATATTTAGCATATCTCTAAAACAGTTGCCAGATGCAGCTTGTCACGCTGGCCACGTGACCCGGAAGTGTCTGCGGACAGCGCTGGCTCCCGGCCTCTTGAGTGAGATGAGCGCACAACCCTAGAGTCTGTCAAGACTGGCCCGTACGGGCAGGGGTACCTTTACCTTTACCTTTAAAACAGTTGCAGTATATTCTGAATTATGGTTGGGCCTTAAAATCATCCTTGTGATACACCACAGTACATTTGAGTCAAAAAAGTAACAAACTCAAGAAGCTGCTAAAAAACAAAAGAACATCAGAGCAGAATAAGACACAAAGCAGTTTGCTTCAACATGAAGCATTTCAAACTCATCTAGCCTATATCTCACCTAAAATAAGCCCATGTATGTGTGGGTTTCATACTAAGTAGGCATCATTGGCAAAGAGGAGAGTTGACTTCTCTACCAAGGGTAATCTGGCTCCTGGCTTGTCTGCCAAGGGTAACAATGTAGTTTTATGATATACAAAAATTATCCCCCAACACTAACAGTGATTTTTTACACTTGAAGGGTAAAAAATTACTGTGAAAATTGATACAAATTATCACTACTGACAGTTCCCAACTTCCTTCCTCCTAGATTCATAGAATCTGAGTTTGCACCTTAATTTTTAACAATGTTGCAACACAAAGTAAATTAAGAACAGAGGACCAAAATTCCCAACACCAGTATGTACATGAACCCAATATGACATAGTTGTTACTTTTGCTGTTGGATGTTGTGTGTTTAAGTAATCTTGAAATGTGGCTTTTTGTATGTTATTATATTTGCTATTGTTGTGCTATGTTACTATGAAATTGTTACTATGTCATTGTTTGCTATGTTATTATAAAATTGTTTTTGTGGTGTTTGCTTGAAGTGCATTCCTGTTTTCTGTTGTAAGCTGCTTTGAGCATGATTTTGTGTGTGGAAAAGCAACATACAAATAAAATGAATGAATGAATGAATATTGGGATGCAAATAAAATGGTTTCAGCAACATTTGCTTCTTGAAACTATTAATTTAATATATATTAAGATATTTAGAATGTGCAAATAAAGGAAAATTAAACAAAGTATTTTGTTTTAGAATTATTAATTTTTGAATATAATTGGTTGTTCTTAGCAAGATGTGTACTCTCATTCACAATATAAGCTCTACACTTCACTACAAAGGTTGCATGTGGCAGAATGAAATGCAATTCACAGTGCTACATAAGGCATGTGCAGAAAGTTTGGTCCAGAAGATCTTAAAAATAATGCTTATTTTACACCAGTAACCCCATGGCATCTGATTTACTACTACTACTACTAAAAGAAGAAGATGGCTTTAAACTTCATTATGTTCAGTCAGCAGGCACAGACAAATCTGGTCTAGTTCTAGGAGTCATCTTCACATCGTAGCAACCAGGGCCAATAGTTGACAACCACATGAACCTAAACTTTAGGCAACAGAAAGCAAAATAATTTCACCATTGAGAGATGGCTCCAGAATCATGTCCATAATTACCAGTAGGGCATACAAACATCTGAATAATGTACTAGAGTTTATAGTTTCTGCAGCTGCAATCTCCCATCCATGTTTCCCAAGGTATAGTGCTGATTTCTGAGTAAAGTTTACATCGACTTGAATCCCCTTTCTTTTCCCCTTCCCTCTCATCCTTTCAGTGTTCTGTCATGTGCAAAGTCAACGGCCATTAACCATCTCTCTTGCTATGTAAACACATCTTGATTTTCTGTCTCAAATATTTTTTGATTAATATAAACTCAGTTGCACAAAGTGGTGTAGCACAGCCTCCAACAACCTGGTGCCCTCCATGTGTTTTATACTACAACTGTCACCCTATTATTGGGATTATAATTAGCTTTAAAAAGTTTTCAATGCTGTATCTTAAATTGCTGTGATCTTAGGATAAAAAGCGAATAACAAATTGTTGCTGTTTGCTGCTGTTGCATGTGTCTTAAAAAGAAATCATAACACTTTTATCCTACCCTTCCTCCAAGAAGCTCAGGGTGGTGTAAAAGATTTTCTGCCCATTTTATACTCTCAACCATCCTATGACCGAATGATAGTGACTGGCCCAAGGTCACCCAGTGGGCTTCGTAGCTTGGAGAGAAGGGAAGATCTTTATTGCTACAAGGTGAAAAACAGCTTTTGAGACTATTTATGCAGCATTCCTGTACAGAAGGGTTCAATTCCTCTCCCAGCACCATGACTGCAACTGAAATAGGAGCCCCTTACACCTGCTTTTGAGTGTGATAAAAAGTGCAGAGGTCCGATCACAGATTTTCCACATCATGTTTGTTTTAGCCCTATCTTTAGACAATGGAGATGGGGAAAAAATCAGAGGGGGACTGAAGAAAGTGGGTGAATGTGAGAATGTGTAAGTTTAATTTCAGAAGAAGAAAGAGACGCATGAGAGAAGCTAGGGTGGGGATGATGTAGAGATGTAGCATTAAGTTACCTGCTATAATTTACACAATGCGTGAAATCCAGGCTCTAGTGCAAAACCTGAATCCCCTCACCACAAAACAACTAGCAATCACCATCACAGGAGTGATACAACTTAAGATACAAGAGAACAACTGCTGGAAAAATGCAAGCAGACAGTACTCCCAGTATCCTATAACTGATTTTTAAAATGGCCTTGAAATCTGAAATGTTTATTGGGTATGTGCATCTTTGATCACTCCAAAAATGCTGAAGCATTGTTACGATTGCTAGAGGTAATATTGTTACTACTAGAAAGTTAAAGGGTGTTCCATTAAACTGGCTGCAGCCCACGAGAACACAAATAATAATAATGTCCTAAAAATACTGTTTATATTAAGCCAGGGCAAAATGGAGTGGCTTGTTTCCTTAAGTGGGCTGGGTCATTGGTAGCAGTAATACCACTGCTCCAGCTTTCCTTTGTCTTCTGAGCACAATATGCAATGCTAGTCTTTAAAACCTTGGGTTCCACAATGAAAGATGGGATTAGCAATAGAAGACAGTAACAAAATTAAGTCTGTTTCACTCCAGCCCCCTTTTCCATAGCCCACAACAGCCATTCATATCTACCCCTTTATTTAAAAAAATATCGGGTACCATATCCACACAACAAGGGCTCTCAACAATGTACTATTGGCAGTTACCTCACAACGATGGGAATTCGCTCCCCAAATGTTTCTCCAAGCCCAGGCTTGATCATTTTCTATGGCTAGGATAAGACTCTTTGAAAACTGAAGGTTAAGTCTGGTGGCTACCGTTGTCTGGCAGGAAAGAAAAGAAGAAGTTTTGTGTGTGAAACACTGGATTTAATTTACCTCAACCATCAAGTTACTAGCAAACCACTCTTATTTGCTCTTTAATCCCCATCTGCAGTATGTGGGAAATTATAATGGCCTACCTTGCAGGGCTTTTCGACTGATTTTATAGAACTCTGGAGGAATGCAAAGAGTTCTCAAATTGGGGAACAGTAAATAATTTTTTGAAACCTAAAAATAATCCTAAGGATAATGGGATCTATACTTGGAAAGAGCAATATAGAAATACTAAGAATATGATTAGTAAGCAAACACATTATTTACATATTTCAATACAATATACAATTTTGTTTCATTATATTATTTTCTGCTAGTTTTAAACACTACCTACTTTGAGCCCCAAAATATTTGACAGCATTTCAATTTTACAACTAACTGAAAAACATTTCTACAATATCAAGACATCACATATTCAATTAAATTTTCTATAAATATGAGCAGACAAGCTATCTGAGTTCATTAAGAAAAACTGACATGGTTCAACATTATTTTTAATAACATCATCATCCAGTTGCTATCAACTTCCACCACAATTACAAGTTCTTAGATGCTTGAAATAATACTATGCCTTCCTGGATTTCTTTCTGCTCATTGTACTACAAGGTTTATTTACTGGGGGGGGGGGTGCACAGAGAGAAACTATAGAAATGTAACTTTAAAAAATATATATCAACTTTTGTACAGAATGCCTCCAAGCATACCATTCCTGGGAGCGTAAGTAATAGATAAATATTGTTTTGTAATAGCATACAAAAGTAAGATATTCTTGAGCCGTGGCCAAATAAGATTAAAGAAATAGTCAGAAACACTGATGGGGGGGGTGTTCAACTAGCAAGTGAATCCCACTGCCCCTCCCAGGTCTGGGAAACATTGTTTAGCATAAAATACAGTGGACATTCCATCTTCAAGCCCTTCCCAGTGTTGTGTTTGCAGAATCATAAAAGCAATTCATTGATTCCTACCTTCGAAGCATCTAGGGAGAGAGGAGTGCAGTGGGTAACAAAGAGCCAGCCTGCTGCATATACCTGCTGCAGGAAAAGAAGCACTTCCAACAGGAAGTGAACCCCTAGAGGTCAGGAGAGCCATAGAGAGCAGCTAAGGAGAGAGCCTGCATGAGTTGTGAACTCAGAAGAGCTTTGCCGGAACTGTAGAGCCCCCTAGCAGTGTCAGCTGTTGCAGCCGCCTGTGTCTAACGTCTGGCACTGCGACTGCAAGGGGAGAATGGATATGTTCATCCTAGCCTTTCTCAATAAAGTTGGACAGTCACCTGTTCTTCAGGGTTTATTTTCAAACAACATCCCCTGCATGTTGGAAAACATGGCAAATGTAAAACTCTGCTCAAAACAAGAACATAACCTGCAGCATTCATTAAAAAGAAATAAAAGCCATTTACCCATGTATTGCTCCCTAGTTTAAAATAAAGAACACTGAAACAGCAAATAAATTATTTTAAGTGTAATGACTGAAAATGGCATTTTGAATATTTATCTAAATTTTTCTGATTTCAAGTATAGGATGATGTGATTAATGACAATGAGTGATAACCAAGTACAACCAATGAAAGTTATGTAAGCCCATTGATTTTAGTTGGTCTACTCTGTATATGATTAACAGCAGCTATCAAGTTTGGGCAAATATTTTACAAATCCACTTAGATCAGATGTCATGGGGAAAAGCTACTTTCATAATTTCTCCCATTAAAAATGTTCTATGTGAATACCAAATAAACAGACATTCAAGTGGGCTCTGCAAAAAGCATTGCAGTGTGGAATGCTTCTGTTCAGAGTTCCAGCCAGACATATTTTGCTCACTGCATATGCTCAGTTCTCATTAGGCTGTTTTCTCTTTCCCACCACCAGCACCTTTTCCCCTAAAGCTTTTTGGACTTCTGCAGTTTGCCCCTAGGCTTGCTGATACATTATTCATTGGCTGCAGCAGTTTTGGCTATACTGTATAAGCACCACTCAGATAACTTAAGTTTGCAATTAGAGGGGGGTCTGAAAAGTGGGGGATATTAACACCAGTCCCTTGGCATGGTAGAATGATTTCCTGTTGAGATCCAAACTTTCAGCACCTTTTCCGCTTTGCAGAGGCAAGGGACCTATTAGGATGATCTGCCGCTGGAGGCTAATGGATACAACTGGCTTCCAGAAGCCCTGGTCCACCTGTGGAATATATGAATTGCTCAGGAAGCTGACACTATCACCCTTGAGATCCCTCCACCATGTCATAAAGCCCACTTTGCTCCTTGGTAGACCCCCTCCTTCATGTCCACCCTCCTTGGTAGGTCTGGAGTGTGGCAACATAAGAACAAGCCTTTTCAGTGGAGGCTCCATACTTATGGAATGTTCATTCGAGGGGGGCTTCCCTGGTGCCATCATTGCGTAACTTTAGGTGCCAGGCGAATACATTTCTTTTTTGCCAGGCCTTTGGCTCTTACTTATCTGTGACCTCCTTAAGTGGGTGGGATATTTTAATCTTTCCTTTTAAAAATAGCACAGACTTTTAGATTTTTTTAATCGCTGTATGTTTGTTTATATATTGTAAGCCACCTTATGCCAATAAATGCCAATAATTAAATACTGTAAGCCACTTTCTGTTACCTTGGTAAAAAAGCAATCAATAAATTCAATAAAAATGAGTATAAATGATTCTATTCTATTCTATTGGGGTGCTTTCCTGGCCCCCCCCCAAGACACTGAGTCATATAAAGTAATGCCCAAGAGTGGATTACAATCAACATTTGGGAAGTAGGAAGACTAGGGGATTTCCTGTGCCAACAAACACTTTTATGTATATAATACTTTTGTTATTTTATTGATTCCCCCCCCACTTCCTCCAGTCATGCTCATTGCACCCCACAGAATTAGACACAAAAATATTAGCCAAGACCACAGGCGCTGTGGAAGTTGTCTTATAGCACATCAGACAATTGGTTCATGCAATTCAGTCAACGCTAGGCATCCCCAACCTGCAGCCCTCCAGAGGTTTTGGCCTACAACTCCCATGATCCCTAGCTAACAGGACCAGTGGTCAGGGATGATGGGAAGTGTAGTCCAAAACATCTGGAGGCCCAAAGGTTGGGAATGCCTAGTCAACACCAACTAGTTCTCATGTCACTTTAAACCAGGATTGGGAAACCTCAAGCATTGCCATTTAGCCCATTATGCCATTTTGCAGATGATTTAAGGTGTGGCGTGGGTAAGGGTGAGGCTTCAAAAGAACACCAGGGCACTCCCAACCACTCATCTGCACACCTCGCTGAAGGACTGATGCCGACACATTTTCCATTCTATGGAAACCTAGCCCTCCCAGTGCTGCTCCACAGGGGGTGGGTTGGGGGATAAGAACAAAGCGGGGAAAGTCTCCCTTTGGTTTCCTCACCCCACCTCTCTGCTGCTGGCTCATCCAATGATGCTGCTATGGGGAGTGAGAGAAAAAAGCCTGCAATTTAATATGCAAGCTTTTCTCTCTCACTTCCCTCAGCAGCACTTGGCAACCCCACAAGCATTTTGACTGCTGGTCAGGACAACCCTCTTGTCAAGTATGTCATGCCATAAATACATCATGTGGGCTATCCAACTGTGAAATCTGGCAAACAGGGTCAATTACATGGATCTGGCCTGTGGAACTAAAAGGTTCCTCACTCCTGCTTTAAACCATATAGTTAAACTTAGCTATGTTTTTAATGTGAATGCATGATGTGCTCCTGCTACTGCCCTGCTGCCATGATTTAGCTTAGCACTACATTCAACCCCAGGCTCGTGGTTTCTCTCCAAACAAACTGTGCATCCAACAGTGAACTGGACAGTGTTGAAGGAACACCAGTGGAGAGCCAAGTTTGGGTCATGGATCAGAGCTGACTACAGAAAATAGGGAGACCCTTGTGCCTGAGGCAGTTGGACAGAGAAGCCTCACAGATCACCAGGGTCTGTAGAGCCAGAGCCTGGACCCTTGCAAACACATTCAACTGAGCTAGAAGAACCAGATGCTTTGCATTGCACACCATCAGTTGAGGCAGGGTGGCTACGGAATGAAGGACTATCCATGCAGGACTAGTTGAAATTCCTGCACTGCAGGGGGTTTGACTAGGGAGACCCAATTACCGGTATATGATCTGAAGGTGAGAGGGTCAGTCTGTTAAGGCTTTTAAATTATCTCAAGGGGGTGGAGCCTGGAGAAGGCAATATGAAGACAGAAGCATAAAGGCCTCAGTCTGAGCCAAAACTTTGTTGGAGCAAGTAGCTCACCCGAAGCTGACCATGGTCCAGGAACCTTTAACTAGCTTTGCTGTGCCCCCATGCTTGCCATTTTCCCTCTGGATTCCAGCACTGGACCAGAACAGAGAACTATGAATGGTAAATCATGGCTTAAAATGATGTGTGGATGAGACCACTGACTGGTAGCAGCTCTCCAAGATTTCAAATGAGAGTATTTTCTAGCATTACTTGGTGAAGCCACCAAGCATGCAGACAGTTGCACAAGTAGTAACAGTGGTAGAAGTTCCTATAGGAATTCAAGAGTGGCTTGTAAGAGCCATGAGGTCACAGCTGCATCAAACAGCTCAGACCTCCTCACATACTAAGCTTCTCATGTTGACTGGAGGGGAACAAGGGCTTAATGGCCTAGTCCCTCCCATGGTGAGCTAAGCCTGGCAGGACAGCACACTCTATGGTCTTAACTGCTTCATTACTATAAGCATGTTGGTTATATGAAGCTGGTTATCACACAGATATAAGGCAGCTTCCTATGATCAAGAACCATCAGTTCACGCATACAACTATCATGGAAAAATAAAGTTAGATACTTGCATACATAAGTAAGATTTATATCATTCAACAGGCAAAGGGACCCTTTGGAGGTTTTGCCAGCAGCAAGCAATTTATTTTTAATGAACTTTACACCTGAATGGATTGCAAGTCCACACTGAAAAAGCATAATTATTATTGGCTAAAATAAATCCTGCCTGTGCTGCTTTCAGCATACCAGGAAAAGCCCACCCCCGCCCGGGCTTTTAACAAGACAAAGATGATAAAGTTTTGATACTCACATGCTGCAAAAGCTTTCTGGGGCTGTTACAGTTGTTTTTTTTACACTAAAATGTATTTATATTTATGTTTTTAAAATGTTTTAAGCTGCTTGCAGACCTTTGAGTAACAAACAATTAAGAAGTCTAACAAATGATAACGACAGTAATAGCTTATTATAAACTACCACTTTGGTGATAATTTTTGAAAATAAATAAATAGCTTCCTGCTGTTGCCCACCCTCTTGCTTCCAACCTCTACTGCCACACTATCCATGGTGCAGTGCCTGTGCTTGCACTGGGGCAGTTGTGGTTACCCAGTTCTGTAATAGTATATGTCTACTGCTTTAAAAGACAGAGACTTGCATATGCAGCAGTTGCTTTTTAGGCTAAGCATAGGGAGTGCTATGTATATTTGCAATGATGTGCAGTGGAACATTTCCTACTGTTTAGAAATGAATCATTTCAGAACAACATATTGAATGAACAAAACAAAAATGAAGCTAAGCAACTGGTATGGATACAAAATTAGACAAATTAAAAAATCAAAATTGTAGTTAGGACTTTTTCCTGGTAACTATCCCTAGGAAGCAAATGGGCACACAACTCAGGGCAGGCGAAAAGCAATGGATTGAATTCAATTTCACCACCTGTTCCTGCATGGTTATTTGACCCAAGGTACATCTTCACAAATGGAAGAGAAGGGGAATTTTTTTTTGCCAATTCACCTTTTCCCATACAGGCCTCTGAAAAAGTGTTCCAAGGGGTTGGGGGAATCGTCAGAACAATGTGGAAGATGGTATAGAGCTGTGTGGGAGGGGAGAAGGCAGAATTGGCAAAAATTTCCTCTACCCCTTTTCAGTTAGTGGAAGCCTCAGCTAGGCTAACCATTTGTCCATAAACGGAAGAGCACATCTAGATACAAGATACAACAGTTAAGCTTCCAGGGCCTTCATTTCTTTTTCTTCTGGGTACTAAGGAAGAAGTAAGATATTTACACAGCATATAAAAGCACACTTTACTACCTTCATTTACCAGGCAAACAGGCTAAATTAGATCTCAATCCATTTAGGGAATTGAGTACTTTTCTGTTTCAGTTTTCTTGAGACAACCCATACTAATATATACACTGCCCAATAAACAAACATTCTACAGTGATATCTGCACGAGCATTCTGCAATTAATAAAATTCTGCAACTTGTATAAAATGTGTGAATGAATAAAACTTGCACAAGTTTCCACAGTGAATAAAAATGACAATTACATAATTGTATACTATTCTGCTATCATGGGGAGAGGGAAGGAACCTGCAGAGCAATGATACACTACCGAGTTGTTGTTATCTGCAATTATATCCCACCTTTTTCTCCAAAGAGCTCAAGGTGGTAGACATGCTTCTCCCCCTCCTCATTTAATTCCCACAACAACCCTGTGAGGTAGGATAGGCTAAGAGGCAGTGACTGACCCAAGGTCATCCAGTGAACATCACAGCTGAGAGGGGTCCTAGTCAGGTGCTCTAACCACTACACCACACTGGTTCCTATTAGAGATTATGTACATTAACAGAGCACTTCTAAGAACAAGTCTACTTCTACATATGCTCCATTAAGTTCAATGGGACATACTCACAGCTAAATGAGTATGGTACTGCAGCCTAAATGTTCTGTGTAGCCAGATATTCAAATGACACCTACATTTTCACTGTAAAGAACAATATCCAAGCACTGAGGAACTTCTGAGTGACTCCCAGTTCCCATTGGATCTTTTGCTTTTCACTTCACAGATATATTGTGAGCTCTCACATTTGCACTTTGAAAACATTAACTCTCTCCACTCAGCTGGGTCAGAAGACGTCAGCATTTATTATGTTTTCAAACTTTCTAAATTTCTTGGCCCACTCCAGTTCTAGATTTTAAGCAGCTAAAATTATTATTTTGAGCATACGGGTTGACTAGCCTCTTGACCACTCCTAGCTGGCAAGAGCACTTAGTTGATAATTTGCATAGTGAACAAGTCCTATTTTATGTCAACTAGATACCTTATATAGCCCTGGTTCTCCAGCTAAGGATGGAAGGCTACAACTAATCTGTTGTGGTCCTTGGCCTTGAAAAAGTTATGTACTCTTGCAACAGCATGTCCCAGATATGAAACTACCAGCATCAGAAGTGGACTCCCTGGCTACAATAAACTTACAGAAATAAAAGATTGTGAAACAGGAGTTACCACCACAACAATCACTGTCATAATTATTTATTTCTATGGTGATTTTAGCATGTAACAGTCTTTACAATCCTCATTATCTAATTCTTTACAGAGCAACTAACTGTCAGATGAATAATTAAAATGATAAGTCTACAGATGAAGGACAACAGCTTTCTAGAACAGGACACTGAGATCCAGCGCCGAGGGCCTTCTGGCGGTTCCCTCATTGCGAGAAGTGAGGCTACAGGGAACCAGACAGAGGGCCTTCTCGGTAGTGGCGCCCGCCCTGTGGAACGCCCTCCCATCAGATGTCAAAGAGATAAGTAATTACCTGACATTCAGAAGACATCTTAAGGCAGCCCTGTTCAGGGAAGTTTTTAATATGTAACGCTGTACTGTTTTTAACACTGATTGGGAGCCGCCCAGAGTGGCTGGGGAAACTCAGCCAGATGGGCGGGGTATAAATAATAAATTATTATTATTATTATTTGGAAAACATCTTTCAAATTGGGCACTAAAACCTATTTAAGGAACTAGAATTTAATTTTTCAACATAAATTAAGGACAGGGACAGAAAACAAGATGACACAATTCTCATGCTTTGACAAAGCTACATGGCTTTGGAGCTGATTCTTCCCCCCCCCCCCAAAAAAAAAGAAGAGCCACCAAATTGGTCATTTATGACAAGCTCCATAAGGAGTGCTGCTGCTGCTGGGCAGAGGGCTCAGTTTTCTTTTTGTGTTTTTTTTAATTGCTTTTATTTTTTTATCTATGTCATTTTAAATTGTGATTGATATTAATGCTGTATTCTTAGTTTTAGATTTTATGATTCATGTGGAAATTGTTTTCCATCTGGTTGTGTAATTTTTGATGTGCTTTATTTATTGTTTATGACTTTGTTATGTTGGTAATTAAATTTTGTCATGTTGTAAGCCGCCTTGAGCATTATTTTATCTATGGAAAGGCGGCATACAAATAAAATAATGAATGAATTTATGAGCACTACTTCACTGGGTTAGTTCAGAAATGAGAAGCGAAATCTAGATGTGCAAGGGAACAGAGAAACACCAAGAACATGCTTCATTCACTTAGTGCCAAGATCAGCCAAACCATGATCTGGCACTAAGTGAATGAAGTTTGTGATGTTTCTACTCTAAGTCATCCAGAGAATGTATTTGAATAGTGGTGTATAAATTTAATTAAAACTGCTACATAAACAAGCTTCAGACTGATATACTGCTACATCCCCTCCCCTCCTCCAACATGGATACAGTTTGTTATTTCATTTGAACTGGGACAAAATGTACTTAGTTTAAACTTTTAAGTTTATGGTTTGTCCAAACAACCCAACTTCAAATACTTCCACCCACTCACTGCATTACAATGCTCAACTTTTACTAGCTACTGGGATAAACTTTTCAGATATTTATATTGCTTATAAAACAAATATATTTTGTTTTGTTAAGTTTTGTTTACTAAATGGAAATCAAGCAAACATGTTACGGGGAACCCACAACTTAAGCAGGGTGGGGGTTATGTTCCGCAGATTGTGCCTAAAGCCAAAACCATGTACAGTGGTGCCTCGCAAGACGAAATTAATCCGTTCCGCGAGTCTCTTCGTCTTGCGGTTTTTTCGTCTTGCGAAGCACGGCTATTAGCGGCTTAGCGGCTATTAACGGCTTAGCGGCTTAGTGGCTTTAAGAAAACAAGGA
Source organism: Podarcis raffonei (assembly GCF_027172205.1). Taxonomy (NCBI): domain Eukaryota; kingdom Metazoa; phylum Chordata; class Lepidosauria; order Squamata; family Lacertidae; genus Podarcis; species Podarcis raffonei. Next base: position 30,027,488 of record NC_070609.1, read on the forward strand.
AACAAAGGAACAAAGGAAACAAACTCGCAAGAACTTGCAAGACGTTTCGTCTTGCGAAGCAAGCCCATAGGGAAAATCGTCTAGCGAAGCGACGCAAAAACCGGAAAACCCTTTCGTCTTGCGAGGCATTTGTCTTGCGGGGCACCACTGTATAGTCAAAACCCATTGGGTTAAATGGTGGGTGGATCTGCCAATATGATTTTTCCTGGTACCCCACCCCCTTTCTAATCTTGTTACTTTTTTGCCGCACACACAAAGCTGAATGCCCACAAGTTAAATGCGTATAGGACAATGGAAAAAATCTAATTCAAATTTTCCCAGAAAACCCCCATTAATCATGGGGAAATGGGCTGAAGGCTGGAACCTAAATCCCTATACAGTGACTGCATCTTACGTGATGGATAGGTTCTGGACAGAGCGAACATACACAAAATTGCTATAGTCAAGAACCTTGGACTCCTCAGAATCACCACATTCCATCCCAGGTGGGGCCCTGGAAAATCACCTCCCTCTTCTCCTAGCTCTAAATGCTCGCTGCAGGGTTGGTTCTGACACCACTTTCCTCACTGCTAGCGGGTCAGCTGGCAGCACAGCCTCTTGACTAGAGAGCAACCGCAACAATGCCGCCACTTCTCCACTCCGCTCAGTGATGTTCCTTGCAGAAAAATGGCTAGACACTGTTTTAAAAGAGGAACTTTTTTCCTTGGTTCCCTACTTGAGGGGTCTTTCCCCCATAAACCCAGAGGCTGAAGCCAAGAATATGAAGCTGAATCTGCGTAAGTAAAATGTGTGTAAGATGTAGAGGAATTTCAGTTCTCACCAAGTCTACTATGAAACTTCATTTATAGTAGAAAAAGAAACCCGCACAATTAATATCCATTTGAACTAACAACCCATATCCTAAACATAATGCATAAAAGTTGCAGTTATACTGTAATTTACATCCACAGTAAGGTGGTTAGAATTACAGCCAAGAACACCCCAATCTAATCCTGACCTCTTTATACACAGGGGCACAAGAAAAATTTGTAATAATTATAAGAAATTTTCCATTTTAAGAAGTTGCTTCTATCCAGGCATGCTATCATCCCAATAATCAATCAAGTACTGTAAGTTTTTCCCGCCTTGGGAGCTGACAAAATATTAAACTGCATCTGGAAAATATTTATTATGTGCTGCATTAATTAAAAGATATGCCATTCAACAGTTAGTGGTACAAAACATCTAAGTGTTTTTAAATTTAAGTAAACGACTGCAATACAACAGTTACCTGGGAATAAATATAATTCAGTCGGACTAAGTTCCAATCAAAAATGCACAAGATGTGACTGTAAATATATTGACTTGGATACTAAGGTTGCAGTTCTTTACTCGTTTATCTGGAAGTAAGTGCCCTTGAACTCAACTTCTGATTAGGCACCCACCACAGAATTTTACCACAAGTTGTTTTTCTGCTTTTATTAGGGAATGAAATTTCCACTGATTTCTCCTTCAGTTTGCAGCCCCCTGCATCATTTCCATGGGTCCCCAACAGTCAGGAACAGACTTGGGGGGGGGATAAGGAAAGCCCCATTCATGGAACTCTATTCCATTTGTTAGAGAAGTTAGGATCTAATCCATTATGGCCCCATCAGAAATTGCATGGGGGAAAAGCAACTCACACACATAACCAGCATCCTCTCCTTCATCCAAGATGCACATCAGCAGGCATGCCATCTGTTCTATATAGCAAATGCCACCCATTCTATGTCATGACATCATAAAACATGAGTGAGGCTGCAGCAAAATTATGGTTAAAAAAACATGCAGCTTGACCAGCAAGAGGGAAAATTTAAAACAGGTTGCTCATCTATAAGATATAGAGTTGCTTGCATATTAGCCCATTTCTCTGCAATTACTATCCTTCATTTGCTGCAGAGAATCCAGTGATCATTGCCAAACCATATCATTCTGCTGTTTTCTGACAAGGTTTGGGGATATCCCATCTTTCTGTATGAGTTTTCCTACGTATCCTGGGCCCAGTGCTACAGATGCTCCACTATACAGTTCCTTCCTCCTTAGCTGAACTTTGGGATTAAACAAAATAAAGTACAAGAGCAATAAAGTACAACACTTTTATTATTTTGATACAAGCACAAATATTTGAATAAAAAACAAATGAATGCGCCAACAACAGGCCTGCTCAAGCTGCAAGCAGGAAACAGCTAACTGGATAGCAAACGGAGGAGAAAGGCTAATCAAAAGGCCAGTTCATAATGCCCATGACCAGAATGCAGCCCCTCAAAAAATCCCAACTGAAGAGCCAGGATGAGGAGAAGCAAGATTTTTGATGAATGAGACTTACTTATGAATAAATGAGTTAGGATCCTGTCTGGGGGGATGCGTACTGGAGAACTGTGGAAATAATCTTTTTCTATACTCATTGGTGGTACCAATCTTCCAAAGCAACTTTGTAGGAAGCAAGTAGTTTTGGATTAAGAAGATTCACAATTATGAATAACTTTACTACTGACAACAATGATACTGATGCCCTTGACCAATACTGAATTTTCCTTGTCTTCTAAACTAATTTTAAGATAATTTTCCATTGTTGTGTATCAGACTTGTGTTTGACCCTTCCAGATGCATATATTGACATTTTCTTTCAGTTTCTCTATAAAACTTAAAGATGCATGCAATTTCTAAAATAGCAATTACAGCTACAAGCATGGCTTTGAATCAAAACTGGAAAATATTTGAATTCCTAGTAGCCTCCATATAATATTTTGTGATCAGCCCTTAGAAAGCATTTAAATATGTACCCTCCAGCATCAGATTATTAAGCATCTGAATGAATGGCCTAGGGTTTTTTTGGTCTCTGTGTTTAACACCAGTTCTTACTTAGAATGTAATAAATATAGCAGCATCCCAGACCCAGTTGATAAGCTTTCATATCAAACTGAATGCAAACCACCAAATACATGATAAACCTTCTGTTTTTCTATCTAAAAGCCTGGGGAAACCATGGTTGTCAAGCATTCAGTAAGTCTTAATGTAAGTTGGTTGGCTGTGTTCAGGTCACACATTACAAAGGCTTGCTCTCAAGGCTATTTCATTTATGGGTCACAAAGGAAAAATGAAAACAACACTAGTGATCAAGCTTGTTCCGAATGACACTGATAAAGCTTCTAAAGGTTAGTGCAACTAATACAACCTTACATCTGAAGCATCTTTTCACACAAGAAAAGTTGCCTTATCCAGTTTACAAGACTTTATCCTTTATGAAACCCTAGCATTAACCACTAGTACAAAATCCCCACCATCAGGAGTACTTTGCCATTTGTAATCCACATCTTGACTAACAACCCCCAAAGCCACCATCTTGGTGCCTAAATTTCATCTTTTTCACCCTTATAATCATGATCCTCCAGTTCCCTAACCCACCTATTACACTTTATTCATGCTTTCCCTCACCCTCCCAACAGACATATACCATTACCAGCCTTGACACCCATTAATATTCCAAAGATTCAAGAAGTACCCACCCATCCCCTTTCCACAGTACTGTATTCACCCCAGGTGCCTCACCCTTGACACCCTAATCTTTCAACTCACAATCTCCTGCTCACTGTAGTCATCAATGGACCAGTTAACTCCCCAACATTTCTTAGCCCCCCCAAAAAATATGTCCCATCATCCCAACAGCCACTTCAAACTCATAACTCCCCGTACAACCAACTTGACTCCCACCATTTCTAAGACCATGCACCCCCACCCCCAACATCCTTGGCAACCGTTATCTTTCCGGCTCCCCAACAGGTGCGCTTATCTGACTCCTGGGTCCCGCCCACTGCAGCCTAAGCCCCGCCCATTCACTCACGGGCGCGCGGTCCTGGCCCCTCCTCTTTGGCCGCCGCCATATTGGGGGGGGCGCTGCCTCAGAGGAGGGGAGGAGAAGTTATTGTTTTTTCCTCACCCCTTGGCTGAGGTGGTTGGGGGGCAGGCGCTGTAACCTCAGGGGGCGCTCCAAGGGATGGATATCCAGCGGCCGTGAGGAGGCGAGCAAAGGCGGAGAGTAAGAAGCGCCTCCCTCTGGAACTCACGGAAGGGGGGGGTCCTTCTCCGTCAAAATAATAATAGTAATAACAATAATTAAAAAAAACACACAACAATTGTGGTGACGGCCGGACTCAACCCTCCAGGCCCCGCGAGCCCCTTAAAGCTGCAAAGACCTGCCCAACCAGCGAGGGGTGGGGAGTACTTCACTGCGCATGAGTCCAGCGCACGCGCACGCCTGCCGGCCTGAAGCCCTGCCTTCTTTTCCCCCTTCTCCTCCTCCTTTTCCCCACCCCTTCACGCATGTGCGTTGGGGAGTCTCTCTGCTCGCTCGTAGGGAGAAATGGAATTAGAACGGGTCCAGGAATGGCGCCCTCTTAAAGGGCCACGCACCAATTTCGGGTCGGGGGCGGTTGAGATAGCTCAAAACCAAGCAAAAGGGATAATAAGAAAACGTGTGCAAAAGGTAGAAAGGTTAAAAAAATCTTTAAAATATGAGGTGAGCTGCTTGAGGAACTCTTAGAAGGAGCAGTGCTCCATTTCCACAGCACATAAGGTCCCCAATGCCTCAGTGCTCACACCTCAAAGTGTGCAAAGGTGTGGCTCATGCTATGGTTGCTTCTACAGCCATTATTTTTGAGCACAGTTTTCTTTTTTGATAAAAGACTTTTTTCAAACTATTTAAAAAATAGTTCTGCTAAATTTATTCTAAGATTCAAAAACCTCAGATGTGAATCTCGTTGTTACATAGTTCCATTGTACGTAGAAAACCGTTACCAAACACCAATAAAAAAGAATGCTGGAAACTATTTTTAAATCTGTCATGGTGTAAGCTGCCTTAATGGTGGGATAGAAATATTTTTAATAAAATATTAAGAAAAACAAGACAACTCAAGGATGGATAAATGACTGACAAGATCACATCATTAACCGATCAGACAAATACCACACATTTGTTACAAAATCCATTGTCTTTCAAAGGGTAAATTTAACAAAATTCCTGTAAAAACACTTAAGTAAATATAAAGTTATTGGTCAGTATTCAACTAAATTTTGCTCAGAGCAGATCCATTAACCCACAACCCTGAGATTGAGATTATGAGTCTCATGCTCAACTAAGTCATTCCAACTGCAGTGAAGACACCAACCCAGTATGTGGCAGCTGTGGAAAAGGCCAATTCTATGCTGGTGATTATAAACATAAAATACATTATAGAGTTAGCAAGACAGCCATAGCAGAGAGAGAGAAATCATATACCCGGTACATGTGCACAATTTTTAAATGAAAATGTAATAAAACCCAAAAACAATCAGAAATAGACCATTTTGATTCAGAACTCATATCTCCCTTTAATAATAATGACCTAGTTTTGAGGGCTATCACAAGGAACTTGGCTATATTTTTAGTTACCTTAGGGTTGGAATCGGCCGTTAAAATTTAAACATAGAATTCAAATGCCTTACACATAAATGAAATATGCTGGGGGGAAAGAACAGGCCAATCATATGCATACTTATTTGGAAGTATGCCCTCCTTACAAATTCACATGACTTACTTCTAAGCAAGTGTCCATAGGATAGAAACTTAAGATCCAGTTTCTCCATAAAAGTACATCAGGACAGAAGATAGCACATTGTTGTTATGGCATCTTGTCTGTCTCTTTTTGTACCTACTGTATAACCGTTCAAGTTAGTCCACAAGCATATTTCCCACAAACCTTGCTCACCTGTCCATCAGCTGGCACTACTGCGTGTGATTCAATCCCCTTCCACCCCCAAAAATAAACTTTGACAGATGGGCACAACCTAATATCAGTAGGATGTCAAATATTGACAGGTGAGTGGCCCCATCCACTATATCAAAGTTGATCTGCAGTGGAAGGTAAATACCTGCCCCAATGGGGCAAAATATTTCCCCACACCTATTTATATATATTGCCTGAGGTGTCAAATAACTGCTTAGGTTTGATATGAGGTGCTTCTGCTTATGAAATCTTCTATATGCCCCTGAAAAGGCAGAGATACCTTGTGAATTCAGGGCCTATTCATTTTATGTTTTGTTTATATTTACATTTTAAGTGCTTAAATTCAACCTGGGAATATGATTGGGGATGGCAGTAATAGAAATATATGTAATAAATAATTACCCTTGAGGCAACCTCCATCAGTTCAGGTAGAGAGAATCTCAGCATACCAACATTTCTTGCAATCTCTCCCTAACATCAAAACATCAGGTTAAAAACAGATTTTATTGCTGGCCATAGACACACACGACTGAATGCTAAACAGGACATCTGTTAAATATTCAGATTTCTTTTCTATATTTACAAAGAGCAGTTGGTAAGTATGAAAAAAGCTGCAACAATATTACAAAATAAAGAATCCTACAAAATAAATAAGGTGTCTTTAAGAAGACCAACTTCTGCTGGACAAGGGCTACGCCAGTTTCCTCTTTGGTTCAATGTGACAGATTGCTGGGGGGGAGGAAGGGGGATGAGTTGCTGCCACAGCCATTGGGAATGTGTGTGGTGGGGGGCGAGGAGCACTTTCCTGACGGCCTAGAAGGGGAGGGTGGCAGAAAGAGCAATCCGTTCAGCCATGTATCATTCCACATCCTCTGTGCAGAGCCCAGTGAGGAAGGGAATTGAAGCAGGGAGAGGCAAGAGTTCAGTCTGCAGGGGAGGGGGCAATCCCCATTACCATGGCACTGGTGATGTCATTGGGATGCACTCTGCAGAGGACAAAAGGCTCGCAAGGGAGCTGAAATCACACTGATTATTTTGCTCATTTGGATCTTTCCTTATGCTGAAGCCAGTGTGCCTTGCATCATCTGTGCCTCTGAATCTTTCTCTCTCCCCTGCTTGCCCCCAACTCTCACACAGGCCTGGTTGTAAAACAATGTCACTCATGTTCAATTTGCATGCATTCAGCAGCCTCAGATGTGCACTCACTGGAGAGTTTCTACGAACACACCATAAAACACCTTAATTTATTTAAAAATATGTATATGCCACCTATTTTGAAACACCTTGAGGCAGTTTGCAATAAAATCCATTTTAAATAATACGACATCAATGAAACAAACCCAGCAGCATTAACAGCAACAGTGCTGACAAATGGCTGGCATACAGAACTGGGGAAGGAGTCATTAAAAAGGTACAGTTTCAGTGTGCATTGAATCTGCTTGGCATCCAACATGTTAGTGTGCTTCTAGATGGAAGAGTTTACAGAAGTCAGGATACCTTTAGCAACCCACCAGCCACACCTGAATAAGGTTGTTGTTGTTGTTGTTAAGTCTTTCATCAAAAGGCGTATATACGGTAAATAGTTAAAGCATAAACAATATTATATGAGCTAGGTGCAGAATAGAACCATATAAAAAATAATGGCTCTGTACTTATAGGAATAATCTGCCTGAAGAAATTCAAACAAGGAGGACCCACCCCCCAGATTATATTTTTACATTATTTTAATTAGATTTTCAATTATGCATTTAATATAAATATATATATATAAACAGACAAAGGAAAGAGTGCAAATATAACCCAAACATGGGATGGATATGAAGCTTACTGATGTACAATTCTGAGGGGGGAAAAAATCCATCTACAATGGATTTGGCTGTGGCTCCCATCTGGTGGAATGCTCTGCCACAAGAGATTAGGGCCCTGCGGGACTTGACATCTTTCCGCAGGGCCTGCAAGACAGAGCTGTTCCGCCAAGTCTTTGGCCAGGGCACAGCCTGACTCCCTCCCTTGGCAATCTACCCAATGGTTGCCATCAACTTGATTTGAAGTAATTTTTTAAATGAAATGATTTTAAACTGTTGTCTTATTTTATTGTTGTTAGCCGCCCTGAGCCCAGCTTCAGCTGAGGAGGGCAGGATATAAATAAACATTTATTATTATTACAATGAGACAAGCATAGAAAAGTCTTACGACATACAGGACATAAGACGTATACTGTATAGGACTGCATATCTGATGTACTGGGATACAAAAGAAGTTCTACCAAATAGCACTGAACAACTGTTATTTCTTTTTCTCTTGTAAGAGGTGTATGTTATGGGTAATTTTTTCAGGCACAGCAATAGGCCAAATATTGCTGTATCAGGCTTGGAGAATCAAGCGTTTTGTTTCAAAGTCTTAAATTGTTTAGCTGTATTTTGTTGGGCTGCAATTAATAGAAATAATAAAAGTGGTTTAGATTGAATATATTTGCTTGGCCCATAGAACACTGATAATAAGAACAGTTTGGGTACAAAAGCAGTGGGTTCCTTTCCTATCCTAAAAAGTTCGTTGTGGACTGGGACCCAACATGTGGAGGCATTGCCACCAAAGGCAGAAGTATGTTCCTTAATAGCACATCACCTCCACCAGTTAAGGATTGTAGCAGACGTGATATGAGCTAATTGTGCTGGGGTTCTGTAACAAGATCCCAGGGCAGTGTGACTCATGAAGGATGGTCTCTCGGTGGTTTGGTCTACAGGCTCTGAGGTGCACATAGCCCTTTCAACAAGGTACACAGGCTTCCTCCAGACACTTGCTTTATTGTGCATTCATTATGATCTGTGTATTGGGGCACTGTTGGGGTGATTACATATGATCCTTTTTTCAGTACTGTTATCAAAATTTTAAGGTCTCAAATATAGAATATTCATAAATGCACACATATCTATGAACCATGTGTCTGAAATAGTATGGGAGAGCAATCCTGAAGCCATTTTGACTCCCAATGACCTCAAATATTCCTCTGCAGTAAGGGAGGCAAATGGCGAAAGCCTTCCCATTATCTTGCAAATCCTCTTAAGGGCTTATTTGTGTATGAATAGGGTGAGGCTGTGACATGGATTCAGGAACTAAAGTATTAACAATCACAAAAGAATGGCCAGACTGCCCAGGTAATGCAGTCAGTGACCATTATCAGGTATCCTGGCAGGCAGGATTTCTGCTGTAGAATGCCTCCTTCTGTGATGTATGTATGATGTTTTTGGGGGTGGTCTTGGGCTACAGGGTGGGCAATTTCAAAGGTCTATATAAGAGCTTGTGCACCGTTGTTCAGGGTTCTCCTCCCTCTTGTGTGTGGTGAGTGGGGACCCTGTTGCAACAGTTCCTTTAATAAAGATCAGGCTTACTAGCTGCTTTGCTTCTCAATATACTCTAGTTGGCCTCCGTTATTTTCTCCTACCGATAGGACTCTATACAGGCTCTGGAATACCCCATAAGGGAAAGGGAGCAGTTTAACAATGTCCTCTCACTCTTTAGGTGGCAGGGTGCCTTATTTTGCTTACATGTGTCATCATCTTTTATTTTTTATTTAAATAATTATTATCACTATGACTATGGGCCTCAAAACCTGGATGTGGCCTGGACTTCTTTGGACCTTTGAGGGGGGCCTGTTCATTATCCACTGTGCTCCGACAGAAAGCCCTTCTGATCCACTTATTTTTGCAGCCTTTTTACTGAGTTTTACTCTCTTCCTCCTGATTTGGGTGGTTGTTGTGCTCTGCATTTGGATATTAGTTTTATTATTTCTGTCTTTCACTGCTGGTTTTATTGTTGTGGTTGTTGTCTATTGCATTTGAATTGGAAGTCACTCTGTAAGAATTTTACCCTTAAAGATGGTCTAAACATTTTTTCAGTAAGTAAATGCACACTCATTTAAAAAGTGGGGGGAAGAGCCAATGGGATGTGGTGATTTGGACTGTTGGACTGGAGTTCACACTGCCACTCAGCAATGAAACTCACAAACTGCATACACATTAACAGAAATGGAGATGATTGAAAGATGAGATACTGTGCATCGTGTAACATAAAACATATTAATTCTAATCCATTACATTGTTTCAACATATTGTAAATCTGTAAATTTTGATGTAACTTACTTTAAACATTCAGGAAGGCTGTGTGTGTGTGTGTGTGTGTGAGAGAGAGAGAGAGAGAGAGAGAGAGAGAGAGAGAGGGAGAGAGAGAGAGAGAGAGAGAGAGAGAGAGAGAGAGAGAGAGAGAGACTAGTATCTATTAAATACATCACTGAGAGGCAGCGTCTCTTTTGTATAAGGATCTGGCTTCATTTGCTAAGAAATAATTCTGCAGCTGCCAGGCCTTCTGTTCACTAAACTGCATGACAGGCGTGGGGTGGTGAGGAGTTGCTGGGTGAAACATTAGACCCTTTGGAATTCAGCTTCCTTCTTTTGTCCCACCCACTGGTAGACACTTCCTGGACTTCCTCCATCTGGGGAGAGGGTGGGAGGAGGAGAGCAGCTGCTGATCTATTTCAAAATGAAGGGTTTTTGTGGGAGGATAATGTTCATTTTAACCCCCAATCTGAGACGGTGTGCATGTTAGAGGCAGTTTGAAGCTAAACCCTGCACAGGTTAATTGCTGGCCCCCACCAGATTGGTGTGTTGTTTCACGAGTGTATTCCACAACGTGCAATTGGCACAATAATAGTACTGTATGCTAGTGGCGGACTGGCCGCACATCATTCAGTGTTATGTTGTTCTGCAATACTTCTCTAATTTAGCCACAATCTAGCACAACAAAAGTTTGGGGTGGGGGAGGCCTGGAACATTTGTCATATGAAAAGTTCCAGGATTTCTGCAGGAAGCTACAGGACATGCACCTATTAGAAATTAAGCAGTATGTACAGCACATCCTGAAACATTTGCAAACAGTTCAGTGGTACCTCGGGTTACATACGGTTCAGGTTACATATGCTTCAGGTTACAGACTCTGCTAACCCAGAAATAGTACCTCGGGTTAATAACTTTGCTTCAGGATGAGAACAGAAATTGTGCTCTGGCGGCGCGGCAGCAGCGGAAGGCCCCATTAGCTAAAGTGGTGCTTCAAGAACAGTTTCAGGTTAAGAACAGACCTCAGGAACGAATTAAGTTCTTAACCCAAGGTACCACTGTGCTGTTATTTTCAAGGACTGAGTTGTGTCTCCTCCCCTGACAACCCCAAGCGTTCTTTCGCAGGTCTGGATCTCAAGGGGATCTTCAGCACTTGTTCCCTGCCTTCTCCTTAAGGTCCTTGACCTATGGGTGTCTGGTTCAACCTCTGAGGACTCCTTGTCTGGCACCGGGTCAGAAACTGGGCATGACAACTGCTGGATTGGATGGAGTGGGGGTGTCTGGTGTGCTGCATGTGGTGATGCAGCAGGGAGGGATACAGTGGTGGACCGGGAGTCTCAAATTTCAGTGGCACCCTGTGCAATGCCAAAACTCAGCACCCCCTCCTTGCCTCCCGCCTATTTTACATAATAGTTGTGGTGCCTGGAGTCTCTGCCTCTGAGGGGAGTCTTCCATAGACATAAAGGTAAAGGGACCCCTGACCATTAGGTCCAGTCGTGACCGACTCTGGGGTTGCGGCGCTCATCTCGCTTTATTGGCTGAAGGAGCCGGCATACAGCTTCCGGGTCATGTGGCCAGCATGACTTAGCCGCTTCTGGTGAACCAGAGCAGCGCACGGAAACGCCGTTTACCTTCCCACCGGAGCAGTACCTATTTATCTACTTGCACTTTGATGTGCTTTGGAACGGCTAGGTTGGCAGGAGCAGGGACCGAGCAACGGGAACTCACCCCATCGTGGGGATTCGAACCGCCAACCTTCTGATCGGCAAGTCCTAGGCTCTGTGGTTTAACCCACAGCGCCATAGCCAGGATTTATGTTGGGGAGGGCAGGACACCCACTTGTCATCATACTCTGGCTCTGTCTGGCAGATTCGGAATGAAACAGTTGTTTTGAATTATTTTCTTTTGATCCAAATGTTCAGAAAAATCTTTAAAACCTTTCTACAATTTATACTTTTATTTAAGTATTTTATTTATTTACTTTATTTAGAGGAGGCAAGAGCCCCCCTGGCTATGCCCATGGTGTCCTTACCCCTGGTTGATGGGCTGTGCTAGGATTTCCAGGAATGCAGTTTTTTTAATTGTCAGTCTGAGTTATACCCATGAGTCCCTGCCAGACCTGTGTACCTGGAGCCTGTGAGGTTTAAGATCGGATAGAGGAGACTGCTGAACCACTCTCACAAGTGTTGTGTTGTTGTTGTTTTTTGTAAGCCAATGGTGACATTTGGCCTGTTAAGTTCTCATAAGCATCTAAAAATGAGAAAGGTTGCCATAGGGATAGCTAAGTGATAGTGCTCTCAGGAAGGCATTTTCCCCACCCCCTCAACTGGCTGGATGCCAGGTCATACTAGAATGGAAAATACTAGGCCAAGCTATGGGTGGCGGTGGCGTGCAGCTGTGTATGAAAGAGTTGTGTGTGTAAATATGACTGATGCTGGAAGCTGGAGAGAGAGAGACATGTCTGCTCTGACTTGGGGCTTCCATAGAACCCTAATAGAGAAGCAAGATCTCAGCAATGCTCAGGCTGTACAGAGAAGCAATGCTCAGGCTGTACAGTATATATGTATAAATTAAACCATATGTCCTAAATGCACCACTCTCTCTAAATGCACCTTGGACCTTCATTCCAAGGTAACTGAACTCTGGGAAAGAACTGGAGCCCCTGGAGTCTCACTGCTCACAGATTGGGGTGCCATGTAACATACCCTCCAACATTTCAACGATGAAAACAGGGACGTCGCATTCCATAATGATAATTTTACTATTTATACCCCACACATCTTACTGGGTTGCCCTAGCCACTCTGGGCAGTTTCCAATATTTATAAAAAGATAATAAAACATTAAATACTAAAAGAACTTCCCTATACAGGATTGCCTTCAGATGGCTTGGGGGTCAGATAACTCCATATCCTCCAATATTTCTCCATTGAAAATAGGGACATCCTAAGGAAAAGTGAGACATTCTGGGATCAAATCAGAAACTGGGATGGCTTCTCTAAATCAGGGACGTCTGTGGAAAATAGGGACACTTGGAGGGTCTAATGTAACAATATTTTCTGGTTGTGTGTTCTCTACTTGCATCCCCAGACAGAACATGCATTGACTATGGTGGCTGTTATTCTGGTACAGTGGTACCTCGGGTTAAGTACTTAATTCATTCTGGAGGTCTGTTCTTATCCTGAAACTGTTCTTAACCTGAAGCACCACTTTAGCTAATGGGGCCTCCCGCTGCCGCTGCGCCGCTGCTGCGCGATTTCTGTTCTTATCCTGAAGCAAAGTTCTTAACCCAATGTAATATTTCTGGGTTAGAGGAGTATGTAACCTGAAGCGTATATAACCTGAAGCGTATGTAACCACTGAAGCGTACAGGTACCACTGTATAGCCAGAAGGTTGGTGGTTTGAGGCCACCCAGGATTTCTGCATTGCAGGGGGTTGGACTAGATGACCCTTGGGTCCCTTTTAACTCTACAATTCTATTATTGCTTTTCCCAAAGTGGTTTGGTGATTACTTCCAATTCTCTTTTGCCTTACAAGGGACTACCTCAGAAATGTCACTGCAACAGCCTTCTGGAGAACATTTAAAATATTAACAATATTGACAATAAAGGTATTATTATTATTATTATTATTATTATTATTATTATTATTATTATTATTAACTGCAGCACAAACAACAGGTCATGGCAAACAAAAGAGCAGAGAGACATCACCACTCTGGAGGGGCCCATAATCTCAAGGGGCGTTGGTTCACGATCTCAGCTTTAAAGTTATTAAAAGTATCGCTTTCACCCATATCAACCTTCCTGTACCTTAGGATTGACAACAGAGATCCTCCTGATGTTCCCACTTTCAAGAGCAGTCAGACTGGTGGGTTCAAGGGGGAGGGCATTTTCTACAGAAGCCCCATGTCTTTGCAAAATAGCTAAGCAGGTATTAGAAGTCACCCCAGAAGAAAACGCAATTTGAAAAAAGAGACAATGCACATATTTTTGTAAACTAAGAAATCATATATATATATATATATATATATATATATATATATATATATAAAAACCCACCCCAGAACTGGCCCTACTGGACATCTTCTGATATAATAATGCCCACTCACATTATAGAGAGCTTATAACCCACCTACTCTCAGCAGCCAGAAGCATCATAGCCAGACACTGGAGAGACCTGTCAGAAGTAAACATGGACCAATGCTATCTAGTAGTATGGGAAACAGCCTTACTAGAAAAGCTAAACAATAAACTGAAACTGACACAGGGACAAATAGAAGAAGATGCCTTCACTCTGGTATGGTTTCCCTTTATCACATACATAGCCCAACAAGACAACAGTAATCCAGCAACAGCATTCAAATCAATATGGCTAACTTGATCCAAAAATCCACCCCCTCACACACAAACAAATTTCACTACAGCCATGGGAACCCTCAAGGACTCTACAGGCTCTGGAATACCCCATAAGGGAAAGGGAGCAGTTTTTTCTTATAACACTCCTAAGGACACAGGGCTGGGAAGCAGCAAATGGGTCATGGAGCCCTACTGGGGAAAGGTGTGATGGACCCCATTCTCCTTTGGATGTCTGAGTGCTGTCTGGGTTTATTAAAATCAATAACTGAACTGTTACTGAGCTGATGAGTCTCTCTTCACAAAAGTATCACTGCAATTTACAATCTATTAATAAAAACTAAACGTTTTGAAAATACAAAAAGCAGCTAAATCTAAGGGATTCTTTTTTAAAATAATGCAAATAAGCACCCAAAGCTGAGACCTTAAAAAACTGTTGAAACAAAAATGTTGTTGATTTAGGCTGGAAACTACAAACAGTTGGGTGCCTGTTGTATTTGTTCCATAAAACAAGGGCAGCCACACTGGAAGCTCTGCTCTGACCTGCTGTGGAGTGTTGGTTTTCTGATATTTTTAGGGACTTCAAGGAAAGAAATACTCTCCTACAAGACACAGTAACTAATGGGCATGTAAGGGGTAATATATAAAATATATAATAAACAAACTCATTAAAACGGTGTGAGTTAAAACAGCCATCAAAGCAGTGGCTTCAAGTCAGGGAATCTAGAAAATTCTTGTCTAAACATGTACGTCTTCAAGAGCTGGCAGAATGCCTGTACTGATGGGGAGTCCCATAGTTCAGCAGGGAGAGCAGTCCACAACACGTGAAAAAGTCTGGCTCCTTGTTACCATAAATCCAGTTCCATAACTGGTGGAAATAAATCCCCACCAGCACTCATGATACTCACTTCAGGTATTGTGGCCATTGTCTTTAGGTTAGAGAGGAGAATAGGATGAAAGAAAACAAAGCAGGGGGGAAGGAAGGGGCGCTGCATTGTATGACAGTTTCATTCTGAATTGCCTTGTAATTCTGTACTATAATTCATTTTTTAAATGAAGGTTCAGTGACAAAAACAAAGTCTGGAACTATGCTAGCCAGGAATGACTCTGTCATTGAGTCTGCCAGTGAATAAATAGTAGACTTAATGGATGAGAGCAATCCCACTTTTATCCCTCTCAGCAGCATTTAATCTGACTATTATACATTGCATCAATAGTTTTAAAAAGAAACCAGGTTTCCAAAGTGGTATAATCCATGATGAATCGCCCAGCATTTACATTTACGAGGTAGGAACCACTGGCAAATAGGAACCACTCAGGATAATTAAAAAGTCCCCCCCCCCTTCTTACTGTCTTCTGGCAGTTAGTAAAGTTTAATTATTGCAGGGTAAATAATAATGAAGAGTTGTCTTTAATATGTAAGGCCTGCTTCCTTTTGTATTGTAACAATGTTGTTTTGCAACACCTTGATTTTAATTTGCTGCAAGTTGCCCACTTTAACGTGTAAGTATTAGAAGGGCAGATGGGTCAATATTGAAATAAATAACTGTTGCAAGGAAACCAATAACTGTTGTAAGGAGCATTTACAAACTGCTTTCCCCGCCCCAGAATGGGGAATAGCTGACCATAGCCTCCTGCGGCTGTGCTCTGAGACACCTAGTGGTAGGAACATTTTCTGTCCTTGGCTTATGCAGCCTCACCTCTGAAAAGGACCGTCCATTTTGTTTAAGCGCGGCCATCACCATCAGACTCATTCTGCTGACTGCTAGGACCACTATAATGTCAAATTGGCAATCAAGAGGGGGAAATGCCTCCGGCTTAAGGTCAAAATTCCCACTAGTACAGGGTCAGAACTCACAATCGTTTTGAGGATGCTTAGGAATTGGTAGCGACCAGTGTTTTTTTCTAGAAAAATAGGTTCTGGTACTCACCATGAAGTTGTTACAATTTTTAACAACAAAAAAAAAGAGGTGCTGGCACTGCGTACCATTGAGTACCCCCTTTAAAAAAATCTCTGGTAGTGACCATGCCGGGGGTTTACTTTTGAGCAATGGGGCCTGGTAATTTCACAGCAGGCTTACAATACAAACTTTTGCATGGGTTTGTCAGTTTCTTTCCTTCCCAAAGGTCTCTGGATATTATGATTTTGTGAAAGAGGCAAGCAACTGCAAATGAAATGGTTAACTTTAGAAAATATGATAAATGCTAAAATTTGCTCTTTTACGGTTGTTCTGGTCTTTTTTGCTATTAGCTCCCTTAATTTGAAGCATACAAATACAGTACTTTTTCACCCAAATACAGAAGGGTTGTTGTGTAAGTTTGTTTCAAGCAAAAATGAGTCTTGTTGCATCCTAAATTGATTATGGCAGAAACTTTCCATCACATGCATGAGGTATTACCTTAAATTGTGCACACATGGATTGGCATGCGGTGGGGAACTGCAAGCGGGAACAGCAGAGCAAGTGAAAAAGGACCATGGTAACAGTTTGGTGCTGGACCCACTTTAGCTGTATAGCAGTTTTAAGATTACTGTCATGACTACGTTAACACAGCATTTATGGGAATATAATGGTAACAGTTGCACAGCTATTTATTATACGATGCACGTAATAATGAAACTGGGTTAAACCCATAGCGAACCACGTGGCACCCATAGCCTCCGGCTAGTCTGCAGCAAGGCTCTCTGGTATGCGCACAATCTGAACCTCTCTATTAGTTACATATATTAGTAAGCCACGCCTTCTGCTGACCAAACGACCCAATCAAAGCAGAGAGAAGTTAACGGACGTTGCCCGCCTTCTATCTACCAACTCAAATGCCTATTGTATAATTTCCCTGTCAATCTTTCTTGTATTGCGCCTCACTATTGGTTTAGTGAGTTGCATAGAGGGAGAAGCGGATTTTCCCTCCGCCCTTTTTTCCTGAAATGGAAACAACTTGACAAACTGATTGGTTAACGTACCCATCAATCCGACCAGGGCGATTGTTTATTGGATTGGCAGTGGAGGGGAGAAAGAGAGGCGGAGTTTGCGATTGTACTGCGAGGCTATATAAAGGTGGGACAAAGGCGGCAGCGAGGCCGTTTTTACCTCAGCGCCTGCCGCCATTTTGATCTTGGTCGGACTCCGAGGAGGAGAAAAGAGTCGTGTCGCTGTACGGTACCACCCCAACCGCCACCATTTTTGCCATGTCGAGAGACCGTTTCCGTAGCCGTGGAGGCGGCTTCCATCGGCGCGGAGGCGGCGGAGGCCGAGGCGGCCTCCCGGGGAACCACGACTTCCGTTCTCCGCCGCCGGGCATGGCAGGCGGGATGGGCCAGTCCCGCGGGGGCCACCACCACATTGGCGGTGGTCTTGGAGGCCCCCCGAAGCCGGAGCCTGCCAAGCCACCCAGCTCGGCCTCCACTCCGCCTTCCTCCGCGGCCTCCGTCTCCGTTTCCTCCAGCCCAGCAGCCGCGTCGCCTTCCGTGGGGCCCACCCAGAACCAGGTCGGCCAAGCGCCTCCGGTCTCTTCCTCCGCCCCCACTCCGAACTCGACCTCCGCTCCGGCTGCCTCCGCGGGGCTCCAGAGCGGCGGCCGAGGTGGGGATCAGCCGCCGTCTCAGCAGCAGTCTGCGGCGCCCAGCCAAAGTCCGGTCCAGGGGGGCCCTAAGAAGGGTCCCGGTCAGTCCTCCGGGGGCGGCGGAGGACAAAGTGGCTTAAAGGGCGGACCGGGAGGCCCCCAACAAGGAGGAGGCCCCAAGGGCGGAGGGCCCGGACAGCACCGCGGCGGCGGCGAGAGGCGCGGAGGACAAGGCCAGCATCAACACCAGCACCAGCACCCTTCGCAGCAGCAGCACCAGCACTCGCAGCAGCAGCAGCAACAGCAGGGTGCCGGCGGGGAGAAAATGTCCGATGCGGAGGTGGGTAGATTTGTGGGCCCTTAACAAGCCCTGTCATGACAGGCATTCGGGACAAGATGGCGGCTCATACGGCTCGCTATTCTCTCCTCGCCCTGTGCGGCGTTCCTCGGCGCCATTTTGATTGCTTGAGGTGCGCATGTGCAAGAGGTAGTAGTGTTCGGAGAGGCTCCGCGCGTTTGCTTCGGGGGAGTGGGCGTGGCCATGAGTCGCTGAAAGGGGTGGAGTCGTCAGTGGTGGGATTGAATAGGTAAAACTCCCTCAACTTAAATCTTGTGGTATCTTGGTTTTTTAAAAAAATATGTCCACCGTTATTCACATCTTGTCCCGAAGTTTACTCTGCCCCAAAATTCTTATTCCAGATTTTGCATTCTGTCGTAGCAACAGCAATGGGAAATCTTGCTCTTTAAAGGTGGCGCTTTAAAGCTGTTAATGAAAATAAAGTGACTGGAAGTAGTTTACGGATCTTAAGATGGGGGTGAGAGAGGACAGGCATTTAGCGCTACAATATACTTAACAAATGAAATGATTTGTTTTCTGAGATAGGCGAATACCCATTGTGCCTATTGCAGTTTGACAGTGAAAACACTTTTGAGTGGAGTGGGAAATCATTAACGTCCCAAAGGCTGTGTAGAAGTGTGATGGGTGTGAGTAAAGAGCAAAGGAGAGCTTGCATTATGGTTGCTGATATGCTCTTACTAGTTCTTGAGAAATGTAGGCATTTTAGCCCTACAGTGGTCTGGAATGCTTTTTGTTGAGAGGAATTTTGCTCCAGATGAGGGGCTGGCTCTACTGAGGCTGCTGTAGAAAAGGCAGGAATTTGGCTTGTCATAGAAGTCTGTCTGTACTTGTGTGTATTTATTCTAGCCATGTATTGGTGAACTCTGAAGAACGGTATTAACAGGATTGTTTCAGTAAATGACATTTGAATGGACTGGAGCTTAAGTGCCTGTTTCTGTTTTGGAGGCGCTGTATTCACAGACTTGGGGATAGGGTGGGTTTGATGAGCTACAGTGGCCGTAAAGGGATAAAGCTAGTTTCCAAAGCAGGATTGCAGCATGGTATGACTGTGAAATGTAAGCATTGACTGTAGCACGCTATGCCACTCATAAAACTCCAATTTATGTTCAGTGATAATTCTAGTGAGTGTACAGATCGTATGTTTAGTAGGGATAGTGTTCAATAAGGAAATTAATGCTCTTTTTGACAAATACTTTTTGTCATGATTCTAATTTGGAAAAAGTTATTCGGTCTAGAGGAGCATATTTTGGTAAGAATTTGGTATGACGGGTGGAAAACTTTGAAGTACTTTGGAAATTGCAATTGTCATAAAAAGACAGCATTGTGGCAGGCATCAATTAGAATATATTTCCTTTCCAAAAAACGGACATACTGGAATAGGAGTTGAGTAACATGTACACTGATTGTGAAGCCTAGTAGAATGGGAATGGAAAATGACTAACCAAGTGGCTATAAAGCTGCTTGCTAGGGGTTTTTTTTCCATCTAAGGAAAACTTGTTTATTAAAAAATTGCAACCATTGGTTATGTAAGCAAGGTGATAGCTTGGGGTGGGGCAGAAGAGTAGAACTGATTATTTCAGATCGGTGTGCTGGTCTGGAATTTTGACATGCATGTAGCAAGGCACTGGAAGTGTGCAGTTCTGTAAATGTACATAAGAAAGGGAAGGAGTTAAAAGTAACTTGTCTTTTAGAGCAGACATGGGGAATCAGGAAGACACATACCCTGATGTTACTGAACCCTGCACTTCCTATCAGCCCCACCTACTATGGCCAATATAGTCAGGGATGATTTTTTATATGTAGTTATAGATATTTGCTATGTATGTTTTTTGATGTACAACGCAACTAAAACATTTGTTGAAAAGTGGTTTCTTAAGCCTTAAATGTAAGCAATAGGAGGTTATAGTTTAGCAAAATCTGGAGGGTGATACAGATTAGCTGCCGTTATTCTTGGGAGTAGGTTCGTATTTAGCTTAATATTTGCAGAGTTACCGTTATTCTGCATAGTTAGCAGTTCCTGTAAGCTTAGTAAATAAAGTGTGTCATTAATTGTATTTTTAGGGCTTTAAAGCCAATTTGTCGCTTCTGAGACGGCCTGGAGAGAAGACCTACACACAGCGCTGTCGTCTCTTTGTTGGGAACTTGCCTGCTGATATAACGGAGGAGGAATTTAAGAGGTTATTTTCTAAATATGGTGAACCTGGTGAAGTCTTTATCAATAAAGGAAAAGGCTTTGGCTTTATTAAACTGGTGAGTGTCATTTCTATAAATTTTTCATATGTGTTATACATAATATATTATTGCTTAACGTTCTGCATAGTTTGAAGGTTAATAATTTAAAAGACGTAACATTTTTGTTGTTAATCTATTCACAGGAATCCCGAGCTCTGGCTGAAATTGCAAAGGCTGAACTTGATGATACTCCCATGAGAGGACGGCAGCTTCGTGTGCGTTTTGCCACCCATGCTGCTGCTCTTTCTGTGCGTAATCTCTCCCCATATGTATCCAATGAGTTGCTGGAGGAAGCATTTTCTCAGTTTGGCCCAATCGAAAGAGCTATTGTGATTGTAGATGATCGTGGCAGATCAACAGGAAAGGGCATTGTTGAATTTGCATCTAAGCCAGCAGCTCGGAAAGCATTTGAACGTTGCTCTGAAGGTGTCTTTCTTTTGACAACGTGAGTAAATGTAATAATTGATTGGAATTTGTGTGGTTATGGTAGTTTTTAATCCATTACATGCAACTTGAAATTTCCAGCAACTATTTAAAGTGTCTTTTGCTCTTACTTTTAGTACTCCAAGACCTGTTATTGTGGAGCCCCTTGAACAGTTGGATGATGAAGATGGTCTTCCAGAAAAGCTGGCTCAGAAAAATCCAATGTATCAAAAGTAAGCACATTTACCCTTGATTTTACCATAGATTTTTTTAAAAACTCTGCTTATTTGGGGGTCTGTCAGTCACGCCTTCTCAGTGATGTGTGTTTTCTGAACCTAAAAAGCCTTGAGAAATTTCCCATTAAGCTAAATGGATAGAGATCTGATTTGACATATTCATTTGATTGTTAATTTTGCTTACTAAATGCACATCATATTACATGATGTATCTG
The DNA here is from genome assembly GCF_027172205.1 of Podarcis raffonei. Lineage (NCBI taxonomy): Eukaryota > Metazoa > Chordata > Lepidosauria > Squamata > Lacertidae > Podarcis > Podarcis raffonei. The sequence continues at coordinate 30,048,757 of NC_070609.1, forward strand.
AAAAGTTTTGTTAATAGCTAAAAGTAGTTGAAGTGACATATCTTGTCCGAAATTCAGTAAAATGCAATTAGTGTGATGCTGAAATTAAAACTTTATGTGGGATTACTCCAAGACATGGGAATTCAATAGCATACTTTACTCCAGAATTGGGAAATTCTGAGGCTCCGTGGGCTAAGTCCTTGTCACAATCAATCCTGCACACCAAATTTTGACAGGTTTGTTGGATTTCAGACCTGTCAATCACATGATGTCACACAACATGATTGATAGGCGGGTTGTCTTAGCCACCCGTCAAAGCCTCTTTCTTACCACCTGGCCAGTGCTGCAGGAGGAGCGAGCAGCAGCAGCTGAAGGGGGAATGAAGACAATAAAAAGTTTGGGGTTTTTTTGTTTCTGCAATTCCCTCCTGTGGGAAGCACAAGAAAGAAGCCTGCAGTTTATATACTTGCTTTGGTTGTCTGTGCAGATATATAGCCCATGCTGGTTAGCTGATGAGCAGGAGCCCTGGCTGGCGAAATACTTAAGCAGTGCAATTCAGAATTTTACCCTGTCTTGCCATACATCGGCTGAAGTCAGCAGTGTTTGTCCATGGGACATGGGTTTCCCACCCCTGCCTTCCATTAAGGTTAAGAGGGAAAGGGCAATAAACCTGCTAGCACAACATAAATTCTGCTGCTTTGGGATAGCAATTTGACACATTTTACATTTGGCTAGTATTGCGTATACCTTGAATTTTAAATACGTGATTTAATGCTGACAGGATTAGAACCCAAATCAGAACCACTGAAAAATGAGAGAGGTATCAATCAGTATGCTTAAGGGCACCCCAAGGTTTGCAGAAGTTTAAAAAATCAATTGTATGCCCCTGCATCCTAATGAGAACAGAACTCCGTAACTACAGGATATTGGATTTATTAGAAAAGAAAACAGAAATTTGTGTGGCCTTGTTCGGAGACAAGGAAAACATCCAATGTGTTACTTTAGATTCCACTTATCTATTTCAGTGGCTTATTTAAGGACATGTTTTTGTCTTTAATTTTATTTTATGAAACACTACATTTATAAAAGTGGATAATTCTCTGCAGTACTTTTCCCATCCAATATTTCTGTTTATTTGTCTTAATCAGAAGAGTAACTCTCAGTGCAGTTTTATTAGCTGGTCCTTTTTCCTATCATATATTAATGGTTCTCAGTAACTAGTGATACCAATCTAAAAATTCCTTTGTGTCCTAATTCTGAATTTTCCATATGGATTTTCACTAGTCCTGAATTTCTCATTTCTTCATGCTGCTGACCATTTTGGCAAATTAGCTCTACTGTCATTATTAACTGGATTTTCAATTGGTATCTAGGGAGAGAGAGACTCCTCCACGGTTTGCACAGCCTGGAAGTTTCGAATATGAATACTCTCAGCGATGGAAGTCTTTGGATGAAATGGAGAAACAACAGAGAGATCAGGTGGAGAAAAACATGAAAGATGCCAAGGACAAACTGGAAAGTGAAATGGAAGATGCATACCATGAGCATCAGGCAAATCTTTTGCGCCAAGGTATTGTGCCAGTCATTTATTGATTTTCCACATCTCCTCTCTAGACTCAGAGTGCTTGCAAAACTTGCCTGAAGAGCATTATCAGCGGAACTGAGGCCTTCTGAAGCTATGTGAGCTTTTCTGGGAAGAAGCATCTTCACCCATTGGTAAAAGGGTTCTGCTGAACCTTCTGGGTCCACTATTCCTACAGAGGCTAAATAAGCTCTGGTTCCTGCATTGCCGGGGTAGTGCTAGACTACTATTGGGGGGTACCTTCCAACTCTATAGTGCTAGGATTCTGTGACCTACTATTGTATTCAAATATCTTATGCAGTGCAAAGTACATGATATCTTGCTGCGAGAGCTAACTGTAGAAATCTTTAAAGTACCTAAATCCCTTCTCCCCAGCGCCAGCCTCCAAACCAGGTCGAGGAACAGCGGGATGGCGGTGCTGCGCCTCACTGCTGTCCCCCGAGCTTGTGGGGCTGGCCGATGTCTGCCCGAAGCGCGGGGCGCTCTGCTTCAGCGCGCCCCGCGCTCCGTGCAGCAGGCTGCTATCCACAGCCTAGGGAGCCCTGCGGGAACTCCTGTGGGCTCCCTGGGCTTGCTGATAGCTTCCTGAAGCCTAGAGAGCGCTCCAAGCTTCGGCGAAAGCCTGAATTCGCCCCATAGGACGCACACATTTTTGGAGGGGGAAAAGTGCGTCCTATAGGGCGAAAAATACGGTATATGCCATTATAAATTTGATAAGAACAATGTGAGTTTAAGCAGGGGAACTAGACAGCTGGTTGTATTATGTAGGGGATAAGAATTTCACTGCTAAAACTTACTTTAGCTTAACTTCATACATCACTGCTTTTTAAAAAATTCTGATTCTGTCTTGGAATGAGCAAGATTGTGAATTGGTGATAATGTTAAATCAAATTTTCAGATCTCATGAGGCGACAAGAAGAACTGAGGCGTATGGAAGAACTTCACAATCAAGAGATGCAAAAACGCAAAGAAATCCAGCTGAGGTAAAACTACTTTTTTGTTTCATGTCTTGGAGTGCTGTTTATCATGTTTGTTTCTTTAATTGTGTTGAGATTATCATTGACGTTGGCTCTTTCAACAAAGTTTGACAGTTTCATGATACTTAATAAGTACAGAGTTTTAAGTTTACAGAGATGCAGAATTTAGTGATATTCTGGAATCTAATGGATAATCTGAATTTTCAGACAGGAAGAAGAGCGCCGTAGGCGGGAGGAAGAGATGATGATCCGCCAACGTGAGATGGAAGAACAAATGAGAAGACAGAGAGAAGAAAGTTATAGTAGAATGGGTTACATGGACCCTGTAAGTTAGGGCTATGAGAATCCCATTAATTGGTTGCCCAGGTGCTTGCACCTCATGTTTTGATCCCTAGGAGTTCAAAATACATTCTTGATTCTGTACTTGGAATTCTAAATTATTCCTCCAGTTTTGCTGTCTATTTCAGCAATCTCATGAGACATAGTGCTATCTTACTCTGATTTGTGTACCAAGAATGCAAAGCATGAAGTGTTTTACTCTTTGCTAAAACTCTGTATTTTGCTTTTTGTAGAGGGAGAGGGACATGAGAATGGGAGGTACCAGCACAATGAACATGGGAGGTAAATAATTTTCCAGTTAAACCTTTCACACAAGAATGATTGTAATCTATCCTGCATATAACCACCTGGATTTCTTTTATAGATCCTTATGGTACAGCTGCTCAGAAATTCCCACCTTTAGGAGGTGGTACTGGCCTTGGCTATGAAACCAGTCCTGGAGTTGGACAAGCATCTATGAGTGGCTCCATGATGGGAAGTGATATGGTAATGTATCCTGTGGCAGCTTGACTTCAATTCCAAACAAATTCCGTAGATGTGAAGCACCTCTTACCTGTTTTGATTCTAGGTGATCTGCATTTTGAGTTAGGCTTCCTTTTTCCAGAAGTGTGAATAGCGCAAAGCAAGGGGCTTGTTGGGCAATGAAAACTGAGCCATGTCTTTGCTTGGTATGGTGGGAGGTCTACTTGGACACTCCTGCTTCGGGTATTGCTCTTACAGTAGCTGGTTGGGTTTGGAGTTCTTTGGTTAAGCTTGGAAGGAATTCATCAAGTCATGTCTTTGGAAAAATTACAAGTTCTTGTTGTTAGCTTAATGAGCAGAAGTGGTCTGTCACTTTCTGAACTTGAGTTAACTGTGGGACATAAAAGTGATAGTGAAATACTTGTAAAATAGATGGAGGCACACTCTTCCAAGCCTAATTATAATCACTGCACCCTGTGAAACCCATACTTTTTACTACTTAATGCAGCTGATTAGTCACAGGTAGATAGTAGTGAGCAGTCAAATACAAACAGTATACCGTATTGTATTTGTTGGGTTCTGCCATAGCATGTGAACAAAGCAGTTATTGCTCGGGGTAGGCAGGTTCTCATTGTACGGTACTTCTTGATTAAGTTGCTTGTTGATGCTTAAAGGACAATATATAATTCGGTCACGATGTTTAGATATTGCTTAAATTACCTAAGAGCCCTGTTGGATGAGATCAAAGGTTTGTGGCCAATCAGATGCATCTGGATGACCACAAGGAAGGCATGAAGGCAGTAGCTCTTTGAATTTGCTGCTCCCTAGCTAACTGGCATGTAGATGCATAGTGCCTCTGAATTTGGAGGCTCTGTATAGCCATGGTGGACTAGTAGATATATTGATAGACTTTTCCTCCATGCATTATGCCTATACTAGTACAGTAGGCCTTGTAAAAATATGCAGTCACACTATATGTGTGGTATGGTCTCTGGGCCTGCTTTGAATAACGTAATGGCATGGCAGCAGTGCTCATAACTGGTAAAAAATATATTCTGTAATCCAAGTGTAGTCAGTGCTGGTGTGGTGTACACATACACCTTAAGGGTATGCTCTAATCCATGATTTAAAATTCATGGCCAAGTGTGGGGACAAGATGAATGTGTGCATTACAGCTTTTTGCTCACTAAGATAAACTACTAGTACCTTGTGTGCCACTTTTTTTGTGCAAACAACCCCCCCTCCCAGGAAAACTAGTTCTTAAGATGGTGTCCTAGGAACTAAGTGACCTTGCAGTTTAAAGGATTAGTTTTAGGCTTCTATTGAAATCGTATAAACAGTGCATATGAAATACTCAAAAGTCTTGGAACTGGTGGTATTGGAAGAATGCTTGAAGTTCCAGTGGGCAGTGCTTTGCATGTAGCAATGTGCTGCCTTACCTGCTAATAACCTTTAAAAGTAGACTTTCCTCACAGGATACGCTCATTCTTGGCCTTCGGGTATTTTAAAATAACCAGGAGGAAATTTTACTAAGGTTGCTTGTTTGCACACTAGGAATTCCAGACTCTTGGTGATTCCAAGATTGGATACCTATGCAAATCAGTGAAGGGCTCATGCATGTGATTTGTCATTAGTGATTTTTGTGGTTGGAGCGTTCTAGGTTTTTGGTTTGTGGGATTACTGGGGAGAAAACTGGGTGTGTATATGAGCCTTTCACAAAATAAATCTGCATGTGTATCTTGTTAAAGGGATTCATACAGTTAGTTTTCAAAGGAGCCATGCTGAATGAATTGGCTTCTAGAAAGCCTTTTTTGTATGAAAGTAGTTCTAGGTTTAACGTCACAGGACTAAACATGAAATATTTGATCCATTTCACTCTACTTGGTGCCTAATAGCTCAATAAAAGAAAATACAGCAGATAATTGGAAAGTTAACTGCTCTGCTTTATCATTGTCTGAACTTTTGTGAATCCATGGGAAACCAATTGAAAGCGTTCAGTAACTGCAGAGTCATAGTGGACTTCTTGCTAAACCTCATGAGGTTAGGGACCTCCATGGGGCTGTTTAGAGCAGTCAAACTACTTAAAAAGCAAAAGGCTGTGCAAACAGTTCATATTACTTTGTCTTGGTTAGGTAAATCTATCATTAGGCTCATGTTATTCCTTGTTCTTCATTGGTGTCTTAACAACTTTTGCTCTCAGATTTCTGCATTTTCAGTAAGCAGACTGTAGTCTTGAGTCATGACAAAAAGAATGGTCTCATACTCTTAAACTGGTGAGTAGTCATCTGCTTTACATAAGATGACTCCTTTTGGGAGCTGAACCTGGCCTATGGCTAGGCTTACTTGGGCCTTGTTGACTGACAACTTTGTGCTGCAGTACAGATGAGCAAAGTAATTGTGGCAGACTCCCAGAACGCTCTTTTTGAGACAATTCTTAGATCAAGCCTATACTAATGATTACATTTTTAGCACTTCAGGGAGATCTTTTTGCTGAAGCAGGCATTTGAGAATGGATCAAGTTGGGAACATACCTCAAGGCATGTATTAAATTAAACTAATTATTAAATTACCCTTTTTTCCTTTCTATGTTCCCGGTACCCTGTGGATCGGCTCAATGGTGATTGTATCGACGAACGTTGACTACGGAACCTTCTAAAATATATACTTAAAACACATGGACATCAACTACATATAATGAACTCTTTAATATGTTCTAATAGCGCCCAGAGCGATTTGGGCAGGGAGGTGCGGGGCCTGTAGGTGGCCAGGGCCCTAGAGGAATGGGGCCTGGAACTCCAGCAGCTTATGGGAGAGGGAGAGAAGAATATGAAGGCCCAAACAAAAAACCCCGATTTTAGATGTGACTTGTAGATTTTCATTCCAGTTTGTTTCGTTTGTCTTGTTTAGACACTACTTTTTTTTTAATTCTTGCATTTTAGTAAGAAAGCTATGTTTTTATGGATGTTAGAAACTTAATGACCTAGAATTTGTAAGTGGTCTGGGCAAGAAAAATATAATTATGTAATGCAGTGTTCAAAACCTAGCTTTTTTGATGTATAACGTCCCTACCTTGATGGCAGTGTACGGTGTGCCATTTGAATTCCCAAGTGTAAACTTTTTTTACTGTGCTAAAATAAATAGATTAAATGTAGCAATGGTTTTTATATCGTAAACGTTATCCTTCTTGGATCCAAGTATACAGAGCAAAGACGCTGCACCTTCCATTGTGCATACATTGTTTGAAATCTAATTTGGTGTCTGGCACAACATGACCTGGGTGCTGCTTTGCCGTAAAATGTCTTAATTGAGCTACTGACCTATCAATATGCAATGAGACCTAATTAGATGAGTATGAAATAACTTAAGCGGTGGACTCACCTTGAAAATACACCTCTACGCTCGTTCTACCAAAGTTGCAATGCAGTTAGTGTTAAGGGGCTTAAAAGGGTTTAATTGCCCTGCAGTTAAGGAAGCACAGGCAATCTGATGCAGATACACAAAACTTGGACTTTAGTCTTGAGTAAGATGGTCGGAGAAGGGAAATGTGTTGGCAGACATTTGGTAGTATTTGCTGCTGAGTATCTTAAAAGCATCTCCCATTTCAGGTTTCATAACATGGCTTGTATTGAACTTCTATCTGAACTTCTTTTAAAGGATTGTTCAGTGAGACATGCCCCCAACATGTTCAGTGTTATATGACCTGGCTGCCCTATTTTACTGTTTAATGTTTAATCGGAATGCTTAGAAAACACTCAGGATGGGGGGGTACTTGTATTTTATAACTCTTCTCGTTTGTGAACTGGAGTACAGAAATGAAAGTATCCTTTGTCACTTTGGGGTTAATAATGCATAGCATCCTGCACTGTAGTAAATTGCCAGACAAACCTGATGCTTGAGGTTCTAAATATTAAAATTTGGAAGTTTTGAACCTCAGGCCACACTATACATTTGGTGTTAAATCTAGTAGGGTGGTTGAATCTTTCATCCTTATTAAAAGACATGTATGAATTCAAGGTGTCCTGGACTCCATACCCTGATGGCACCTAAAATGCTGGGAGCAGTGTTTCCCAGTTCAAAAAATACTGTGGTTGATGAAATGAAGATCAACCTGCTTGGTTGGACCATTCTCTACATTTTATTCTGGATGTCTATTCAACAATTGACTATTACAGCTTTTAATCCTTCAAATGTGTTACTCTGTTTTGGCAATAACAGGCTATCTGTAATGTGTTTGCAACAGGAGCAGATAAACCTTGGTGCCATCAATTATTACATCTTGATCATACAAACTATTAGCACAAAGCTCTGTGCTGTGCAACATTTTAAATGCAAGAATGCTGGGAAATGGTGGTTAAGGCTGCTGGATGATTGTTTAGTGTTTCAGTTGGATTGAGCTACATTTCCACAACCTTTCAGGAAGTTAGATCCCAAACCAGCTGCTATAGGAACAGTAGGGAAATGTTTAACTTGCAGTTCTTGAGCTGGATACCTGTGTAGAGAAACCCTTGTATACAGGTCAGTGAAACGTAAAAGTTCAGCTTCATTGTCATTTGATATTAGGGGCTCAGTCACCTGCAGGTCATTTTCTGAAAGGGTGTTCATGTGACACCCACTGGAAGAAACTCAGATTGACAGTGGTGGGGTCTCTGGACGTGGACACTAATTTTCAGTTTATTTTTCAGATTACATGCCATTTTTCCTTAGGATGCTGGCACATACCCTAAACCATGCTCTTTTCTAGTACTGTAATCTTGAAGAGTGAAGGAGGCTGATGGTCCCATTACCTTCCTAAGGTTCATTTCTTGTTTCATTCTGTCTAAATCTAGGCTGATGTTAAATCTGGACAGATATAGTGAGCTGCAGTTTATTCTTTTACCTTACCTGGCAAGTCTTGACAACTGCACATTTAAATACCTGTATAGTAGTTTGACTTCAAAGCATAATAAGCAGGACCCCAGGTACCAGCAAATTAATTGATTCAGAGTTCTCATTGAATTGGGTGTTCTATTTAGTTTTTATCTTTTTAAAAATGTGTTTTAAACACTTCTTTGGGCTTATATGCAGGTCCTTTTTGAGCAGAAGAGTGACTATTACACTTCTGCATGCCCACTATGCTTTCAGTCAACAAAAGGGCCTCCGTACAAATTCCTCTATCTTCCCATGTTCTTATACCCCTAGCATGCTATAACCACATCCTTGCCAGTTATAATGAAAAACTGAATTTATGTTTCTGTGCGTATTTTGTGGTATCTGCTTTTTTTAAAACAACTTCTTGGCATCTCCTGGGCAACCACTTGTGGCAGCATGCTTTTTTCTGGAGTTTGAGACTGCAATATGACACTGTTTAAAAAGTAGTGGCCTGCTACATAACAGCACTTAGTCAGCATTTTCGCAGTGCATAACTGTGAGGAACGTAGTACCACAAGTGGACATTAGGACCTGGAAGTAGTATTCCTGCTTGCTCCGAGATTCTCTTTGTCGCCTGCATACAGGTAGGTAAAAAGCACTATAATCTAACTTGGTGACTTTCTGTGTAATCTTGCTGTGGGGGTACTCTGGCATCACACTTCTGACCATGGGATTTCAGTGCAGCACTACTCATACTGTATGATGCTTAGATTTGAGGCCTAACCTGCAATCAGCATTAGGCAAGCTAACCGTGATGCTGAGATGTGTGCCTCAGACCCGTGATTCCTTCGTGCATATGACTTTTTTCCATCTTTACTGTGTACCAAAAAGATTCTTAGAGATCAATGGGGATGGGAAAGGGAGTACAACTTGTAAATATCTACTCAAGGTCCTGTTTGTTGCTCATAGGAATAAGTACTCTTAATACATTTTACACTTTCATGGCAAAATCCACATTTCAGCCCTTTATTGGCTAGAAAGCTATATATTCATATGTAACTTGCCCTGGTTGCTGGTTGGGGAGTGGTGTTTTGTAACTTTAGTGGTTAGTTATGTAATGTGTTTGGGTGGCTGTGGAATAATGGCTGTGGAATTTGTTCAAATGATACACTGAAAAATCGAGAACTCCCACTTCTCATGTTCCATATACATCTTACCAAAAAGGTGTAGCTTCTTCTGTTTCATTGATGATGAAAATACATAATGGGGTTACATACCTAACATGTATTACCCTCCAGGTCTGTTGGCTTTGTTTGCTAGGTAGTTCAATATTCTGTGTCTTAAAAAAAGTGTTTTCCATCTGATCTGGCACAAGAATTAGAAATATTTTACTTTGGGCTGAACTGTGCTTCTGTCAAACGTAGGTACTGTATTTCAAGGACTTAAATAATTGAGCAGGATTCATTAATGAATCTTGCGTATAGCAGCAGCAGTCTCAGACTGGATAAACATGTCTTCTGTACTTTTAACAGTTTGCCACCGAAAAGTGTGTGTGAAATACTGGTATGAGCAGCATATGCATTGTGCAACTAATTCTGCCCAAGCTTAAGCTAGATCTCCAAAATCTAGTGATAATAGTTCCACTAGGAATGCAATAAAACAACTGAATAGTTGGATTGCAAATATGTACCAGCCACAGTACTCTGTTTTGACCAGTATGCCCAGGGTTTACTTGGTGTGGGATGATAACCAGTAAGTGTGGATCTCTGCATAATTGGGTTTAATAGATATTTCTCACTTAGATCAGTTGAATTGGAATAAGGCTGTGGGGTACATACTTAAATGCAGTGACAAACAGAAATACAGTACATATCCTAGGCAGTAACTCGTCTGCTGAAAATACCACTTTGTCAGAGTGGCATGATAAATAACAAAGTGCTTGCATTGTATTCCATTTTTAAACTCTTCATTCTGGTCTTTGAATACTTTTGATTTCTTACAAAAACTGACTTAAGAGCTCAGAAGTGTGGTGCCAGAATACATTATGCGTAATCTGCTAGGCGGTTCCGATTACTGGTGCTGTCAGGAGAGAAGCACTTCATAACCTTGTGGGGGAGGGAGGCTTTACTATACTGAGTGTGCAAAGCTTTTATTGGCTGCAGTCCCTCCCTGATAGCTCAACAGATGTTTGAGGATAGATCGGCATTCAAACAATATCTGCTAATGATCTCCAACTAATCAGGAAGGCCTATAGTCACTCATTCTAAATGGAGCCCAATATGAAGAGATTGTGCTTTTTAAGGTTTGTTTGGACCATTGGTTGTTTTCCACCATCACAGCTAGCAAGGTTGGAATCAACAGGTCAGTTGCAGATCTGCCTTTATGCCACTCACTGGGGTTAAGCAAATGCTGTGAGGGTGGTGGGATTGGGAGGGGGAGGAGAAAAGGGAGACCTTTCCCACTCTGGATTGTTGCATTAGCATGTGCCCATGAAAACCCATGGTGGTGTATATAAATTCCCCTCAGACAAAACTTGCATTTAATCCCTGTACAATGTGAGATGTGGGAATGGATGACGGAAATAGCTAGTGATTGAAAAGAACATAAATTTGTGTTGCTCTATCCTAAAATGTGTGTTCCTTCCATTTTGCAAAAGTACTAAGCTAAGATGTGGACTTGAGGAAACTGGCACATTGGCTGGTTGGCAGTGTCTCTTACCTCTTAAAGGGCTCTTTTAAGAGTTAGTTACAGGTGGAAAGGTTGTCTTTTCACTCTCTATATGCCCTTAATGAGACTGAAAAGGGACTTGGGGGGAATAGAGGGACAGTTGCAGAAAAAAAGCTAGAAAGATTGATAAACAAATTCCAATTTCTGTTGTGAAGATTTCAGGAGACATTTAGACTGGCCTTCCTTTAGTTCAAAGGACTATTTGCTTCGGGGTTGGGGGTGTATGGCAACAATTCAGAAAAGCAACCACATAGTTGAATGCAATGGCTTTGCATCTGCACGAAAGGGGTAACATACCTCTGGCTGCATATCCTTATGCTTAGGTTGGCAGTTGGGATTTAATTTATTCAGACTAGTTGTGTTTGTTCACTACAATGTGTTTCAATATTTGAAATAAAGCATTCAGCTTCTACTTGTGCCCCATGCTACTTCCCAACAACTGAATATTGATAGAATTTGTAATTTCCCCTCAATTTACTATTCCATACATTACTCTTACGTTTAAACTTAAAACTTTATTTTCAGAAACTCTGCAGTCTGTATTCCCTTAGTAACTTCCGTTCTTATCCTTATAGGTGAAGGCAATACCAGCTGGGTGAAACCAGAGTGCTTCTGTGTATGAGGTAAGACTCTCAAATGAATGCATTTTCCTGTGACCAGGTGCTAAACACTTAGGGATAGGGGCTGTTGATTGCTGAGATCAGACTTGAATGTTAACAGTGATTAAAGGTTGAGATTATCTCCATCACCCGTCTACCCTTAAGATGGAGGAATCCACCTATGCAGTCCTGCACCTTTCACCTGAGCCATGGGCTGCAGGATCCTGCCACTTAGCTGATTTCCACTGTGCATTGTGGAGATTTGACCTTTCCTTCTGGTATAAGCAAATGGATGGGGTCACAGAAAGAAAAGGTGTTTCTGCCTGCTTTTGCTTTGTCTGCCCACTGCTGGTATGTAGCCCCCAACCATTTCCTCTGAGGAAAAATGCAGCCCTTTATTTGAAGGGTGTCTACCCAATATACCTTATGTAATCTTTATCCTTCCTGTTGCGCTATCTTGTTTCTTCCCTCTGACTTTGTCATTGGTTAGCAAGACTAGAGGTAGCAGCCGAAGAGGTAGCAAGTTTCTGTCTATTGATTGGTGCAATTTATGTACTATGTACTTGGTGGTGTATGGTAGGGAATACTAGCTCTGGGTTTTTTTCTTCACTTGATAAGGGCAAGCCTATTTTCTTAAACTGATCAACTATGGTTTCAAATTAACAAATGTACAGTGATGTCTGTGGTGTTTATTCAGAAGTAAGCCTTATTGTGCTAAGTGAGACTTTCAAACTTAAATGAATGATTTGCTATCAGAAAATTTGTAGCATTAAATACGGAGTGGAAAAGTGGCTTTTACCCTTGCATTTGGAAATGGCTACTTAGTTGGCATTTTATGTTTGTAAGTCCCCAAATCAAGACACAGGTTGACCATGATTTTAGAATTATTATCATGTATCACTTGAGTCTCCTTTGTTATATTGGTTCAGGGAGGTAAGCAAGAAATTCTAATTGTTAGCTGTGGCAAAAAAACCCCTAAACTATATACTAGCAAAGATCAGGAAATTCTCGCTTGATGCTAATAAAGTTACCTAAGGTTTGGCCATTCTTTAATGGTATATTTGTATAAGTGGTAGATCTTTATTCTGTGACTTCCTTTGATTACATTAATTGTCCCATATTGAATGTTAATACTACAATGAATTGATAACTAAAATTCATTGTATTGGAAGCATTTTATTTTGAGTTAGAAGTGAAAAGAGCAGAGAGTCCCTTTCCTAAGGAAGTGAAGTTTATCCTACCGTTAGCCAGTACCAAATTACCCTTAACGAACCATCAGTGAAAAGCTTTGAAATAATGCCTATTTGGATTTTTTCTTAGTCATGTAGTAATTCAAACTTTACTTTTTTACAGTAAGCATTAGCCAGTAGGTCCCAGCACGATTGAATGAAGGAGAATGGAAAACCATAACTATGCTATAGAGGTATGTAGTAGAATAGCTGCAGCTAAACTTTAGGACATTTTTACCGTAATAATTTGTTTTTGTAAGCAGCCATTTTCTAAATGCATACTTGGCATTACAGGACAAATGTGTTAGAAGGAAGAAAATTGCTTATGTGTAAGTTAATACTAATTCAAAACTATGCATGTGAAAATGATAAGCATACAAATGATGCCACTCAAGTAGAAACATCCTTCTGAACAGTGCTGCAGTCCTGTTACTCTGGAGGGGGAAATAGAGAGGTTCAGAATCTGGTAATGTAGCTAAAATGTATGTTTCTCTTAATATACTTGCTGTGTTAATTTGTATCTGATATGCCAGGTTCTGATTTAATATTAATAATAGCATCACTGATGTTTAGCTGTTAAAACTTTGCTCTTGTTTTAGCTGTTGAACGCATACTGTTTCCTAGTGCTAAGCTTCTAACTTTTATTCCGCAGGAGAAAGAAGCTGTTCCTGCATTTCGAAGGAAAGTTTACAGGGCTTCAGTTGCAGTCTCTTAAATTTTCAATAAATTATTCAAACTTTGACGTGTGATTACTCTCCTTTATAAAAAGTTCATGCAGTGCTCTAATATAATTTGAACTCCTTGAAAATAACAGATCAGGAAAAAAATTGATTCTTACTCTTGTTTATCAAGGTTTAGAAGTGCTAAACTTGAGTTATGTACTTTAAGTGAAAATCTGCTTCTAGAAGGCTGAGTAGGACATGCTTAGGATTGTAATAGTAGAGGAAGTCCCACTGAATTGATTTTCAGAATGCTACAGCATGGTTACCAACAAGAGTGTGATACCCCATCAACATACTACAACTGGATGCCTATTTGTTACTAGGCCAGGTTCAAAGTTTTACAATTGATATATAGATTGGGAACAGTTTACTTAAGGGATTGCCTTGCCCCATGCGTCACAAAGGAGCTACCTTTGGTGTCAATAAGACAGCAGGGAGACACTGCTGTATTGTGCTAGACACTTGCTGAAAACTATTTCAGCAAGTGCGCCTGCTTCAACAGTCATGCCGCACTCCCCGCCCCCCCATAAAAGAACCTTGGGAATTGTTAAGGGTGCTGAGAGGTGCGATTAGACCCCTTACAGAGCTACAGCTCAGCACCCTTGACAAGCTACAGTTTGCAGGTTTCTTTGGGGGAAATTAGGACTCTTAAATGTGCTCCTAAATCCACACTGACTAGGGACTCATCACACCCATGTCATGCATTTAAAAGCACTTGGATCCATATCCATAAAGGCAGAACAACTGAACTATTGTGAATCAGTTTGGATCCAGGTCTCTGGAACCTCTTGCACTTCTAACTTACATATACTCTTCCAGGAATAACTCTGATCACCAGCTGTGTACAAATGGGGTCTCCTGTGAGCCTAAATGCAGCAAGATTGATGTTATGGAAGCAAAGCAATTAAAATAATTTCCCCATCGTTGTTGCATGGGAAAAGACCATTCCTGTGAGCTGTTACTGGCATGGGTTGACAGTAGTGCTTGCACCAAGAAACGAAATTTTGGTTTGAAATTTTGCCTGTAATCTTAACATTTAGGAAATTCCTCATACAACCCTTTACCACCTGCTCATTAAAGAATAGTGGGAGATACTACCTTGTACAGTGGAGATACTCCCAACACCATAACATTCAAGTTGACTTAATAGGATGTGTTTTGGGGCAGCAGGGGTAGCCTCATTCTCTGGTGACTGGCTGTCCTGAAATACTGTGATGTATTATATGGGGTTGCCCTTAAAGATGGTTCAGAGGCTGCAGGTAATGCAGAATGCATCTCCTATGCTACTAAGTGGGACATCCTGATGAGACCATATGTCACTGGCCCTGAGAGCACTACATTGGCTGCCAGTGAGATTCTGGGCCAAAATCAAGGTGTTAGTGCTACCAGATAAAGCCCTAAATCAGGCGTAGGCAAACTGGGACTAGATGTTCTGTGACTACAACTCCCATCATCCCTAGCTAACAGGACCAGTGGTCAGGGGTGATGGAAACTCCCCTAAATCCAAGTACCTGAAAGTATTTTCTTCAGTATCGACCATCTCGGACCCTACAATTGGCAGGTTGGGCCTTTGTGCTGGTGCCACAAGCGGGGGCTGTTTGGTTGGTGTTGACCTGTGATGGAGCCTATTCACTGGTGGTTCAGTATTTGTGGATTGCCCTAGGAGAGGGTCCAACTTTTCATATCAAGCGGGCCACAAGAATACTTGGACGCGGAACCCACACGCTGCACACTGCAGGGGTGGGGGAGTATGGCCAAGATTTGATGCCTCCCCCAAGCCCTCGCATCAAGGCTCTGGTAAGGTCCTAGAGCCCTCCTATGTCTTTCCCAAAGCTGGGAAAGCACAAACTCTGCTTTCAGAAGGTGGGAGGATTGTAGGACACTGTCAGCACTTATGCCTCGGTCTCAAAGCCCAGCACCTCACCAGGCTTTGGAAAGGCAGCAACAGGCTACCAAAAATGGCACTGGGGTGTATGCAGCCCTTGGGGATGTGTGTTTGATCATCCTGCCTTAGTGAGATGCACCTTCATAGGCTTTGAAAACACCTCTTTATCCAGGCATTTTATGACTAAATACCGTATTTTTCGCCCTATAGGACGCACTTTTCCCCCTCCAAAAATGAAGGGGAAATGTGTGTGTGTCCTATGGGGCGAATGCAGGCTTTCGGTGAAGCCTGGAGAGCGAGAGGGGTCGGTGCACACCGACCCCTCTCGCTCTCCAGGCTTTGCGGACCTCTCCGCAAGCAGCGGGAGCGCTCCCGCTGCTTGCGGAGAGTTGCCTGCATGCTGAAGCCTGCGCGCGCTGAGCTCAGCACGTCCAGGCTTTGCGGACCTCTCTGCAAGCAGCGGGAGCCAGCGCTGGGCTCCCATGGCTTGCAGAGAGCTGCCTGTTTGGGGTCGGGGGAAGCTCGGGCGGGCCTCCCCCGCCCCAGCCCCGCGCCTGGGGGGGGAAATAATTTTTCCCTTTTATTCCCCCCCCAAAAAAAACTAGGTGCGCCTTATGGGACGGTGCGTCCTATAGGGCGAAAAATACGGTAACCATGTTCCTGGCAGCTCTTGAGTTATTGGATGAAAAAATGTTTTCAGTTCTCTACAGTGTTTTAAGACTCTTAAATTTTTAAAAATTAGGAATGTTTTTTTATAATGCACTTTAAAAAATTGTGGATGTACCGGTATTTGCTATTCTGGATACAATTTTTAGCTAATGTGTTCATCTTTTAAATTATGAAATATCAACAGAAAAACATAGAACTTTTCAGGCTGTGTTTATTGAATTAATCCCACAGCATCCCCATTGTTTTTATGAAAGCCCATTTTTAAAGTTTTTCTTTTGGGAAAGTTAAGCAAATTCCTAATAAAATGGGTTGGTTTGCTGATGTATTCTATTCCTGAAGGCAATCAAAAACTCTGAGCCCCTTCCTCACGCTTTTAGATATTTTTGTGCAAACTGTGAGGCTCTTCTCCCACTTCCATTCATGTTAGACTATTTTCTGTTAGTGCCGCGGCCATTTCTCTAGGAGGGAAGGGCTCCTGTTACAAAGCCTGTCGGTAAAATTAACCCCACACTGTTGCTCATAAATATTGCATAGAGTTCAAGTTTTGAATTATTGATCGTCAAACTTGGATCCGATGGAAACAAAGAGGAAAAAGCAGCTGGAGGTCATTCATAAATAAGACTGCAGTTGCCCTCCTCATTAAGGAGCCTAACCTGTCTGGTAGCGGTAATGAAGAGAGACTACAGTGCCGATATTGTTTTTGTGGGCACAGGGAGGGCTCCACTGATTCCATGCCTACCTACACGCTTTTCCCATCTTGGTAGTTACCAACCTGGCAGCTGGAAGTTAATGGAAAAGTACAGCCGACTCCTTCCTCAGGTGAGTTTTCTTTTCTTACTGCTCTTCTGCCTTCTGAGAAGCCTTGAGGTATAGCTATACATTTCCATTTTATAAAATGAGGAACTTTGGCTTTGCCTGCTATGTGAATAGGTGGTGGTAAACCAAGACACAAAGTTTCAAGGTAAAAAGTTGACACAAGAAATTATGATGCAGCAGTATGGAAACAACGGTTGAGGACGTGTCCCAGGGTTTTGGCACACTGCAGCGCCACTGAATTATAAACTTAAGCCATTCAAAATAAAATTGTCTCTAACTTGATTCTCCTGGAAACTTAAGATGATCATGGAGTACTAATGAATAGTAGCTCCCTACCTCCCTACAACAACAAAAAACCCTGGTAAGTCTTTGCTTTGGGAAAACTTGCAGGTAGCTGAACAGAAAACAAATTCTGTAAGCAAAGCACCTGCCTTGTATCCTTTAGCCCTAGTTTCTCATTTGCCTGCTCCCCACAGTACGGCTGCTTCTCAAATCTAAATTTCAGAGCAATGAGTCTATGTGACATTCAGGTGGAGCAAATGCATTGCCGGTAGGGATGTCTGGTTCAATACTCTGCCCCAGTTTCTGGAGGATAAGTTGTGTGAAAGGTGTTTTAGAGAAGGGGTAAACAGGAGGGCACTGTGTTGACAATCCTTGCTTCAGAGGAACCAGTGGTCTGGCTTTGTATGACAGTTTTGATGGAGACCACTGATGAAAAATGCAGGGACATCTATTAGCATATTTTTTAATGGCTGCTTCAGTGTTTCCATCCAAAATGTTTTTGATGATGAAAAGTGAGTGCACAGCCTTCATTATTTAATAGCTTATATTTAAGTGTGGTAGCTGAAACACAACCCAGTCATTCCCCAAGTTGCCAGAGTTCAGTGATGTCTTTTAGGTTGTTAAAAAATGTATTTATTGTTTATTTTGGAAAGTAACCTGCTCTTCAGCCAAAAAAGCTCCTTGTGCAGCTTACATACAGTCCCTACCTGGGGCTGCTAATCTAAAAAACCATGACACAGACAAGGAAAATGGGACAGGAAGGGGAAAGGAAAATAAAATTCAAAACTCGGGCACCAATTTCTAAACAGGTGCTCTTATAATGATCAGCTGGCACAGTGCAGGGGTAAGAGGTGCCTGGTGGAACGGGGCCCACTGAGGTTGACTGCTGATGGGAGACGAATTCTGGTGTTGCTGCTTAACCTAAACGAAAATTAGCAGTAGCCAGACTTCTTGACATGTTTGCTGTTGATCATGCCTGAAATAGGAGGGTGCACTCAGTAGATTTGCACATAGGTTGTGTAACTACAGAGCTGTGGAACTCCCATATTCCACACTCTTCAGCGAGCTCAGACTGCATATTTCCCTGTTTTATCCTTGCACAACAGCTCTGTAAGGTAGTCCAGGCTGAGACCTAGTGAGTGACCCAATGCCACCCACTGATCTTTGTTATTTGAGCAGGGAATTGAACCTATGTCTCCATTGTCTGGAGTGAACACACTCACTCCTAAACCCTATATTGCCATCTTCACTGGGTCTACCTCTGAGGTCAAGACCAGGCATCATCAATGGAATGGCCAGACCCTCATTTCCATAAAGATCACAAGCCACACTGCCTATGCCACTTGGCCACCAAAATCAGTAGTCTTACTAGAATCAGAATTGTAGAGTTGGAAGGGATCCCAAGGGTCATCTAGTCCTGATTTCCTGCAACGTAAGAATCTCAACATAGAACTGTAGAGTTGCAAAGTTTCTGGGATTGGTGTAAAACATTCCCAGTTGTTTCCAACCAGTGTTAGAAACTGAGATATGAAAGCTAGGCACTAAATGGCCTCTTAAACCTAGGTTATGGGCACAAAAATGGAATGTCTAGGCGCACTTTTTTAAATAACAAGAATACAAAGCTGAAAAATGAAGGAACTGCAGCTAACATATTATGTTCATGTTTCACGTGTTCTGGTCCTTCCCCTGCCCACCTCCCTAATATTCTTAAGAAGGTCTCTTCTCCAGTTTTCAGAGAGTAGCTGGAAGCGGGGAAGCAGAAAAACACCATCCTTCCATTCCGCAGTTTTAATCTGAAATCTTAGGTGCAATACTGCGCCCACAGCCCAGAAACCGCTTGCGCTAATGAAATTCCCTGTCGCAAAATGCACCTAGAATAATGGGAGTTTCGAACACTGCTTCCAACAATCCAAACATTGAGATTTCTTTTTAATCAATCAGAACAGGTACAAAAGCTGGAAGAATGTAAAACTGCCTTTCCTAGAGCTTCCTGCTGGACCAGTTCAGCCAAAAGGTGTTGGAATTCTGAACAACCTCTCTTCTACTATGAGGCCGGGCAGCTGCCTGAAGCAAAAATGCACCTATCTTCACTTTACCAGCCCTGTTCAGCTTGCTGTGAAGCCCTCTCCCTGCAAAGCTAGGTGTGATCTTCCACCAGGATCTCGCAGGCTGGCTGCTTGCTCCACAGTGCAGGACTTAATGGTCAGTGGGATGACCTGCATATCATCATCATCTAGAGCAAACTCATCTTTGCTGCCCCAGATTACAAGACCAAAGACAGAGATCCATGTATATGTCCCCAATGGGAAAGTGTGTCCTGATGCTGAGTCACTGGATGAAGGTTTCTTGGAAGAGATGGACAATAAACCCAAATGATCTCAACCTACAGGATTCCAGTTCCTGAAAAACATTCAACCCATAGCTAGCTGGGAATGGAGGGTGGGGGTTTGGAGGAATCTACTTTCTAGTGTGGTATCAGAGTGGGTGTTAAGAGCAGGTCAGCAATAACTCACACAGTGCCTGTGAAGTTAACTATTCAAAGTAATCAGCTCAGAAGGCCAGGCCTAGTGAGCACAGGAACTCATCCTAGTAGATCTTGCACTTATGGGGCAGTTGTGGGGACTGAAGGTCGCTGCCTTCCCAAAGCTCTTTGTCGTCTCCTCCGGTTCCTTCCCAAATGGGGTGAGGTTCCTTCATCTTGCTTGTCTTTGCTCTGCACTCTTGAAATATAAAAACATAATAAAACACTAGACATTAAAAAGCTTCCCTTTACAGGAATTTCTATGGCAGGGTGGTTTCTCTTTGCACTAACACTGCCCTCTCCCAGCGGCGAAGAAAGGCGCTCAGGCACCTGGGGCGGCGCGGGCTGCCCATGGGGGCGGGGCGCACCATGGGGCCTCCGGAGTCTGCCTGCTTCCTCCCACTCAGTTGCCCTACAGCTGGGGGGAGGCAGTGGGCAGACCGTCTGGGCAGCACAGAGCCTGCGTGCGCCGAAGCCACTGTGTCTCTCCCAGGAGAGACATGTGGCTCAGGTGCACTGCAGGCCCCGTGGTGAGTGCTGCCCAGCATTTTGTCACCCCCTCAGTGGTGACACCTAGGGTGGTCTGCACCCACCGCACCCCCTTCTTCTGCCCCAGCCCTCTCCACCCAGTCAAGCAAGAGATATTATCAAAGATCAAGGACACATACCTGCAAAGCTTTAGAAGAGGATTGGGCAAATTCATGGGGGAGGTGGAGGCTATTTATTGCTGGAGACCACAAGAGGGGATTGCGCTCATGTGCTTAAGGTTAAGGTTTTCCTGCAGGCACCTGGCTGGCCACTCTGATAACGAGATGGGCCATTGGCCTTAGCCAGCAACCTCTTACGTTCTTGGTGTCTTTTCCTCATCACCGAACAAATTATTTCCAGCGATTAGGGAAAGCCACTCTGCAGGTGCTCAGAACCACCTTCTTTGATATTGCACCTATTCTGAGGTCGAGAACTGATGAGTCCTAAGCTTGCCACCTGAAACACGATGGCCAGTCCTTCACTGCCTGTGGAAGACCCCACCTGCAAACACCCACATAAGTACAAAATACATTTCTAGCACAAAACCTGCTTATTTGCCAAGGCATTTCAAGCAGTTGGTGATTGCTCTGTTGTTTTGCTGCCTCTTTTAATTTGGTTTTGATGAATAACAATAATTTGTGTTTATTTTGCCACACGTTACATTGTTTGCATCCTACCATGTATTAATTAGGGGTGATATTACATATAAAATGTATATTTACATAGTCGAACCAGCGCAGAATGGGTTTGGACACAACGTTCCGCTTTACAACATTAAAATACTATCTGTAGGTGGTCTTGATTTATGATCAATTTTCTCCTTAAGCATGTTCTTCAAAGAGGAGGTCCTTAAACAGTTGAGAGCAGGCAGCAGCGACCCTCGGCTTTTAATCAAGCTCTCTGCACATGCTTAGGGACACCCTCGCCCGTTCAAAGGTGCCAGGCCGTTATCACACCGCCTATTTACTTGCAGGCGTCTGCTCAGCAAAACAGCGCCCTCATCTTTCACCCAACTCTGTCGCGACTGTGTCGCGTTTGCACCGCCGGTTCGATTACCGAGGCCAACGGTGGGTGGGAGAGAAGACAAGGAAAATCCCCATTTTTGGTGGCTGCGTTTCCTCCCCTCCCCGTTTCCAGTGTTTATTCCCCTCCCCCCGCCCCAGCTACCAGTAAGCCGAAGAAAGGGAAGGAGAGAGCGAGAGAAGCCAGAGCCATGGCGCTGCTCTTCTCCGCCATCCGCGTGCTCCTGGGCCTTTTCTTTTCTGTCTGCGGGGTCGTCAAGCTGACCGATCGGATTTCGGGCGAAGTTTATGAGCAGCTGGTGAGCGGCGAATTGGGGTGTGCAGGGGAAGGGAAAACGGTTTAGCAATGGCTTTTTTTTGGGTGCGTGGGGGGAAGAAAGGGAAGTGTGCCAAGGAGCCCTCCTCCGCTTTGCTTTGCAATTTGTTGCAACTGGGTGTGGGCGAAGCTGCGCAGAGGCTATTAAAACCAAAACCAAAAAACACCCCTCTTTATTCCCCACCGGTATTAAATCGTGCAACCGATCCTTCATGCGTGCTTGCTCTGAATAAAGGCTTATTACTCGCAAGGAAGCGCGCAGCCCACCCGCAGCACGCGTTTACTCGCAAGGAAGCGTCACGAGTTCTGCGGAGGGGAGGGGGATCCCTCGCCTGGCCGATTCCCGGGACCCGTTCCTTAAGCAGAGGTAAAACGTCGCGGGGTTTTACGGGAGAGAGGATGCTCACTCTTCACTCAGTGGACGGATTTACTTACGAGTATACGTGCCAGATTTGCACGGTTCAGAGCCTGGTCGCTTATACTCGGAAGTACGTCGCCTATTGGATCCATCGGGGCTTTTATAAAAGCCCGCGTGTGCATTGCCTTTGGCGCGTTAGGCTGCAATCCCGTGTACGTTTACTTGGGAGTAACCCCCCTCTCACCCGTGAACAAAGTGGAGCATACTTCCGAATGCACTTGCATAGGATCGGGTTGGGCACGCAGAGCATTGCAATCCTGTTAGAGACGACAGACAGTTGTTTATCGTTTTTGCAGTGTCCGCCCAACAATAATGCTTCTGCAACTCTTAATCCCGCCTGTCGGATTTGATATAAATGCGCGCGCGGTGTGGACGGGCTTTTAACAGTTTTGGAGCGGTCTTGGAGTCCGGATTGTGTCAGAGCGAAATCTGTGATTTGGGGATTACTTGTTGGCTATTTTGCCATCGCAGAACCCCAGATTATTCGAGCAGGTTTAGATGATTCGGTTTTTGTCCAAATCTGACATCTCCGCCCTCTCCTGGCTGCCTGCTGAAACAGTTTTTTGTTTTGGCGCGAATCGGGTTGGGGTTTGAATTTTGTGAGCCTTTTCCGTTTCACTAGTCGAGTGGCGGGAATTCAACAGAAAAGAAGAAAACTCTAGCCAGTACCTCCCCAAACCAGATTCGATCGCCAAACGAGATTCAATTGTAAACATGAACTTATAAAATGCTGCCTATTGATAATTGATTTAGTCGTACAATAGTGTGATTATTCTATTTATTGAGCCTGCCATTAAAAAAAATATATAAGGGTGGACTCAGAAAGCCAAAAAGGTTGTAATGTGCAATTCAGAACAACAAATATACGGAACAATATCTAAAATAGTTTGGGGTTGGATTCAAGAGTTTCATTCTGGACCTCTCTAAGCCTGTGACTTTATAGCTGCAACATTTCCCCACCCAGTGGCTGGAGGGGATGTCACCAAGATGTCTGCAAGGTTTGACTTGCTATCTGTGCTGAATCCAAAGCATTGGCCTTGGTGCCACCCCAAACCTAAAAGGGGAGCTGGATCACGTGTGACGCTTCCACTTTAAGTTCGGCCTGTATATGGGTGTACATAAACCCACTGCCATGTGTACCACTGCCTCTTTGGGCCTCTCTGAAAAAGCTTGAGCAATGAGATGCAGCTTCATAAGGGATGGAAGAATCTGGCCCTGTCGGTTCTCTCATTTCTCATTTTTGCAGTCTTAAATTCAGTTCTCTACATTTCTGCAGCAATCATTCTTTTTTTTTTTAATCCTCATGAAAATTATTCATAATTTTTGTACAGATTCCTCCTAATAAACATATTTATGTATTCAGTTTACTAATAGGCACATTTTTGCAAATTCCTCTAATATTCATTTCTGCATGTTATTTTCACTAATACAGTATATCGGTTTGAATGCACACTTCTCCCTAATATGTGTCTGTTGAAAAGTTGTCTGTTTTCCCAGGCCTGAGCAGGCAATCAAGAAAGCATCCTTCCACAGTGTTTAATTAACACTGTTTTAATTTTTTTATGGCATTATTGGATGGTTTTTATTACTCTGGGATAGCTCACTTGAGACTCTTAATATCAGGGTTGTGGGTTCAAGCCTCATGTTGGGCAAAAGATTCCTCCATTGCAGGGGGTTGGAATAGATGATCCTAGTGGATCCTTCCAAATCTACGATTCTATGATACTTGTATACCATATGATTCTATGGGGACCTGCTTGCACCTGTCTCTTTTTCTGCTCTTTTTGATGTGGCAGCCATTATGCCCCCCATGGCATCCATTTTGTGTTATGCCATGTTCCCGTGGCTTCCATTTTGTGACCAGTGCCCATAACTTTCTCAACATTCCGGATGTGCCAACTGGCTCAAAATAGGTCGGTGCCCTCTTGATCTAGAGCAGTGTTTCTCAGCCTTTGGGTCTCCAGCTGTTGTTGGGCTACAACTCCCACCGCCCCTGACCACTGGTCCTCCTAGCTAGGGATGACAGGAGTTGTAGTCCCAACAGCAACTGGGGACTCACATTTGAGAAACATGGACCTAGAGAGTAACTTGGAGGAGCTAACCACTCACTGGAAAAGGAGGGGCACCTGCCATTCACCCCTTTGCAGCCATCTCACTCATGGGCCCACTTCCTATTTCTGGGGATGTTTGCAAGGTAGGGTGACCACTGAACCACCACCCACTTAACTCTTTTACACTTATTGATTTATTGATTTATTATATTTATATCCTACTTTTCCTCCAAAGAGGTCCTAGGTGGGCAACCTAAACACTACACCACACTGGCACTTTTTAAATTCTTTTCTCTATTCCAGAAATCGCAATTTGTGCAGTTTGCCGACGCCTTTCCTCTGAAGGAGTTTGGCTACAAGCCAGAGCCGATCCAGTACCTGGAAACTGTGGGCTGGATAGAACTGGCGGCTGGTTTGCTCATGGCCTTTGGGCCTCAGCTGCTGCAGGAAATCAGCAATTTTGTGCTCACGATCGTCATGATAGGTAAGAGCTGTGCAGGGGTTGGCTGTTTCCTTTCTGCAAGGTAGAGAGGGGCTGCTGGAATGTAGGAAGCTGCCTTATACAGAGTCAGACCAATGGCCCTTCTAGGTCAGTATTGCCTGCGCTGACTGGCAGCCACTCTCCAGGCCTTCAGGCAGGAGTCTTTTCCCAGTGCTCCCTGGAGATGCCAGGGACTGAACCTGGGACCTTTTGCGTGCAAAGCAGATGTTCTGAAACTGAAGTACAACTGTTCTTCAGGAGCTGAAGTCTGGCTGAAGGCCCTCGTTCTTGAGTGTTTCTGATCTCAACTACAGATGAGGCTGTATTGGGGCTGAAAGCAACAGTGTGTTTTGTTTTTCAAATGTATGCTTATAAATAATGGGTGTCAGCCATATTGGTTTTAGGGTTAAACATAGTATATCACTTTGGTCAGGAATGGGGAACCTGTGACCCTATAGATGCTGTTGGACCTCAACTCCCATTGGCCATGCTGGTTGGAGCTGATGGGCTTTGGAGTCTGCCAACATCTGGAATTATTCTCTGGCTTTAGTAAAAGCAGATCTCAGTTCAGCAGGTTGAACTGTGTTACAGAAGCATAGAAGTCTGCATTTTTCTCACATAGCTTCAAAACCAAGGAAATCCCCCTTATTACTTGAGTTTCAGCTCTGTCCTACCTCATAAAATTGTTTCTAAGGAATTCAGTTGATCTTGCTTGGGAAGCAGTGCTGCCTTAGTGCAGAGATGCTTGCTTTTCGTCTGCTCAACCTGTAATTTAAAAAAATAAAAAGTACAAATGGCACCATTTTCTCTCCTCACAAGGAAACTGGCTTGTAATGTAGCTCTTTAGTCCCTATTATTTACATGTTGATGTTTTATTTGGTTACAAATAATAAACTTGACTATTAAAAGCTGCCCAACTTCTGCGCATGACAAAGTGTGAGTCTCTTTGTTCATGTTCCAGTAGGGGGCACCAGAAGCTAATTAGTTATCCATGTTGCTTGCTAATTAAGCCACTGTTTTGCAAAAGTTCCTCACATCAACTGGGAAATTCTATTTTTATTCAAAACCCTGACCTTAATTAATGCTATGCATGCTCGTCTTCATGACGATACCAACCGCCTGGAACCTTTTTAAAAATTATTATTACTGATGTACCATTTTTCTAGCTTTGGGTAGTTGACTACTGATATAATCATTCCTGGCTCCCTTAAAGCTGCATTTGGATTTTATCAGGCCCCTGAGTTCCTCTGGGTAAAACTGACCGAAGGAGCAGGAGATCTAGTCAGAGGGTGGTGGTGGTGAAGGGAAAGCTGGACAGCAACTGGGTGAAGCTGTTTTGTAGATCAGGACTGGCAAACAGGCTGATGCTGCTCAGAAGGATAGATTTTTCTTCTGTACATCAGCGTCATTGTGTATATGATGTTTTGCAGAGTTTCATGTGCCAGAAAAAGCAGGCCCCTGACCCAGGGAACAAACAGCCTGAACACCACAATCCTATGTATATTTGCTCAGAAGTCCCAGGGAAGGTTTACTGGGCTTACTTCCAAGTAAGCGTGCATAGACTTAGGAGCTGAAGTTTTCTAAAGCAGAAAAAGTAGGATCCCTGCTTTATAGGGGATGTCAGGAGACTGCATTATCTAGCTGTCTTCAATATCTTTTTTTAAAAGATATTCTACAGTGGGTCTCTTTTTACTCTTGTTGAGTTATTTTTATGCATCTTAATTTTTGGTTGAAATTTGGCATGATGAAGAAAGAGAGAGATGCCTAGGCAGGAAGTATTCCCACCAAGGCAGACGAAGTGATTTCACAGAGTTCTGTCCAGCAAATTTTACAGGAAACTTATGTAAGCCTTAGTCCCTTCGTGTGCCTATCTGGCAAAACATGAATGGGTTTGACTGTAATAATGTCCCACAGGCAGATCCATTAAGATTAATGGATCTAAGTTAACGATGCCCAAAAACAGGTGCAAGTCGAGGCTAGAGATTGCCATGGTTGGAGAGTCGTTTGGCCAATGAATCTCCTGCTCTTTTTGCAATTAATTTTTAAAATATTTCCCCCTTTGTCTCTTTGCAGGTGCCATCTACAGCCTCTTGG
The DNA here is from genome assembly GCF_027172205.1 of Podarcis raffonei. NCBI lineage: Eukaryota > Metazoa > Chordata > Lepidosauria > Squamata > Lacertidae > Podarcis > Podarcis raffonei. Next base: position 30,075,304 of record NC_070609.1, read on the forward strand.
TTTTGAAGGAGCCCATTGCCATGTGTGCCCCGGCCACTATCTCCCTGGGTCTTCTGCTTCTCCTCAATATCCGGGGAAGAGGGAGACCCACCAAGTCAAAGTTTGAGTGAGGGGGTGTCGAACTGGAGAGGACAGAAGGGGAGAGTTCAGAAATGGCAGCAAATCTCTTGTTGGACCTTTTTTGTCTGTGTGCTTTCCACTCCTCCTCCCCTTGCTCAGTCCTTTTTAACTTGGTATAAACTGGGTCCTGTGGGTGTGTGATCCAGGGGGTGATTTGTGACCTTGAAATCACCATAGATCGGGGGATGAAGCCCCTTTTCAGCCCAGGGACCACATTCCCTCCTGGGTGACTTTCTGAGGGCCATATGCCAGTGGTGAGCAGGGACCACAGGCAAAAGCGGGCACAGCAACAAATGAAGTTTTTGCCTTTGTACTGTAGGTTAATTTCTACACACACTCACAGTCCCTTTACCCTCCATTCAGACAAGCCAGAGACAATTATCAGACTTAAGGGACACTTCAATCAGGCAAAAATGGGTGTGAAGCAGAGCCAGTGAGGGCTGTGGGCGGGGCGGGGTGGGGGCACAACCAGCAGAGTCCTAAGGGTCCCGACTCCTGCTTTAAATCGATGGCAGCTAGACTTTGGGTCTTTCTCAGTTACCCCGTTCACCAGTGTTCTTTCCCATCTTAGGCCTGGCGTAAGTGCTAAATTAGCCAGGGGCTGCCTTAATCTTTGAATTTCATAGCTTGGGGAAGCGGAGGAAGGAAATGGGAGGGGATGTGTGAAATACGTTTTAGGTAATCCTTGGGAGAAAATAGAAGCACACTTAAAAAAATAAGTAACCTGGCATAGGACAGTCCCTTTTTTGGCTCAGGGCAAACCATTTCTGGGGGGTTCATTGAGTGGCACTGAAGGATTTTGTTGGCTACTATGTGAGAGAAGCAGCTGCCTCTACCACTGATCTGTAGTCTGTCCACTAAGATACAGCTGCTTTCCTTTAATCGTCAGATCATTGGTCCATCTATCTCAGTATTGTCTACACTGACTTGCAGTGGCTTTCAGGGATTTCAGGCAGGACATTCCCAGCCAGGAATTGAACCTGGGACCTTCTGCATCCCAGGCAGAGCCGCGGCCTTTCCCCCAGTATTTCCCTGCTGGGAGAGTACTACTCAGCAAGCCTGCCTCTGGAAAGGGTGACAAATGCTTTCCTGCACTTATATACACTTTGGCATTCATGATGAACGTGGGGCGGGGAGGAAGTTCGCCAGAAGAGGAAAAGCTCTTGCCCTGCTGTGGACCTGTTAAGGTCCCACCATCTCCCCTCTCCACCTGCATGTCCACTGAGATGGCCACCAGAGGCTCTTATGCAGGAGATCTTTCCCTCAGGGCAGGAATATGGGGACCAGCTGAGGCTCTCCAGCTGCAATTCCCTTCATCCCAGTCCTTTTGCCATGCTGGCTGGTGCTGATGGGAGTTGAAGGCTAGAAAACATCTCCAGCGTCACCGGTTCCTGCCCCTGTTCTAGAGATTAGGCATGAAATGAGCAGAGGTTGGATTTTTACTGTGGTAGCTTTCTGATTATCAAAGTCCTTTACTAGACAGGTGCACAAGGCACTGTAATCTAAGAACCAGCCAGAGTCCATCTTGTTTCAGTCATTATATATTTTTCTGGTGCTGGCTTTACTGATCCGCTTTGGCAATGTTTTTCTGTTTCTTTTGACTCCTTGGTGATTAAAGTGTTGACTGATTTTTAAAACGTTTCAATTTTTCTTTGTTTTGAGGGATGCTATCAGAGGTTCTGATAGCCAGTGTTAGAGGAAGGGGGCAGAGTCTTTTTAAAAAGTAAATAAATAAAACAGCCGGTTGTCAGCAGGCAAGATAAAAACACATCATGAATCTTATTTGGCCTGAGAGGAGAAAGAGAGCATCACCCTAACGTTGTCCTTTAATCTAGGAACTTAACAAAAGCTGAGCTAGGGGTGGAGGGAAGGCTGAAGAGGAGACACACCTGCCCTCAGTGAAGCTGGGCAGAAGAGATGGAAATGGATCAAATGAATGTTTCGCCACTGCTTTATCTCCATGCCAGGAAAGCCATTGCCTATTCACTTCCTCTGTGTTAAACTCTATATGTTAAAGGCACAGGCACTGAGCCAGTTTAAAACATTGGCAGCCCTTCAAATAGGGATCCAAAGTGAAGGTAGTCATGGAGCCCAAATACGAAACCCTTGCTACCTTTTCTATCCAAGTGGTCTGTGGGTGGGCAGGTTATCCCAACAGTTTGGCTGTGCGGGAGGCACACCAAATAATTTTGAATAAGCAGCTGGTATTTTTGCTTGCTTGTGTGTGAGTGTGGTGAAGTTGTGCTTTGTTCGCAAATGTGCTTAATTCCTTAAAAAGGAGGAGACTGTCTCACCATGGCAGTGAGAGGAAGGTACCCTGCACTTGCCCTCCAGCAGCTTTCCTCTGAAAAATGTCATACATTGTGAGACTGAGCTTCAGGCACCAGCCCCTCTTGGTTCTGCTTCCATGTAGGATAAAACTGATATTTTAAACATCTGCAACAGGTGTGATGGGCTCCTCCTGAGATGAGGCCAATTTGCTCATTCCTCCATTGCTGGGTGACAAAGCAACGCTCTTGGCAGAGGCCTTCCTTGCCTTGTCTAGATTTCCCTTCAATTTCTCAAGGAGACCTGCTTCGTTCTGCTTTTGATAGGGAAACCTGCCAGTCCAAGAGAGCTTTCTTATGGACTTCTGACAAACCAGTTTTAGCCTCTCCCCTCTTGAGGAGAAAGCCGCAAAGCCAAATCCCACATTCCAGTGCCGGTTTAGTCCTTTTTGCCTATAGAAAGAATACAAATATGTAATATCAGGGCTGATTTTAGAATAATTCATTTGTGGAGTGTGGCAAGTAATATTTTTTAGAGCGGTGTTCAGTTCTACGCTTGGATAGCCTCATAATTCTACCACCAACCTTTCTCCAGAGAGAAAGATCCGAGCAGCTAACTACTGGGTTCATAATTTCTTCTCCTTCTTGGGAGTCTTTCTCCACTCCCTTTTTTGCTTCCAGAAGTTCAAGAATTTACTCTCGGTGCTACAAATAGCACACAATTTACACAGTGGTGTTGAAGGCTGCAATTCTACCCCTAGATTCCCCGGGGTAAGCTCCATCGGGCTTGGCAGGGCTAACTTGAGTAGATGTCCGTTGTGTAGTGGACATCTCTTCATTGCAACCCTGAAGTCATACCCTCATAGCTAGGCTCCTAGACTACAGCAAAAAAAAACTTCACTACATGATGGCATCCATATCAAGCCAGCTTTTCTCTCACTCCCTCTTCCCATTTTGCTGTTTCTGATAAAGATGCAAAAGCTTACTCTCTTGTGGCATGTTGTTGGTCATAATAAAGGGTTGGGGGTTAGTTTGGAATTTTTCAAAATGAGATGAAGTTAACCCTACTGCTTCCTCTGCTTAGCTTATTTGATGCACTGCTCTTGGAGGAAGGCTTATTAATTTGACAAGCAGAAGACTGGCAAATAGCGTGGGAGATGACACAGTTGACCCTGCTATGAAATACCGTATTTTTTGCTCTATAAGACTCACTTTTTCCCTCCTAAAAAGTAAGGGGAAATGTGTGTGCGTCTTATGGAGCGAATGCAGCCTGTGCAGCTATCCCAGAAGCCAGGACAGCAAGAGGGATTGCTGCTTTCACTGCGCAGCGATCCATCTTGCTGTTCTGCCTTCTGAGATTCAGAATATTTTTTTTCTTGTTTTCCTCCTCCAAAAACTAGGTGCGTCTTGTGGTCTGGTGCGTCATATAGAGCGAAAAATACGGTAAGTAGTGCTGAATCGCTGGTTGACGTGTAGGATTGCACTGTGTAAGCTGGGACTGCATTAGCTTATTGAAGAAGCTGAAATCTGTCAGCAACTGTTCGGATCCAGAGACACTGATGACATTTTTAAATAGCCAAGTCCTCCTAAATTGTCACAAGGTTCCTTGGATAATATTTTAGGCGTCAAAAGAAAGTCCTTGGGATGTCCATTCACATGGACCAGTTGGCAGAGGAATCTGCACCAGTCACACCTCATTGATGTTCATGGAAGAAAAATCTATCAACACCCCGCCCTCTTAAGCTGCTACACACAGAATCCTGGAGTTTTCCCAGTGATCTCAGTTACTTTGGGCAAAGGATTATTTTAGAGCAGGCATAGGCAAACACCCCTCCAGATGTTTTTGGGACTACAACTCCCATCATCCCTGACCACTGGTCCTGTTAGCTAGGGATGATGGGAGTTGTAGTCCCAGAACATCTGGAGGGCTGAGCTTGCCTATGCCTGTTTTAGAGTCCTCATTGCCTCTATCACTGCCATAGTTTTCTTTTGCACTAGGCTAGAGGCTTCAGATGTCCTCTTTCAGATCTGACAAATGTAGGATGCTTCCAGACTGAAGGCTCCTCCTGGTCCTGTAAAATCACTGCTTTCCTATTGTAAGCTATAAGTGGAATTGCAGTGGACGTCCCACGCTAGGGATTGGGGGGGAATTCACATTCAGTTCACTTTTAAAGATGAGCCTGCCTACCTAATTTGCACTTTCTGAAACAATACAAGAACTGAAATACAGCCGTCCTTTGAAATGTGCACTTCTCCAAATTTGCGGTGTGGTTCTTCAGTCAAATAATGGAACAAAAATGTGTGTGCTGAGTTAAGGTGTCCATAAAAATGTACGTATTTGTGAAAAGTAGCATACAAAAGTGCATTGTTTTAAATAAAATTTCATTGCAAAAATGCGTGTGCTTGGTAAAACTGCATATTAACATATATATTAGGAGAAATTCTCACTGAAATACTGGTGAATTTTCATGAGGAGATCTATCTATCATCTATCTGCAGCAGAAATGTGGAGAACGGAATTTAAGTTTGGAAAAATGAGAAATGGAGAGAGCCATGTTTGAAAGATGCCTCTCCCCCATTCTACACACCAGCAGTTTGTGTGTGTGTGTATTGCTGGAAATGATTGTTGCTGTGGGTGAAGGAAGAAGAATCCCTCCTTTTCCTTCTCTTCCCTAGTGCATTCTCAGGCTCCTTAAGTCCTTCCCAGAAAATCGTGATTTGCTAGCACATAGCTCACATGGTTGGGGAATGTTTACATGCCTTCCTGTTAATCATTTGCTAATCTCACACTTCCTAGTACATTTCACTCTCATGTTCTTAGCTGCAAAAAGTCCAGTTTAAAAAAATAATAAACAGTTTGATTGGTTACTAGGGCAATGGGAGCCGGGTTGGGTTTTAATTTACTAAAGTTCTTGGTTTGGAACCCTGCAAAAGAGTGGCAGTCTGGAGGTCTGCTCAGAGTGGTTCTGCTATTTGAAAAGTATAAAATTCCTTTTTTTCTCTGTAGTTTTCTTCCTGCACTCCTATACAGAAAGCAAGATGAAGAAGTAAAAGAAACCAGAATGATTGTTACTGCTATTAATTAAATATATACAGCTTACATGCCAAAATGGCTTCTAAGTGGTTTATAAAAAATCATTTATAAAATTAATACATAATTAAAATACACTGTAAAACAATTACATTAAATCACAATTAATGTATACATTAAAACAAAGCAAGTAAAAAGTTTTAACAGTAAAAACAATCAGATGAGGAAGTTCAAGTTCAGGGGAATGCTTCCCAAAATAGGTGTATTTTCAAAAGCCAGTGGCATGCCAATACTGATGGTGCTTTATATTTCAGCTGCTTTAGGGAATTGCACAATACCGGTGCCATCAGGGAAAAATCCTGGCTCCATATTATCTTTGGTGCCAGCACTAAAGTTGTCCATTGAAATAGATTAATCTATTGTGAGCACTAGATTGTTTGGAATCCACTAAAACAGATGGTAAAGAAGTCCATTGGTAGCAACTTGCAAAACAAAACAATGCAGTCATACTTCATTTACTTAAAACTTTTGTACTTTGTCTTTCTTCATAAAAAGCACAAGGTGGCTAGCAGCATTCTCAAATCATAAATCAACGGTTGAAAATGTGAGGAGGAGCTTGCAAGCCTATATCCATTTTCCTGGGAGTAAGCCCCATTGAATTCAATGAGAGCTACTTCTGAGCAGACATGGGTCTGCATTGTAAAAACAAGCAGTGAAAGGTGTTCCGAATAGGCAGAGATGGTTAAAACCAATAAAAGCACCACCTAAATCATTTAAAAGGTTCTGCAAAGCCATGTAAGAGGAGCTGTACTTTCCCGTGAGCTGTAGAGCAGCCACCTTGTGGCCATTAATTTCACTGCACACAGGTGGTAATAATAATAATAATAATAATAATAATAATAATAATAATAATAATAATAATAATTATTTATTTATACCCCGCCCATCTGGCTGGGTTTCCCCAGCCACTCTGGGCGGCTTGCAAAAAAATATTAAAATACTGTGATACATCAAACATTAAAAGCTTTCCTAAACAAGGGAACAATAAAGGTTTATTATTATTTATTATCCAGATATTGCTGGACTTTGAGCTTCCCCTCATCTCTCACCACTGGCTGCACTTGCTACTTAACAACAATTCTCAAGATCACTTACAATGATCAAACGAGACAGCAATACATAATAGAAAACATTGGGTGATAGACCATGGAATCAGAGTAGACTCATTGAAATTAATGGATCTGTTAAGTCAATTTCAGTGGATCTACTCTGAGAATGACCAACCTTGGCTATCTGTTTTATACAAGCAGATCACAAGAGAGAAGGGACTTTGAGCCTTAGATGGCAGTTAGACCCAATCCTGGTTAAGGACAATTAAAAACAGAGTTTTGGAATTTTAAAAGGGGTTTGCCGCCTGTCTAGACATAAGCCATGATGGGGCCCTTTCCTCATTTTTGGTACCACAACTTCCAAATGGAAGTCGGGCAGGCATGTACTTAACGGTGAATTGAAGAATTGCACAAACTTACCTACATTCCCCACTCCTCAATGCCTTTTGCCTTTTAAAGGTTATTTCTAGGTTTATTGGAAGGTGGTGGTACAGAACAGTGCTTTAACCCATCTTGCTGACTGAAGCTGCTAAATTCAGACTTCTAAAAAATTATATCTTCTTCTGAATCCTCCACTGTGTTGCAAATCAGAGCGCACACTTTTTAACATAAGCATAATTCAGCCTTTTGGGTGTCTTTGATGCTTGGAAGTTTGAATGTCTCTTTGAAAAGGCATAAGAAAGAAAAAAAAAGCTCTAACTTTGATCTCTCTCTTTTGTCTCCCTGCTCTCTTCCTTCCACAGCTGTTACATTTGGAAAGTGAACCCCCACCCCACCCCCTGCCTCTCAGGCAGCCTTTATGCCTTTCTTAGTGGGGTGTTCACTGAGTCTCAAAGGACTGAGCAAAGTGGCTGCTCAGTTAACTCTATGCCTGCTGTTTAGTTAGAATGCCTGGATTGGTGGTGCTGCTGGTTCCAGGATGTGGGAGCCAAGATGCTCCTGCAGGCAAGATGCTCACAGTGCCCCCCCCATCCTTGTTGTGTTCTCAACTCACCGTTCTTGCCATAATAATAATAATAATAATAATTTCTCAGAGCAACTTCACCTCACCTTGCTTTTAGAACTTTGGAAAAGAGTGAGAACAGAGTGATGACGCTTTACTATTTTATTATATAGTAAGATAGGCTATCCCACCTTTCCTCCAAGAAGCTCAAGGAGGTATACATGATTTTCTCCCTCTCTGTTTTGTTCTCAAAGGAACGCTGTGAGGTAAGTTAGACAGTTACTGGCCCAGTATTGCTGAATGTGGATTTGAACTCTTGGCTCCTGGATCCCTAGTTAGATCCTCTAACCCCTGCACATGAGCTACTCCTTGTTCTTTTTCTCTCCCACTTGCTCAGAGATGGCAGATAAGCAGGCAACAGCTATGAGGAGGAGGAACAGGAGGTTCCAGGGCAAAAGGGAGGGATCCTTTGTCAGCCCCAGGGCTACATTTCCTTGGAGGCAAACTTCTGGGGTCCACATGACTGGTGCATGGGACCAGGAGCAACAAGTGGTGGAGTGACAGATGTGATGCTTAACCTTTGCTACATTCCAGAATGGAAAAAATGGTGGGAGATCAAAGTAGCCACATGTGTCCCATTGAGGCCAAAAAGTTTTTCTGGGCTTCCCACAATCGTGCCATCAAGTGCTGAGCTTGCTGCTGGCTTTTCAGATAGATAACCTTGAAAGCAAATGGTGGATAATGAAATCTGAGAAGACCGAGAGGGGGTTGAGCAGGGCTTTAAGTTTCCAGTGCTGTCCATATTGGGTGCGAGTGGGGCTACAGTGACCAGCAATGCTCTTTGTCTTTGTCTATGGCTAGCAGGAATGAAATTAGTTATGGAAAGAAGCCAATACACACAAAATGCCATGAATGGTATAGTCAGGCTGCAGTGTGTAATATCCAGAGACAGGCAGCAGGTAGACTAGGGCCTACTGGTGGATCTCAGGGATTCTTGACACCCAGCTGTTTAATGAGCAACAGCAAAACAACTTTCCTCATGTAACTTAGGCTGTGGAAATGAAGAAAGCTTTGGGAACAGAAACTGCCTTATGCTGAATCAGACCAGTGGTCCATGTGGCTCAGCAATGTCTACACAATGACTGGCAGTGGCTCTCCTGGATTTCAGATGGGGATCTCTCCAACCCCGACCTGGAGTCAAGATGCTGGGGACAGACCCTGAGAACTTCTGCATGCCAAGCAAATGCTCTGTCACTGAGCTGTGGCTGTATTCCCTTAAATTGCCTATTTTAATTTTAGACTCTGAATGGTCTTATGGATGGGAATAAGCTCTTGTTTTACTTGCTGGGTTGTCTTAATGGGATTGCTTCATGGTGCATTTTAATTATGGCCATTTCTATTTTCATGGGATTGTTTTAATGTGCATTTTAATTATGGTGTATTTTTAATTATTCTGTATTTTAAGAATGTCATACTGTTGGTTTTTAGGCTTTGCAGGCTGGTCGAAATCCATTTGGGCATTAAGCAGTATATAAATGGAATAACAACAGCAGCAAGACCTACTGTGCCATTGTACTTCAGGCTTCCTCCAGCTGTTGTGCAAGCTTACAACCAGTTATGTAGCAAACCTGGAATTGCTGTCAGCAGTGGTACTGCCTCCTGAATCAGGGACCCCTCCATATTATCTACCTGTCTCCCTCTGACACAGGAGTTTCCCCATGAGATTCTTGCAGAGAAGCTGCTGATATGTGGGCTGGATGAGCTAACTGTTAGGTGGATTTGTAGCTGGTTGGCTGAGCAACAGCCAGATAGTGCTCACTATAATGCTTTCTCATCATCCTGGGAAAAAGTAACAAGTGGGGTGCCATAAGGTTCTGTCCTTGGCCTGTTGTTGTCCAACATCTTTATAAATGATGGATTGAGGGGATACACACCAAATTTTCAGATGACACCAAACTGGGAGGGAGAGCCAATGCCACAGAAGACAGAATCGGGTTTCAAGATGACCTTAACGGATTGGAGAACTGGGCCAGCGATGACAAAATGGATTTCAATATAGACAAATGTAAGCCTACACACTTAGGCAGGAAGAACCAGTTGCACAAATATAAGATGGGGACACCTGGCTTGCCGGTAGTACATGTGAAAAGGATCTAGGTGTCTTAGCTTAAGGTGAGTCAACAGTGTGATGCAGCAGCAAAATACCCTAATGCTATTCTAGGCTGCAACAACAGAAGTATAGTGTCTGCTCTGTTCTGCCTTGGTAAGACCACACCTGGAGTCCTGTGTCCAGTTCTGGGCACTACAATTTAAGAAGGATCTTGACAAGCTAGAACATGTGCAGAGGAGGCTGACTAAGATGATCAAGGGTTTGGAAGCCATGCCTTATGAGGAACAGTTGAGGAAGTTGCGTATGTTCAGCCTGGGAAAGAGGAGACTGAGAGGAGATGTGATAGCTATTTTCAAATATCTAAAGGGCTGCAACATGGAGGATGGAGCAAACAAGGACCAAAACCAATGGATTCAAGTTACAAGAAAGGAGATTCTGATTAAACACCAGAAAGACTTTTTGATGGTAATAACTACAGTGGTACCTCGGGTTAAGTACTTAATTCGTTCCAGAGGTCCGTTCTTAACCTGAAACTTCTTAACCTGAGACACCACTTTAGCTAATGGGGCCTCCTGCTGCCGCCGCGCCGCTGGAGCACGATTTCTGTTCTCATCCTGAAGCAAAGTTCTTAACCTGAAGCACTATTTCTGGGTTAGCGGAGTCTGTAACCTGAAGCGTATGTAACCTGAAGCATATGTAACCTGAGGTACCACTGTATTCAGAAATGAAATGGCCTCCCTTGGAAGGTGGTGGACTGTCGTTCCTTGCAGGTTTTTAAGCAGAGGTTGGATGGCCATCTGTCATGGATGTTTGAGTTGAGATTTCTGAATTACGGGGTTGGACTAGATGACCCTCTGGGTCCCTTCCTAATCTATGATTGTGCAATTCTGTGATGCTCTTTTTGTGCCTTTCCTTTGATGAGAGGATGAAAAGCTACATGCCAAATGGGACATGGGAGGGACAAGTCTACTCACTTCAGCTCACCAGATGAATATGTGTGCATGCATGGGAATAAGAGGAGCTTCCTTTGCTGGGATCCCACACTTTGGTTATTCAGCTTTCCAGGCACTGTACTGTTAAACTTTGCAGGATATGGTGGGCGACCTAGATGCTTTTGTTTGCAGATATCCTTTTTCCGGTGCTGATTCATATCCTCTCCCTATCTCTTTGTGCTCTGTTCTGCTGACAATCCCGCAATGCAAGTTCTGCCAAGACAAGAGCAATTGTGTATGTGCAACATGCATTGTGGGGGAGGGGGCTGAAGTGGGGAGGGAACCAAGCACCACCCCAGAAAGTGTGTCATTCTGGGGAATGAGAGGGAGGAAAAAAAATTATCAAAAAGGTTTAAAGGACTGTGGCTGATTCTTTTTAAAGGCAACATTGTTTTCTCTATTTTCATGTGGTGAGTGGCATTTGTTATGTAACCCAAAGCAGCTCCATGGGCGCAAAAGAAAGATATCAGTGGGTTTGGGGGAGCCTCAAGATTTGTCGAAATAAAAAGGGAGGAACCTAAAAACAACAGAAGTGAGAGAAAGGCCTGCTTTCTGCCCTGAGGATGCTGCAATCAACGTTTTTACCTCGTGGGGACATGTGCTACTGTATTTTAATACTTTGTTGGAAGCTGTCCAGAGTGGCTGGGGAAACCCAGCCAGATGGGCAGGGTATAAATAAATAAATTATTATTATTATTATTATTATTATTATTATTATTATTATTATTATTTGCGGCTGGGCTCGCTTCCTTGAGCCAGCTGCCACTATCTGCCCTGCAGGCAGCACAATACATTGGCAGCCCTGCTACTCCTCTTGCACTGTGTGTGATGTATGAGGGGTAGATGAACACTGGGTTGGACTCATTGGCCTCCCGGTGTCCCCCCACCCCTAGCAATGCCACTCTGACTCCTGTTTCCTTTGGGGAAATCCTCTTTACATACATGCACAGGTGCACTGCCCTACGGCCAGCTGCTGTCTGCACAATTGCAAGGATTAACCTCTGACAGGGAGGGCTGTGCGTGTGGGGAGAAAGAGGGAGGCCGCTGAGGGAGGGGGGCAAATCAAGTCTCACCCATCAGAGAGAACACAGCGGGACTTCTTGAGAGGAACGCACCGTGGGAGCAGGGAATACAGACCACCATGGAAGGGTAAGAAGGTTACTTGGAAGAGACTTGGAGGTTTTCCTGGGTTGGCAGGGAGGTGCCAAGGATGGTCCATTAGGGCAAATGAGGTGCTGCCCCACTAACCTTAGTCTGCCCTCAGGCAAGCCCCCACCTGCCTTCCTTCTGGGGATGCAGGAGAAATTCGATACAGTTGGCCTTGAAAGGCAAATCTACTTAATTCCCAGTTTCTGAAACAATATGTGAACCAAAGCGCAACCATCCTCCTAAAGGTGCACTTGTCTGAATTTTGCAATGCAGTTTTCCAGCCCAAGAAGTGTGTACAAAAATGCAATTGCTATGCATAAGAATGGATACATTGGGCAAAATAACATACACGGAAGGAAAATTGCATAGCAAAGATGTGAATGGTAGGAGAAATGGAGACTAAAATGCTGGTGAGTTTTCTTGAGGTCCCACCCCACCAAACTGATGTTGAAATGTGGAGAACTGAATTTAAGAGTAGGAAAATAAGAACCTGAGAGAAACCAAAACCGACAGACTTTTCCATGCCTAGAGTGAGACTTGAGGTTTTCCTGGGTCGGCAGGATGGTGCCGAGGAGCAATGGTGGATGGTCCATTAGAGTGAAGGGGGTGCTGCGCCACCAACCTCACTCTGCCCCCAGCCAGCCCCCATCTGCTTGCCTTCTACTTACAGCCACTTCCAGGGATGAAACTACTCACCAGCTTGTTCCTCCTGGGGCCCTGCCAATCTGCTCTTTTATTTTGGGTGTATTCTGCAACAAGTTATTGAAGCAACTAAAATGCATCGGGTGGATTTATTCTGCATTAGTTTGTTCTGTATTGCTTCCCCAATGCAGGAACAAACAATACTGAAAGCGAGATCGTGTGTGACCTCGCTGATGGCATCAAGAGCACAAATCATCATGAACGTGCAAAAAAAAAAAGGATGTGTGTGTATAGTCTCATTGTTGTAGAACTCAGCAGGGAGGAGGATGGGAAGCGAACTAGAACTACAGTGGTACCTCGGGTTACAGATGCTTCAGGTTACAGACTCCACTAACCCAGAAATAGTACCTCAGGTTAAGAACTTTGCTTCAGGATGAGAACAGAAATTGTGTGGCGATGGTGCAGCAGCAGCGGGAGGCCCCATTAGCTAAAGTGGTGTCTCAGGTTAAGAACAGTTTCAGGTTAAGAATGGACCTCCGGAACAAATTAAGTTCTTAACCCGAGGTACCACTGTAGTTGGCTCTGCCTGTCATTGGCTCTGGCGCCACCTACTGTTGGCCTCCCTGCCTTCTGCCCTATGGGGCACCAGCCACCACTTCCAAGGTGAAAGCACTGAAAGATTTTTGGAAGGTTCAGCTGGGCCAACTGGGGTGAAGTGGGTTATTGGAGCTGCAAGGATTTGCCTGATTGTGTGTCTAGTTATTGAGTTGGAGGGAGGTTTATAGCCCCAAGTGCCGTTTCAGATGCTAAAGCAGCCATCACCAGCCTTGGTTTCTTAAGCACTTCCATACTTGGTTTTAAAATTAGAACTGCCACTCTTTGCTCTGCAAAAAGGGAGTGAACATTGACATAAAGGGTACACTGGCTGAAGTGTGGAAAGATATGTAGCTGGGGGGGGGGGGAGAGAGAATGATGACTGGGCAATGCCATAAACTCTTAGCCTGGGAACACCTGATGGTCAAGAATGATGCTTATACTGGATGGTCCAGAGCAGAGGCAGATTTAGGAAGTGCAACTGGTTGTCCTACACTGGGTGCTGAGCTGAGAGGGCATTGCAGGGGGTGCCACAACAAGAAAGAATAATGGAAGGCAAGAGGGGGTGCTGAATGTTGGCGTTGCACAGGGTGCTGCTGAAATTTGAGAACCCAAAGTTTGCCACAGGTCCAGAGTGACCTAGCATCCTCTTTCAATTTAAATGATTTGAATGAAACCAACAATGCTATCTCCACCCCACTGCTGTGGGTACATATGCGTTGGCCTTCCCCAACCTGGTGCCCTCCGGATGTTTTGGATTACAACTCTAATCAGCCCCACCCATAGAACAGGGGCCATGCCAGAGAGTCGGAGTATGAAATTTGCTCCCACATGATAAAATGATGGCCAATAACTTGGATAGCTCAGTTGGTTACAGCGTGGTGTGGATAATGCCAAGGTTGCAGGTTTGATCCTTGTATGGGATAGCTGCATATTCCTGCATTGCTGGGGTGTGACTAGATGATCCCCAGGGTCCCTTCCAAGTCTACAAATCTATGATTCAATGAAAAGGGGATTTGACAAAATCACAGAGGACCGAGCTAGCATTAGCTGTCATGCTTTGTCCCCTGCCCTGAGGACACCTCTGCAGCCATGGCCACATGTGCACATATGCAGAGGTTTATAACTTTCTGGCAGACAAAACGTAGCTCCCATTTGAACTCGAACTGTGCTTTCATCCCCCTGAAAAGCTGCCCTTCTCAAGACCCATGCTCAGTCCCATTTTAAAGATCGCAACCATCTCATCAATTAACCCTTTGTAATGGGAATCCCCCCATGAGACCCCACACCCTTTTCGCTTTGAAGTCCAGCTCCCCTGACCCTGCCTTTTTACATGTTGAGCCAACAGAAGAAAACAAAAAACCCTCCCAGCTACTTTTGCGCTGCCAAAGCTGGATTTTCAAAACTTTTACGAATACTGTAAATCGACAACTGGTTTCCACCTGCCTGCTCTATCCCTGCAGTGTTTTGCCCAGCTGGTACCGAAATGACTCAGTTGTGATAAATAACCACAAAAAATGATGACAGTCGTTTGCTAGCATGTTGCAGAAAGCTGGGCTTTAAGTGGGCTTCTTGTACATGGGTAGTTTGGCTTGCTGGAAGCAGAGACAGAAAGGCAGATTTGCATCGAGACACACTGTGCTACACTCGCCAGGATTTTGACTGCATTTGCTAGGTAAGAATGGAACCTAAGCTGATTTAGAAGCACCCATCTCTGCTCCGGAAATATATCGACTCTGCCCTGGAGCTCATTTCTGTCTAATAGATTCACTGAATTCCCCAACATTTTTTATTGTCCTTGCTCCTCTGCAGCTTGACCCAAATAAATGTTGCAGGTGGTATCGCATGGTAACTCCATGGGGGGGGGGATGGGGGAAACCCCTCCACCTGCTCAAGATCTACATGCCAAACTGTTGCTAAAGGCACAGGAGCAAGGACAGTGAGAAAGCTTTGGCAACCTCTAAGACCCATCAACTATAACTGGGACCAATTCAGACTACTTCTTATTTAGCTTTAATTTTATTGTTTAAGTGTTATGTACACTCAGGAAGGCTTGATATGGAATGTTAGAGGGATCTTGGGAAAATGATGCCTGTGATTTTCTCCAATGCGAGTGTGCTCAGGTGTGAGCAACTGGGCAAAACAGCAGAAGACACCAGTCTGGTTCCAAATTATTTCATTCTGTTGTGGTTTCCCTTGCAGAACTGTATGGCAGCAAGAAACAATCACCCCAAAGCTATCTGGTAAAATGCTGGCTAATTCATGTTTGTGTGTAGGACCAGTTTAGTATAAAACATTTTGCTAATGAAGAGCTAGGTATTTTTTCTGTTAAAATGTCTGTGTGTCAGGTGTATTTGCTGTTTTTTTTTAACCTCCTTATTGAAAAGTCAAATCAACTTTCTCTCCACTACACCAGACAAGAAACAGTTGATGATGTTATTGGTGGAAACGTGTGTGTTCGTGTGTGTGTGTTCGTGTGTGTGTGAAATAATAATTGAGCTACTATTAAACCCACAACTACCTTTCTTTCTTCAACCTTGATGGGGTAATTTTCAGCTGGATTTTTGTTGCAAGAATAATATATATATTTGAATTTGACATCCACAATTTCAATTCCCACCTTGCCCCTAGTTCCCCTTTGTTCTGACCCAAGGAAAATAAACCTTGAACTACTTTTTGCTTTGATTAGCCGATCCATGCTTTGGATTGCATTTCCTTTTTCTCTGCCAAAGTTGGGGAGGAGAGAGAGAGAAAAAGAGAGCGGGAGGAAGGAAGGGAGGGAGAGGAGATTTCACCAAGCTAAGTGTTTTAGCTCCTCCCGGCAGCTTCAGCTGTGCTCTGGCTTGGCAGTGAGACTCGGATAAGAACAGGTGAACTGTGTCGGGAGCTGGAGAGGCGCGGGACTTTCCGGCGCTAAGCCCCGGCAGCTGCTGGCTGGAGCCAGGAGCCATGTCTCCACCAAAGGGTGGCAGCTCTCGGAGGCATCTCCTCGCAGCTGTGCTACCCTTTCCTCCAGAAGAAACTTCCAAGCATCAGAGCAGCGTGCTGGAAAGAGAGAGTCAGACTTCCTGGAATGCAAGTGGGCTTTTCCTGTGCTTAAAACTTTCTGAGGATTATTGCAGTGTGTGTGTGTGTGTGTGTGTGTGTGAGTGTGTTGGCTTCTTCAGTCTTGCCGATCTTGCTCATCCCTTTTCTGTCTGTGCCCATCCATCCATCCATCCATCCATCCATCCATCCATCCATCCCCTTGATCATCCATGTACTAACCCACCATGTCCTTTCACTAAAAAAGTGTACTGTCCATCATTCATCCATTCAGGTTGTCCTGTCAGTTGATCTAGACATCTACCTACACTATCCATCTGCAAAGTGTTTCCCACCCGCCAGCCATAAACACCCACAAACTGGTGTGCCACCTTCCTCATTGATTTTGCTTTGTTTTGGTCTGATGATGAAACTCCCTCCTTTCTCTTCTTCTGGCAGCATTGGGATGAACAACTCCACCACCTCCGGGCTGGTGGTTGGCCAGTGCCGGCTCAACGACCCTGTGCAGTTCATCCTGGTGCCGGCCGTCTACTGCCTTGTGTTGTGTGTGGGACTCCCGGGCAACGTGGCGGCCTTGCTGGTCTTCTTACAGAGCGGAAGGGTGAGGAAGGCTATCCGCATCTACCTCATCAACCTGACACTGGCGGACATCTTCTTCAACCTCACACTGCCATTCTGGATCCCTTACTATCTGGCTGAGGGGCATTGGGAGCTGCCGGAGGCCTTCTGCCGCTTGGCTGGAGCCACTTACTACTTGGCCACCTACAGTGCTATGGCCTTCATGACGCTCATCAGCCTGAACCGCTACTGTACCGTTGCCAAGCTGGAGATGGCTTTGAACAGGCCCTTGGGGGCGCTAGTGGGCTGTGCTGTGGCCTGGCTGCTGTGCTTTGCCTGTGCAGTCCCCTCCTTGCTCACCCAGCAGACCTACCAGGTGGAAGCGATTAGCATGAAATGCTTTGAGCAACACTCGGGGAGGAGGAGTTATGCCTGCGCCATGGTGGTTCTGTTTGCAGCCTCCTTCTTGGTTGTGTTAGGGGCTTACATGTCCATCATGAGATCTCTCTCAGCCTCAGCCGGCACCTGCCAAGGTGGGCACCGCCGGCGGGCACGTGCCATGGTCCTGGGCATGCTGCTGGTGTTTGTGGTCTGTGTGGCGCCCTACCATCTTTCTCTGGTTCCCTGGGTGGCTGACCGCATGGCCGGTTCCTTCTGCAGTCCTCCGTCTTTCTTGGACAACCTACACATGCTGAGTGTGGCTCTGTTGAGCCTCAACAGCTGCATCGACCCCCTCATCTATTGCTTCTCCATCAAACGCTTCCGGACTGATTTGTGGACGATGGTGCGGAAGGTCGCACGCTGTCTCCCGCTCCCCTCAGCGCTTCCACCACCACCACCAGAAAACAGATCTCCACCCAATATTCGGTCATCATCCTTAACTTCCTCATAGCTGGAGTGAAGGTCCTTCAGATGGAACTATCTCAACCTCCCTTTCCATCATTTAGACTTGATGTTTTTGAATTTGATATTGCCTACAGACCTCTTTTTGACCAGATTGTGGCTTGCAAATACCAGCCATACTGTTCCAGTAAGAACAGTTTCCCTGTCTACCATCCACATGGAATTCATGAGGTTGAAAGGGGGTCGGGTTGGCAGAGCTTATAGAACCAGGTTTTTCCAACCATGGTCAAATCAAGTGATCCACAACTGGTGCAGAGGTAAAGCACAATTTTAAAAGGATCACACAGAAATGGCTGCAAATGGGAATAGACAGTGAATTACCTGGCCATAGCTGTAAAGCTCCAGTTAATAGGTTATTTTCCTGAATGGCTTCATCATTTTAGTTCAGTGGTATGCAACCTTCAGCCTGCAGGCCGAAACAGGCCTTATCAGATTTCCCCATTTGGCCTGCAAGGCTGTTTTGGCCAAGCCCCACCAAGCTGCCTGATGCCCACCTGATGTCATATATCAGGGCTGGGGAACCTCTGGACCTTCAGATGTTGTCGGCTGCCAGTTCTCATCAGCCTCAGCAATAATGGCCTATGGTTAGGGATGATGGGAGTTGTAGTCTAGCAACAACATCTGGAGGGCCAGAGGTTCCCCAACCTGGTCATAGAGGTGTGGGATACATAAAGATGCAGTTGAGGTTGGTTGTTGTTTTTTTTGAAGGAAGTGATGATCAGCTGATCAGTGGTACTTGCAAATCCGTGTGCACTGACCTCCATATGCACCAATCCTCAGCGGTTTCTGGGGCTTTCAGCATGCTGTTTGTGAGACTTTGGAAGCCCTGTGCCTTTGCCTCCACCATTGAAACTATGCAGGCAGAAACGGACCACGTGTTGTTGTGATGTCAGATGATTGACAGGTGGGTGGCCCCAGCCACCTGTCAGATTTGACCCATGAGGATTGAGGGGGATGAGAATCTGGTGGCTGGAACCAATGTCCCAACTCCTGTTTTAGGTTAGAAGTTGGCAAATAGGGGGATGATGACAAATGTGCCGACTCTTCGTTGGCCGGATATGGTTCAGGGTGTTCCAGATGCTGACATAGGAACATAAGAAAAGCCTGCTGGACTCTGTACTGATTGCCCATCTAGTCCAGCATCCTGTTCTCAGCCAGATGCCTCAAAGGGAAGCATGCAAGCAGGACCTGAGCACAAGTAGCCTCTCCCCTCCTGTATTTCCAGCAACTGGCCTTCAGAGGCGGAGTGGAGGCAGAACATACTGTGACTAGAAGCCCTTGGTAGTCTTCTCCTCCATGACTTGGCCTAATAATGGAGGTCCTCCACCCCTGAAGGCCACCCTCCACTTCCCCCTCTCCCTTTACATTAACGTCCTTTTACTGTTCACAGACATTGCGCAATGAAGCATCTCCTCCCGCACATCGCATCATCTCTGCCTGGGTCAGCTTCTCTTGTTTCTTCAGTCTCCCCAGTGTAGGCTTCTTGCTTCCCTCCCCACAACTTGCTTACCTGCTTTGACTTTTGGAAATGAACTCCAGTTTGCTTTTCTGGCTTTCAGTGGTGCCTCACCCACCAAGCATCTTGCCTTGGCTTGGCCTACTTTCTGAAGGAAGGCCAGACTGAAACTTGCTGGTGCTTCACAGATTAAAAATGTAGAAAGGACCGAAACATTGTCTTGGCCTGCTGTATGTGGAGTTGTCAGCTTTTTAAACATACCCTTATTGCTGTGCCTTTCATCTCGGACCAGATCACTGCCACAGGTTTTACCCAGACATTCCTCCTGACTGAGCCTCCTCTTTTAATTACTGTGTTGTTTTAATGAGATCGTTTTATTGCCTGTTTTATTTATTTATCTATCATTACATTTCTATCCCGCCATTCCCCGCCCCCCCCAGGACTCAAGGTGGCGTACATCATTCTCCCCATCCCCATTTTATCCTTGACAAGAACCCTGTGAGGTAGGTTAGGCTGAGAGACAGTGATGAGCTGAAAAGTCACCCAGTGAGCTTCAATGACTGAGTGGGGATTTTTGAAGCCTGGTTGGCCAAGTCCTAGTCTGATACTGTAACCACTATGCCACACTTTCTATGCAGGTTTCTATTCCAAGGTTTTGAGTGGTTTTCATATTTCAGTGTTTGAATTGATTTGTGTACTTGTAACCCACCAAGAAGCCTATTTTGACATTAACCAGTATATACAGTGGTACCTTGGGTTACAAACTCTTCAGGTTACAAACGCTTCAGGTTACAGACTCCGCTAACCCGGAAGTAGTAACTCGGGTTAAGAATTTTACTTCAGGATGAGAACAGAAATCACACAGCGGTGGCGCGGTGGCAGCGGGAGGCCCCATTAGCTAAAGTGGTACCTCAGGTTAAGAACAGTTTCAGGTTAAGAACAGATCCCTGGAACAAATTAAGTTCTTAACCTGAAGTACCACTGTAACGTAATCATAACTGAGAAAAAATGTAATTGCTGGAGCTCCTGCTACTATTGAAGGCAGAGCTACAGGGAATGGTTGAAAAGCTGGCAACTCTGGCTGTAGATATCCCCCTTTTTTTTGGCAACAGACAGTTGTGTGCTGGCTCCTCCTGAAGCAGGAGGTGGCAGTAAACTGACCATGAGCACATTTCCCTTCCCCCCACCCTTTTAAAAAAAACATCAATGAAAACAGGGGCAAGATACAGCCAGGGACACATACCAGTGAATAAACACTTTCCCACACCAATGGGGACAGTCGGTGTGTGTGTGTGTACTCCTTAGAGTGGCAATTTATCCATCACCAAAGAAGAAAGAAAGAAAGGACAAAAGAGGATACAGATTTGCATAAAATTTGCATGTGCTAATTTATATGTACAGATGCAAACTTAGAAATGATTACTGTAATTTAAATAGAAATACAGTTCATCTCTCCATAGTAGGGAAGACTGTGACCAGGTGTCCTCTGTGCCTGCCTGCTCAGTCTGTTGTCCAAATGCTGATGGTGGTGGCTGGCCAACTCTGAGGCCTCTCTTGCTCTCCCTCCTTATGGTTCTTGTATCGTTAAATCATTCCTGGACTGGACACCCCTTCCATTAAAGCAGTAGTCTTCATCTGGGGACTTGTTTCTTAATTCTGTACCGTCTATTTGCTCGCTGCTGCTGCTGCTGCTGTAACCCACCTGAGATCAGGCCATGTCCCACCAGCTGAAGACCAATGAAACAGAGGACGGTTTCAAACAGACGACTGGCAGCCCTTCCAATGGAGGACCGTCCTCTGTAAAGTTGGACATGGGAGCCACCCTGATCCCATAGAAGAACATGGGACTTCTCCAGTGCCAGATTTTATTTATTCACTCTGGCCTTTTGAACAGTTCTCCATAATGTCTGCAGTGCCAATCATCTTTCCTCAAGCCAGCGGCAGACAGACCACCTAGGAGAAAGGCCACTGCTCAGTGGTTAAACACCTGCTTTGAAGGCAGGAGTCCCCAGGTTCAATCGCTGACGTCTCCAGGTGGAGCTGGGAGGGAACCCAGGCTGAAATCCCAGAGAGCCAGTCAACAAAGACAAACGCTGAGCTAGATGGACCCATGGTCTGATTCAGTATAAGGCAGCTTATTACGTCCCTATAAAATTCAAATAAGAAACCAGAGAGCCACGATGTCAAAGGTTGACCAGGCCCTCAGCATGCCTCCCAAGCAATGCTCTGGGCCTGGAGTAATCAAACAGTAATTATTTTAATTCTTCTTATTAATTCTTCTTCTTCTTAATAATAATAATAATAATAATAATAATAATAATATCATAATCATCATCAGTATTGTTTCCATTACGGCTAAATTTCATTACAATAAAAATGGAACCACATGTCACAGTCACTGTACAGTAGTTTGTTTTGTCTTAACGAGTGGAAAGCCTTCTGCTTCTAGGCACATTGCTAAGAACTAAGATGTGGACAGAGGCTGAGATCGAGAGAAGACCGCCTCTCGGTTCCCTGGCATGGCATTGAGAAGACAGGCCGGGCACCAAGTGTTGGAGGTGGGTCGCCATCCCTTCGTGTCTCTAAGCTACAGGCAGATCTCAGCACGGTGGAGGCCCCGATTCCTGGGAGAAGCTCCTGAGATCCACCTATTTTTCAACAAGTTACTAAGACATGAGGTTGTTGTGGAATTCTTCCCACTGACTGGACAAGACTTGGCCCAGGGGGTTGAAAAGATTTGGGTGCACATCCCACTGGGATGTCCTCCTGCACTGAAATGATGGTGCAGTCCCCATTCATTTCAGAGGGACTCATGGAAGAGACATTCTTTGTGGGTTGTGCCCATAATAACTAAGGTTGTTTGGGATATATAGATAGAATCCTTAAAAAAAAAAAAACCAAGGGGGAAAAAAACACACCTTATGATAACTTTCATAGCTGATACAGTCATGGCTAATAAAATTAACATGTTGGATCTATACTTCTCCATGCATGCTGCAACTGCGTGTACCCTCCCAATGTGTCAGACCACAACTCTTAGCAGCACATTAGACACCCATGGAGGAAACTAAATAGTACAAAATTCAGCCAAGATATGCATAATTCCCAAGGCCTGTTGGAGATTAACACAGGTTAATGTGCACAATTCCTTCTTCGTGGAATGGTTATGCACACATTCTCCATGAACCCTAGTGAATGTGCACAGTGACTGGTTCTAATGCACATTAACAGCTCAACTTACATTTTCCTTAACACACACACACACACACACACACACACACACAGCGAGAGAGAGAGAGCAATCTTGCCCTTTTCGGCTATTGGGTGGAAAGTCTATGTTCTGTCAGACAAATAATTTCGATGTTTATCTTCTCCAGGATTTGATTTAGAAAATAGGGTGGACTGTGCAGTCCTGTACATGTCGAATCAGAAGGATGCCCTATTGAGTTTAATGGGACTTGCTCCCAGGGATGTGGGAATTGCAGCCTAAAAAATAACTGTTAGGAAAGCCTTTTTCAGAAATGTCATTTTAGAGGCTATTTATCAAAAGAAAGGACTATTTTTTTTAAACAAACAAACAACCAATCCACAAATGGCTAGAAATTTGGGTTATTCGGTCTTTTCCAATGCAAAATAAAACAAAAATGCAAAGGGTTTGGGATGAGCCTGGTAACAGTTATCAAAACTCTTTTAAAAACAGCAGCAGCAGCAGCAACTTCCTTCTGATAAGTAAACACTGCAATTTTATGCAGAAAGAAAGAAGCATGATTTTTTGTGGTTTTTTTGTATGATGGTTGATACTAGATGGTAGATTTTTTAAGGATTATATGCCCTATGGGTTTCTTGCTAGTGCTACAGTTATGTGATTAAAAGTTAAAATTTTATACTATACAGTTATATATCCCAACCAGCCTTAGCTGTTGTGCTTGTCGGTCACTCAGAACCCTTCAGTATGGAAGTGACGTTAAAACCTTGCAGGTGAGGGATGGACAGCAGCCGCTGAAATTATGAAATATCACTTCCACCTTGTGCCCTGAATATGGTTGGTTTGGGGAGCTCCAGACAGCACATTGCTTACCCGTGGGATTTCCCAGCATCTATCAGTCAGGAAGTTCCATACAGTCCAGTCATGGCAGCCAATCAGGGATCACGCTCCCAGGATGCCAGGTGGCACACAGTCCCTTGCCCTTGATTTGGGCCTGTCCTTGCTTGCGAAAGTGTGGCGAAGAGCAGGGTCCGTGGCACGTCTTCCATGGACTCCTTCCGGACGAGGTGGAGCCTCTCCTAAGTCAGCAGTGGAGGGTGAGATTAAAAAGGCGCCTCCAAAAGGTTTTCACAGTGCGGGGGTGGCGGTGGGGCTCCTTGGTTTCGAAGCCTCAAAAAGTAGCACTTAGCTTCATCTTCCCCCAGATGCCGGATTGCCAAAAATCCCTGCTTCCTGCTTTACTTGGATATGGCACCCAACTGCCTCCATAGATGGAAGATGTTTGGGCAAACTCTTCCCCTACAACTCCATGGAACATGCTACATTGTGGGTGCGCTGGGAAGGGAGGGTGTGTGTGTGGACCACGTGACTGTGAGGAGGAAGAGAGCACAAGGATGCTAAAGGATGAGAACTTTGGGGATCACTAGGAGGAGGGCACAGAGGAACCCAAAAGTGCTGGGTCTCCATCAGCAATGCCTCCTGACATTTTTAACTCGCTGGGAGCGTATGCTCAAACCCAGAAAACCAAGGACTCAACCCATACCACTTCTCCCAGCCCTCACCACTGGAGGTGGCACTTACATGTAGGCTGCCCTGAAAGATGGGAGGCTTAGTGATGAGCAGATATCAAAAGGGGTATGTCCAGCCCTTCAGTTTCTTGGCTACAGATGTGTGTGATTTTTGTCCCCACCCACCCCAGAGTAATTCTGCTGATTTCCTAAAACGTTTCTCTCGAAATTCTTAAAGATGCTTTTGCCTGAGCAGGACCCTCCAAATCTACCTCGAATTCAGTTTCGGGGTGACATTTGGTGGCGACTTAGAGGTGTGTGGAACTCCCCTCCCCCTGAGAAATTTCATACATCTTATTGAAATTCTTGCACCTTCTTTGTAGACATTTTATATGCGAGCAAGCCCCCCTACCAGCATTTTGCTTTGCATTCATCCAAATTGGGTAGCACCCCCTAGTCTTGACGTTTTGAAGATATAAAGGTATAATGAAGAGGAAAGATCTTAACTTATTTGCAGACCTGCTCCTTTTACACTGTATTATACACAGATTATTTGAGTCTCTGTCTTGGGCATTTATGAATGTGCTACCTTTGCGGCTCTATTTATTTATTTATTTATTTTATTTTAAAAGACCCCTGTAGCTTAGTGCTAAGATGCAATGAACTACTTCTTTCACTTTCACAAGAATGCTTCATACTGTGCCACAGCCAAGGATAGACTGATATGGGAAACTCTGCTACCGAAGAGGCTCACCTGTTCACTGTCCAGGCACTCTCTGGTGAAAGCCAGTTGCAACTAATGCCCACTACAGTACTTTACCTCTAAAAGCACTTCAGTGTGGAAGGTGAGAATGCTCAAAAGCAAATGGAGTTAGTTTACTCTCCGCTGTGTTGGTGGGGCAGACAGCACAGGAGAGAAATCTCTGTTGAAATTCCCTCCTGGACTGAATGAACGTGCTTTGAGATGGCAATGAGGGAACGTCTCTTTTTGTGAATTGTGCCCCAGAGATTCAGGACACGCCTCAATGGTTCAACTTGGTCGACAAGAGGCACAAATCCAGGCACGAAGTCTGGAATCAAATCCCCACTAAAGGCAGCTGTACACAATCAAACACCCTTCTTCTTCTTACAGTTAGTTTTTTTTAAAGAACAATTTGTCATCACTGAAGCTCACTTTTGCTGACATTGGACTGATTTCTATGAAAAGAGAGTCACGGATAAGTGACTTTCTGGTGACCTTGGCCTGCATTGATGAAATGTTGTAAAACAATTGCTCTAAAAGGCACAGGGGAAAAAAATAGGAATGGTGCGGTCGTGCTTTTAATGTCCTTGATATTTTTAATAGAAAAACAAAAAGTGGCACTTCTTAGTGGCATCACACAGCGCTCTTACGAATCTGGTCAGAGGCCTTTCAAAATACCACTGTGCCTCCAACCTTCACTGCATCCTTTTGACTCTAGGCCAAATGGTTTTCAAAGTGTGTTTTGGGGAACCTGAAAGATGGCTGGGTGGTTTCTCAGAGGTTCCTCAATAAGAGGACTTAGAACAGTGGACAGGTTTTCCTGAAAGAGTTCCAACCATCATCACGAGGCCCGACGCCACCATGTGGCATAGTCAGGTAAATGCTGGGGTGCATCCCACTAGCGGTGCCTAGTCCCCTGCTGTGGTCCCTTTGGTGGCCACTTGCACCTGACATTCTGCCTTGTGGGTGGAAAAAAGAAAAAAAGGCCATCACTACAAAAAACTCTGTAGTGGCCATTTTATTAACCTACAGTGTGCTAGAACTAGAACTTCCTATGCATTGTGGGGGGAAAAAGACTGAGGGAACAGGTGCCCACTCAGATACACCCATAGGAGGAGGACTTGTGCTCTTCAACCTTGGGTTCTCAAAACTTGTTGGGCTACAACTCCCCTTCTGTCTGAACTTTGTCTAAACTGGCTAGGGGTGATGGGAGCTGTAGCCTGACAACGTTTGGGGCCCTTATGTTGAAGAGTTTTGACCTGTTGCAATGTGCATGGGTTCAGTGGCCTTTGTTCAGCCTTGGCAAACAGAAAGATGTGGAAGCTTTTCCCTCAAGGTAGAAAACTTGAAAGCTGCTGGCTGAGGCAAATGCCAGCCTCACACCACTGTCCCATTCCCAGGACTGGGTGCAAGCAGTGGAGACTGGAGACAAGAAGGAAAGGGGCATCAGAGCAACCAGACAGGTTGAAAGGCTCTAGGGCAGAGAAGGCAGGGACTCTGCTACCAGCTCCACCTATCTGCCAGCAGAGGGCAGTGTTGCATTTCTTTATAAGGCATCACTCTGTGGTCTTCAGAAAGGCTCACAGATAGATTGGCTACTTGCTTGCAGCAAGGCAGACATTTGTGGGATGTCTGGTGTGGGTCAGAAGGTTTAATGGCGGAGCGCCTCAGGGTGCTTCCACATGGCCAGAATGGGCATGATAAGGGGGGGGGGAGAGAGGAAGGTAGAAAGGTGGGTCTGCATGCACTGAATGTTGGGAGCAGTAGGGTTTTCCCCCACCCACAAATAATATCGCTTCATATACCCCACTAGATGCAACTCTTGGAAATGACCTTGACAATGAACTATTTCCCCTACAGACTCATCACTCTGTTCTAAGACAGAAGTGGAGAACCCCTGGCCCATAGACTGAATGCAGTTCTCTAGGGTCCTCTATCTCACTCGTGGGACTCTCCCCAGACTGTGCCCCCTTCTGGCCCCGGTCCTTCCCCTCCCCAAGTAGGCAGGAATGTGCCCTTGAGCAGGGACAGGGTCTCTTGCTGCCCCTTATGCCAGGAACTCCCTCCTAGACCACTGGATGCCAAGTGTTGTCCTACAAATGTTGTTGAATCATAGCTCCCATCATTCCCAGCCACTATGACTGACCATCACTATTGGTCCTGCTGGTTGGGGCTGATAAAAGTTGGGAGTCCAACAACGTCTGGAGGACCACAGGTGTTCCCCATCTCTGATAGGTACGCAATGGCGATTGGCACCCACTGGGACTGGTAGGGTGGAAGGCAAGGAGACTAGCAGTAGGTGGAGTCTGAGCCCATGACAAATAGAGCCACTGCCTGACTGGTTGTAAGTAAGAGGGGCGGCAGCTGGAGGCTGGCTGGGGCCAGGCTGAGGTTGGTGGGGCACTGCTGCCATGGCCTCTGGTGGACGTACATTGACTGAAGGTATTCTGTGCATAAAGCTAGTCACCACTGCACCCAGATGAAAGCAATGCACTTGGTTTACAAAGGCCCGAGGAATTTGAGCTCTGCTCATGCATTTGTTGAATGCATATAGACTTGCAGTGTGGAAGGAGGATGGGGGGCAAGCAAGGAGACTGCCCCCCACAATGTCCCCTTTGCTGTGTCATCCACCCTTACCTTCCCATATTGATGGGGAAGGTCTGAAGATGGCACACAGTTCCACTTGTGCAGGTTGGGTGGTTGGTGGTGCCAGAACTCAGAGACATTCTAGGAAGTTGAATGTTGGAAGATTCAGGAGAGACAAAAAAAGGTCCTCCACACAATTCACAGTTAGAGAAATTCAAGGAGGAGATGGCTATCAATGGCTGCTCAACTGGACATGTATGCTCTTCCTCCACTGTTGGAGGCAGAATGCCTCTGAGTACCACCTGCTGGGAACCATGAGTGGGGCTAGTGCTCTTGGACTTAGGACCTTGCTTGTGGGCTTCTCAGAGGCATCTAGTTGGCCACTGTGAGAACAGGTTGCTGGACTAGATGGGCCTTTGGCCTGATCCAGCAGCAGGGCTCTCATCACTGCTATTTTCTAGAAAAAGAGGTGCTGGAACTCACCCTTGTTCTCTTATAATGGCAATGGTGCCCACCTGAGAGGGGCCGGAATTGAGTTCCGGCTGAAACCCCCCCAAGGCAGTGACATCAACACAAGTCATGGGCCAGCATCCACCATAGCTCCTGAGGTCAGCAGGCTAGAATGGAGGCTGCAGGCAGTGCATCCTCATGATGCTTCATCTCTGTCCTCTAACAGAGGGAGATGACTGGGAAGGAATGGGAGGAGACACCCAGAGGTGCGTGTTGCTGCTGTTGCTATTGCCATCCCCTCCCCCAGCAACCATTGCCTGAGGCAGATCACTTTGATCACTTTGCTCTGCCTAACAGTAGGGCCAGTTCTGTACACGAGCCATGGGTTACTGCCAACCCCACCAACCCCAGGTCATTTCTTTCCTTCCTCTTCCACAATGCATTGTGCTGCTTTATTGCATGTCCTAATTATAACCATGCAGTGGGTGTTTCCCCTTTTCTACAGTATCGGTCACCAAGGGCCTGATATGATGACAGCAGGAAACAGGGTGGGTTTCACTGAGCACTACGGAAAGGGGGAGATCTCAAAACTAGGATGCCATCTCTGATGGCATGGTGGGTTGTGCTTCTCTTAACATCCCATCCAGCCTAGGGAAAGTTGTGCAAAAAGAGCCCCCTGAATATACAAGCCAGCCTTCCTTAACCTGGTGCCCTCCAGCTATTTTGGACTACCTGTTGGCTGGGACTGATGGAAGTTGTAGCCTAAATCAGCTTGTGGGTACCAGGCTGGTGTAAGCCCCTTGAAAGCCATTGAGTCATCTCATGCATATTCCAAGCACATCACCTGTCCTAGATCAGCAGCGGCTGCCCTATTCTCTGTCCAAATAAGGACTGGGCATAACCTGAATCAGGGCAGGAGCAAAAAGCCACATGACAATCGGATTACAATGCCCTAGCATGAATTACAGCTCCTAATTACCTTCTCAGCTCACCCTCCCTGCATACTTGATGTGACAGCTGATGTTTGAGTCTGCATCTGAGGCCACGTTGGCTCCATTGCCGGATGAGCCATCCCACCAATGTACTTGTTTCCACTGGAACTGTGTGACACTGGACTCAGCCATCTGCTTGTGCAAGCCGGCAAAGGAGACCCACCAACACAGTGAATGACTGTCACTGGGTTCAGCTCAGGACTAGTTTTGAACAGGGGACATAGCTTGTACTGGCTGAAGGCTGCACACTAGGTTGTATTCAACTTAAGTTTCATACAGGCTAGACCCATGGGCATCAATGAACCTAGATTAGTCATGGCCATTCATTTCACTGGGTCTACTCTGAGTATGACTAACAGTGAATACATCCCCCTAGCTCTATCTGCCGAAGTTTGCATGATGAGATGATATAGGCAGAGGGCATCTGCTTTGCAAGCAGAAGGTCTGCGGTTCAATCCTCGCTGTCTCCAGGTAGGTCTGGGAATGCCCCCGGCCTTAAACACTAAAAAACTGCTGCTAGTCAGTGTAGACAATACTGAGTTAAATGGACTAATGGTTTGATGGAGTAGAAGAAAACTTGCTCTACTCACCACCATGTAACACTATTTTTGCCTCATTCAAATTGCAGGTTGCAGTGATGGGAGCAAGGCAAGTTGCAACATGAGCGCTATGACTCCTGAATATTTTACGCTCTCTCTTCCATGCACACGTCTTCTGAGACTTCACCAGCCACTGTCTCCACTTTCAAGCTTAGCATTGCAACCATAAGGTCTAGAAACTTATTTCTCGGAAGATGGGAAAAAAGCTCAGTTCTGTGGCCACCTCAGCACTCTGTGCTCCTCCCCAGCTCATGGATCCAGCCATTCTGTTGGTGGGCTGTTTATTTTGCGGTCACTTTTTTCATTGACCCAATGGAAAGATTCCCTCTCATATTCAACTTAAGCCTATGCTTCTTGGCCAATGCAATGTGAACAAGATGCCAAGATGGCAACTGAGTGGACAGGAACTGAGAAGATGAAGAGCCCACTGCTGGTTCAGATCAAAGGGTGGGCACCTAGTCCAGCATCGTGGCTGCCACTGCGGCCAAGAAGATGCTTCTTGGAAGCATGCAAGCATGACATGAGGGCAATCACCTTCCACTGCTGTTGTTCCCCCAGCTACTGGTATTCTGAGGAAATGCAGGGCTGTGATGCTTGTGTAGTTAGTGCTGCCTTTGGGAGGTCAGAAATGGCTAAGCTATTTCATGCTGGTCTGGACTTCTGCCTCAAGCAGGACTTAGGATTTCCTCCTAAGGCACTGCAAGGAGAACGTGGATGGGGAGACTAGACACTAGAACTCATGGACATCCAATGAAGCTGAATATTGGAAGTCCTTCTTCACGCAGCGCAGTTAAACTATGAAATTCTCTCCCGCAAGAGGTAGTGATGGCCAACTTGGATGGCCTTGAAAGAGTTTTAGACAAACCTGTGGAGGATAAGGCTATCAGTGGCTACTAGCCACTGTGACTATGTTCTACCTCCGCCACTGGAGACAGTATGCCTTTGAATACCAGCTGATGGGAATTGCAAGTGGAGCTCAGGTATGGCTTGCAGGCTTCCCACAAGCATCTGGTTCCCCACTGTCGGAATAGGGTGCTGGCCTAGATAAGTCTCTGGTCTGATCCAGCAGGGCTCAACCCAGGGCCTCCCTCCAACCCAAGCACCCTGGCTACTCAATCAATGGCCTTTGAGAGGCCCCCTCTATGCCTCCCGCCCCAAACCTTGAATTTGATTTGGGAGGGTGAGGCAAAGCTGGTAACAACCGTTGGTGTTTTGCTAGGCCCTTTTTGTCATTGTGAAATCAACTCAAGTTGATTTCGCCATGAGGAATTGGATTCAAAAGTGCCAGCCTACGTTGATTTCATCTGGCCTCCTTTTGGAAGGTTTTCTGTGGCATGGCAGTTCCAGTCTTGACATGTATTGGAAAATATCATCATGTCTCCTCCTGGAAGATAAAACAGCTGGAAGACCCTCAGGTGATCATCTCAAACAGGGATGGGTGACCTCTGGCTTTCCAGATGTTGGTGGACTACATCACCTTGGACCACTGGGTCAGGGGTGCCAACTTGAATGAAATATTGTGGGGGCCCAGGTAAGCCCTGCCCCACATAATTGATTGCATGACACAGTGCATGAACACCATTTGAATGGCAATGCCCATTATTTTTTGTGGGGCTCCAGCCCCCTCAAATATTTTATTCCAGTGGCCGAAGCCCCCACGGCCTCTAGGAGTTGGCTCCTATGCACTGGGCCATGCTGGCTAGAGCTGATGGTAGCTGAAGTCCAGCAACATCTGGCAGACCACAGGCTCCCCACCTCTGATCAGGTACAACCCCTTAATATGCACCAATTATTATGTTAGAAAACACAGCCACACTCCCAGCCACACACCCTGAGTACAACCCTTTAACATGTGCCAATTCTTACATTAGAAAACACATATATACACACAAACACACGTGACAGAATGGTGGGATCGCTGAGCCCCTGTATGGTGCAGAGTGTTAGTCTAGGACCGGGAAGTCCTGGTTTGGAATCCTTGGTCAAGCATGAAGTTCAACTTAAAGCAGCTCATTGCATCTAAGCCCAATCTACTTCACAGGGTTGAAGAAAACTGGAGTACCTCAAAGCCACTCCTCCAGACCTGGTCTCTGATGTAGTCCTTCCCACATCATCCTGCTCCCCCACTGGGTTGATGCATTACCAGAGTAGTGTAGGAGAAGTCATGAGGGGTTGTCAACGATGCTGCTCTCACGTCATAAGAATCATTGTCATGATACAATATATCCTCAACCTTCAAAATCCCAAAGTGATGTTTTCTGCTCCTCTTCTAGAAAATGCCATCAACCGCTCTTAGCACCCCATAACCGCTCTTAGTAGCTTATTTTCGCTGTTTCTTCTTCTTACTCTATGCTCTCAGTGGTGAGGGTGAATAATCACGCCATCTATTTTCATGTTGATGCCCTTTTAATTTTATATATATATGTAAATTAGTCCTGTTACTCTTCCTTTCTCTAAGCCAATGGCTTTCAAAACTGTGTCCCAGGGAACTTGGGTGCGTGTCTGTGTGGATCTGTTGATGAGAAGACCAGGAAAGGTGGATAAGCTTTCCTGAAAGATCTTACCCACCACCATCCTTCTTTCCTTGCAAAGTGGAATTGCGGAAAAAAACTAGGCCTGTTCTAGGGCCTAGTCTTAGTTTACAGTGGGTCAGAGGGAGGCCAAACAGATCTAGCCAGTACCCCATGCAAACTAAATTCGCAGCTTAGATCACTTCCCAGAATCCTTTGGAATGAGCAAAGGTTCCAAAGCAGGCAAATAAACATGGAGTGTTCTCTGAAGGAAGGAAGCTTTAAAAGCACTGCTTTGAGCCAAACCTAGAATCTAGTTCCTTTATAATCCCCCCATTGGACAATTTGGCTCCTAGAAGATCCTTTCTCATAGGTGTAGCTCTTTTCTGAATCTGGCTTTCATTATCCTCCTTGAGCTGTAAAACCCATAATTCTATACAAGATGACTCCCTGACATGCTGTGCAGAGTGGAATCATGACTTCCCGAGTCTTGGGAATTGTGCTCCTGCTGATGCAAGAGAATGAGTCATTGGTCATTTGAGTGGTATCACCACAGAAGAGTACAGCCAATGCTATTTTTTAAGAATCTCTCATCAGGAGCATCAGCTGCCAAGACTCAGGAAGTTATAGATGCACCACTCCTCACGGAACCAGTTCCACCAAATGTTTGTCGACCAGCAGACCTTCAGCCAAGTTTCTGGGGCTGATGGATATGGTGGTGGCCACCCATCCCTCTAGCTATCTCCCTTGCTTCATCCAACTTGTGTATTTGTGTGTATGTGTTGGTGGTGGGGGAGATCTTAGTATGTTTTGTGCGTGTAGGGTGTGGGGACTCAGGCTGCTGACACGGGACGGGACGGGGTCTCCTGAGGAGACGAGAAGGCTCTCGCCATCAGAAACACAGCTGTGGTCTTGGGCAGTTTCTGCCCTTCGGTTATATTTATAGAAGTACATATACATATAATATTTATAATATAAATATTGATGGGCCTCGAATCCGTGGATGCGGAGTGACGGGGTTGTTGATGGGGGCCCCGAGCCTGCAGGACAGTGAAAAAAGCTCATGGAAAGGGGGTGGGTTAAGGGGTCTTGGTGGTGGAAATGCCCACCAATGGGAGCAGGGGGCAAAGGTTATATAAGAAGAGAATCAGAGGAATAGAAGGGGGAAAGGTTCCGGTCTGGATGGACCAGAGGAGAGCAACCGGTGAAGGCTGGCAACCGCCACATCTTGCTATAAGAGCGACGAGTGAAGGAGGCCAGTTTTCACATCTGTCTAGCTTCAGGTCCATGGATTGCAGAAGTTCTTGTTAAAAAATTCAGGGATTGCGATCAGGCCTAGAGTTGCCCTCCCTGGGGAAATGATGGGACACAGATCACAGTGGTGCTGTGTCTTCTGCACGTACAGGATGGTTAGAAAAGAGGCCCCTGCCCTCACAGTCTGGTCTGGGCCTCGGGGATGTAGATCTCAATGCTGTCTGCACTTTCGGTGGCTGAGCTCTGGCGGAAGGAGGCAGCCCTCTTGGCCGCCAGGAGCCTCTTGCGGGCCTCCTGCCTCTGCCGGTCCACAGAGTCCAGGGACCGGTCCTTCACTGGGTGCAGCCGGGAGCGTGGCGGCTTCTTTGGTATTGGCGGAGGCACCTTCTTTTCCTCCTGCAAAAGGACAGAGAGGGAGGGAGAGAGGGAGAAGGAGGGAAGGCGTTAGTGGGAAGGGAAGGACCCATGACAGGCACAGCGCTGGGGTGGCGGCAGCAGCAATGGTGGAAGGTCCTTTCCTCCCTCGCCGTGGGATATTTACAATGCAGTCATGCCAACAATGCATGATTGCTAGATAGGCTCATGATGGGAAAACAGAGTTTTCCTGTAAGTTTGCTAGAGAGAACTCCGAGAGCCGCTTCCACTGGGTCCTGACATAGAATATCATCACCTGGCTGGGCATTTCCTCTTTGCTCTTTCACCTCATTCCAGCAATGTAGAATAGGCATAGGCAAACTCGGCCCTCTAGATGTTTTGGGACTACAATTCCCATCATCCCTGACCACTGGTCTTGTTAGCTAGGGGTGATGGGAGTTGTAGTCCCAAACATCTGGAGGGCCAAGTTTGCCTATGCCTGATGTAGAACATACACCTCTCAGACTCCACCTTAAGCTAGACTTTGTAACTGAATTACCATTTTAAGCCTGCCTGAACAAAAGCAGCTGTATCTGTTACTCTTCATCAAGTATTCTGAGTGAGTAAATGCTTTTTAAAAAAACCTTTTACAAGACTCTTGGTGTGATTATTGTTTTAAGGAGGAGAAAAGGCGGGAGTACCAGGAGAATCCAGTCTGCCTCAAAGCATCCTGGATTACTTAAACTAAAAGGCTAAAAGCAGCTTCCTTTTAAGCTGCAAAGGGATGCAGTCTGCTGAACTCACAAATATGAGGAAGGAAGGATAATATCTAATAAATATGTCCTCTAGCATCTATATATACACATCCCTACACTCGCTTCAGTATAATTCCCAGAGTCTGATAGTTTCAGTTTCTCTAGGTTTCTCTGATTCCTCATTTTTCCAGCCTTAAGTTCAGCTCTCATTTCCAGATCAGTTTGCAAATTTTCCCCCCAAGTTCTCTCCAGGTGTCGTTTATAGTGTGCATTCATGATAGTTTGTGCCCGTGAGGGTATCAAAGACCCTCCAAGGTAGCAGTGATGCGGTAACCCCGGGGATGCATCGCAGGAAAACCAATAAAGGAGAACGATGTGCGGATGACCCAGCATAAACCCGCCACTCATGAAATATTATTGCATCATTGACACGCTGCAGAAAATGACAGCCCCCAAAAGAGCTCCAGTCAGGAGTGTGTGTGAATGCAAGTATCTGCAGGAAGGGAACAAAAGTGTTAAGAACGACGTTTAAACAAACCAATCGGAAATAGTGTTTCAACCCAGGCTGAAGCTGCTTCCTGCCTCTCAATTCAGAGGGAATAAAGAGCTTTGTTGTTCTGCAGTTTTAATTTTAAAAAAGAAAAAAAAGAACAAAGGTTCATTAAAAATGCCCAGTTATTTTGCTTCGACCAGCAATGCAGCTCTAGAGCCGCGGGGAGAGAGGAAAACAGCTGTGATGGCTTTATCTGAATCCCTCACTGGAAATCTCACAGGCCACCTGAGATAAGGTGCAGGAAGGGGTGCAGAACAGCAGTGAGCTCGGCTGAGAGGATGAGCACATCCCCACTCTGCGCAGGACACACAAAGAGGAGAGTGACATTGGAAGGGCTGCTGTGCCTTTAACTGTTCTGGGTTAAAGGGGCAACACAGGGAGTGTGTTGGGTAATAAAAAGCATCACTCCCCCATTATCACTAATATGCGCATACATATTTGCAAACTTTATCCTAGTATATGCACTTTTGTACACATTACTTAGCTGGAGAACTGCATTGCAATACTCAGAGAAGTGTGAATTTCAGAGGGTGGCTGTGTTTCAGTTTGCATATTGTTTCAGAAAGTGTGAATTAGAGAAGTGTGCCTTTAAATACCAACAGTATTTGATTTCTCCCCCATCCCTAATCCTAATCCTGGGCAACGTTTTACTGTGGGGAAGCAATCCGGTCCTCCCTCTGAGCCTTCTGAATTCTAGTCAACTTGCTATCAGCCCACATGCACCTACTTGATGTAGAATTCCACTGGCCTGGGTGCAAGGTTACTTACTTATTTATACTGAACTTCCAGGGGCAAAGAACCCTGTTACAACATGCACTGCGAACCATCTGGTTCCCTGGTTGCCTTGCCCCCTTTTCCTCTCACCTTGGGCTCGATGGGTTTCCACCCATTGGCTTTGAGCTGGTGAAGTTCAGCAAACTTCATGCTGACATCCTCAATGGAGAGCTGCAGGAGGTCCCAGAATCCGGCCAGGTCCTGGAAAGTGGGCATGGGGAAAGCATTGGGGTCCTGCCAGGAAGGAGAAGGAAGGAAAGGAAAAAGACTGAGCTGGTGTCAAAGGCTCCCTCCTGTTAGGAGGCGGAAATAAACCTGGATGAGGACAAACAAGAAGGAAGGAAGGAATGGGGCAGGCGGTTTTCTGAACTTTGAATGTGGAATTGAGATACAAAGTCACACCTGTTTCCCCCAGGGATCTGAGGTGCACTTCACTTTTGCAACATGAAAGGTTTGCATTTTAAGTAGGTAAAAATGGCTTGCACTCTGTTCACCTTATTGGCAGGAGGCAAGCCAGAGCAAGAACTCATGCAGAGATGCAACAAGGCAGCATTCTCTGAGAATGGGTAATCCTGTCATGTCTCTTCCATTTGGAAAGGGACCCAATCCTGCCCAAGACACAGATATGGTAGAATCATCCACTTTCTGATGAGAAGGAGACAAAGCAAGGGCAGTGTTTCATTCAGAGACATAGCAGACCTTTGTGCCTACAAGAGTGCTTTTAACAAGCCTGTTGATTTATCTCTTGTAGCACACAAGTACTGAGCTGCTTTTCATGTAACTTCTGATTTTTTGAGGAAGTGCTGTTGGTGCCCCCTCCCCAGCCACTTACAGTAGAATTACCCTGAGCCCTGAAAAGTACATAGAGCTGGAAGAGGAAGTGGGAAAGATAAGTCACTCTTCCAACTTCCTCCTTCAGCTCTATATACCATATTTTTCGCTCCATAAGACACACTTTTTTCCTCCTAAAAAGTAACGGGAAATGTGAGTGCGTCTTATGGAGCCAATGGTGCTGCACAGAGAGGGAGAGCTGCGCGGTGCCCCTTCAGCGAAGCGCCTCTCCTGGCTTCTGCCTTAGCCGCGCGCAGCCTCTTCCAGGCAGGGGGAGCCTTCATCCCGCTGCCCAGGAGAGGCTTGGCGTGGCTATCCCAGAAGCCAGATCCCTCTTGCTGTTCTGGCTTCTGGGATTCAGAATATTTTTTTTCTTGTTTTCCTCCTCCAAAATCTAGGTGCGCCTTATGGTCTGGTGCGTCTTATAGAGCGAAAAATACGGTACTTTTCAAGGGAGAAGAAAGGGTAAGGATGCTCACCACCTCATTGAGGTGAAAGAGGGGCAGAGTTCAGAGGATTTGTAGGCACCAAGTCAAGACTGTAAGGGCACCATTCTGCACATGGGCATCTCATTGGCAATCCCTGGCATACAATGACACCACATCTCCAGGGAAGAACTTAGCATGGGGAGATGCTGTTTTCCGCAGTAGTCTCACATCCCTTGTAAAAATGTCATTCTCCCGCAGGAAAGGAGGCTAAACCACCCACAGGTGACATCAAAAAGTGACTTAATTTTAAAAGTGACAAAAGTTGGCGGACCTAACAACAACAAAATCTAGGCACACACAAGGAGATTCCCTGACCATGTTCTGCTGGCAGAGTCGGTAAAACTGCTGGACTTTCTGTGACATCAGGAGCTGGGCACTGCCCACCGCACTACGGATCTTCTCAAGGACTAGGGAGGTACACAAAGAAAATGAGAGGGTCAGTACCACATTGCTCCAGAGAACTCCCAATGCTGGAGAATTTCCATTGGTTACCAGAGTGTGACATTAACCGTGTCTTTGCATTTAACATGCAGTTGTTTTTCCAATACAAAAAATTAAAACGACATCAACTGATGACAATTATCTGGATGGCATCAGTCAGGCAGGGAGCCTCTATTCTCCTCTGCTGTGTTCTGGAGGAAGACCCCCTGCTCTGAAGTTGGTATTTGCATTGGGAGGAAAGTTCCCAAATTTGGCGCTGATAGGGGATAACTTTATGCCCTGATTGTGGGCTCCCCCAAATCACCTGATTGGCTAATGTAGGATGCAGGATGCTAGACTACACAGATCTTTGGTGTCATCCAGTGGGGCTCTTCCTTTATCATTATGACAACAAAATTACAATCATATAAATCTTACATTCCAATGAGGGATGGACAAACCTGTCTATTTTGTTTCCCCCTCAGTGTCACATTTTTCCAGTTTCAAGCTTCAGCTTGCTACATTTTCACATCAATTTGTAACAGTTTAAAAAAGTTCTCACAAACATTAATCAGCACTTTAGTATACATTTATTCTAATATACCTAATTCTGTGTGCAAATTTGCTTAATATACACGTTTCCTCATATTTGTTATTTTCATGAATGCATTTTTACGCATACTTCCCCCCAATGTGATTTGATATTTTTTTTAATACACTGCCTCCCAAAATTTAGCGAAGTGTGAATTTTGAAAGATAGTTGTTTCATTCTGTCTATTGTTTCAGGGAAGTGCAAATTAGAGAGGTCTGCATTAAAATGTCAACCGGACCAAATTTATCCCCCGTCCCAAATTCCAATAGACATTTCCACAACACTCCCCTATCAAATAAAGCAAGCTAGCATTTCTTCCTGACATGGTAGCGCGCTCTCTCTCTCTCTCTCTCTCTCTCTCTCTCTCTTTTAAAGAACACAGAGGAACAATTCACAGCCCAAAGAATGCTGCAGTCCAGCAACAGATTCTTCACATGGACCCACAATTGTATAGCTTGGTTCCCGACCCAACTATATCTGTCAGACTGTACCAGCTTGTAAAAGGAAGCTGGCAGCCCCAGATGGGATCCCCCAACCCACAGCACCCGGCGGAGACTCACTCTCTTCCGGCAGATCATAATCTTCAGCCTCCAGTTCCATCTGCTGGCACCAGCCTTCCATCTTCTCCACCTCCGCCTGCAACAGCTTAATGAACCACTCGCCGTCCCGGTGGCAGGGCGATGCTCGGCCAGAATCGGGCAGGCTGCGCGACCCCCTGTCCATCCAGGAATCCTGGCGCGGCACTTCCACGGTGTCGTACTGCATCTGGTAGTCTTCCCGGTAGGCCCACTGCCCTTGCGTGTGCACCGTCTTGTACACCGAGTATTGCCGCGTGGACTCCGGCTCTGAAGAATGCCGCTGGAAGGAGCGCCCAAACTGAAGGGCCTTGTCCTCCGTCGCCACCGTCAGCCCTGCCAAACCCTCCAGCTCCAGGTCAGCCTGCACGCCGGCAGTCACACTGTTGGACCGCTTGAACCGAGCGCGCCTGCGATAGGGAGGAGAGAGGGTTCGGTCCCTTGCAAGGGCCGCAAAAACCAACCAGCTTGGATTTGCAAGCACTAGGTCCTGGGTTCAATCCCCAGTGGCATCTCAAGGTAGGACTGGGAAAGGCTGCCTGCCTGAAACCCTGGAGAGTTTCAGTATCAATGGACAGCTGCTGGCCAGTGTCAACAATACTCAGCTAGATGGACCAATCGTATGACTCCAGTATAAAGTGGTATCCTATGTTCTTACAGGTATGAACCCTGGAAGTTGTGCTATACAAACAGGCAGCCCTGTTTAGGGAATCTTTTAATGTTTGATGGATTGCTGTA
Source organism: Podarcis raffonei (assembly GCF_027172205.1). Lineage (NCBI taxonomy): Eukaryota > Metazoa > Chordata > Lepidosauria > Squamata > Lacertidae > Podarcis > Podarcis raffonei. The sequence goes on from NC_070609.1 coordinate 30,114,149, forward strand.
TTTTAATATTTTGTTGGAAGCTGCCCAGAGTGGCTGGGGAAGCTCAACCAGATGGGCGGGGGTATAAATAATAAATTATTATTATTATTATTATTACTATACCAAGTCAACCTGCTGGTCCATATCGCTCAGTATCTATGAAGAAGGTCTGGAGGCTGCAGCTGCTGCCAGATGGCTATATGGGGCAGTGAGAAGGGACCATATTATGTTCATCTTTCTAACTTTGCACTGGCTGCCTATTAGCTACCAGGCCAAGATGAGTGCTGGTGTGTAAGGCCCTATATGGCTTTGGACCCAAGTATATAAAGGAGTGCCTCCCCTGTGCTTTAAGATCTTCAGGGAAGCGGCATGGGGTGGGGCCTACTTGATGGTGGCTCCCCATTTATGGAACTACTGCACTGCTGAGATCGGACTGTCCCTGACATTGCTACTGTTTCAGCTTCATTTGAAAATGTACTTATTTCACCAGGCATTTAGTGGCTGGCTGTGGACATTAACAGAACGATTTGCTTATTTGGCTGCTCTGTGTTGTGCATGTGGAATTCATTTGTTGTAATCTTAAATGTTCTTTTATGGTGGTTCTCATATATTTGCATGCTTTTATTCTTAGGTCATGATTGAAGGAAGGGCAGGATCCTGCTTGCGGGTCCTGTTTGCAGGTTTCCCGCAGGCATCTGGTTGGCCACTGTGAGAACAGGATGTTGGACAAGATGGGCCATTGTTCTGATCCAGCAGGCTCTTTTTATATTTTTATGTTCTTAATCAGCGGGGCTTAATTTGTGCCAGGGCTCAGCCCTGGAATACATTTCAAAGAGAAGCAGAAGAGCCTCACTGTCTATGTGTAAGTTTGCATGTTCCTTCTGCACCACGGAATACCCAAAGGATTCAGAGGCAGGGCTTTCCCATGTGTGAGACGGGGGCTTGAGAGATGCTTGAACCCTGGCTCCTCTCCTTACAGAAAGGAAGCAGTAGGGATGAGGGAGAGAACTCAGAAACTGACAAGCCGCCACTGAGCAGCATCATGCCTGCATGGTTCCATCGCTCCCTCCTTCCTGTTCACTGGCCTGTTTCTATGACAACCAGCGCTGGATGGATGCTGAAGGACTAGAGGGAGGGAGGGAGGGAGCACACAGAGCAGAGGACGTGCCAGCCAGTCCCTGACTGAATGAAGATATGGGACAGCTACATGGTGATCACCTCACATGCTCTTTGATTCAAGTGTCCGTGCAGTGAACTGAAGGGAAATAAATGGGGGTGGAAAGATGCTGGACTTCTCAGAGTCTAGAGTGCATGTCTGAGGAGTGCATGCACACACCTCAAAAGGCTTCCCTTTACTAAGTCAGACCATTGGTCCATCTAGTTCAGCACTGTCTACACTGACTGGCAGGAGCTCTGCATGGTTTCAGGCAAGGTTGCCTCCCAGCCCTACCTGGAGATGCTGAAGATGGAACATAGGACCTTCTTCATGCAAGGCACATGCTCTACCACTGAGCTACTTCCCCTCAGGCGGATATTCCCAGAGCCCTACCTGGAGTCACCAGGGATTGAACTTGGCTGATGCTCCATTACAGGCTTCCTCAACCTTGGCCCTCCAGATATTTTTGGCCTACAACTCCCAGGTTCCCTAGCTAGCAGGACCAGTGGTCAGGGATGATGGGACTTGTAGTCTCAAACATCTGGAGGGCCGAGGTTGAGGAAGCCTGTTCTATTACTACTACAGCCCTTTTCCAGACAATTAAGCTGGAGCCAGGTTGTTGGCCCATCTGGTCCAATATTTCAAATGCAAAGTGGCAGTGGCTCTCCAGGTTTCAGGCAGGAGAATTTCCCAGCTCTGAACCAGGGATCTCCTGCATGCAAAGCATGTGATCTATAACTGAGCTATGGCCCTTCTTCCCCGATGGCTTCTAGTTCAGTGTTGTCTATATCAGGCGTGGAGAACTTGTATCCCCTTGATGTTGTTGGACTTCAAATCCCATCAGTCCCAGCTAGCACAGCCAATGGTGGAGAATGATGGAAGCTTCCCCAATAATTTGTAGTGAGCCCCTCACCCCACAAGCCCCATTATTGGGTAGGACTATAGCTCAGTGGTAGAGCAAGGTAGAGCTTTGCATGCAGAAGGTCCCAGGTTCAATCTTGAGGATCTCCAGGTAGGGCTGGAAAAGACTAGCCACTGCTAGTCAGTGTGGACAATATTGACCTAAATGGACTCAGTGTGAGTCAGCATCTTATCTTTCTATTATAAGAAGTTAGCTACCAAGGCTTCCAAGTCCATGGATGGTCCTCTTCGGGGGTTTTGAGCCCAGGAAGCTTTTCTGTTGAGAAACTGTGCTTCTCTGTGATCACCCACATACTTCCATGGGCTCAGCTAAGTTGTCTGAGAAAGATCTTAGCGAGAAAACCCCCAAAGAGTTTCCACCTGTTGCTGTCGAGAGTATTGGGCTAAATCAGGGGTAGGGAAATCTGTGGTCTTCCAGAAGTTTTGGGGCTCCAACTCTCCTCACTCTCACATAGCAGAGCCAGAGATTAGGCATGTTAAGAGCTGTAGCCCATAAACATCTGGAGGACCACAGCTCACCTGGGCTAGATAAGCTGCTGGCCTGATCCTGTATCTACATACAGCTACCGTGCGCTTAGAATTTAAATCCAAACAGCCCACATTCTGAGCCTGGGAAAGCTGAGTTCTGTGACCCAAATATTTTAAGCACATCTGCATAATTGTTTCATTTTCTGCACATTTTACTCATCTGCTGCAAGTCAGTGTGTGTTAGTGTGTGTGTGTGTGTGTGTGTGTGTGTAAATATGTGGGTTGCTGAAGCTCCACCTCCTGTCCCCTGGAAATATCATTCTGCTACCCTGACTGGGTTTCAATATTCTAGCCAAACTTCTCCTACAAGAGCTGTAAGATTGCTTCCCCCTCCTTCCAAGTGAAGGCTGAGATTCTTAGAATGCAGACGCAGTATACCTTTAAGGTGCCTTTGAAGCACATTTTCCCCTCAAAGAATTCTGGGCACCATTGCTTACCCCTCACAGAGTTGCAATTCCCAGAAACTCTTAAGAAACTGCCGTACAGTGGTACCTTGGTTTGCAACCGCTTTGGATTACAACCATTTTGGATTACAACCACGTCAAACCAGGAAGTGTGTGTCCCTTTTTTTGGATTACAACCAATTTTGGGGGGGAGGCCCCATTGGTGAAAGCACGCCTTGGGTGACAACCTGTTTTGTTTTACAACTGGATCTCCGAGTCGGATTATGTCTGTAAACCAAGGTACCACTGTACCCTGAATTCTTTGAGGGGGGAAATGCGCTATGGATGTGCTTTAAAGGTATAGTGCGTATGTAGACTTTGGCCTCATTTACACCATCCAGTTTAAGCACTATGATTCCCCTTTAAACCCCCCAAAGAATTATGGGAGCTGTCGGTTGTTAAAAGTGCTGAGACGAGGGCCTTGTTGCACTCCTAGCACTATAGTCATCAGAGCGGCTTCATAGTCCATCCCTCTTCTCAGGGGACTTTGAGAATTGTAGCTCTGTGAGGGGACCAGTCATCTCATAACAACTCTTAGCACTCTTAAGAAACTACACTTCCCAGGGAAGCCATCCCTGTTCGAAGTGGTACCATGGTGCTTTAAAGGTGTAGTTCGTACACAGCCTTAGTATGCTTAAATCCAGCACGTATCTCTATGTTCTGTGGCTTTTTCTACCCTCCAGAACAGCAGCATACGTTGAGCCCTGAGTATAAAGCCTTTCATCCTGCTTAATATTCCCCTTCGGTTCTAGCTGGGAACATGTAGCATTTGAGTGTTTTACAAAAGCGGATGGCTTGGTGACAGGGGATGTCCCGGGTCACCTATTCCATCACCGCCAGCCTTGTGTGGGCATTTGCTTCTGCCTGGCACCTCTGTGTCTTGATACCCCTTTGTTTCATGAGCTGGGAGGGCAATCCAGCTGCCCTGAGCAGCCAGCATCTGTAGCTCCACGAGGTTCTCTTGCTCGATTCTCTGGTCCAGGCTTGTGCCATGAATACTGATTTGGGGGCAAGGGCGCATGGGGACAGCTGTGCGCAGATTGCAAAAGCTGCTCCTCCTGGTGGGAATGCAAAGGACCAAGAGGGATGTTTTGCCAGCTGTACCTTTTATCTTCTTCTACTTGCACCCCGATGGAGTGGAACTCTCTGCGGCTCCTGCTTTCCGTGTCTGAATCGGATATAGTTTCCACCTTTGGGAAAGAGAAAGAAATGAGGATGAGGGAGAAGCAAAGAGGAGGAAAGATAAACAGAGAGGAAAAGGGAAATCCAGAAGTGGTATCACTTATGGTGAATTGATAAGTGGCAGAAGCAAGAGATAACAGGGAAGGGGGGATTGATAAGTAGAGGAAAGAAAAATAATGAAGGAGATGGAGACAAGTGCGAGAAAGATTCAAAATGATCAAAATGAATTGAGAACAAAGTAAGGAGAGGGAGAAAGGGAAAGATGAATAGTTAAGTGTATTGAAGTACAGAAGGGAAGCATCAGAGAACGATTCATAGCTGTGTGGGAGGGAGAGGGAGCTGTGAGGAAAGAGCACTTGCAAAACATTTTGAATTCCCATCACCAGATGCAAACGGAAATCCAGATAAACCATGTGAGTGGAGAGCAGAGATCAAGTACTCAGGAGCCCTGTCCTCCCCTTTCATCCCTCCTTCCCCCGGGGATGCTGAACCTCATTCAAAGGCACAGGCCTGATGAGCGCCAAGACGCTCCTGCAAGCCGGGTGGAAGAGAGGAGAAAGGTCACCCCCACACTCCAGGAGGGAGCAGCTGGTAGGGAATTATTTTGCTCCTTTGGCTCAAGTGGAAAACTCCACAGCAACAGTGGGTAAAGTGCTGGGCTGTACCCAATAGTAACCCTACTCAGAGTAGATCCATTGAATCCAAGTCACATGACTAGAAAAGCTGGCAATCCTGGCTTTACGAAAGGAAAAAGCTTTATCTGCTAGATTTCTGCATGCCAAGTAGTTAAAGTCACAGGAGCAGAGCTGGTAACAGTGGTGCCCTGTGGAAGGCAGGGAAGCAAATGGTAGGTGGAGGCAGAGCCATTGATAAACAGGGCCAACTCAGTCTAGTTTCGTCCTCTTCTGAGTTCCACAAGCGCAACACCAAGATGGAGGAGGAGGAAGCCGACAGCCAGGGCCCCCATAACCCCTTGACTGGCTGAGGGCAGCCTGAGGTCAGCGGGGTAGTGCGCCATTTGCCCTAATGGATCTGCCTCCAACTGGCTGGTAAAGATAATGGTGGAAATTCTTGATGGCCTCTATTTGCCTTCCATGCAGTCGAATGAACCCCTACTGGAGCAGAAATTATAAATTTGGCATTTTAATTTCTAAAGTTTGCATTTCTAAAGTATTGGTTTCCTCTACGGGACGTGATGCCTTGTAAGAGTACCTTTGGAAAACGGTAGCTGTGGCTTAATTGAATCATTTTGCATCAGCTTCTTGTGCTTCGTTAAGAGCCAAAGCCCCCACTCCCAACATTTTGACCTTGTCAAACAAGCAACTGCGCACCATGAAGTCGGATCAGACACTTCCTTTCCGCCAGCTTGCCCCCTCGGCTGAACCTCTCGGATACACTTGTCTGAACTTAATTTAACCTCCCTCCACAACACCTGTGCTGATTCTTACTGACAAGGGACAGGCCTGCTAACGAAGTAGGAACAAATGGCAAGCAAAGGAAATGCAAATTTAGGAGACTAATAAAAATTAAAACTAGCAAAAGGGGAGAACATGAACCAGGTGCCTGCCTTGGAGCTCTTTTTCATTAGAAGTTTGAAGTCATCGCCAAAAATTGGAATCTTTGCTTACTGAAACCATGAAACGTCACAAACCATTGGGATTTTCCACATCTGGTCAGAAATGGCTTGAATTTCACCCTACAGGCATTTTCTGTAGCCTGTGTAAGCTAAGATGAAAGTCCTCATTTCACACTCCCTTGTTCGTAAGATAAACAATGCCACCTTTTGAAAAGGACAGTCTACTCAACTCTCTCTATGCTCAGGAGGATTGAACCAGTGAACATGAATGCCAGAACTGTCTACATTGCTCCTTTGAGCTCTGGCTTCCCCTATGGAGGAGTATCATTAGACCCTCAATTTGTAACAGATCAAGGTGCATGGGCATTTTGTGGAAATGGAAATTAAATGGGTTTATTAATTTCATTCCAAATTGGAACCAGTCAAGAAACAAATGCCAGAGGAATGGATGAGCTCTGATAACCATATATTCATTTGCTTCTATGTATCCCTCGTTTGCTTTGTTTGCCCCCTTCATAGCTGGAATAGGTCAGATGGAGATTTTCAGGGGGCATGAAGAAAAGAGCAGTTTTTACTTAAATCTATTTTTAGGCAAAACCCTGGATGCCAATTGCTGGAATAAATCCAATAGTGTCTTTAAAGCTCTAGAGACTAGTGGACAAACCCAGCGACATCTCTGAGCCTTGGGAAAAAACAGCCATGCAGCCTCAGAGTTTCTCTAAGTAAGCTCAGCGTAAGCTTCCTAATCTAGTCTAAGACAGAAGGAAAGGCTGTTCCAGATTCTACCTCCTTTCCGGCTACCTGAGGTTCCCTTGACTTCTTTAGCTTATCAAAGGGACAAGGAATCTCTGGTCCAGGCAGCCTTCCAGGCTTCTCTGTCTTGCCTCTGGGACTCTGCCTCTGGGACTGGCCCTGCTTGGCATCCTCTTTGAGTCTTGTCTGGCTAGAACCCTGGTGATGCTTCTTGCTTGCCTGGATGGAGGATAAAGAAGGATGTGAAGTGTGTGTAGAAACTAACCTACTGTACAAAGGTAATATTTACATGCATTTCTCCACTCACTTTTGCTTCTGGCCCCACACAGCACTGCCATGTGGCCCTCTAAAGGTTGACCTTGTGGTAAAAAAGATTCCCCCTCCCTGCTTATACTCAAATTTCTGAGACTTCACCCAATTTTTCCTCCCAAGTACCTCCAGCATATAAAGCATCATCATCATCATCATCATCATCATCATCATCACTACTACTACTACTACTACTACTACTACTACTACTACTACTGTTACTGTATAGCTCAGTCAGTAGAGCATGAGACTCTTAATCTCAGGGTCATGGGTTTGCTACCCCATGTTGGATAAAAAAGTCCTGAATTGCAGAGGGTTGGACTAGTTGACATTCACGGGCCCTTCCAACTCAAAAATTCTATTATTCTACTGGTACTATTTTACACACCCTTCACCCCAAGCTCAAAGGATGGGTTACAACATTCAAACACAAGATTAAAAACAGTTGAAAATAACTTACAATCTCAAAAATAAGGTGAACAAATCATGGATGATCAAGGTTTTATTCTTGTTAGACCTGGCATTTAGCAACACCACCACCAAGCAGGGGGCTGACTGACTAGCACCCACAGACTTTGAAATGCAACCAGTGAAACAGAGGGGGCAAGGGCTTTGATGTCATACACCTTTGCTCACCTCTGTATCTCCCCTACCAACCACCACAGGGATGGCAGTCTCATTCCTAACCCCTTCCAGCCAACTCCAGCCCAGATGCATAATGAGCCTGACCTGCGCTCAAAACTAAAAACACACAGCAGAGGTCTGAACCCTTTGAGGCAAACAATAGGGCTGTCCAATGCAGCACTAAGTAACTTGCTCCATTAGCACAATGATTTATGTGTGCCCAACAGAACTCTCCTCTCTCCACATGCCACCCCTTAATCTGTTTGTGAGTTGGTTCCCCCAACCCTCCAGCACAGATTTAGGGAGGGCTTGGGGCACTTAAGGGGGGAGGACAGGGGGGAATGTTCCATTGTGCAACTGTAAATACTTAATGGAACGCGTACATTGGACAAAACCCAAAGTGCCTACAAATTCACAACTGATTCACTGCAAAGGGAAATAACAGATGGGAAGAACGAAAACCGAAGACCCCGTGCACAAATGGAAAACAAAACAAACGTGGCTTTAATGATCAACACAACCAATAAATTTTAAAAATGAATGGAGTAGCAAAGCAAATCGAAGCAAAGCAACTGAGAAACATTGTCCTGTGATCTTATATTCTCTTGCTTTGCTAGCAAGGTACTTTTTTATTGGCTATGTATTTTTTAAATGTCTAATCCAGGCTGCATCCAAACAGATCCCAGGGTAGTATGTAACAGGATCAACCAACATACCATACGATAAAAGCCAAACATAAACTGCCATGAAACCAAAGAACACACACAACGTAAAGCAGCATAGAACAATAAAACTAACCACCCAATGGCTGGGCAAAGGAGCTGAGAATGCGGTTCTGTCACCAGTGTTGAAATAAGGTCTGTCTGCCAGTCCAGCTGGCTTCTGTATGTGGAATGTATGTGGGTGTGAGGGGCACTATCTTGTCCTTCTCTTAGGGATGGATGGATCTGCCAGTTTTGATTCCTCTCAGATTCTCATTTTTCCAGTCCTAAGTTCAGTTATCCACATTACTGCACCAATTTGCAATTTGTTCTTAAGAGACTTCATCAAAATTCATCAACATTTTAGGGCAGATTTCTCAAGGTATATAATGAGCTGTCTTTTAAATCACAAGATATCTATATATATCTGTAATTTAGGTGTGTTCAGTAGCTCCTGATGGTGCCACAGGTGTTTCCACTACAGCAAACTTCTTCGGTGGATTAGAGCGATACCATCTTTTGAACTGGGCAAGGGTGTGAAATATTTGCTGATGGACAGTATTAACATACTAATATATGGACAGTATTAACATCAACAGAGTATCTGGCACATACAGTATGAAGCTCCAGAAATATATTTAAGCTTTAGGATATAATCTATGTTCATGTAAAAATTATACTTTTGTGTATTATGTGATATAATCTTTTATGAGAGAACTGTTTATATTACAGGCTGATGGTGGACCTTTTGATGGTGGAATACTTTAAAAAAGAAAACAGTGATATATATACCTCATAGGTTGGTTATAAAAAACGCTTAATTTGAAACTTTGACTTTTGGGTTTTTGCGCATGTCTTTAGTAGTCAGGGAGAGGTTTCCTTCTGGTTTTTTCCCCACTCACTAAATTGTGCCCCCCAAGCCCGAACCTCCCTGCAGTCCTGGGCCCACCCTGAACCTACCTGAACTCCGATAGATGGGCGCCATTTCCTCTGACGAGCCAAACTTCTTAGCTCCTCCCTCCCCGGAATCGTCCTGATGATGAGGGTGGGGGGGTTGGGGGCAGTCCTGGGTTGGATTGAAGGCAAGTCCAGGGACATGGCAGTGATCTTGGTGCTTTCTAGGCTCTCTGTGGAGTTGCAGCGCTTGGCGGCCTCTTTGGACCACGATGGACTCCTTTTGACTTCCCTGGGCAGGAAGCTGTCATGGGCGGACTCAGAGCTGCTTTGCGTCGTCACCGAAATGAGGGGCTTGGCTTTCATTCCTGAAGGGAGGGGAGGGGGAGCTTTCCTGTAACTAAAGGCTACACGGAGGGGTAGGGTGCGGGGTGGAGAGACAGGGAAGGAAAGCAAAATGTGTCAATAAGAAGGGAGCTTTCTACTCATACGGGCACCTATTGGACAGGGCTCATGATGTGGTGAGGCAATGGGGATGAGGAAGGGCCGTAGCTCAGTGCCAAACTGATTTGCATGCAGAAGGTCCCAGGTTCAATCCCTGGCATCTCTAGGGAGGGCTAGGAAAGGATCATCTTCAAAAACCTGGAGAGCTCCGGCCAATCAGCACAGACAGTACTGAACTAGATGGACCAATGGTCTGATTCAATATAAGGCAGCCTCCATGTCCTTCAAGCTCCCTCATCCCTCCACTGTTTGCCTTGTTTTGGAAATGTTTCACACACACATTTCGTTGTCATTGGCCTAGGAGTGAGAAGACTTGCAGAGGTATTTGCTAGCTATGGGGTTTCCCCACCTTCCTTTCCTATACCAATTTGTGAGCCATTTTGAATTAATTTAGCAAGGAAATTGGGACAGGCATTTTTAAACAGATAAAATATACAAATGTTGCATAGTATCTCTGAGAGTGGGTCACATCGGACCAGAACAAGTTTGGGGCAGGAGCTCAGATTTAACCTTAGCCATCTCCAGGTTGGGCTGGGGAAAGTCTTGTCTGAAAGCTTTGAGAGAGCCTCTGCCTGTCAGTGTAGAACAGGGGGAGCCACTGAAGTGCCCTCCAGATGTTATCGGACTCTAACTCGCTTCAACCTCAGCTCGCACAGGAGTTGGAATTCAGCCACATCTGGAGGGGAGGGCACCACATTGAATAACCCGTGTGAAGACGATGAACCAACTTCCTGTTGTTGGTGAGGGGGTGCAGGTCAGGAGCCGAGCACCTGCTTTGTATGCAGAAGGTCCCAGGTTAAATCCCAGCATCTCCAGGTAGAGCTGGGGAAGAATCTGCCTCTGAAACCCTTGAGAGCTGCAAACAGCCAGGGCAGACTGCACTGAGCTGGGTGGGCCAGGAGTCTGACCTGGTTCAAACCAGCTTCCGAAGTCCTGTGTTGGTACTTACAGGTGCTTGGCTTGAGAATGCTGCTGGTGAGGGGCTGGCCAGGCTGGTGGGTGGTGGTTGCCATGGTAAAGAGAGAGAGGCAGTCATCGTCCTGGGAGCAGCCAGCTTGGATGGCTCTCAGGTAGCTATGGCTGCGCATGCGGAAGCAACCGGGCAGGTCTAAGGCCTCGACAGCCTGCGACTCCACCTCTCCAAAGACAGACTCACACACGGCCTCAAACTGGTGGTTCAACTCATCATTAATCTGAGGAAAGGGGAAGAAGATGGAGGGGTATGGAAGGCCGTGAATGGAGCTAAGACCTATGGTGCCAGGATTAGGGATGTGCAAATCTGTCCAATTTCCCCACAAAATCCCATCCTCCTCTGCACCCACACTTCTGGAAGGGGAAAAGAAAATCCTCACTTGGGGATTCAGGTGGACACTTGATATTTCAAACTGACTGATTATGGTGGCATTGAAATATTGACAGTCCACTTGAACCCCACTAAGGAAGGTGCCCCACATTTGAAGACACATGGCCCAATTTACACAGATGTCAGTTTTCCCCTCCACTCTCCAATTCTTGTACCCCAGGGTAGGGAACCTGTGGCTCTCCAGGTGATGTTGTACTCCAGCTCGCACCATGTCTCATCATTGGACATGCTAGCTGGGGCTGATTAGATTTGGATTTGAGCATCGTCTAGAGGGTCAACAACATCTGGAGAGCATCAGGTTGAAGAAGGCTGCTTTAGAGTTGTTGTTATTGGACAGAGCAATTCACTGGATGAGTCACCCACATTTGGACAAGCACCCTTAAGGTGGCTTTCAAATCCAGATGTTTGAAAAATCCAGTATGGTGAAGTGCAGCCTTGCTCAGTCTGGTGCCTTCCAGATTTTCACATCCAGTTCCCACCATCCCTGAACACTAGCCAGGGCCAGCTGGAGTTGATGGGAGCCAGAGTCCTGTGGCAGGAAGGCCACAGATCCCTCACCCATCTCTACCCAGTCCCCTTCCTGTAAGGCAAGAGCTAAAAACAAATCACCTCACCTGCCCGGTGGTAAAGGAACGTCCATACCCTTGTCCCCGTGGCCGGATTCGGGGTGACGTGCAGCAGCTGGGACAGTTACAGATATATGAGTCAGAATAGTGCCTACTTGCAAACCTAATGAGAGACATGGGGAAGAAAGGTTTCTGAACAAAACCCAAAACATGACATGATCAGAGCAGATGGAGAATGACTCAGGGCTGGCTGGGTTTGACTTTGCAAGCTCTCTGCCCTGATCCTATCAGATAAGGGTAGGAAACTTCAGGCCCCAAAGCCAAAGGCAGCCCTCCAAGTCCCTCTATTGGGCCCTTGGGATTCTCCACAGGCCACACCCTCTCTCTATAGGCCACACCCTCACCAGTTCTGCTTCACTTTTTTTTTCTTTTTGCCAGGTTGGAATGTCTGTTGCTTGCCTGATGGAGGTCAGAGAGGGATGTCTGGAAGCCAGACAAGTGCACAAAGGTAAACTGTACATTTTTGTTCTGCTCACCCATCCCTGGTATGTGATCCTTGGAAAGTTTCCTACAAGAGAATATGGTCCTTGGGCTGGAAAAAGGTTTCTCAGCTGGTGTGGAGCATAGTTTTAAAGAAACACAAAAATGGATGGGTAGAAGCTTTATATGACAGCCCCCATCCTTTGTCATGGATCCTGAGCAGGTGTGAGGACTGTATCAAAGGAGGAAGAGGCAGCTGGATCAGAAAGAGGTGCTGAGCTTGGCACTAAGCCTAGCCAAGAGCCCCTTGTGACTGAGTACACTCTGAGCCAGGTTCTTCCAAGAAGCTGGACCCATTTACAGCAGGAGCTGGATGCTTCCCACTGACTTGAATAAGGTGGAAGCTGATTATAAGGTGATGAAAAGCTAAGTTTCCAGAACTACCCACTGAAGATACTCCACCCTTTAGGAAAGGAGTCAAGCCTAGAAGGGTGTAGTTTGGTCCAAAAGGGATAGAAGGCCAGTTTCTCATTTGTGCAACTGCAGGGCTTGGTGTTCTCCAAGGTCCTGAAACTCCAGTCTGGTCCTACATGCCTCTTGCCTAAGAACCCCTTCTATGCATGGGCTCCTGCTCATGGTCAAGACATCTCACCTTACTTATCAGTTGCCACCCAATAAAAATTCCATATATTTTTTGTTCCCTTTGCTGAGCCCTGCCACCCTGCGTGGTTATATGAGAAATGCGCTGTTCTCAGTTTCTTACTTGGTTCTGGCCTGATCTACACTGGAGGAACGGCGGTACCCCTCACGCCGGGTCACCCCCTTGGGAGACACCTTGGTGCTGGTATCCGAGTCCCCACTGTCATCGTCTCCCATGGCCTTGATATAGCTGCCACTCCGCATCCGTCGACAGGGTATCTCTCCATCCTTCCCTGAAGCTGGATATCCTCCCCAATCATCTTGGGGTACCTGAAGGAAAAAGAAATTTCATGCAGAGTGTATCTGTGTGCATATATGCTTGATAGTTTGAGGCTAATAGGAAGTTCCACAGAAGATGCCGGTGACAATTTATGACAGCCCCAAGGATGCACCTATAGCATTTGAGGGAATGACTGCATCTTGATTATGTTCTTCTACCAACCTGCTCAAACATCCCTGTGAGAACGATAGCACTCTGTTTGACTTAGGAGTCCACTCTGCACAACAAACTTGTATTGGTTTTAAAAACCCTTAACTGTAATAATAATCACCATTATTTATTTATTTATACCCTCTTTATCCCTGACAGGGACTCTTTGTAGCTTGGTGAGAATTTTCTGCCAGTGATCGATAAGCCTGCCCAAACTACAGTTCCCAGGGAAAGATGGGGGGGGGTGTGGAGTAGGTTAGATGCCCTGAAGCTCTCTGACATCTCCACTGGAGACTGCTAAGGGATGCAAAGGTTATGGCTCTCATAAGCTGTCTTTAAGAAACTGCCTGCCTGCTACAAATACACTGAGATCTAATGTTAGGTCCCTGGGTGGTTTGTAGTTTGCTACAGGTTCTGATTTTCAATAATTTAACAATAGTAAGTAAAATATGGAAAAGCCAAAGCACAGTGACAGTGGACATGCATTGCATGCAGAAGGTCCCTGGTTCAATTCCTGGCACCTCCAGGTAGGGCTGGGAGAGACACCCTCTCCGAAACCCTGGAGAGCCACTGTTGGTAAATGTAGACGGTGCTGAGCTAGATGGGCCAATGGTCTGACTCGGTGTAAAGTAACTTCCTCTGTTTCTGAAATTGCAAGCAAAAAAGAAATAGATCTCTGCCATGATTGGACTTGTGCTAATTACTTCTCTCGCAGTGTATTGCTTGCTTGTAAGGGCTGTTCAGTTGCTTTCGACCAGGTCTTTGCTCAATTCTGCTAACCTGTTTTAGATTTATGTGTTAGAATTGCTGATCGGTAGCAACTCAGATGTAGCCTCAGGTTTGCAGATGCAGATCATCTCAGTGCATGGCTCCTGGGATGCACCATGTAATTGGCTCCACCCCAAAGTACTGTTTTGGGTCTGGCTCCACCCCAAGGTCACTATTCTGCACCTGGCTCCAGGTTGCTGGACCCCAGGGTCCTAGTAAACCTTGTTTTCTGAACTTATCACACCTCAATACTAATGGGAAACCCACTGCCCTCCATGTGTTGCTGTCCTATGACTCCCATCATCCCTTCATGCTAAAAGGAAGCCATATCAATAAATCATAAACTGGTTTATCTGCATAGAATGGATGTGTTTTTTATGCATCATAAGATAGAAACTAGGATGCAAATGTGCCCAGCTAGTTTCTTCTTCTGTGGGCTTTTTTCTTTGGTGTGTGTATGTCATAGGACTGTATCTAATGTTCTCTGTTTGCTGGTGCCAAGGGCTTTTGTGTTGGCACATGGGTGAGTTTTAATGTTGTACAACCGACAAATTCATTGCAACAGTTGCACAAGGGGAAATCTGTTGCACGACAGATTGTGAAATCCATTGTGCAACAAAGTTACCAGCAACCTGCTTATGCATTTCTTTGTGCAACAATGTTCTGCTGCAGCGGAAACATTTTGCTAGTGGAAGAAGTACGCTGCCAAGAGACTTTGACTTAGTGCTGCAGTGGTTGGATACAACCCTTATTCCCTTGCTTCTGAAAACATCTTCTCCAGACTCTGCTGCCTTCTATCTTCATGTGAAATGTCAAAATGAATATTGCTCTTTTTACTTAAAAATATTCACAAGGGGAAAATACTCACATTTAAAAGGAAGTTGGATTTTTAAAACAACAACAGAGTCCACTCAAAGTTCTATCCCTGAGCTTTAAGAAAAACTTTTTACATAAAGAAATGTTGGTATTTATATATTGTACGAGTTCAGAAAAAAAGTGATCTGATCTTCTGCAGCCAAAAAGCAGCCAAATCCAAGTCTGCTAATCAACTGTTAACCCATTGTTTAATTTATGGGGTTGATCCTGGCTAACATAGTTGCAGGAGGCTGCAACTGAAAGATACTTATCTGAGAGTGAACTGCGCTCTCAGACGTCATTTCAAGAAGACATACATTTTTCATCAGAGCCCATTCACACATTCAGCTACCAGTCATAAGGTGGTGATGTCAAATCAAGGGATCTACAGGTGTGTGCAAACTTGATCTGACTTGATGTTCAGAGTGTTCCTCTGAGTTCCTATATCCCAAAATACATTAAGCTAAGTGTTTATTAGAAGATATCAATATTTTTATTAAGATTTACAAATTAAATAAGAGATGTGTACAACTGCTAAGTTCTCTTTTGGGGTAATAAAATGTTGGTACTGCAATACATTAAACTAGCCTTCGCCAACCTGGTGCTCACAAGGTGTTATGGACTACAGCTTTCAGGAGCCCATACTGAGAAGGATGAATATGATACATGAGTAAAATTGGTTGTCCTATGTGCCATATTTTGCTTCATACACTTAAAGCGATTGTCTCCTACAGCCAAATCATATGTGAGCTTTTTAAAGAGGGGAAACGTTTTTTAAAGCTCGCCCCAAATGCACCAAAGAGGTGCCGGTACTCAGTTCTGGTGAGTTCCAGCTGGAAAAAAAGCCCTGACAACACACACAGAATAAATCATGTACATAGCACTGGGGGAGGGTTATTGAGTTGTTGTTGCTTTTATTTTGATTATGTACTTGGTGGTTTTATAATTTGATTTTATCCTGTGAACCACCCTGAGACTTGCAGGTATAGGGCAGTAAATAAATTCTAATCCTAACCCTAATCACCGAAACTTCAATTAGCCAGCAAAGGTGAAAATACAGGCAAAATACAGATGAGCTCTCTCTACCTCCACAGCTGATCTAAGCTTTTTTTTTTGGGGGGGGGGCACATATGGAACAGTTAAACTGGGGAAACAGTCTGGGGAAATGCATTAGTCCCCCTACCTCAGTGGTTCAGATCCAACTTGCACCCCACCCCCCAGGTAGCTATTTTTAAGTTTTCTAAAAAGCCAGGGGATCCAGTGATGGAACTCCTGATACCCTGTACAGTTTGGCGATTAGGTTAGCTACTGAAGTTATCACCACATTTCCATATGCAATTCCAAATTCCCAAAACATGGACTCATCAAGATCTTGGAGCTAACAGAGCTCTTTGGCTAGAGGCAACCAAAGTTGGCTTCCTAGCCCCCAGAAAGCTGGAAACTGCCTACTTGTAGACACAACCTGACCTATACATCATAGTTCTCTAGAGCATCCTTTGACAACTTGGTGCCCTTCAGCTGATGGAAGTTATAGTTCAAAAATATTTGGAGGTTGCCAGGTTGGCAACAGAGCTTGAACCCTGCCTACCCTTCAGCTCAAGACTCTCCAGATGTGATGGAATTTCCCCAGACCAAGTCATTTCGTTTCCCACCCCATGGAAGCACGTCTGCTCTAGAAAGAGGCAGGGCTTTCTCCCATCCAGAAATCCTCACCTCATAGCTCCTCCGGCAGATGAAATCCCACCCATAACCAGAGCAGCAAAGCAGACAGGCAAACATCTGTCTGCACCGATGAACCCTTACCAGTTTCCGGTGACGAGTTGGCATCCCTTGGGCTATCGGGAGGAGGGCAAAACAGGTGGACGGGAGCAAGAGGCAGGAACAGACACAGTTGCCTCTTTGTCTCTTTCTCCCAGGAAACATCAAGGGATGTTTCTGTTCATCCTGGGGCCCACCCCCCTGCTGCAGTGGGCTGAGATGGGGACAGCCAAAGTGAGGATGGGATGGGCGGAGTGTTCCCTATACAGCACCTCCTCCCCCCAGCCCCTCACTCTGGATGGGCAATCAAGTCAAGTGTCATTCAATCTCTCCTTCCCCCTGGGGAAAAAACACACACAGAGAGGGAGAGCGAGAAGAGTTAATTAGCTTTTAATTAAAAAAGAACAAGCCCGTCATGGAGCTGGCTGGCTGAGTAAGCCTCTAAGCTGGGGTAAGGGGGGAGTTTGGATCATGTCTGGGAGCAGAAGGATGTAAACAGAAGGAGCAGGATAAGTTTTGATATGTCGAGGCTGAGGGAGATGGGGGATCCTTAGGCAGGACTTTGACTAGTGCCACGGGCTGTGGAGGGTGGTCTCCAATCTTTGTTGTCCCCAGCTTGGCACCCCCCCCCAAGTTAACTGGAGCCTTAAATCTCAGGCTTGAGGGCTGGGATTGGCTGTTTCTACTGAACTAGCTTTCCAGTGTGAGCAGTGCCCTGTGATTAGAGAATGCTGGGAAATGGAACACTCAGGCCTGACCAGAGTTTCACATGAAGCAAAACTTTACTGTGGATTTAGCCACCTTCAGATGTTATGGACTGCAACTCCCATCATCCCTGCCAGCAGGATGGGAATTGTAGTCCAAAACAACTAGAGGGCACCTGGTTGGGGAAGGTTAGAAGTAGCTCAGTCGGTAGAGCAGGAGACTCTTAATCTCAGAGTCATGGATTTGAGCCCCACATTGGGTGAAAGATTATTGCATTGCACAGCATTGGACTAGACGACCCTCGTGGTCCCTTCCAACTGTGATACAGTGGTACCTCGGGTTAAGTACTTAATTCGTTCTGGAGGTCCGTTCTTAACCTGAAACTGTTCTTAACCTGAAGGCACCACTTTAGCTAATGGGGCCTCCTGCTGCTGCGCCACCGGAGCAAGATTTCTGTTCTTATCCTGAAGCAAAGTTCTTAACCTGAAGCACTATTTCTGGGTTAGCGGAGTCTGTAGCCTAAAGCATATGTAACCTGAAGCATATGTAACCCAAGGTACCACTGTATATGCATACAAACAAGGCCCGAGTAACTTGTGCCTCACTGAAACAAAAGCAACCTACTAACCAAACCTTTGAATTTCCTTCTCCATGAATGGGGCTGTTTACTTTATCCAGTTGGGAGAGATAATGTTGTGTGGGAAACTGGTAAGAACACTTCTAAGAACTTTGTCTGGCGGGGAATGAAGACATTATTTTCCTGACAAGCTTTCCCAGCTGGATGAATAGGCCTCTGCCAGCAGTGTCCATTTCATATTGTTTTAAAAATGCATATTCTGTTGCTTTCTGTGTTGTTCCTAATTGGGTTTTTTAAAGTTGTTTTTATTGCTCAGAGCAGACCTATTGAAATTAATGAACATGACTAAGTTAGACTATCAAGGCAATGTACTAAATATAATGGGTTATATCCAACTAAGTTTCACTCATTTTTGTACATTGCCTTGATATAGCTATCTGTCTGGAAGGCAATTAATAAATATCTATAACAACAATAATAACTTTTTTAAAATGAAGAACTAGTATGCGAATTTGCTTTCCTCCCTCCTCCCAACCACTGTGTCATGTTTTCAGAACTCTATTGGTTTTTAGGAGGTTTTCGCAGCTGCGGAATGGGGTAGAAATACTGTAGGATCAACAAATAAAAATGATGTTTGGTTCAAGCAGAGTAATGCTTGTTGTTGTCAGGATGTGATCTTGCAAATAGTATTGAGAAGTGTTGGGCTGTGGTCTTAGCTAATGATAACACAGGACCCTAGAGATTCAGTAACTCACCAGTCATCTTGCTGCATTCTCCTCTGTCATATTGAGAGAGCACAGGTTATTTGGTGAATAAGTGGGAGGGGATTTGGAGAAATTCACACTTCTGAAAACAATACATGAACGGAAACACAAATATCCTACTAAATTCACACTTCTCTGAATTTTGCAATGCAGTTCTCTGGCAGAACAAAATGTGCACAGAAATGCATACTGTATATCAATGGAAATAGCATACAACTACATTATATTAGGGGAATGGATGGCAAACTTATGTATATTACACCAAATTGTATACAAAATGTGTTTATTAGGACTGTGGTGCCCAAACGTCCCCCTGCCCTCCACGGACCACTTGCAAATTGTGAAAGGTCTTGGCAGACTGCTTAATGATTTTTCTGTTGGCTGCAGCATTTGTAACGTGGCTGCAGCATTTGTAACGTGCTGTGATTGTCAATTGCATTTTAATTGCATCTTTCATTGGACTACTACTCCCACCCACCCCAGCCAACACAGCTGTGCTTGCTGGAGCTGATGGGATATGTAGTCCAACACCATCTAGAGGAAGGCAGGTTGGCAAAGATTGACTGGGACGGTGCAATACAGTCCACATGGAACACACAGCTTTGTCTTTCCAGTAAAGGATCATAGTTGGGGTACTGACCGCACTGTCCATAGCATTTGCCACCTGAGGGGTTGATTTCACTCTACCTAAAGGGAAGGGTTATCTCAGGCATGAAAAACTGCCTGACTCTGATCGCTTAGGCCAACTGGAGAGCGTCTACTTGTGGCATTGCACTCTACAGAATACCATAGGGTGGTGGCCACAAAATGGGGCATTCTGTGCTGTTGACCCTGTTATGTGGAATGCCCTTTCCTCTACCACAGGTGAAGCAGTAGCCACCAGCTGCTTCACACAATATCTTGAAAATATGTTTCTTTTTGCTCAGACATTCCCTGACCCATAAGATTGGACCCTGAATTATTTGTATGAACCCTCTGAATCACTTCTTTACTTGCTCTTACATGGCTCCATTGGTTTTAGGTTGTATTTTGTTTCACGCATATTGTTTTTATATTGTACACAGTGTACACTGCTTAGAGATTTTTAAAATATTAAGTGGTTTAGGAATGCTTTTAAATAAATAAATGCATATTTACACAGCTGCAGCAGCCACATGCTAGAAGATCATAGAAGCAGCTCCAAAATAGCTGTGTGTGTGTTAGGTAAAAAGGTAAAGGACCTCTGCATGGTTAAGTCCAGTCAAAGGTGACTATGGGGTTGTGACGCTCATTTCGCTTTCAGGCTGAGGGAGCCAGCATTTGTCCAAAGAGAGCTTTCCGGGTCATGTGGCCAGCATGACTAAACTGCTTCTAGTGCAATGGAACACAGTGACAGAAACCAGAGCTTACGGAAACACTGTTTACCTTCCTGCCGGAGCGGTACCTATTTATCTACTTGCACTGGCATGCTTTTGAACTGCTAGGTTGGCAGGAGCTGGGACTGAGCAACGGGAGCTCACCCTGTTGCGGGGATTCGAACCACCGACCTTCTGATTGGCAAGCCCAAGAGGCTCAGTGGTTTAGACCACAGTGCCACCTGCGTCCCTGTGTGTGTGTATTATGTGGTGGGCCTGTGTGCCCAAGAAGGGCTAGTTTCAGGTTTTGGCGTCCTCCTGAAGCAACATGTTACAGAAAGGACCAGATATGCAAATTGAGAGCCCACCCTGGAGTCTCCTGTCAGATGATTGAAGCAAACAAATATAGGGGGAAGGCATGGCCACAGGGGTGAAGGTGAAAACAGGGGTTGAAAACTTAGTAGTGGGCAGTGAAATCTACCAGTGGAGAGAGCAGGGCTGCAGCCCATAGCGTGTGTGCATATGAGCACAATAGGTTTTACTTTATTGTTGTTTTCATATTTGGTTTCAATGCTCCTTCTTAATCCACCCCCCCAGCTTGCTTTTAATGCATCTATGTGGACTTTTTGTTCATTCGTTCGGTTGTAAGTCGCTTTGGATTACATTGGGCAAGATAAAGTGACCAACAAATTTAATAAATAGTAATATCAATAATTTCTATTTTTATCCTGTAAGTTGCTATGAGACACTTTGGTTTAAAAAGTGACAAATACATGTCGTCGTCGTCATCATGATGTAACTTGAGTATCCCAGCACTATGGGGGGGGGGGAGATGTATATTTTTCTATCACAGTTCATCAAACAGCAGCTGGGGTGAAGAGTCCTGGTTCCTTCCAGCAGCAGTTGTTTATTTATTTTAAAGAAATACCTTTAAATGTTTTATAATAGGAAGCAAACCGGGAGAAAGAAGGGAGGGTGGCGATGCAGCAGCTGCAGCAGCTGCTAGGCTCATTCAAGCCATCCAGCCATCCAGGTGTGTGCTAGGGGAGGGGGGATGCCCTGATGATGCAGGCTGAAGGCCGGCAGGCCAGGGACCTCTGCAAAAGTCTGTGAGGTGCATGTTAAAGAGGAAGACAGGAGGAGGAGGGGGGGGGGATGCAGGAGGAACCAGGGACTGAGGCAGGCAGATTGCAAAAGGCAAGCAAACCACAACCCTAGCTGCACAAGGCAGCCTGGTTGGACCTAGGGAAAAGGCAGAGGAGAGGGACTGGCCAAGTCTGTCAGTTTCAGGTTCTCCCAGCTTCTCATTTATCTTGTCTTAAATTCTTTAAATTTCTCCACCAAGGTGTGTGTGTTTTAAAGTCATCATAAAAATTCAATAGCATTTCAGTGCAAATTTCTCCTAAAATGCACATTTTTAATGCATTTTTTGCATTAATATACATTGATATACCTTTTGCCTAATAGAATTTTGCGAAACAATTTCCACTGATATTCGTATATGTTCTTTTCACTAATACATGTATTTTAATCGATGCTTGTATGTGTATGTTTATGCACATTACTTGGCTGGAGAACTTCACTGCAAATTTCAGAGGTGTGAGTATTTTGAAGGATGGCTGACCTTTGACTCACATCTTGTTTTGGAAAGTGTGAATTAGGTAAGTTTGCCTTTCAGTGCCCCCTGAATCAAAGCCCCCCTCCCCACAGGGCAGAGATATGTGTTACAGAGTAAACATGGAGCTCCCAAGCCTGAGTTTGCTACTTAATGCCAAGGCCAAGTATGGGGCAGAAGTTAACCCTTTCCCCACCCACTGAAGTTCCCCTGAAAATGCCTAATTCTAACCTGATCTCCCCTTCCACCAGCCAGTATCTGAGACTGGGAGTAATTCTGGCCAGTGAAGGCTGGTCCATTAGGCTGAGTGGGGTTTGGCTCCACCAACCTCAGCTTGCTCTCAGCCAGCCCTCACCTGCCCATCTTACATACTTACAACCCTGCTAGCAAACAAATAAGCAAGCAAGCAAATAAAAACTTTAATTACTTGCACAGTCCTAACTGTAAGAGGTTCTGGTTATTAACAGTTGGATCTAAGCAAGCGTGGGGGTCATTTTACTTTCTACATTTTATCTGTACAGTGAACTGGGCCTACTGCTTGAACAATATTTCATTTGTATCAAATCATGGGTAGCTGTCTTGAGCTTTGGGAAGAGTCAGGGCAGAGATTGAAATATATGCGAGGCTTCAGAAACAAGGAATTGGAGTGAGATTCTGGAATCTGGCTGCATTTTGAGCTGGGGTCAGATTCTTGCTTAATTTTCCACCAGGATCAAGCACATCCACCAGTAGTGTGCAGCTATGCCAAGTTTTGTCTCTGTTTCTGTCAGCCTCCTAGCCAAATGAGCGCCAACACTCACTCTGCGCATCCAGCCAGGAATATGAACAAGAGATCCGAGGAACAAAAGGCAGAAAACTGGGAACTCAGTCCAGGAAATTAGGCAAAATTATTCTCAAGCCCTTGACTAAGAGGAATACTGCTGGGTTAACCACACAATGCACCAGACCTGTCATTACCTCTTTAGCATTTCAGGAACCTTGGTTCCTAGGGAGGAGGACAACAGCTTTACAAGGTCCCTAGGTACAAGGGCACCCACCAGATTCACCTTTATCAATGCCTCCGGCAAAACCTTTAAACAGGGTCGGCCCTACTAGTAGGCAGAGTAAGGAGATGACCTCAGGCGGCAGAACCAGAGAGTGTGTGTCAGTGGTGGCAGCGGTGTCCCTTTGTGTTGGACATGTTCTGTCCTGTGCCCCCTAATAATAATAATAATAATAATAATTTATTATTTATACCCCGCCCATCTGGCTGGGCCTCCCCAGCCACTCTGGGCGGCTTCCATAAAAACCAAAAATACAGTAAAATATCACACGTTAAAAACTTCCCTGAACAGGGCTGCCTTAAGATGTCTTCTGAATGTCAGGTAGTTGTTTATCTCTTTGACATCTGCTGGAAGGGCATTCCACAGGGCGGGCGCCACTACCGAGAAGGCCCTCTGCCTGGTTCCCTGTAGCTTTGCTTCTCGCAATGAGGGAACCGCCAGAAGGCCCTCGGCGCTGGACCTCAGCGTCCGGGCAGAATGATGGGGGTGGAGACGCTCCTTCAGGTATACTGGACCGAGGCCGTTTAGGGCTTTAAAGGTCAGCACCAACACTTTGAATTGTGCTCGGAAACGTACTGGGAGCCAATGTAGGTCTTTCAAGACCGGTGTTATATGGTCTCGGCGGCCGCCCCCAGTCACCAGTCTAGCTGCCGCATTCTGGATTAGTTGTAGTTTCCGAGTCACCTTCAAAGGTAGCCCCACGTAGAGCGCATTGCAGTAATCCAAGCGGGAGATAACCAGAGCATGCACCACTCTGGCGAGGCAGTCCGCAGGCAGATAGGGTCTCAGCCTACGTACCAGATGGAGCTGGTAAACAGCTGCCCTGGACACAGATTTGACCTGTGCCTCCATGGACAGCTGTGAGTCCAAAATGACTCCCAGGCTGCGCACCTGGTCCTTCAGGGGCACAGTTACCCCATTCAGGACCAGGGAATCCTCCACACCTGCCCGCCTCCTGTCCCCCAAAAACAGTACTTCTGTCTTGTCAGGATTCAACCTCAATCTGTTAGCCGCCATCCATCCTCCAACCGCCTCCAGACACTCACACAGGACCTTCACCGCCCTCACTGGTTCTGATTTAAAAGAGAGGTAGAGCTGGGTATCATCCGCATACTGATGAACACCCAGCCCAAACCTCCTGATGATCTCTCCCAGCAGCTGCATGTAAATGTTGAAAAGCATGGGGGAGAGGACAGAACCCTGAGGCACCCCACAAGTGAGAGCCCAGGGGTCTGAGCACTCATCCCCCCCCCCCACTTTCTGAACACGGCCCAGGAGGAAGGAGCGGAACCACTGTATGACAGTGCCCCCAGCTCCCAGCCCCTCAAGACGGTCCAGAAGGATGTTATGGTCGATGGTATCAAACGCCGCTGAGAGATCCAGCAGAACTAGAAAACAGCTCTCACCTTTGTCTCTAGCCCGCCGGAGATCATCAACCAGTGCGACCAAGGCAGTTTCAGTCCCATGATGAGGCCTGAATCCCGACTGGAAGGGATCCAAATGGTCCGCTTCTTCCAGGCGTGCCTGGAGTTGTTCGGCAACCGCTCGCTCAATCACCTTGCCCAAGAATGGAAGATTTGAGACTGGGCGATAGTTGGCCATCGTGGCCGCATCTAAAGATGGTTTTTTAAGAAGCGGTTTAATAACCGCCTCTTTCAGCGGGTCTGGGAAGGCTCCCTCACGGAGGGAAGCATTCACCACCCCACGAAGCCCATCGCCCAGTCCTTCCCGGCTAGCTTTTATAAGCCAGGATGGGCAAGGATCCAGGAGACAGGTGGTTGGTTTCACTCGTCCAAGCAGCCTGTCCACATCCTCGGAGGTAACAGATTGGAATTGATCCCACTCAACTTGACTAGACAGAACTCTAGCACTCTCCCGCCCCGGCCCTGCTCCCACGGTGGAGTCTACTTCTTCCCGAATCTGAGCGATTTTATCTGCAAAAAACTTTGCAAAATCATTGCAGGAGAACATGTGGCCCATACTGGGCCCCGATGTTGCAGGTGGTTCCGCTAAATTGTGAACCACCTGAAAAAGTCTCCTGCTGCTGTTTTCTGCAGATGCAATAGAGGCGGTGAAGAAATTCTTCTTCGCCGTCGCTATCGCCACTTGGTAGGCTCGACGTTGAGCTCTAACCTGTGTCCGGTCAGATTCGGAATGAGTTATCCGCCACCGGCGCTCTAGCCGTCTCAACGATTGTTTCATTGCCCTCAGATCCGTGGAAAACCACGGGGCTGTCCGGGCTCCATGCAATCGGAGAGGGCGCTTCGGAGCCAAACAGTCAATAGCCCTGGTTAACACCACATTCCAGTGGGCCACCAGGGAATCGGCTGAAAGGCCATCAACATGGGATAAAGCATCCCCTACCACTCTCTGGAAACCATTTGGATCCATTAAGTGGCGGGGGCGGACCATCCGAATTGGTCCCACCTCCCTGCAGAGGGGATGGGTCGCAGAGAAGTCCAGTTGCACCAGGAAGTG
Source organism: Podarcis raffonei (assembly GCF_027172205.1). Classification (NCBI taxonomy): domain Eukaryota; kingdom Metazoa; phylum Chordata; class Lepidosauria; order Squamata; family Lacertidae; genus Podarcis; species Podarcis raffonei. The sequence continues at coordinate 30,139,154 of NC_070609.1, forward strand.
ATCTGACCATGGCACTTCTTTCGTTTCGCTTTTACTTAGTGTCAGATCACCAACATCCATAGAGGTAAACACCAGGTCCAAGGCATGTCCGCGGCTATGGGTTGGGCCAGACTTATTCAGGGACAGCCCCATGGAGGCCATGCTTTCCACGAAGTCCCGAGCGGCCCCTTGTAAGGTCGTGTCGGCATGGATGTTAAAATCCCCTAGGACGACCAAGCTAGGTGTCTCCAGGAGAACATCCGCCACGACCTGAAGCAGCTCGGGCAGGGAATCCTTGGTGCAGCGGGGAGGTCGGTACACCAAAAGGAATCCTGTACGGCCCCTATTGCCCAACTTCCAGAACATGCACTCGGAAAACTGGGTCTTCCTAATAGGACGCCTGGTGCAAACTAATGACTTCCTAAAAATCACTGCAACCCCCCCTCCCCTAAGGCAGCTTACTGCCCTTTGATAGAGAACAAAGAGTCCAGCACCCTAAAGCTCAAGGTGTGGCCAATCGTTCCAAGTCAATGTGCAATTCAGCCATCGACTTCTGTGGAATTCTGTGGATTCCAAAGCAAGCTGACCTGACCCCCACCTCCTGGAGGAATGCACAGATCAGAATGAAACTATCCTTCGGATGTTGCACCTCTCAGAATTTTGTGATACAGTATTCAGTTCAAGAAACATAGAATCATAGAAGTTGGAAGGGACCCTGAGAGTCAATGCAGGAATCTCAACACACGGTCTCCCATTCAAGTTGAAACCATAGTGGACCCTGCTTAGCTTTGCAAATGCGCTAGCAGTCTTATTGTTGCACCACTATTCAAATGTGTGGAGAAATATATTTTAAGATAAAACATGTTTGAAATGTGAATAGTTAGATAAAATATATTAATACATGATAAAATAGGCATCTAAATAGACATTTCCATGTAGATTCACTTTTATAACTAGCTGATTAAGGTAGAAACAGGATGGGTTGGATCTGTTTGTTAGGAGGTACGTAGTTTTTAAACTGTTTTGAGACATTTTAGTTGTCTTGTTTTAGCACTGGCATGTTTCCCATCCCAGTTTCCTTTGGAGGAAGGGTGGGATATAATATTAATAATAACAGCAGCAATAACTTCAACAATAATTTAGCTTGCCTTTCTTCTAATATATTAGTGGGCCTGCACTTCAACCTAGGCCAGCCCTCCAGATGCTTGGTTGGGTAATCTGGTTCCCCTTACCCTACATGCTTGGCCCTTAGGAGACTTAGAAAAGCGCCAAAGGGGAGAGGTTTCATGCATCTGCTTCCATAAGCAACTAATTCTGGAGAGGTCCTTCAGGCCCCCATGCGTTTTCTCTGGCTGCCTTGTCCCAGGTTGCCCTCCTCATTAGCGTGTGGAGCCCATTGTTCAGGCCTGCGCAGAAACCGCCCTCCGAGAGATGAGCAAGGTGGTTCATCTTAATTGTTTGTTTGGGCATTATTAGCAAGAGCAACGCAGTGCTCGGATGTCTTTGGACACCTTGGTAAGCTGACGCAACCAGCAGCTCCTCAGAAACCTCGGGCCTTTTAAAACAGAGAGCCACCTTTGTGCTTCTTCTTCCTTTTGCAGGCAGAGGCTATTATAGCCCTGACATTTCTCTAATCACTGACATCAAGGTGGAGCTGCAGTGCATCATGGGAATGCAAAGGAGAGCAAAGGGAATAGAGAGCAAGACGGCAAATGGGAGGGGGGGAGCTTTCGGAATCAGCAGGAGGGGAGTCTTAAGCTTGGGGAAGAAACCATCAGGGGAGAGCCTTTGAAAGTGATCTAGGCTGGCCATTCATTGGATAGATCGGCATTTGCCCTTGGAAACAGCATGGCAGGGAATCCGAAAAGCCCAAGGCTCTCCTCCCCCCCTTTCTTTCTTTTTGCAGGCCTGGTCAGTAGGAAGGGGCTTATTCCCTGCATGCTTCCTGTCTTTTTAATCCATGATCAAATCTATGATGGACTGACTTGCAATCATGGAAGGGGGCTCCTCATATGCTGCTTGGATCAAGGAATCAAGCCCCTTTTAACTAGTGCACATCTCGCAGCGCATGGGATGCGCCGTCCCAGCTGTACCTGCCTGATCAGCCCATCTCATCAGCCCCAGCCAGCACAGCCAAGGATGCTGGGGACTGTAATCCAAAAACATCCCCATTCCTGATCAAAGTATAGACATCTATATCTCTCTATCTAAGGGGCTCTATGGAATGGAACTGGAGACACAAAGCTTGCTCCTCCTCTACAGCAGCGTAGCCTCTACCCACCTCCTTACCTGAAGATAATGATAGGATCGGTCCTTGGCCTTGGCCTCCTGGAGCATCAAGGCTTTCTCTGGGCCTCCTCCCGAGCTGGGGTAGGCCTCCCGCGCTTGGCTGACGGTCATGGTATGCCAGGAGCTCCGCTTGAGCGTCTGGCCATCGAGGGACATGGACATTCCCGCGCATGCCAAGCACTTGCCCTCCCCACCTCCGCTCTTCAGACTCTTCAAGGTCAAGTCTCTGAAGGCACTTTCAGGGGTGTCCACGCAGTACTGGGTGGCCTGGTCGATGGCGTGCTGCCTCCCGGACACCATGTAGCTGCTGTCGCTGTCCAGGTTGTCGTCGGAGCTCCACCAGCCCATCATCTTGTTCCGGTGGCGGGAGGAGGAGGAGGAGGAATCCAGCTTGCGGTCCTTGCTCTTGCTGCGCTTGCCGTGGCGCGACTGGCGGTGGTGGTGGTGAGGGTGGTGGTGGTGGTACCCTCCCTCGCCCCCCCGGCCTTCCATCTTGGTGCCGTTGTACTCGCGCTTGGAGGGGGCCTCCAGGGAGTGAGACTTGGCAAAGAGCTTCTGGACCGAGTGGACGAGGTGGCGGATGCGGCTGGGGCTCTCGCTCCGTGGCTGCTCCGTGCTGCTGGCCCGCTGGTACTGCAGGGTGTGGAAGCCGTCGTGGTGCAGGGGCAGCTGCTTCTCAAACTGGTCGAGGAGGGTGGGGGGCAGCCGGTTGATCTTGCCGGAAGGGTGGGCGGCCGCCATGCACTCGTCGCAGGAGTCGTACTGCTGCGGCGTGTGGTGCATCCTAGGGAAGGTGCTGCTGCTGCTGGCGGCTGAGAGGGGCTCCGTTAGGCTGAGCGGGGCCTCGGCAGAGCCCCGCGATGGGCAGTAGTGGTCCAGGGAACAAGGCTCGCTGGGGCTGAGGAGGTATGGCTGGCGAGACTCCTGGCTATGGTGGATGTATTCCATCGGCTGGTCGCAGGCCTCCGGGACGCAGTGGCAGGGGTGTTCTCGTGACTGGCTGCGCTCCCCATGGTAACTCTTCATGGTGTCATAACCGTGCGCCGCGTGGCCTACTCATCTTGCCATTGGTGGGGTGGCAGCAGACGAACCTACCAAGAGAAATACCAGCAAAAACAGGTGAGGGGAGAGCAGAAGCGGAGTAGTAGAACACATTTCTTGCATGCAGAAGATGCCAGGTTCAATCCCTGGTGCTGGGGAAAAAAAAATCTCTTTCTGAAACCTGGAAAGGTTTTGCCTGCTGGTGGAAACCAGGGCTAGCCGACATGCTCTCCATATGCTCTTGTATTCCACCTCCCGTAGTCCCTGGCCACTGAACATGCTAATAGAATAATAGAATTGTAGAGGGACCATGAGGGTCATTTAGTCCAACCCCCTGTAATACAGGAATCTTTTGTCCAATGTGAAGTTCAAACCCATGACCCTGAGATTACGAGTCTCATGCTCTACTGAGACAAGGAGGTGGTCTCCCATCCAAGTACTAACCAGGCATGACCCTGCTTAGCTTCAGAGATCAGATGAGTTCAGGAATGTTCAGGGTAGGATAGCCATATACTATATGACTATAGCATGGCTGCTGTTGGAGTGCAACAACATCTGGAGGCCACCATGTTGGCATTTAAAGGCTAACATAACTGATTCACATTTTCTGAAACAACACACAAGATTTCCATTTCCCCAGATTTTGGAATACAGTTCTTTAGCCAAGTAATGTACAAAACTGTATATACTTCGATGACATGCGCCTGGAAATGCATGTGTTAGTGAAAACAACATATGCATTACTAGGAGAAACTGCTTTGCAAATTTGTGTATATTAGGCAAAATTACATAGAAAAATATGTAGATTAAGATAAATTTGCACTAAAACATTGTGAGAAACAGAGAGGAACCAAAATTTACTTGCCTATCCCTAGTGTGGGGGCACATATTCAGGGTCTCCTTTTTTAGGAACAGGCATCCAAAAAGCAAAAGCAGGTGAGCCTGAGCAAAGGTTTCCAAATCTGTCTCCTCCTTGGATGATCAGCATCTGAAACAAGATGGAGAGAAGGCAGAGGCCATGGAGCCACTGGAGACCTTGATCCATACCAATCCAGCCTGCAGGAACTTCAATCAAGCTCAGCACTGCTGGAGAGACCTCCCCACCCCCTTAGCTCTTAGTCAAAACTTTGACTCAAAAGTGACTGCAGCTTGCAACTGGAACCAGACTTCAAAGAATCAGGGAAGGAAAAGGGGCAAAAAAACCTGAGCTGTGAAAGAACAGATCCCTGCTGATCGCATGTTTCTCAGTTTCAACCAGGAAAATTGAGTGGTGAAGCTTTTCCTGCAGGTTGGGAAGAAGTACCTTTGAATCTTCACCCACCATAACAAAGCAAAGCAAAGCAATGCACCACCAACCTAGGGGTGGGCAAATCTGTCACTTTTCAGTTTCTCTCAGTTTCCCAACTTTAGTTCTCCACATTTCCACCTCAGTTTTAATTTTAAAAAGCTCTCATGAAAATTCACCAGCATTTTGGGATGAATTTCTCCTTATATTCGTAGTTACAATTTTGCCAAATATATACATTTTTGCAAAGCAATTACCCCAAATACACAATATATAAATCAATACACAATTGTGTATATATATATATTTGCTTACATATGCATTTCAATGCTCACTTTGCACCACTATGTGCATTTTTTTGTACACATTACTTGGCTGGAGAACTGCATTGCAAATACAGTGAACTGCAAATTTTGAAGATGGCTGTTTCAGTCCTCATATTGTTTTGGAAAATGCAGATGGTGTGGGTTCACCTTTAAATGCAAACTGCATCAGATTTCTCCCTCATCTTCTGTACATATAGATAAATACACTTTGGATTGTTCTAGGCTCCATCTGGCAAACTGTTTGCATGGGTAGAATCCGGTGGATGATGGGTGGAGCCAGCTGGTATAGGGCAAAGGCTGAGTGGGATGTGGGAGAATGAGGATGAAGCATTGATGGGCTGGGGGTGGAATCTAGCAGGCTGTGGGTAGAACCTGGTGTATTCGGGGTAGAGTCTGATATAGTGCTGTCAGGTGTAGTATGGCTGGAATATAGCTGGTTTGTTTATTCATCATTTAAAAGAAATTCTAAGCTGCTTAATATTTTAAAAATCTCTAAGCAGTGCACAACATTGAAACAATAAACAGTATCATGAAAACAAAAATACAGCCTGAAACCAGCAAAGCAGTAAATCAAGATGTGCTACATCCACGGCATTCCCCTGATCCACCAAGCCTGTAACTCTATCAGAAAAGGAAATAAGATTAGTCTGGCATGACTTGTTTTTGAGATACCCATGCTGCAAGGTAGGTCTGGGAGAGACCCTTGTCTGAAATTCTACAGAACCACCGTTAGTGTAGAAACCACTGAACTAGATGGACCAATGGTTTCATTCAGCCTAGGATTCAATTGCCAGCTTATATCCTACCATTCTTCCAAGGAGTCCTTGGCTCTCACTTCCTTTCCCTCATATTTTATCCTCACAACAACCCTGTGAAGTAGACGAGGCTGAGGGTCTGTGAATGGCCCAAGGTCACCTGGTGAGCTTCATGCCTAAGAGGGGATTTGAACCCTGGTCTCCCACATCCTAGTCTGACACTTTAACCACTATACTGTACTGGCTCTTGAGTGTTGGCAACCCTAAAGAGGAAGCTGGTAAGTTTGGATGCAAAAGCTGGTTGCTCTAGACTTGAGAAGGAGATATCTGTGTACCTTCCCATTCCAGGACAAAACATTATGGCAGGAGTTGAGAAGCCCCTGTGGATAGTTTTTCATGTTATCACTCCCCCTGCTTTTTTTTTTAAAGTGTGGATTCATTTTTAGCTATTCATAAAAAATGCAAGGATGGATGGATAGATGAATGAATGTAAGGGGTGGGGGTGGGGAAGAGGAGGCCAAAGGAAAAGAAAAGCAGAGGGGAGAGAGAAAAGGCACAAGGTCACTCCATTCTTGGAGCAGATTTATGGGGGCGCCGTGCAGCCAGGCTCCTGCAAGCCACAAATCACACTTCAATTATTCATAAATATAAAACTGCAGCATTAAAAAGCGGGAGGGGAAGCAACTGCGGCAAGAGGCATCCTCAAACCTGCATGACGGCTGCCTTGTCAGTTCAGCTGGGATGCCAGGGCACTTGTCAGGCAAAGGCAAAGCACTCAGGCCACCCACAAAAAAGCTGCACATCTTCAAAAATGTGCAGAGGGGACCGCGACATTTCAAGCTGGGAGGATGTTTCTCTGTCACCATTGTCCTGAGGTGTCTTGGCAAGGCGCTGGGAGCAAATACAAAGCGTAATGCACACATGCCAGGGTCTTATTGGGACCCTGAACTTAGCCACAGTTCTGGGCGACAAAATAGATCTTTCTTCAGCTTCCACCTGAGCTTTGCTGGATGGCTGCCTTTTTAAGGTTGTTTGAATCACTGAATACAAATGGAGGAGTGAAATAATTCCCTTCATTGGCTACAATTCTAGAGCAGGAGTCCCCCCCCCCCCAGGCACAGGGGCTGAATGCGGCCTCCAGGCCTCTTTTTTTTGGCCCATGGCATTCTCTGCAAGCCACACCCCTCATCTGCCCTGCTCCATGCCCTTCCTGAGTGCTTTTCTCTGGCTGGGATGTGTCCCTGAACTGTGACAATGACTCTTGCTCGCTTGGATGGAGAAAAGTGTGTGTAGAACCCTAAGAATGCAAGGAGAGCCTGCTGGAAGAGGCCAATGGTCCATCTTGTCCAGCATCCTGTTCTCACAACAGCCAATCAGATGCCTTTGGCTTCCACCAACTGGTATTCAGAAGCATTATTGCCTTTGACTGTGGAGGCAGAGCAGAGTCATTATGGCTAGGTGCCTCTGACTTTGGTGCAGCTGGAATAAAGAAGTAGGGAGAAATTCAGCTCAGTTCACCTTTAAAGATGAATCTACCTAATTCACACTTCCTGAAACAATATGCAAATCGAAGCGTATTTGCCTTTTGAAAACTGTGCTTCTCCTAATTTTATAATGCAGCCAAGTAATGTGCACAAACATGTATATATTAGGTAAAGTGTGTATAAAATTGCATAAATTCATGAAAACAGAGTACAAAGATGCTTTATACTGGAGAAAGTTGCTTTGCAAAAATGTGTAGATTCAGGAGAAATCCACATTATACGCTAATGAACTTTTGGGAAAACTTTTTCTGAAAAAGAATTTGCAAATTGATGTGGAGAACTGATGTGGAGATAGGAAAAATGAGAAACGGAGATAAACCAGAGCTGTCGGACTCTTCCATCATTAGCTGAAAGGTAGCCTTCAGTACCTTTCAGTACCAAGAGTTGCATCAGTTTACTCTGCCCTCTTGTGGCTCTAGTCATGCCACCACTGGCACCCATCCCTGGAAGCCTTCTTCAAAGAATCCTGGGAACTGTAGCTTGTTAAGGGTGCTGAGCATTGTTAGGAAAGACCCTTATTCCCCTAATGTAGCCTTGGTCCCTATGTCTACTCATGCAACGCTATTAAGGACCTCAAAACACCCACAACATCAGGGATTCATCTACATGCTCAACTTCCAGCATGAGCTATAAACTCCCATCTACTTGGGTAGCTGCTTTGCATTCTGCATAGGCCAAACTGGCTAATTTCTACTGCAAAACAATTAAAAATAAAATAAAATGGGCACGAATCTGACACTGGAAATGGCATTAGGGAAAAGCCAGTGAGGGAATATCTCAGGCCCCCAGGATATTATGCAACTGATCTTAAGGTGGCTATTGAACAAAAGAATTTCAAATGGAGACTGCAACAGGGAACTGCCAAATTACAATCAGAAGATTCAAATCTGCATCTTAAATCAAGATAATGCTTTTTTTAAAAGCACATGATGTGTGTCAGATAGGTTGCCAATGCTAGAATTTCCAGAGTGGTGCCATGTTAGCCTTCAGTCCTAACCTTTATATCTCAATAGACATGGTTAGATTTGTGTTGTTAGTCTCTTGTAACAAAATCAACAAAGTGTCTTGTGATACCTCAAAGATTAACAAATGCCAGGACTTTTTGTTATCACCAAGACAGCCCTGCTAATTGCCGTTGTAGCTATTTGCTTTTGTGTAATTATCTGTACTTTTTTATTCCCTCTGACCTTCCTCTACACACACACATCCTTGGGTTCCCCTCCCTCCCTCCATTCATTCATTCATTCATTCATTCATTCATTCACTCACTCACTCACTCAAAGACATTTTACTCCACACATCAGCCAGAGAAGGTTCCTAGTGTGGCTCCCAAATCAATATCAACAAGACAGTCTCTGCCCTCAGGTTTATAATCTACAAAGACATGATACAAAAGGAAAAGGGACTGGGAGGGCGAAGGGAAAAGATAACTTTGACACTATTCCTTAGCTATAATTTGGGATTGTTTCATGCATCTAATGAAGTGGAATCTGGTCCATTAATGTTTATACCAGGGGTGGAGCGCCCTGGTGCCCTTCTGAGGTTGTTGGATTCCAGCTCCCATAATCTCAAGACAGGATGACCAATGGTCCTTTAAGATAGATATCTTACAGCAGGGGAGGCAAAAGCCAGGCCCTCCAGTATTCTGTGGTCTGGGGGAAAAGAAGGTGGGCAGAGACACTGCATGATAGAACTCTATAGTTCTGTAGAGTGGGGGAGAATAAGAAAGTAGGCAAACGTTGAGACTGTATAATTAAATGAGGTGGCCAAACAATGTTATTTGAAACTTAATGTTGCTGACCATGAGCAGAGTCTGGGACTTCCTGGAGGGATAACAGCCTCACTGTCAGTATATGAGAACATCGCAGCTGCAGACAGCCAGCTTGTTGACATCACAAGATGCGGCTAGCTGTGGAAAAGAAGATTCCCGGAAGTTCACAGGCTTCTCAGAGCTCTGTGAAGAGTGTAATTTGAGACCTTCCGTTTGCGTATGTACAGGAAGTTTGTCTGACTTGCTAGATGAAGTTTGAAGTGGTCGTACATGATTTCTGTAGTGCTGTAAAGTCAGAAATAAACATCATGTAAATAGATTTCTGACTACTCTTCTTTCCCTGCTAGGGAAGCAGGAGGAGGGTGTGTGCATTTACCCACGCTGGGAAAATGTTGCCTATCAAAATCTCCCTGGTCTGTCTGGGAAGTCAGCCAGAGGAGGTTACCGGTAAACGAGTTCCAAGAGCAGTGAGAGGGGCCAGCCTCTATGGGGGGGGGGGCTTGTTTAACCACCTCTAATATCCCAAAGCAGACTTCCATGGAAGGTATCTTGGCTGCTAAAATTGACTGGACCTCTCAGAAGGAGAAAGCAAACGGTGATGGAATCCATAACATAACAAGAATAACCTTTGTGCTGTGCAAACCCCCACCGTTCAGCCCGAACGCTGAGCTCCAGCTCTGAGGGCCTTTGGGCGGTTCCCTCACTGCGAGAAGTGAGGTTACAGGGAACTAGGCAGAGGGCCTTCTCGGTAGTGGCGCCCGCCCTGTGGAACACCCTCCCATCAGATGTCAAGGAAATAAACAACTGTCTGACTTTTAGAAGGCATCTGAAGGCAGTGCTGTTTAGAGAAGCTTTTAATGTTTGAAGTTTTATTCTGTTTTTAGTCTTCTGTTGGGAGTCACCCAGAGTGGCTGAGGAAACCCAACCAGATGGGTGGGGTATTAATAATAATAATAATAATAATAATAATAATAATAATGTGCTCCAGAGTTCCTTGCAGCTGTGCATAGAACATCCATCCACTAACATTTCTTCACAGCCCTTTCTGGGTGGAGCATCTGCTTCGGGTCTGCTGCAAATGCTCCATGTTGTATTCATTCACTCTGCACTAATGCTAAAGCAAAAGAGAATAGTTGGGCTCATGGTTGAAGATCTATAAATGCAACTGTACTATCCTATGTCATCAGGAGTTCAAATTATATCTCAGCAGCTGCGGTGTGTGAAACAGCAGGCTGCGTGCTGCAATGCGCTTTAGTGTTCCAGTGCATGGATGTGCACTAGGGATTCATCTGCACCAGGGGTTGCCAAGGGATGCCCTCCAGAGGTTGTTGGACTACAGTGCCCATCTGCTCCAGCCAGCATGGCCAGTGCTCAAAGGATGATGGGAGCTGGAGTCCAGCGACATTTGGAGGGCACCACATGGGCTACCTCATTTACTCAACCCCCCCTTCAGAAATTTAACTTCCAGGGTTTCCAGCGAGGGAGGTGAATCCTGACTCATGGCTACCATAGTCATTCAAGCAATCTCAATTTTCATTAGTTAGTTTGCTCAAAAAGCAAACTTTGGGATGAAATTGGGACCATGTTTTACCAGAGGAAAAACCTTTACTGTCTGCCCCCCCCCCATCAGCAGAGGGGCCCTTCTGAGCCATGTTTCCAGAGGACAACCCAAAAGCTGGAGCCAACCTCATGGGTTGCATTTTCCACGTCGTCTATGTGCAAAGCAGTATGCGAGGGATTTGTTATAACCTCATTAGGACCCTTCAGAAAGCTTCCTTCCAAGGAGGAAATGACTTTGTTCTGTGCGTAGCTTGACTAATTAACAGGCATCATTAGCAATCTTGTTAGCATATTAAGCAGGGCCGCCATAGGCTACCTGGCACTGCTATTGCAACCGTAAAGGTAAATTGTACCAGGGAAAAGGTATTGGCAGAATTATGCCTTCTTGGGCTTACAGAAGAAGCGATGGCAGTGTTAGCAAAAGAATCGAAAGGCAAGTGGCAATACTAGGGCTGCAACCTCTCCCTACATAATAGACTCCTTAGGGGGGGAGCCATAGGCCTGGGGGCCAAATGTGGCCCTGCAGACTTCTCAGTCTGGCCCTCGGACTCCTTCCCCTTCCCACACCTCTCACTCCCAAGGCCTGGCTTCACACCCTCCTGGAATGCCTCTTGCTTTATTGGATGGCATATCAAGAGGGAGGTGTGAGCTTGTGTAGAAATTACCCTACTGTACAAAGTAAAATGTGCATTTATGGCCCCACCCTCTTTTGCCTCTGGCCCTGCCCACTCCTGGGATGTGGCCTTCCGAAGGTTGCCCATAAGGGATTGCAGCTCTCAGACAGAGAAAGGTTCCCCACTCCTGATTCATATTGCGCTTCTGAATGGTCAAAATACTTCAGGTATGTTATTTTGTACTCCTTACAACAACACTGCAAAATTAATTGCTGTCATCTGTCTGTCTTGGGAGGCAATGGAGGACTGTACCTTTGAGGGTAAGGTCACAGTGTTGGAAGGTTGCAGCGCCTGCTGTGTCTGTGGAGACTGATATGGGAGAGACATGCTTTGCTGTAGCTGGGGCAGATGAAGGTGTCCGGTTGTGCTGCTGCAGATGCACCATGCCGTTTCTTCTCTCTGCTCTCCTCCTAGTGGTATTGCTCTTCTGGTCACTGCTGTGGATACATGACCTGCCTGTCTGTCTCCAGGCACTGCAGTCATTTGCAAGAGATTCCACACAGCGGGGTTGATGTTGCCAACCTCCACATCTCATTTGCAGACATCTTTCTAACATAGAGTTGGTCTGCCAATGGGCCTGGTACCTGAAGACAGCTCCCCCTACAGCACATCCTTGGAGATCCTGCCACCTATTCTGTGGACATGACCAAGCCAGAGTAGACGTCGCTGAGACAGGAGTGCAAACATGCTGGGAATGTGGGCCTGGGAGAGCACACCTTTGTTTGAAACTCTGTCCTGCCTTGTGATAACCAAAATCCTCCTGACACAGCGCTTGTGGAAGGCATTGAGGCATCACCGCTGATGGCTGTGAATTGCCCAAGACTCGCCTTCATAAAGCAGCATGCTCAAATCGCAAGCCTGGTAGAACTTCATCTTGGTTAGCAGCACATTCTCCCATACCTTCTGGAGAGGTGAGCCATTGCTGTATAGCTGACTTGCTCATATGCTTGGCAAGTAGGGCAGTAACATTAGCCTCATATTTCAGGTGTGAAATGATGCAGTTTTGAACCTTGCCCAGTTGATGTCCATGGCTAGAAGTGAATGATGGTGTCTGGAAGCCATGTCTGGTCCTGGAAAAGGCAGATCTGACCATGGTGACCCATGCTTTCATTACAACCTGACTGGATTACTGCAACACACTCCATGTGAGGCTACCTAGAAACTTCAACTCTCCAGAATCCAATGGTTATAGATTCTTGAACAGAGCCAAGAATATGAGCCTCTCTTGCATTGTGTGATGGCCTGGGACTCGGGCTTGGACTCAGAACCAGAGGAGTCTCAGTCCACACTGGATCCTTTGCCTCAGGCGGCATCTGAACCAGGTCTGGGACCTGATTCTGAAGAGCCCCAGTCTGCACAGGTTCCCCTGCAACAAGCACCAGCTGGGTCGAGTCAGGGGCCTGAGCCTGCCCTGGCTCCAGATGCGGGGATTATCTTGTTGCCTTCAGCTGGGCAATCACTTACAGCTGCTCCACTACCAGTTGGGTCAGGAGAGGCTGAGACGGCCTCTGGGTCTAGTAACCCACCAACATCACCCGAGCTGCAGAGACTAAGGTCTGAGAGAAGGAGAGACCTGAGTACTTGCAGGAGGAGTGCTTGCCTTCGGGCGAGACAGGGAGGTGAGTCACTGGGGATCAGGACTGGCCGTTACCCCGACAAATATAAAAGGCTGTCGGACCCTGCCCCAGGTTGTGGGAGCAACATTGCTGTTTGCTAGAATCTGCCTGAGACCCTGTGCCTGGCCTAGTCTGGTTTCCTGCCTTTGTGTCCTGCCTTGGCCCTGTCAGACTGACTCCTCATGGAATCCTTGGATTCGGGACTGGACCTGGACCACGTTGCTCGGGTTAACCCCTGGGCCCAGCACACATTGGCTTCTGAGTCATTTCTGGAGCCCATTCAGAGTGATGCTCATGGCCTTTGAAGTCTAAAGGATGGCCTTAGGAAGCTGCCTTATATCATCCAAGTCAGACCATTGGTTCATCTAGATCAGCACTACCTACCCTAGGGGGTAGCTAAAATGGTGCTTCAGGGTGTTGTTGGAGTGTAATTGGGATGGAAAAGGAACCTGCAGAACTCAGATCTCAAAGTGGATTCACTTGATTTGATTTGATCTGAGCAGATAATGGCCTGAATCAAATCATGAGGCTCCATTAGTCTTCTGTAGAATCTGCAGTCCTATGGAGTCCCATCAGTGGCGTAGCGTGGGGGGTGCAGGGGGGGCCGGCCGCACTGGGCGCAACATCTGGGGTTAGGGCAAATCCACGGGTTAGGGGGCGCAAATCCACGGGTTAGGGGGCACAAATTACTTGCCTTGCCCCGGGTGCTGACAACCCACGCTACGCCACTGAGTCCCATTAAAAGGCATGAGCTGTAGCTCAGTAGTAAAACATCTGCATTGCATGCAGAAGGTCCCAGGTTCAATCCTTGGAGTTTTTGGGTAAGGAATGTCCCCTGCTGGAAACCATGGAGAGTTGCTGCGTGTCAGTGTAGACAATACTGAGCTCCCCTATGGGAGCACAGCACTGATACTGTTTTCAGGGCAGCAGCGATGATGCTATCTGCTGGAGTGCCAGGGTAAGTGATGGCATGGTATTTGGTTGAGCATGAGGCTTTCAAGTTGGTTTGTGACGTGTTAGTATTGAAGAAGACAGAGGATGAGGACAATCACCAAGGAAAGGTTGGATACTTGTTTTTTTTTGAGCTAAAAAGACAAATGGTCTGACTAAATCTAAAGCAGCTTTCTTTGTTCCTATAGCAGGCTTAGGCAAACTCGGCCCTCCAGATGTTTTGGGACTACAATTCCCATCATCCCTGACCACTGGTCCTGTTAGCTAGGGATGATGGGAGTTGTAGTCCCAAAACATCTGGAGGGCCGAGTTTGCCTATGCCTGCCCTATGGTATCAAACCCAGGATGTTCTGCATGCAAAGCATGTGTTTTATTACTGAGCTTTGGCCATATTCTCACCTATGACTCTATGTATTAAGATTGTTGACTGATGCAATCTGAAGGTGGGACATAGGACCTTTTCAGTGGCTGCACTTACACTTTGGCACTCTATAAAGGCCTTCCTTTCTTTAGACAGACATTTGGCCTGGCCTGCTGTTAATTTTAGCTCCCTCTGGCACATGAATCCTTGGTTTTAAGCTATTTTGCCAGCTGTCTTTTGTCATCTTTTGCTGTTATTGCTTAGATGTCCTTTATTGTCTTTTTATTGCTCCTTGTGAGCCACCTTGGACATTTTATGGGGAAGACGGGATATAAATATTTTTAAATAGGCTGCGACAGGGGTAGCCAATGTGGTGCCCTCCAAAAATTGATGGGCAACAACTCCCATCAGCTGCAACCAGCATAGCCAGTGGTCAGCGTTGATGGGATTTGCAGTCCAACAACAACTGGAAGGTACCATGTTGGGTATTCCTAGGTGAAAAGATGATGGTCCGTTGGGAGCAAGTCTTGCTCCAGTCCAAAGGAGCATGGTGAAGTCCACTTAAAGCAATCTGGAGTCCATTCCTGATCATTCCTATGGATTACCACCCTTATCTTCCCCACACCTGACAGCATGTATGATGTCGGGTATAGGACATGTGGGCATGTGCTTCCCCTCAATGGCCTCATGAGCCATGTTTGACCTATGGGTCAGAGGTTCCCCACCCCTGGTGTAAGGAATGCACTCTGCCACAGAGCTATAGTCCTCCCTGAGTTCATTGTGCCCTGACTTCTCAAGTGACTGCTTTCTCATGTGATTGAGCCACTAGATATTAATCAGTACAGGCAGAAACTCCACCTCATTTGTCTGCCATTATATCTTGCCAAATATTGAAAACTGATATTGTATGATGTCAAATAAAGATAGGAAACCTTCAGCAGCTATCTGGAGAATAATGGGGTGAGGGAAGAAATTTGCTTTTGTTTGCATTTTAATTTGAAACCACCTAATTAGGACGTCTCACAATATGCAAACTGAAACACAGCTATCCTTCAAAATTCATACTTCTTCAAACTTTGCAATGCAGTTCTCTACTTGAAAGGTGTGCATGATAATGCATATATTAGTGAAAAATAACACACAAGATTACATACCACAATGCATTATATTGGGGAAATTGCTTGCAAAAATGTTTTTATTAATCAAAATTACATACAGAAATGTGTTTATTAGGAGAAATTCTCACTGAAGTGCTGATGAATTTCCATGAGGATTAAAAAGGGAAAAAATAATTGCTGAGGAAATGCAGAGAACTGAATTTAAGTTTGGGAAAAAATGATATATGGAGAAAACCAAAATGAACAGATTCATCTGTCCCTACGTGGAGCATTTTTAGAGTAGAATGCTTAGGAGAAAATACTTTTCAGCTGCTCTGTTGAATGTATACACCTGGGCTGCAGTTTAGTTATTGTGCTCCTGTCCTCCTTTGAACAAGAAGAATTTCAGGAGCTGTTTCTCTGCATGACAAGCCCCTGCCCCATTTACAGGAGACACAGAGAGGTTCAGGGTTCCTTGCACGGGAACAAGCTCTCCAGCTCCCAGACTAGATGAAGGATAAATTGCCTCTTGCCAGGAGGCTGCAGTGTTGGACGCCCGCAGATTGAAAATTGGTAGCTTTTCTTTGCCATCTCTGATCCCTGGCAATGTCAGGGTTTGCAATGCACTTGAAATAACAGAGCTGCAGGGAGCAGTATTACAGGATGGAACCATTAGTCAGATGGCCCAAGGCTTTGGAATACCCTTAAGAAGAAGAAGTCCCTTTAAATAAGCATCCAGTTTGCAAGCTTCTCTTCACCTCTCCAGGTTTACATTTTAATGGGACTGTTTTATTGTGCATTTTAATTATGGATGTTTACATTTTAATGCTTGTGTAATTGTTTTTTTTAAATAAACTATTTAGAAGCCTTAGAAGCCTTGTTATGGCATTAAGTGGCATGTACACCATACATTTAAACCACCATGATACTGCTTTGAATACACAGTTTACCCCAAAGAATCCTGGGAAGTGTAGTTTGTCAAGGGTGCTGAGAGTTGTAAGGAGACCCCCTATTCCTCTCCCAGAACTCCAATTCCCAGAGTTCTTTGCAAAGATGGATTGATTGTTAAACCCATCTGGGAACTGTAGCTCTGGGAGGGGAATAGTGTGTCTCCTAACAATTCTCAGCACCCTTAACAAACTACAGCTCCCAGAGTACTTTGGAGAAAGCTGTGACTGTTTGAAGTGATATCATACTGCTTGAAATGCATGGTGTGAATGTGGTCTAAATTAACTACTACTAAAAGTAGTAGTGGTAGCAGGAGCTAAGAAGAATGGGGAAACCCATCAGTTGGCATAAAATAAATAACAGTACGCACATGCACCCCCCCCTAACTTGGTGGAACAGCTTTAAATATTGCAACTGCTACAGCAAAAAATATATTAAAAAGTTAAGGGAGGGGGGGTCGGAAAAAAAGAAAAGAAAGAAAATCAGAAAGTCACAACAGCCAACCAAGCCTGTCATTATGCAGTGAGCCAGCTTTTGTGCAGACAAATTAGATGTAATAAACAAAGTCGGGCCTGGGGATTGTGTGGGTGAGGGAGCCTTGCAATTTTCTCATAAAGATGTTGGCGCTGAGCTGTCATTCCCTGACGACCTGAAGTGCAAGGGAGACGCCTATCTGGGCGGCTCAGCACATGAGTGCCAGCTCTGGGATTCAAGGAGCCTTCAGGGCAAAGCCTCCCCTAATTCTCTGCAAACTAAGGACTCAGTTACACCACCAACTGCCTCCTGTGCTCTCTGCCATGCAACGGCAACTGTGCGCTTAGGGCAACAGGCCCTTTATAGAGGTCCTAGGTAGTGCCTGAACTTGCTGACATCGGGAGCTGACTTTGGGGGGCTCAGGCAGCAATGGGAAGCAATAAATTTAAGGATGAAGGAAGGCTGGGGGCCAGAAGTAGAGATGGAGCATAATAGCTGAGGTGGCCCTGCCATGAGGCAGCAGCAGCAGAGTTCGGACACCATGAAGGTCTACAGCAGGGATGGGTAACTTTTGACCATCCAAACATGGTTGGACACCATCAGCCAGCCTAGCCAGTGGTTGGGGCTGAGAGTTAAAACTATGGAATTTACTCCCACTAGATGTTGTGATGGCTATCAGCAACTATTAGTTATGATAGCTATGTTCTAGCTCCACGTTTGGAAGCAGTATGCCTCTGAATACTATTGATGGGAATCACAAGAGAGGAAGTACCATTACACCGTAGGCTTCCCCTTTGGGCCACTGTGAAAACAAGATGGTGGACTAGATGGGCTTTTGGCCTGAGGCAGAAGCAAGGTTCTTCTTATGTTCTTAAGCATCATTGCTTTCAGCCTAGTGTAAACTTCATGTGCTCTCCTTATCCCACAGTCCCCTTGATTCTTTTTAATGGAGAGTGTAAGTGGCCTTTTTTTGATGCGGGTGGCACTGTGGGTTAAACCACAGAGCCTAGGACTTGCTGATCAGAAGGTTGGTGGTTCGAATCCCAGCGACGAGGTGAGCTCCTGTTGCTCGGTCCCTGCTCCTGCCAACCTAGCAGTTCGAAAGCACATCCAAGTGCAAGTAGATAAATAGGTGGGAAGGCAAACAGTGTTTCCGTGCGCTGCTCTGGTTCACCAGAAGCAGCTTAGTCATGCTGGCCACATGTCCTGGAAGCTGTATGCTGGCTCCCTCGGCCAATAAAGCGAGATGAGCGCCGCAACCCCAGAGTCAGTCACGACTGGACCTAATAGTCAGGGGTCCCTTTACCTTTTAAGTGGCCTTCTTTAGCTTCTTACAGTTCCCTTGGATTGAGTTCCCTTGGATATCACCCAACAAAATAAAAACCAGGAGTGTGGAAACTGTGGCCCTCCAGATGCTGATCACAGGGAGGGGCTGGTGTGTTAGTTGTGGCGCCTAGTCCTCTAATATGCCACAGCCCTGTTACACTGTTCCGGGAGAATATAAAAAAGAAACCACAGTATTCCCAAATGTCAGATTCCCACAGAAGCCTTTCTGTTTTTATTTAGTGCTCCAGTAAAACAATCAATATTTTAAAACCACATGAAAAATTCATTTCCTCCTTAGTGTTGCCAGCAGGATTTCTAACAACCGGGTGAAAAACAAGAAACTGCCTGCACCTTGGAGTTAAGACTTCCCAAAGTAGGGAAGATATTTTCTCTCTTAGACTTGGGTAGATCCATCATAGAAAGGCTCCAAAGTTTTGTGTCCTCTTAGGCAAGAGGCCACCAATGAGCTAGAGAGGGCTGTAGGAATAGAAGCAAGGCTGTAGCTCAGTAGCAGAACATATAATCTGCATGCAGAAGATTGCAAGTTTGACCCCTGGCATCTTCAGGTAGGACTGGGGCAGGCCACTGCCTGAAACCCTGGAGAACTGCTGCCAGTCAGTGCAGGGCTGGGGAACTGGATCCAGCCTCCACAGGACACTTTTGCCAGGTCATATGGTACCAGGTGATTCAGCTTTAAAGGACCAGGAGTGGACTGCATTCCTATTGCAAGCAGGGCTTGCCTTTGGCACTGGATTTAAATTCAATGCTGAATAGAAGCCTGGCTGGGATTGGGCCCATGCAGGAGCTCTGATCAGAAGCAGTGTCCGGCAGGATTGAACCTTCAGCCCTGCTCTCTGAAGGGGTCTGCTTCACCAGCACATCCCCTCAAGGAACATGCTGGTGAAGCAGCATCCAGTGGGTTCGAACCTTAATTAAAACATGTTTGGGGTGGGGTGGGGAGGAGAGGAGACATAGCACCTCCTCCTTCCCCATCCCCTTACCCAACAGCAAGTTCAATTAGGGTTTAGAAGCCCTGATTAAACATGTGTGTGTGTATGAAGATGCGGAACCTCCTCCTTCCCCATCACAACCCACCACCACCACCTCATCCGTCCTGTTTCAAGGTCTATTCTTTATTTTGTGTCTGTTTTAGTCTGGGTTTAGAGACACCGCATATATTTCCTCCCCTTTAAAATGAAAGGACTGAGTGTCCCTTACCCTGCAGGTAGGCTTGTCAGGTGATTATGACGCTGGGGTAGGACAAGGGATGCCAAACACATTAATAAACCTGTCCTGATGGTTGAACAGTCCCTACCATTCCTTCTGTCGAGAATTCCCTCCAGAAAATGATAAAATTGGAGGTCATCTTGGACACAGGACAGCACAGTCTCCTTTCTCTTGAGCGAACTTGTTTAAGAAACTTCATCTGTCTTTGAAACCTTTAAAGCAGGCTGACCTAAATCAGCTTCATAAGAAATTAAGGACGAATTTATAGAGGCAACATTCTTGTGTACTTAATATATGTCTCTCTCTCTCTGTGTGTATATATGCATGTATGTATGAATTATATATATTCTATATTCTGCGCCAAGGTTATCAAAATCAACATCTTCAATGCAAATTTCCACATGCTGATCTCTTTGAACAAATGCATCTTTTCAAAGGATTAGGAACTTGGGAGTGGGGGCAAAATCAGTGTGAAATAGAAGATGGAAAGTGTATGAAAAAGAGGGGAGTACATGGTTGTGGAGGGGAGACACGGAAGAAAATAAAAACAGGTCTCGCTGCTCTTCTAGTTCACAAGTAAGACTATGATCTTATCTAGTGTTCATGCCACCTGGAAAGTTTCTCTCCCAGGAACGTATATTTTGCCATCATCCAACAAAGATTACCAGTTTAACCTGAAAGACTCCTAGGGTATGTTCCCCAATTATCATGGCACTCTTGTCCCTAGTCCATGCAGTGAACATAGCTGGGGTGAGGTGCAAGCAGAAGCCAAGTTTCATTTGGGAGAGTAGGCATCAGCAACTGCTCAGGCTCAAGCAGAACACCTGAAAGATGCAAGTGTTGGATACAGGACCTGAGACAGCTCCAAGTGGAGCGCAGGCTGGGTGCTAACACACAAGCAGGGCGACTAGATGTTGCTTCACCAGTTGCCTGGAGTTGGCTGAGGCTTTGAACAGGCTGCAGTTTGATCCTGACCAGGGCTATGGAAACGTTGGCTCTTCAGATCTTGTGGGAGCACAGTACCCCCCAACCACATCCAGCATGTCCAATAGTCATAGATGGTGGAAAGTGTAGTCCAGCAGCAACTGGAGAGTTGAAGGTTTCCCAAACCTAGCCTGGAAAGCTCAATCCATCACAGGCAGGAAAAGCCTTCTGTATGTAAGCCCAATTGTGTGGGCTTTAGTTTTTGTTTTATTCTCTGTTATTTAAAACATTGTTATGCTGCCTTCTACTAAAAAAAGCAACATTCCAGGGTAGTTCACAATAACCTAAAATGCAAATTCATTAAATCAGCACTTTAAAACAACTTTATTTTCATTTGGCATGATTTATATACTGCTTAATTAACCAAAACAAAACACCTCTAAGCAGTTTACAGCACATACAGGAACATTCAAGGCACTAAACTGAAATATTAGCCATAATACTAGTGAGCCATGAAGAAATGAGTTTTCAGCAAGAATAGGGCATGTTGAATTTTTCAGTTTCAATTTCCAAAAATGAGAGGTGCTAAAAAGTTGTAACATGGCTTGGGAATTCAAAAAATGGTAAACTTACTATAATTTAGTTTTGCCTGGTAAATAAAATGTGTGTAAAATTGCATAGAAATCATTAAAAAGAAATTAATGTTATTTTTATTTACATATTATACATATTTTATATTACCTGACACTTTCAGAAGGCAGAATTTAAATTATTTGGTTTTCCGGGAGCAGTTTATTTGCTGCTTAATCAAACATATACATTGCCCAGTCACAAAAATAATGGCACATTTGAATCCCTCATACTCCAAAACATATTTTAAAGAACCCTCTCAGAAGAAATTTGCAAAAAATTAAGTTTCACCCCCTAAAATGACACACCCTAATGATCTAATCTCTTTGCCCTGAAAAGCATCAGACAAATAAAAATATCATTTTAATGATGCTGTTTCTTCATTTCTCCCTTTGAACATGTCAGCCTGAAGAACAGTTCTGTGTGACTCACAACCTTGCCTCTGACACTTCAAATGTTAGTTCATTGAAAACCAAGAAGACAATCTAATTGACAATGCACTTCTTGTTTTGTGGCACGTCTCACAGCATAGCTACTTGGGCACCAGGGAAATATAGGCAGCAATAGCTAGCCTGGATTGGTTCCATGCTCTGCCTAGCCAAGTAGCAACAACAGGAACAGCTGCTTCCGAGGAAGATACAATGCAATATGAGACGATTCCTTCCGTTTGTATCTCGGTATGTACCCGAGCCCTGAGGCTACTCGTATTTCAAGATAATAAAGCTTAGTATAACAGATCCCCAAGTGGGACGCTGTTGGAGAAGTCCAGGAAAAAAAAAGTAATTCTGAATCCAGAGCAGGGAGGGAAAAAGCAGGGAGTCAAGTCAGTTAATGGTTCCAGGCAAGAGGATTTATAAGAAAGAGGAGCTGGAGTTTCTCAGCCAAATGGAACTTGTTAAATGCACAGACCAACAGCAAGATCATCAAGTCTTAATATTGTGCTGTCGAAGGCAGGAATAATTACCACCACTGGGAACCTCACGCCCACATAATGGAGGGCCCAGGATAACATGGTCGAGGATAATTGTCATTACAAATAACTCCCCCCACCCTGTGCTTTTATATTTGCTTATACAGGGAGAAACCAGAGCCCCCTGCTGCCAAGCTAAGCACCCACTTTGGATTTGGGGCATTATGGGTGGGTGGTGCCAAATCCAACTTGGTGGGGGAGTAGGGGAGCTTGTAACCAATTGGTGTGGGGCTTTGGGGTGGGTGGGTTGATAGATGGGCCCTCCACCAATTGCCAACAAGCATTAATTTCCCACGGGTGCTGTAGACCTTATGGTGCTTAGCAGGAGGAACATTCTGCTCATTGTCAGGCACCCCATGGCTAGAAGGCTCTGCCTAACAGCACCCGCTGTGTTAGCAATTGGAAGGCACCTGAGGGGATGCATCCACCTTGGGATGTAGGGAGGGGCTGGGAGCCAGCCAGAGATGCAGCCAGCTTTAGGGCAAGATCTTAATCTGCAGAGCAAAAGAAGGGTTGAAACACCCACCCACGCCACCTCCTTAGACCCAAAGCACATGATGTCTGAAGATCACTTTGCACATGCTCAGAGGCTCCATGATCTTCAGATATTTTCCAGTATACACCCAGATCAGTACCGGTTCTGCTGCCTGAAGCCCTTTAACTGGACCTTCTGGGGGCTGAATCAGGGATCTTTTGCGCCCATGGCTCCAGTAATGGCCAGCCTTGGCAGAACTTTGGGATGTTCCCCAAAAAACTACCACATCCTGAAATTCTAATGGAGGCTCTAAAGATCGTAGCTGTAAGTTTCCCTGATCTATTGAGGCTTGAGGCTCAGCTTCTAGAGGAAGTGGAAGCAATAAAGAGAGCCTCATCAAAGCAGATGTCATCAGGAAAGGGCAGGCCCTAATGAGCTCCCAGTGGACACAGCTAACTGGGATATGGAGGAAGTTGTCTCAGCCAAGAGCTGATGGTGTCAAGGCTTGATATTGGCTGAAAAGGCCTCTACTGCAGTTGGCCCTGCGTCCTTGAGGGGCTGACTGTGCTGACTTAAAGGGCGCTTGTCTAATTCTGCTGGCACTGATTTCTACCCTGGGGGCTTGTCCTCTGAGTCTGAGGAAGTGAGGGAGCTCAGTCCTTACATGGGAAAAGTCCAGGGAGAGAGTCTACCTGTTGTATTTCCTTTCTCCCTGTATTTTCCTCAGGGCAGTGCAAGGAGCTTGGGTTGGGGATCAAGACAAAATTGAGCTATCTCTCACACCTTTCAGCATCATTGAAAGGTAGATGTTTTCATTGCTTGCATATATAGTTCAGTTTAATCAGTTTATTGACCAATTAGCCAGTTAAAAGAAAGTGCATTTTTGCTGCTACCACACACAGGGTTGAAATTGTCATCGAGCTATCTACTATGGCTATCTGTCATAGAAGCCTTAGTTGAGATTCCTGCATAGCAGCGGGTTGGACTAGATGACCCCCAGGAACTTTTCCAGCTCTACAGTTCTATGATTCTACGTTGTAGATTTTCTTACTTATTAAAAAAATACGCCTAAGGAGTTTTGCAACAATAAAATACAGCCACTCAATCGAGAAGCCATAGAATCAAAATAATCACAATGTTACAACCTCATTAAAATCCCATATTTAAATCCAATAAACCATTCTCCGTAGAAATTAGGATAATAAAGCCTTACTAAAAGCATCTCGCAGAAGAACAGATCTGCAGATGCCTTTCAAAATGAAACACCAATTGCAGTTGACTTCTCCAGCATTGCTCATCCCTGAGCTTCAGTCAGCTGCAGGTCACCCCTTCCAAAATAATGAGGTGACAAAATACAAAAAGATTCTGCCTTGCCTGTCTCCCCAAAACTTTAACCATGAGCTAAATCCGAACATCTCACTTTCCATTGGGCTCCTGTTGCCGACTTCATTTCTTTCTTTTTTTATAATAATTTTTATCGAGTTTTACATGTTTATCATAGTAACAACATAACAAATAACAAAAAAGAAATACAATCCCCCTATTTTGCCCTCCCCTCCCCTCCCGACTTCCCTCAACTTCCTCTTCCAGTTTTTTACATATTAACTTCTTCTGCTTGCTTTATTGTATCTTAACGTTGAATTCCTTTATATTAAATATTGTTATGCTCTTATTATTTTAACATCCTATTGTAATTTCTATCTTTATTTTGTTAATTGTAAGTGTTTACTCAAAACCTGCTAGTGACTCCATTTCTTTACATTGTTTCTGTAGATACAACATAAATGGTTCCCAATCTTTTTTAAAGTCTCTACTGTCTTTTTCTCTAAGTCTTTCTGTTAGCTTCGCCATTTCAGCATATTCCATCAACTTTTCTTGCCATTCTTCTTTAGTTTGTATTTCGTCGCTTTTCCATCTTTGGGCTAGCAGTATCCTAGCCACAGTTGTAGCATACATAAAAAGTTTCTTCTTCTCTTTTGGCAAGTCTTGACCTGAAATGTCTAAAAAAAAGCTGGTCTCCTGTTGCCCACTTTCAGTGGTTAGGAAATTTCCTCTAGTTTGCACCAGGAGGATGCCAATTTTTCAACTATGTCGCCATTTTGTTTGATGTTATGGTAATAACAGCAAAATAGCTCTCTCCTCTCTTCTAAAATGATACTGCCAGAAGCCTCCCTGAATTATGGTAACACATATACAGATGCATTTATTTCAACCATCTATACATCGTAGTCTGAAAATGGTAGTCTCTAAGTGGTGTTCATTATCCTGCAATGGAATAAACTGGCCACTGTATTCTGTGCATTGGTAATCTCAAGATTGGACTACTGCAATGTGCTCTCTGTGTGGCTTCCCGTGGGCCTGGGCTGGAAGCTCCAACTAGCGCAGAATGCAGCTGCCAGGCTCCTGATGGGAGAAGATGGCTGACAGCATGCAACACCTTTGCTAAACATCTGCACTGACTGCTCATCTGCTACGGAGCTGGATTCAAGGCTGTTGTGTTGATACACAAAGACATGGACAACTTGGGCCCAGGATACCTCAAGGATCTCCTGAGCCCTTCCCCACCCCCAGCCGGATCACTGAGATCATCGTTCTCTGTGCTGCAGAGGCCGGACCGGCTTCAGTGAGAAATCAGGCATTAAATGTCACCTGTGGAATACTCTCCTGGCAAAGATTCAGCTAGCTAACCTTCAGACATCTCTCGGAGGCCCTTTCATGCTGATAGGCCAATGCCAGTTCCACTTTCTTGATTACCCAGTCATTCAAATAATTATCTTGCATTGTTTTTATGGTGTTTGGGGTTTTATTGTGCTCTTATATATTACCACATAGTAACTTAAATGAGCAGGCAGTAAACAAATATTTTTTATAAATAAATAAGGTTAATAAAGATACAGTAGAGATAAAATCACTTTAAATCAACTATAAAATAAAAAATGCCTGCTGGAACTGATATATGCAGGTCATTCCAGTGTACAGTTGATGGGTTCTGCAGGCAATAATTTCAACCTAAGCCATCATTTTACATATGGCTTTATCTCCCACTTCAGCCACTATTTTGAACCTAGCTCTGAATGCTGTTCTGGCCTCCTGTAAATGTTGGCCCACAGCCCCACTCCTGCATCAGAATAGTTCCAGGGGAGCATTGGGTCTTTCTTTGAGCAACATCCTGATTCTGGCTCTCTATCCACCCACTTGTCCCTGCTTTATCTGCTCCTCTCATCACTCTTCCTTCCCAGTCTTGCCAACCCTCCTGCAAGATCTGCCAAAACATTTCTCCCTTTAATAGAAATAACAGGGAAATATTGACATCCTTAGAGGTACCCTGAAGTTTGCTGAAGTATGGATTTTTATTTTTATTTTTTATAAAATAATAATAATAATAATAATAATAATAATAATAATAATAATAATAATAATATTTTTATACCACGCCCATCTGGCTGGGTTTCCCCAGCCACTCTGGGCGGCTTCCAACAGAACACTAAAATACAATAACCTATTAACCTATAAATTAGCGGTCTCCAGATGTTGTTGGACTACAGCTCCCATCGTTCCTGAGAACTGCAAATGCTAATGTTGATATTGCAACTTCTGGAAGACATCGGGTTGGTTACCATTGCTTATGTTACCCTAGAGGAGGGCAAGGCTGACTGGCAGGAATCCTGAACAGGAGCACTTCTGCTTGGAAATAAATATACACTGCAATATTTTGTTGCAGCAGGTATTACTTACTCCCTTGAAGCTCCAGTCCTCTTACAGCAGATCTGACCCAGCATTATCAGCCTCTGGACTTTGTTGCTCAGTATCTCCAGGACAGCTCAGTGGGATTCTAATGTCCCATGATTAAGGTCAACTGGGAAACACAGAACAGGGATCGGAAATCTCAGGATCAGGGTCCAAATGTGGCCCTCCAGGCCTTCGCCAGGCCACACACCTTCCTGAGCCACAGCCCTCACTTGCCCTGCTTTGCACCCTTCATTGAGTGTTCCTTCTCTGGCTGGAATGTGTCCCTCAGCTCTCAATGCTTCTTGCTTGCCTGACTGGATGTGAGACTGTAGAAACTAGCCCAGTGTATGTGGGTAACATTTACATTTTGTTGCTCTTCCCACTTTTGCCTCTAGCTCTGCCCCCTTTTGTCTGTGGCTCCTAGCAGGTTGTCCAGAATGGAATGTGGCCCTTGGGCAGAAACAGGTTGCCCACCCCTGAATTAGCGCACCAGTCATCGTCAGAGGAAGGAAGGAAGGAAGGAAGGAAAGAAAGAAAGAAAGAAAGAAAGAAAGAAAGAAAGAAAGAAAGAAAGAAAGGGTTTCTAACTCACCAGCTAGTTCCTAAAGATCAGTTCCTTTCATATCCCCAGGAGACCCGATATCCTTAACCAGGAAGATCCTTTTCCTCCCCAGCGATAAGGAAGCAGTTCTGGAAATAAAAAAGGCAAGTGGTGAGACTTCTGGGGAAACGAGGCAAGTAGGGATGAGGTGGAAGCCATTTTAAGTGGATTTATACATGGTCTGTGGACTGAGGATCAGGCCACCTCTTGAACTGGGTGCCCACTTATGTCCAAGCTGTTTGCCCATTGTAAAGTTATTTTTAACCTCCCCCAACTAATTATATACAAAAAATACATATATGTATAATACACAGAAAAGATTCAAGCCGCATGTGGCACTATATTTCTGCGGCATAGTTTTAGAATGCAGAAGTCTTTTTATAGAGCTATATGATGTACACCACCCTGACATATTTTAGGAGCTGATGGTTTGTAAATATTCCCATAAATAAATAGAAAAATAAATACACATATAGTCCAACCACCTGCTGTGCAGGAATCTCTTTTTATTGATTTGCGTATTTATATTTTATTTTCAGTGGACAAAGAAAGTGAAAGAAATGAAAAACAAAAACAGGATGTCCTTGTATGCACTGAGCTGGGTGGTGGATCCATAAAAAGTTGCTTGGAGGGGCCTGATCTGTTGCTAAGGCTGGCACACAGGGCCCTGCATCCCATTCTGCCTTCACAAAAGCCCTATTAGGTAGGTTAGACTGAAAGGAGTGAGGGTGTGACTCAAGGTCCCCCAGCCGGCTTTGTGGTCAAGGAGACTGGGTCCAAGTTTGTCATCTGAACCACTACACCAAACTGGATCTCTCCTCACTTCCCGATGACTTGAGCATGATCTCCTAACCACCTTGCCAGTTGCCAGCTACCCCGCACCCCGTGGCATAAAGCATACACAGAAGTGGTTGGTTGATTTCAGTGGCGCCTCCCCTGGTTCACAGCAACTGAGGCACTGGCCTGTATATTCCCCCCCCCCCAAAAAAGAGGGAAAGTCTCGCAGCTGGAGTTGCTTTTTTTTTTATATGCTGCAGCCTCCTTGCATCAAACACCGTTCTGAAGTATAAACAGAATTTAGATTTATTGGAATGCTCCACTCTTGCCCTTGTTGTTCCTTGTAACAGGAAGTTATTTGTCGCAATTAAGAGGGAAATGAGTTGAAGAGCAGCAGGAGGTAGATTTTCAAATGCTTCTGGAAATGAGCAAAGCCTCACAATCTCCAGGACCCTCTGCCCCAAACCAGCCAGCTGAAAACATGGGAAATTGCTCCTGCTCTTTTGCTTGTTTGTGAAAAGCCTCTGCTGCATTTCAGGCTTGGAAATAAAAATGGGAAGGAGATGTCTTTTTAAAAAGTGCACTTTACACTCTATTCAGTGTGTGAGTATGTAAATCAGAGATGTTTCCTAAAACTCTGCGATGCTCTTGCATCCTACGTTGATCATGTAGAGGATGATTTTGCTCCTGCCAATATCTTACAAAGAAACTGAAAGATGGGATTGCAACATCCTCACCTCCTCACACCAAGGAGTGTTTGGAGGACACCATGCTGGCTAGTAGAGGTCAACAGCATGGGTAGACAAACTAAGGCCCGGGGGCTGGATCGCCTTCTAAATCCAGCCCGCGGATGGTCCCGGAATCAGTGTGTTTTTACATGAGTAGAATGTGTCCTTTTATTTAAAATGCATCTCTGGTCACTTGTGGGGCCTGCCTGGTGTTTTCACATGAGTAGAATGTGTGCTTTTATTTAAAATGCATCTCTGGGTTACAGTGGTACCTCGGGTTAAGAACTTAATTCGTTCTGGATGCGTCTTAACCTGAAACTGTTCTTAACCTGAAGCACCACTTTAGCTAATGGGGTCTCCCACTGCTGCCGCCACTGCGTGATTTCTGTTCTCATCCTGAAGCAAAGTTCTTAACCCGAAGTAACATTTCTGGGTTAGCTGAGTCTGTATGCTGAGTCTGAAGCGTATGTAACCTGAAGCGTATGTAACCCGAGGTACCACTGTATTGTGGGGCATAGGAATTCGTTCATTTTTCTTCTTCAAAATATAGTCCGGCCCCCCACAAGGTCTGAGGGACAATGGACCGGCCCCCTGCTGAAAAAGTTTGCTGACCCCTGGTCAACAGGGCTGGGACCCTTACACTGACCCTCTGTCACTGGCATTGCTGTGGCTAATTGGGAGAGGGGAGAAGTGGCAGCATAGTCAAGAGAGTGCAAACTCACTAGCAGAGTCAGTCGGCACTCTCATTGGGTTTGTTGCATCATGCCACCCACACAACTGCCTCTCCCCTCTCCCTCTTTTTGGTAAGCTGCATCCATACTCTGCCAACAGCTAGAGAGACAAACAGCAAGTTGCATATTAAAAGCATCCCAGACCTGGCTCACTTTGCAACTGCATGATTAATACACCTCTCCTCCTAAAATGATCCACGTGCCTACCAAAGTAGCATGTCAGGAAAAACAGTGCTAGCTTAGCTGCTGTCTAATATGCCCATCTGGAGCCATGTGCCCAGTTCTGAGTACCATAGTTTAAGAAGGATGTTGTCAAGCTGGAACGTGTGCAGAGAAAGGAAACCAAAATGACCGCAGGTCTGGAAACCAAGCCTTAGGAGGAACGGTTTGAGGGAGTTGTGGATGTTTAGCCTGGAAAAGAGGAGACTGAGAGGAGATATGATGGCCATCTTCAAATAGTTTTAGGGGCCGTCACATAGAAGATGGAGCAAGCTTGTTTTCTGCTTCTGCACAGGGTAGAATCCAAATCAATGTATTCAAATGACAAGAAATGAGATTCCAACTAAACATTAGGAAGGGTTTTCTGATGGTAAGAGCTATTCAACAGTGGAACAAACTACTTTGGAAGTGGACAGTCCTTTATCAGAAGTTTTAAAGCAGAGGCTGGATGGTCATGTGTTAGGGATTCTTTAGCTGTGGTTCCTGCATCACAGGGTATTAGACTAGATGACCCTTGGGGTCCCTTCCAATTCTACAATTCTATGCTAAATTCCCTTCCAATTTCCATATTCTATTCATTTTGTAGATTAAAATTTCCTTTGCTAAATTATACATTTGTTAAAATCAGGCACACTTCATTTCATTCACTGTTCAGTGGGGGACCCAAGGGTTCTTCTGCTGTCTTCAACTTTTGTTTTCCACCTTTCTGACATGAATTTTCAGGCATTCTCCTATCCCTCCTGAGATTGGATCTGCCAAATTTCAGATGGGCGAGCAAAAAAAGGTCCCCTGTATTATAGTCAATTAGGGCTACAACCTTGTACACCCTTACCTAGGATTGAATCACCTTGAACTCCATGAGTAGATATGCATAATATTGTGTAAGGGTGCCAACTTGAATAAAATATTTGGAGAGCCCAGGTAAGCCCTGCTCTGCACAATCAATCACATGATGTGGCACATGCACACCGTTTGAATGACAATGCCCATCAACTTTGGGAGCCCTTGGTCCCCTCAAATATTTTTTTTGGGGGGCCAAAGGGATCTTGGCCCCTAGGAGTTGGCTCCTATGGTACTGTGCTATAAGAATAGGAACTACACGCTTAACAAATTCTATATCCAGATGGCAAACTCATCCCCCAGTGTGAATCATTATTTATTTATCTTACTGCATACTGTATTTATTCTGCTTTTCAAATCACTACTATCTCTCAAAGTGGCTCATATCAATCAAAAGAGACAGATGGGTCCTGCTATCAGGCTTACCAACTAAAAAGGCAAGACACTCAAGGGAAGTAGAGTGGAAGGAAAGGAAAGAGGAGGGAAATCAGTCTTTAAAGGCCAGAACAAAGTGGTAAGCTATAATGGGCATTTTTATCCAGTTCAGGCCAAGATGATCTTCCCTTCCTCATTTATGTGCTTGAGTAGCAATTGGTGACTCTTGTTCTTCTGCCCAATGGATGGGGCCAGAGTGCTCTTCTTCTTTCCCCTGTTCTAAGCAAGATGGTGCCACCCAAGTGGGAGTTTGCAGAAGTAAAAAAAAAATTAGGGGCAGGGAAAAGGGAGGGAAAAGAGCGCAATGAACCCAAATGAGGAGTAATGCCTCTCTGACCAGGATGGAGCTGCTATGCTAGCTTCCAGGCAGGTGGGTTGCTGTGACTTACTGAGGGGAGGAGAGGAGAGGAGGTGAGGAGATGGGGAGGTTTCCATGGTGCAAACACTCCAGCAGGAAAGGCTCCGCCAGAGTTCTTGCACCACACTAATCTCCCTGCCATTGGATTCTTTGTCGTTTCTACTGCAACAGACATAGTTACCTCTAACCAACTAAACACTAGGAACTGGCTTTCCTTATTTTTTGAAAAAAAAATTGTTTTGTTTTTGCAGGGTGAGTGGCAGATTTGCCCTTGGTACACAGGGCCCCAAAGTCAGAACCCAACTTTGCTTTGCAGGAAAAAAAGAGCATCCAACCTAATATAATTTTTCACTACTGAAGCAGAAATGAGGAAGAATGCAATGTTCACCCCACACTTCTTTTCTTAAAACATGCTGTTATGTGAAAAAAGAATAATGGAATAATTCACTTTATTACATTACTAATTATGGTGTTGTTTTATTATGCCATGCTAAGTACAAAAACATATTCTGTATAAAAAGAAAATAAGAAGAATGGGCTTGGCGTGGAATCAGCTAATTCAGTACATAATTTTGTAGCAAGTAATTATTTGCTTAAAATGAGAATTAGCTGAAAGAGGATCAGATTCGCTCTCTCTCTCTCTGGTGGCTCACACACAAGGAAGGTGAGGATGTAATTTGTTATGAATGCATCAGCTTGTTAAATAAATACTAGATATGTTATTTTCAAAAGAGACTCTCTGCAATGTTACAGTAGCAAGAGCACTGTGTTTTGCTGTAGCTAACCCAGCACAGGACTAGTTCTGCTACAAACAGCAGCCTCTTATCTGTCACCTGTTCCATAATTTTATTTATTCATTTGCTATCACATTTCTTTTCTACCTTTCCTTTAAGGAGGCTAGACAGCGTACGGGCTTTCCATCCTGCTTTATCCCCACAACAACCCTGTACAGGTGGCTTAGGTTGAGACAGGGCATTCTATTGCTCTAAGTTTCATATGCTGGGGAGAGTCCACTAGTCAGGAGCAGAGTACATGCTTTGCTAGCCAAAAGACCCTCATTGCATTTCCAGATGGAAGGATTTCAAACAGAAAGATCTTTGTGAGACCTCAGATAACTGCTGCCGTTCAGAAGCAGCCAAGCCTGGCCTGGGTGGACCATGACTCCAAGGATAGAGCTCATGCTCCGAATGAATAAGGTCTCAGATTAAATCCTCAGCATCTCCACTGAAACCAGAAATCAGGGACCAGGAAAGGCAAGTGTGAGGAACCTTTGGCCCTCTAGATGTTGCTGAACTACAACTTCCACCACCCCTGTCCACTGGCCGTGTTTACTGGGGTGGATGGGATTTGGAGTTCAGCAACATCAGGATGGCCAAAGGTCCCCCTTGCCTGAGGTAAGGAGAAAAGATTTCTGCTTGAGAACCTCAGGATGGCCAAAGGTCCCCCTTGCCTGAGGTAAGGAGAAAAGATTTCTGCTTGAGAACCTGGATCAGCCTTCCCCAACCTGGTGCCCTCCAAACGTTTTGAGCGACAACTTCCATAATCCCTGACCATTGGCCATGCTGGTGGTGGTTGCTGTTGCTGGGGATGACACATACTTAGGCTTCTTTATCTGGCTGTCAGGACTCTCCCCAGGATGCACCCCTTCCCTGGTTACACTACCTCTCCTCAAGCCACACCCCTCATGGGCTCTGCTTTGCCGTCCCTTTAGTGTTTTTGCCTGGCTGGAATGTGTCCTTGCATTCTGACAATACTTCTTGCTTGTCTGGATGCCCCCATAAGAGAGCCTACTGCACAAATGTAAAACACCATTTTCTTGTGTAACAGTAGCAGACTCATTTTTTCGTATAAAAAGTTTCAGGATTTCAGCAGGAAGCTGCACGTCATGCATGGACTGGAAACAAAGCCGTAGGTTCACCCCAAAACCTTTGAAGGCATAGATGGTATTGAAAACTGGGATGCGTATAACTGCCTCAGTACCGTCATGATTGTGCCATGAAAA
This sequence comes from Podarcis raffonei, assembly GCF_027172205.1. Classification (NCBI taxonomy): domain Eukaryota; kingdom Metazoa; phylum Chordata; class Lepidosauria; order Squamata; family Lacertidae; genus Podarcis; species Podarcis raffonei. Next base: position 30,171,797 of record NC_070609.1, read on the forward strand.
GGACGTCTGGAGGGCCCCCAAAGCCGAGGGACAGCTGTACGTTTGCCACAATCCTGGTGGGTTTACTCAAAGCAGAGTAAAAGGGGAGGAAAGTGTGATGACGAGTTTGGCTGGCTTTGCCCTCGGCTGCTCTGTGTCCTGTTGGGAAGACGTTCTCCCGAGGAGCTGAATGTAAAATCTTTCACTCTAAGCCTGCTGACAGCAGGATAAAGCGGGATGGAAATTTGCTTAGTGCTACCCCGCGAAGGCTTTAAAACACACATATTGTTATCTCGCTGCTTGCTACAGTGACCTACATAACGGCTCAGGCTGGCTCCTGAGTTTTCTTCCCTCTTTTCCACACCACACTATTCAGCTCCCACCCCCACCGCCCAATCTCTTGCCAGGCAGATATTTTGCTAGGCCTCACATTAGCCACACCACACACACACACACACACACACACACACACACACACACTCAATGGCTCAGAGCCAGTGCCTGGTGGACATCGTTGTAAAAGGACCAGTAGACCCAAGATGCTGTGCTTCTGACGCTGAAGCAGTCAGGGCCCAAGTGACCTGCTCTGTTAATTCCCCTTCAGCATTCATGAGTCTCTATGTGCTCACTGCCTAACAGCATTTTCATCAATGTTAGGGTAGCAAAGGAAGGAGGCCTGCGGATCTAGAATGTTCCAGGACCCTACAGTATCTTCCTCCCCCCAGACCTTCATTTTCCTTGCTGGAAGTACTGCTTCTTACCATCTAGCTGCAGAAATGCAGACTTCTCTCTTGTTCCCAGGTTGCATTTAAAGACACCTAACACTCTCATTCAGCCCCCATGTAGGCATGGGCATAGGTGGGGTGTGTCACACATTCTAGTAGCTAGTAGTCACAAGCTGCTAAAGCTCTTAAGCAAGCAATAAAGCTAGAAAGATGCCGAGAGAGAGAGAGAGAGAGAGAGAGAGAGAGAGAGAAAGAAAGAAAGAAAGAAAGAAAGAAAGAAAGAGAAAGAGAAATTTCTGTAATTTCCTTGACACAACACAATGGTTTCTGGAGACCCAAAGTGGCATCATGGTGAAATGGATAGACTCAACCCCTCTTGCGGCTTTTGGTGCAAGGAAAAAATAGGCAAAAAATAATTATTCCATTTATGAATAATTTCCTATGAAGCATCTTCAAGTTTTTTCACAACACATTAAAAAAATATGCAAAAATTGCATACATTACAACAGCAACAATTACACTTGCACACACACTCACAATGCAAATCCAATACAGATATTGACTGGGAGATGAATCTCCACTTATCAAAAGGAAAGTCTTCAAGAGGTGCTGAAAAGAAAACAGAGTCAGCACCTGCCTGAAATGTAACAGCAGGGAGCTCCAAAGTTCTGCAACATTAAAGGTCTGATTCTTGCATTGCACAGAATGGATCTCCTGATGAGGTGGTATCTGCAGGAGGCCCTCTGCTGCAAAGTGCAGTGATCAGTTGGGTGCAAAAGGGATGAGATGTACAGGGCTCTGTGCCCCGCTACCAGCACCTTGAATTTAACCAGATACAGGGAGGATCTACAGCTGTATAAGACAGAAGAGGAAAGCTTGACTGCAGGTGGAGGCAAAAGTCTCCAGGACTGGAGAGGGAGAGAATGCATGGGGAAAGGAAGATGGGGGCACAACTAACTGGGAAGGCAAGTTGGGTCTGGCACTCCACTCACCCACTCAGCTACAGTCTGCTTTCCCAGCTACATCTCTATGCACAATCCCAACATCTGCTGGACATGTTACTAGCTTGGAAGCAAGGACCAATTATTGCTCACTGAACTGGCTAAACACATAAACCTCATACCAACTTGTTCAGAAGAGGTTGGTGAGGCAACTATAAATAGGAATCAAAATTAAAGTTTGATAAGTCCTGAAGGACAACTCGCGGTTGCACCAAAGGTAGGTTGAGCAGAGATGCTTGAAGAGACAGTCCCCCTTGCCCCAGCAGAGAGGAGACAATGGCTCAGAGCAGCTTTCCCCAACATGGTGCCCTACAAATTGTTTTGGACAACAACTACAATCATCGCTGGCCATTAACCATTTTGGCTGGGGCAGATGAAAGTTTGGGGTTGTCTCCAATGCCAGACCTACACAGAATAGACCCACTGAAATCTGTGACATTAATGACTAAATTAGGCACATAAATTTCAATGGGTGTGCTCTGAGTAAAACTCAGTGCATCTCATGAAGTCTAAAACATCTGAAGGGCACTCATGCAATCTGGTCTGAAGGAGCCACCTCCTGTCTTCTCCTGAGCTTTGATGATGCAATTACTTTTCTCATTCATTTGTGGAGAATGACACAGCACAGGGGGAGTCAAGTAGTGCCCTCCAGCTGGTGTTGGACTACACCTCCCATCATCCCTGACCATGGGCTACTCTGACTGGGGCTGATAGTTCACAACAGTTCACACCATTGGGAGGGCATCCTACCCTTTGCAAGAGCCTTGGAGAATATTATTTGTCACTTCTTTTCCTCCCTCCCTCAAGAAAAAAGTTAGACACACACAGAGAGAAAGGTAACCCATCCCCTGACTCTTTAAAGCAGGCATAGGCAAACTTGGCCCTCCAGATGTTTTGGGACTACAACTCCCATCATCCCTGACCACTGGTCCTGTTAGCTAGGGGTGATGGGAGTTGTAGTCCCAAAAACATCTGGAGGGCCAAGTTTGCCTATGCCTGTTTTAAAGTATGACAAAAGATGGTTGCATGGTTTCATGGCTGCTGAAAATCATACAACTGTGAACTCTAAGTGAAGACAGTTACATTAATACTCCCCCCCCCCCGATTATGTAAGAAGCAATGGATTCCAACTGCCCAGAAAAGATGTTTCATTGTAGGCAACATTGTAAATTAAGTAGGAAGTCCTGAGGAACCGTTTCATTTTTAATTAGCAGAACATTTCCCTCTAATTAAGAAAAGTGGAGTGGTAGGGATGGGCTCCCTATAAAGCAGGAGCAAGAAACCTCCCTCCCCCCCCTCAGCATGGTATTTCCTTGGAGGTAATGTATGGGGGGGAACATGCAGATTGTTGGTGGGGCTGAAACCAGCGATGGGTGGGGGGCTGATCAAAAAGTGAGTGGCAGCATTCTCTCTCTCTCTCTCTCTCTCTCTCTCTCTCTCCATCTCTCTCCCTCTCTCTCTCTCTCTCTCCCCTCCTTTGTCTCCCTGCTTTCTGCCAGCCCTCTTCTCTTCCCCCTTTCCATCCAGCAGGCTGCTGGCAGTGGAGGGACAGATCACTCTTGTCAGACATCTCCACTGTTTGCTTGCAGAGGGCTATTAAATTTGGGATGAGGACTGCATTTAATTAGCCCACAGTAAGCCCAAATTTTTTCCACCTGTGCTAAATTTTGTCCACCTAAAGCATACATTCTTCAGACCTCCCAAATTTATTCAGGGCTACTTGTAGTTCTCCTGCAACTTAGTAAGGGGGGGGTCGTGGGGGTACTGTGCAATGCATTATAACAATGTAAAGTTACCCACCCCACTTTGTAGCATTCCTTGATCATTGAGTTTAGTGCTGAGGCAACAGACTAGAACTTAAGAAGCTCCAAGGAATGAGAGAACAGGGTGCACTAGGGAGCTATCCTTGGTGCTGAAATCTTAGCAATTGAAACTTCTTCCCCGTGAGCCTTGTAGAACAACTATACTCTCAAGATTCCCTGATGATAAAAGAGTGGATCCCTCTGTTTCTCTGTAGCCTTATGTAATACAGACCTTCAGAATAGGTGAGCCCTACTGATCTCCCCTCCACCAAAAAAGAGACAATTTTTTTGCTCTAATGTAAATTGTTTGCTGAAAGGGAGAGAAATGCAGATTGGTAAGGATTTTATTTAAGTTGTCAACCAGTTAGGTGGGCTGGATTCATAGATAATTTTGGGGTTACACAAACTATGTCAGGAACATGGTACATTCTCAGGGATGCAACACCTTGCAGTCCCCAATTCTCAGCATGTGTCTTTGCTGCTCTGAATGAACATATGACAGGCTCAGTATTGGTTTCTCCCTCCTGCATGGTGCTATCAGCCACTTCATTTTCCACTACCATAGCCCTAAAAACAGAATATCTCTTAGCTAGAACTTAATGAGTTAGAAGACTGCACAGCCATAGGCTAGGCTAGGCTTGATCTTTGTCGTTGTTGCTAAGACCCTTTAGACATTCCTTCCCTACAGGCTTAAACTTGTTTAGGAGTCATGTCCTCTCACTAGGAACCCTGGGAACTGTATTTTGGTGACAAGAGTGGCCGCTAGGGAACTCTAGGGAACAAAGGCTCCTCAGTAAATGAGAGCCCCCAGGAGTTATTGAAGGAAGTCATAGCTGAAAGTAAGTTCATAGCATAGATAGACCTCCTCTTTTGCTTTTGCAGAAACACAAAGGTAACAAGGTGTCCAAGGGTTGCAGTGCTGCCTCTGGTAATCCAGCCACTCGCAGCCTGAAATAACTAGTGCTCAGGACTCCTTGCTACCACGTTATTTAAATACAAGCAGTATTTCCCGCCCCACAATAAATCTCCCCTGAGAGTGCCAGAGTAGAATTGTTATATCACATTCAAATTGTGTGGTAATAAGGAGCCTTGGATGGCTGGATCACCTGCTTAAAATAGTTTAGAGGCAAAACAATCTTTTACAGGGACACAGAGGCAGCCCTGCAGCCCTAGGGCTACATTGTAAAGAGTTCTGTAGAATTCTGAAGTGAGTTCATGATCCGACTGGGTCACAATCTACCTTGTTTGAAACAGGTGAGTCCACTTTGGAGTCCATGTTTGATGGGTTTTATTGAAATAAAAATGAGTTCGAAAAGTGTTTGTCTTTGGCTGCATCATGCCAACAGCTGTACAAATCAGATGGAGTCCGGGCAGAGTTTTGGGGGCAGGAGTCCCACATCCCATCTGACTGCCCCTCTTTGCTTTCTGCAGCTGGGCCCTTGACAAACGACTTCATTCTTCATCCCACCTCAAATTGATGAATGTGCCTTGCTGAAATGATTGAGCGCGTCCAAGACAGCAAGGTTATTAAACCGCAATGAGAGCAAGCAGCAAGCGATTGCCAGCCTCGTTAGCATTAAGTACGCTTTCCTCAGCAATTCCCTCTACCTTCAGAAGACTGACATGGCCTGTGCATAAAGAAAGGGGCTTGTGAAGAAGAGCTGCATGAAGTGCAGAGAGATAGACATTATTAGAGGAACAACAGCAGGGATCGAATGGTTTTGACTTGTGGCCACCATTATGAAAGTTGTTACGAGTGTCCTGAGCCATTTTCTGCTCTATAAGGGCTTTCTCTGCACTGATCCATCTTCTTCCACTGTTAACCTCTCCCTTTCTGCTGCTCTGCTGTGGCAGAGCAATTAGAACAGGAGTTTCAGGTCAAGGGAATGTCTGTGTGTAAGCAGGTGCATCTTCAAAAGCCAGCAGAATGCCAATACAGATGGGCTTCTCACATTTCAGCAGAGAGGGCATTCCATAACGCTGGTGCTACCAGTGAAAAAGCCCACCTCTGCATTTCTAGAGGTAGAGTCCATCTTTTGCATACAGAAGCCTGGCATTCCCAGGTAGGGCTGCAACCTGTCTGCAACTCTGGAGAGCAGCTGCCAGTCAGTGTAGAGACAATAATGAGTAACAGCTTTCTCCTGATTGAAGTGCAGAGTGTTTGAGGACTGGGACATTTGCAGGGAAACCAAAATGCTTGTTTACAAAGCTATTGTGCTACCAACCTTACTGTATGCTTGTGAAACATGGACCACTTATAAACAGCATCTCCAACTCCTCGAAAGATTCCATCAATGGTGTCTCCGAAAATTTTTACACATCACTTGGGAAGGCAGGCAAACTAATGCCAGTGTACTGGAAGAAGCAAAGATCACCAGTGTTGAAGCAATGATTCTTTAATATCAATTTCGTTGGACTGGTCATGTTGTGCGGATGCCTGATTATTGTCTTCCAAAGCAACTACTCTAAAAATGGTAAGCGTAATGCTGGTGGTCAACAAAAGAGGTTCAAAGACTCTCTCAAGGCAAGTCTTTAAAAAATGTAGTATAAAGACCAGCAACTGGGAAACACTGGCCTGCGAGCACTCCAATTGGAGAACAGCCTTTACCAAAGGTGTCATGGGTTTTGAAGATGCTCGAACTCAGGACGAAAGGGAGAAACGAGCTAAGAGGAAGGCATGCTTGGCAAACCCTCACCATGATCAACTCCTGCTTGGAAACCTATGTCCTCACTGTGTGGATGCAGAATTGGCCTCCACGGTCACTTACAGACTCACTTTTAAAACCGTGTTTATGGAAGACAATCTTACTCGGCTACAAGTGATCACCAGATAAGAAGACATGGATCAATGGTCTGACTCTTGTGTTCCTATTGGTAACTGCTATGGGGGAGGCTACAGCCTGTATAACAAGAACAACAACATTGATTCTTCAAATACCACTACAGTGGTACCTCGGGTTACATACGCTTCAGGTTACATACGCTTCAGGTTACAGACTCCGCTAACCCAGAAATAGTGCTTCAGGTTAAGAACTTTGCTTCAGGATGAGAACAGAAATCAGGCTCCGGCAGCACGGCAGCAGCAGGAGGCCCCATTAGCTAAAGTGGTGCTTCAGGTTAAGAACAGTTTCATGTTAAATACGGACCTCCGGAATGAATTAAGTACTTAACCCGAGGTACCACTGTACTGCTACTAATACAACTTACTAATTTTATACAGGCCTGAACAGACTATCAATTTCCTGGTCACCTGCCAGAAAAAGATGGATTGAAAACTAGGGAGGAAATTATGACCAGAGTATTTGTCATTATTTATTTTTTAAAGGGGAAAAAAGCAAAATAAATCTAGGGGTCAAAATTCACAAATTACACTATCTATTTAAAAAAACAAAATATTTTTTGGTTTCTAAAAAATCCCATGGATTTTTTGCTAGTACCTAGGCACTCTTTGCTAGTACCTATAAAAATGGAAAACCCTTGGCTTCTGGTAAGGTTAGGCAAGGTTAGTGGCAACCCATACTGAATTTTTTTAGTGACACTCCCCTCAACTATTTCTCAGGAGGGACTCACTTCATTGACCACTGCTCAATGAGTGGTTAAAAAAAGACAAATTGATTTTTTGGCACAGCTATAATCCAGAACCAATCCTCCTATTTGCATAGCTGTGCCCCTTAACTAGCATAGCTCCACCCTTTACCATGTACAGCCTCATCCTGGATCATGCTGGTATGTGACTGAAAGGCACCACATTGAACTATACCCAGACAGTTCCTTTAGCCTGCAGCACCTTTATCCAACCTGGTGCTGTCCAAATGTTGTTGGGACTCCACTGGCCACTCTGTTCGGAGCTGCTGGGCGTTGGAACCTAAGTGCCAGTGTGCTGAAGTGTTTAGAGTGCTGGACCAGGGTTCAAATCCTCACTCAGCTGTGAAGCTGGAACCGGTCACTCACTTATCTCACAGGGTTGTTGTGAGTATAAAATGAGCAAGAGGAGAAGTAGGTAGGTCACCTTGAGGAAAGGTGAGCTATTAACACAACTAACTAACTAACTAACTAACTAACTAACTAACTAACTAACACACACCTTAGGAAGAGGCAAGGTGGAGCAGGCTGGCCAAGAGTCTCAGCCTAGTTGTTTGCATTGCAGGTTTCCAAGTTAATATCTCCCCTGCCCCACTGCTCCCTGCTTACTTATCTGATGGTGTCTTGCTTTTCAATAATGAGATTTGAGCCATTGGCTTATTCTGATGCTGGATATCCTACTACCAGGAAGGGCAGCTTTGATGTGAAAGGTATAGTTAATTAAGCACCTGATTAAATTTGGCAGCAGCTGCTGGGGTTGATTGAGAAAGCAAGAGAAAGATCATTACTTCTGCTGAGGCAGCGGTTGGGGAGCGGGCAGTGTTGCGGGAGGGAGAAGGGGGCATCGAGAAATCCTACAATACAGCATTATTTCTTAATGACCCATTTGTCTTCTTGGCTCATTAACATTCCAGGAGAGATAGGAGTTGCCATAAGCTGCAACCGTGCAGTAATTCCTTGTAAAGTGTTAGGGAATACCTGCCACTGGGTTGTAGTCCTACTCCTACTCAGAGTAGGCTCACTGAAATAAAGCCAGGCCTATCAATTTCAATGGGTAAAATTTAGTCGGATACAACCTTCTGTTTCTTTTTCACTCTCACTCACACCTCCTGAACATGCTTGGTGATTAGATACTTCACTTTCCCCCCAAATATATATATATAAAGTGACATGCCCTCAGGTATCACCCATACATTTTCAAACTCATCTTCATATCCACAAGGACTAGTAATTTGCATGGGAAACCCCAACCCTGGTTTAAAATGTCCAAATTGAACTTCCAGTGTTGTGTGATAGTGAGAGTGTTGGACTCAGACCTGGGAGACGGGGGCTCAAATTCCTGCGCAGTCATGAAGCTCACTCAGCCAGTCATTGCTTCCCACAGCCTAACTTACCTCACAGGGTTGTTGTGAGGATAAAATGGGGGAAGAGAGGGTAGAACTATGTACACCACCTTGAGCTCCTTAGAGGAAAGGTGGGATATAAATGCAATAATAAACAAACCATTATCATTTGTAAGACATAGTTTGCTCTTTAACTAGATCTTTGCTATTTTCAAGAGTTCATCGGTGCCATATCTCTAGATCTTCCAGCCTACCAGTTGTGTGGGTAAGGAGGCTGTATAAAATTTACAAGGAAAGAAAAGAAGCTGTGTAAAATTTACAAGAAAAGAAAAGAAAATGTTGTATAAAATATTCAAGACATCTTAGAGTAATAAAAATGCATCTGAAAATATTATAATAAAAAGCAAAGGACATCAATAGAAGCAATAGGCTATATCCAATTCGTAGTCATGTGCAGCACAGACCCATTAAAATGAATGGACATCACTAAGTTGGGTCCATTCATTGAGTATAAACTTAGTCGGATGAAACACAATGGCTTCAACAAACAAAAGCCCAGTGTTGCCTTTCACTTTAGGGGAGCTGCCCCAGTTCCACAGTAATTTTGGATGCCCTTTCCCAGCTCTACGATTTCCTTTTTGAGGTGAGACAGCCAGAAACGGTACACAGTATTCTGACTGAGATTGTGCCATATATTTGTATCAAGGCGTCACAATATTAGCAGTTTTATTTTTGACACCTTTACTAATGATCCCTAACACAGAACCCACCCTTTTCACAGTTGCTGCACAGTGGATTGACGTTTTCAACGAGCTGCTCAACACAATCCCTTTATTTCTCAAACCCTATCAGTGTAAACATAGGAGGTGTGTGCATGGAGGAGCATTGTCCTAGTATGCATCACTTTAAATTTGTTTAAAGCCTGTTTACCCAGTTTGGGAAGCTCTTTACAATCCCTTTAACAACCCTGAATGATTTGCTGCCATCAGCATATACAGCCATACAAGTTATTACATTGGTTACAAGTTATTAGATGGGACAGGGTGGATTATATGGTTAATCCCATCACGGCACCCTTGACCCCAAGGTGAGGGTAATGCTGATATAGAGATATATTCAGGATTCACCAGTCAATCCAACATGATTTACTGTATACATACTTTATGAGCTCGTGGAATAGAACCATAGTGAAACAACAACCACAGTATTAGAACAACACACTGAAGAGCATTAAAATAAGAAGAGCCTTATGAGGAAACTCAGTATGTTTATCCTGGAGTAGAGTAGACTGAGAAGTGTATGATAACCATCTTCTAACACCTAGAGGGTGTTTGAAACCAATGGATTCAAATTACAAGAAAGGAGATTCCAGCTAAACATTTGGGAGAACTTTCTGATGGTAAGAGCTGTTCAGCCGTGGAATGGACTACCTCAGAAAGCAGTGCACTCTCCTTTGTTGGATTTTTAAAACAGAGGTTGGATGGCCATCTGTCAGGGATTCTTTAGCTGTGATTCCTGCATTGAAGGGGTTGGACTATTTATTAACTTTCGACCCTGCCCTTCATTTCTATGACTATGATTCTAAGGGGAAATGATGTCTGATCGACCCTGAAGGGCAGCAGCTCTCTGGGGTTTCTGCCAGGGAATCTTTCCCATTCCTATCCAGAGATGCTGAGGATTGAATCAGGGACCTTTTGTACACAAAGCATGTGCTCTACTACTAAGCTGCAGCCAGTGCTGGGTTTACATATAAGCTAAACAAGCTATAGCTTAGGGCCCCACTCTCTTGGCCCCCCCAATATTTCACTATTAATATACTTATTCTTAATTGTATTTCAGTTCAACATTTACTTTGATAAAATACGTATTTTGTCATGTGCAAATGGCTTTAGATACCTATTAGGTCCATAAATTACCATAAAGCATATATTCAACACAAAAATCAGTGGCAATTTGTTGTTGACAAAGGACAACTGGACATATAAAGGGCCCCATTACCTTCAGTAGTTTAGGGCCTCATCAAACCTAAATCCGGCCCTGGCTGCAGCCACAAAGCTCCCACAAACACACACCTCCCAACACAGCCAGCTTTTCAAGGCAGACCCAAGGAAACTTTCTACTAAAACTAACCACAATCAGGGAACTTGACCTGCGTCGTGACTGGGAAAAATCTTGGTCCTAACAAAAACGGGCTGATCTCTCCAGCCCCGATTTGCAGCCAAGAAACATCTCCGAACAGCAGCAGCCTTCAAACAGTACAAGCTCAGCAAGGGAACACAGAACAGAAAGGGAAGAGCAGGGAGTTCAGAAGCCCACAGAGAAATTGGCTCAGAAATAAACAGCAAGGAGACAAAAAGGAACTCTGAAAAAGAAGCAGAGCCTCCTACGGAAGAACAAAAGAGAGTGAGATGCCCACGTGCATTGATCTTTAATAGCCAAACAGGCAGCTGGAGATGGAGCAACAGAGGGGTGTAGAGGCCATGTTGCTGTGACAATCCTGAACGTTTTTGGTCGCGAGTATGCTGTTCCTTGCTGTCTCTGCGGGTGAACACAGATGTGCCATTTACAAAAAGCCCAGGCAGACAACCAAAGTACCCATTTGGTTGTTGAGGCAGATATGGATGGCTATTTCAACACACTTTCGGCCCTGAGTTGGTGCCACCTGATGGGAAGCAAATTCCTCACCACTTGGGTAGCTGGACAGCACAGAGGCAGCCAAGCAGGACAAGGATGCTCATCTGCATCAGGGCTATGGGGGTCCCCCCTCCCTTGGTCAAGGGCCACAAGCAAGGCACAGAGGGGAGTGCCTTGGTAAATGCAGGCCAGCTAGTAATGAGAAAGGAGAGGATTGTGGAAGATGAAGAACAGATGTGATATGCATATGGTGCTCAAAGCACATTGCAGTAACTCTTACAACAACAAGGTAGGCTGACATTATTCCTCTATGGGACTTGCCTGGGCTAGCAGAATGGAAACAACAACTTCTGTCATCTAGAGTGTGGATGGAGTCATTTCTCTGTTGAGGGTCACTGGGAATGAGCAGAGCTATGGTGAGCATGAGCAAACCCAAATATGGACTGAATCTCTCTCTTTCTCTCTCTCTCCCCCTTTTCCCGCTACCCCTTTCTCTCTCTCTACCACCTCCTAACTTCCTCCTTCTGCCACCTCCTTTCTCTCTCTTTCTGCCATCACATCGTTCTCTCTGCCCCACCTTTTCACTTTCTGCCACTCCCCTCTCCATCTTGCCAAGGGTCACAGCATGCCCAACCTCTGACCTACAGCATTCATGGCAGAAGTGAAATTTACACCAGGACTCCCAAGGCACACACTCTTCACTATTCCATGCTACCAGCTCACTCTGCGCCTGTCCCAATCTGTGTGGATTGCCTTGTGCTGCCGCTGCTGCTATTTCAGCTGAATGGCCTCCCCTGCATTCCACACAGCATTACCAGGCAGAGAGAGACAGCCTTGTATCCATCTTCCCGGGGACGCCTCTCCTTGCACAGTCTTCCTAATAAACCTCAGAGGTGTCACCTCCAGCAGCCGTGTTGACAAACTTCTCCCTCCTGCCAGGTTCCATCTATCATGCAGGGAGCATGAAACATCTATCCTGACTCTCTTTTTCTGCCTCCCTCCTTCCCTCTTTCCACAAGCTTGCAGGGAATCCCTGCATTTCACTTCTGCTAAAAACCTGCTGGGCCATCATGGAACCTGACAAATAATGAGTGTCCATTTAGCTCAGTATTGGGGGTGGGGTATTTCTTTCAGACCTGGGACCACATTCCCTTTTGGGCAACCTTCCAAGTGCTTTACAACAGTGGTGTGAAGGGTCAGAGGCAAGTTAGCAGAGCAAACAGATGCACATTTTGCTTTTCTACTCATGCTCACCCACCTGACTCTGCTCCATCCAGGCAAGCAAGAATCCTAGAATTGTTGAGCTGGAAGGGACCTTGAGGGTCAACTGGTCCAACCCCCTGCAATGCAGACTTCTCAACTACAGCACCCATGACAGATGGCAGTCCAATGGTCTGATCTAAGTTCAATGACACATTCTGTTAAGGCAGAAGCACTCAAGCAGGGGGCAAAGCAGAACTGGTGAGGGAGGTGGCCTGGGGAGAGTACCAAGGGTCATACAGAAGGGTTTGGGGGCCCTTTTCTCCTTGGGCCTTAGGTTCCTCAACCATGGTCTACACTGACTGGCAGCAGCTCTACAGAGTTACATGGCTGGAGATGCTGGGACCTTCTGCAGGCAAAGCATGTGATCTATCCTAGCACTTCATCTCCTCCTCAAAATAGATGGTAAATTTTATAGGACAGGAAGCTGCATTATAACCATCTAGCTTGAACTTGTTGAAGGATTGGCAGCAGCAGCTCTCCAGGGTTTCAGACATTGGTCTTTCCTAGTCCTACCTCAAGATGTTGGTGACTGAACCTGAGATCTTCTGCATGCAATGTCTATGCTCTGCTACTGAGCTATGAGCCTTTCCTATCACAGTGTAGCACTGCTTTGTTTATATGGTCTATAAGTGCACTCGAAGGAGGTCTTAAGGAAATGGCTGAGTGCTCCTGTGGTGGTAGAATGGACTGTGTCACTTTAGGCTGCAAGTGGGGAATCACATTTCCTAACTTGTGATTTGAAGTGGTACAGTACATCCCCAAACCACTGAATACTACTATCTTGTTCTGCTCCATGCACAGACAAGCCAAAGAAGATCCCAATGTGATGCTAAACTAACCTATATACTGCAGCTGGTATAAGCACATCATGTTTTATATCTGGTGTAATTAGGCATTGGATCTGAAGATTCCCTTCCATTGTGGGTACACATTGCAGGCCAAACCACAGTTCGATGCCAAAATCCAGATCAGGTCCCTTATTGACATGACTCACAAATTCAGCTCCTTTTGCTACAGATGAGGAGGACTATGCAGCTCAACACTTCCTCCTGAGCTCTCCTCCTAGTCTGAGAACATCAGTCCTTCTGCCTTCTTTGGACTCAGAGGCCAAGCCCCCCCCATAACACACACACACACACACACACACACACACACACACACACACACACCACTTGCAGATAAGACCAGAGCTCTTTAGGACAGCAAAGCCAACGCCCCCAAAGGAGTTGGAGCCAACTATAGTACAGACTTTGCCAGCCTACTTAAGGCTTTAGATGGCCTCAACTCTCTTTTGCAACAATATCTCCCCACTACTTGTGATTCTGACTTCTCCCTATAGAGTCTTGCTTTTGCCAGACCTGCCTTGAACTGATTTGTTTTGCTTTGCCTTTGACCTGCCTGGAAGAAACTCTGTTTGATGCATTCCCCTTCCCCTTCAAGTTGCAAGCCCCAGTGGAGCAGGGTACCAAGAGGCCATGACACTGTTGCCATCCTTTGTCAAATCCTGGGAGCCAACTCCCTGCTTTAGTTTTTTTGGCCAAATGGGACCCTCTCTGCCTCCTCTTCTGTTACTTCCCAGAGGTAGCAAAGACAACACAGAGAGATGCATTCATAGTCTGAAGGCCCTAAAAGAGTCTCAGACTCTGAATGCCAGCATGTACGGGCAATGGGGTTGGAGGAACTCAACTGTTAGGGCAAGGCTGAAGACATGGATTGCTGTATACAACCCAGACTCAGAGTGTGTGCTGTTCAGCCCAAAGTCCCAGCAGTTACACTAAGTGCAGAAATCCCAGAGCCAGCACAGAGAAGGTCTCGTCCTATTGACGGGGTAAGAACAAAAGACAAAAAGCTGCTAATATTTATCCATGTCTGCCCAATGCAGAGGCTTCATTTTGCCTTCTAAACACAGGGTCCAGTGTCATACACAACCCTATTTCCTTCTGTTGCAGAAGAGGGCTCAGAGGAGAGAATGTAAACATTGCCAGGTTGCTCACCAGGTTAGGTTCCAGCTTGGACCCACAAGTTTCCTTGTTCAAATCCCTGTTGTTCAGGGCCATTGAAACTGCTGATGAAAGGTCAGTGAGCCTTAGTGGAAATTCCAGTTGAAACATTTAATCCTAGGAAGCAGCATTTGCACACCCAGCCACCCAAAATAACTTGTGTTAAACAAAGATTAAAGCACCAAAATTCTAGAGAGTTTGATCTGGCTTCAGATTGCAGAGGATGAAATATTTTATTTATTTAGTATATTTTTATCCTGCTTTTCACATCAAGGGGTGGGAGGGGAGGGAGAGAACAGTTCTGATATCAGGCTTACAAACTAAAAAGACAAGGCACACGAGGGAAGGAGAGTACAGGGGAAGGGTAGAGGGAGATCAATAATAAGGCTTTGCATTTATTGCTGAAATGGAATGAGATGCGATTTTGTGACGGATGTGACTTTTATGCAAATATTCCCCCTCTGCTCTCTTTCTCCAGCTTCTGCCTTATCTCTTCTGCCAGTGAATAAACGTGAGCATCTTGCCCTGTAAAGAGAAGCTTTTCAGATGGAACTCTTGCATGCTAAAGTATCTTTGTTCCTGATGAGAAGCTCCAGCTGAGTCCCCACTCCCAGCCCTTGGTGTGTGTGTGTGTGTGTGTGTACTCTCATAGCTCAAGGGGGTTATCATTGATTGGTTTCATGCTCCACAGAAGCCCCCACTCAGTTCAATATCTTACTTTCATCTCAGTCCAAACTGATGGTTTTGAGTGACCTAGAAATGTCGACGCAGCAATCGGAAAACATCAAAATGCCTTCATGCAATGTAGAGTAGTCAAAGATGAAGTGTTTCAGCCGGCACCTGTTTTCAGAAGTTGTGGATGATTTTTTTGTCACTTTCAAGAGAGTTGGCAGGTTGCATCTTCCCCTCCCTACATCCGTTATGTACAGAAGATCTGAATGGCACCAAATTGTAGGATATCTCACTTCCTACTCTCCTGTTATTCTGTTGGGAACTCAAACACAGACATGTTTCAAATGACCCCGTTGTGTGAAGGGTACTAATTGTTTCTGGGACTAGAGGGTGGGGATGACGTCCCTAAGCAGTAGGGTGGCTATGTGCCCGACTTTATAGAGGACAATCCTCTATCAGAAGGGCTCTCTGATCCAAGGCTGATTTAAATATAAAAGAACCCTTGGACGGGAGAGCAGGAGTGGCCTTGGAGAGGCCCATCAACAGTGAGGCCCTGGGCAGCTGCTCCACTAGGGTGAGATCTATTATATAATTGCAAATGCACATTTTATGCAAATCTGCGTCCTTATCTGTCTTCCATTTTTGGGGTGATGTGTAAGTGGCCATCCTAATTCTAACAGGAGTCTGACCCAAAAGGCACCAGCACCTTGGTAACCGGTCAGATTCAAAACAGGAGAAGGCTCTTGCTTCTTAAAAAGCTGTGTATTTGAAGAACCATACAAACTCATTTGGGCCCAAGGTCAACCCCAGAGCTCTTGCTCTCCAGCCTACCATTAAGAAAGAGCACATTGACAGGTACCAGGCACAGGGCCTTTTTGTGGTGGCCTCACATCTTTGGAAATTCCTCAGTTTCTTCCCTACTTCCCTCACTCCCTCCTTTTTTTTTAAATAAAAAAGAGAGCTTAAAAAACCCCTTATTCCACCAAGATTCTCTTGATTTTATAGCTAGTTATTTTGGTTCTAATTTGATTTGTTTTAATGACCAAAAGGTTATCAATTGCATTTAACTGATTTTCAAGTTTGTAAGCCACTTTGTGAGGGCCTTGCCTGAAAAGAAAACATTTTTTAAAAATGGAAATGATTTTTTTTGGGGGGGGTCAGCCATTTTTTTCCAGCCAGTGAAGCTTCTCTAACTCTGCAGACCAACCAGTCTGCAGCACAGGTGTGGCTCGCCTGGTGGGAAGGAGCCACTGGCAACAAGGCCAGCACTGCTACCACTCACAGGGAGAAATGAGGTTGGAGTTGCACAGGTGCACTGCTGGACCCAGCCTGGTACTCCTGCCACCCACACAGCTCTGACTTGTCCATGCTCCTGCTGGATAAAAGACTCGAACTCATTTTGTAATGCTATTAATTATATTTATTAAATTATTATTATTATTTGTGGCTGCCAATGGGAATTCCACCTTGGGGCCTGGGCCTGGGCTGTCTGTTCACACCAGCACTGGGATCTCTATGTCCTCAGAGATGGAGGAGGTAACAGTGCCAGCTTGGAGACAGACTTGGACCCCTCCTGGGTGGGTAGAGGCTTGTCAGCAAAGGCTGGTGAGGGTGGATGCTCTGGCAGGGAGGGAGGTGGTGCTTGAATTCCTCAACTGGCAGCCCGGATGAGTTCTGGGGTCCTGACGCAGCTTGCTCCAACCTGCTGGGTCTCCTTCCCCAGGGTCACTTCCTCAAACTCCCCCCACCCCTTTTCCCGATTAGACCAGCCCATCAGGATGCTGTCTTGAGGCTCATGACATTGCCCTTACCACTGCCTTGCCAAAACGCCTCTCAGTAAGTGGCAGTGATGCTGATGTCTGAGCCACCCTTGCAACAGTCCTCACTGGGTGCACTGCCATCTTCACTTGGCCCTAAATGTCTCCAAAATCCAGAGCTTCCTCCCTTCCTAGTGGGCTTCCCCAACTTGGCTAAGTTGCAACAGCAGGCAGGGGAACCTAAGGCCCTTCAGCTGTGGCCGCACTACAGCTCCCATTGTCCTGCCTACTGGCCATGCTGGCTGGGGTTGATGGGAGTTGGAGTCTGGGTTGGGGTGCTGCTGTTTATCACCCCCCTACACACACTATAGGCCAGCCTATCTTTTACTGGCATTGCATGAGACCAATACAATTTCAGCAAATTGAATTGCAGCTGCTTTGGTTGCCCCCACACGCCTTGGAGAGATGGGGAAGAGGGATGTTTCCCTGCTCTCTGCCAGCCTCTGGTCCTTGTTTGCTTGGGAAGTGTGCCTCGTTCCCTGCTTCATTTTCACCCTCTGCCGCAGCACAATCCCTGGCACCTGGCACTGGCACTGGGTGCCACCAGCATATACATCTCTATCTCCCTTGAGCAGCAGGCGGCTTAGCATTCAAGGAGCATCTGTGATTAGCATGGTTATTGCTTAGGTAACCAAAATAAATAAAATTGTGTGTGTGTGCGTGTAAGAGAAATAGACATGGTTTGTGCGAGTAAGAGGAAATCAATGGGCCCCTATCATTGCCAGACAGTCATTACTGCATTGAGAATTCATGGACACAATAAAACCATGGACAGGAAGCAGAGCGCCAGCCGGCAGTGTGAATTACGGAGTCATCTTCCTCGGAGCAGAGAACACTCTCCGGGTGTGACTTTCCTTTCATTGACTCCAGCATGGAAGGATGGTAGCTGGCTATCGGGCCACCAACGTATTACTCAAACTGACTCCATCTGTCTTGCTTTCCTACCTGAATACTATTCCCCCAACTACCAACGGTCTTGGCGTGTGCGCGCGCTGTGCATTCTCTTCAAGGGCTTCCCTAGGTGGAAGCCCTTTTGAATTCATTCTATATACATCAGTGTTTCAATCAGTGGCATAGCTGGCTGCTCGGGTGCCCGGGGTGGTGCCCTGCGCTTGGGAGCAGAACTAGCTGGGACAAGACGCACTGCCCGGAGCCTCGCTACTGTCAGGGGCCGTCCTACACTTGAGTAGGACCCTGGTAGAGACATATGCCCGACTGGCATGTTCTCTCCCTCATGGTCGTTTGTTCGGGAGCTTCAAAAGCTTTTTTTAGCCCGAACATCACAGCGACTGATGCCAACAGACATCAGCACACTTAGGGATCCGCAGAGTGTGCTCAGAACTCAGTAGCTCAGCATTTTGGCTAATCTACTTTATTTACATATAAACACACTTGGCGCATTCTGACTTAGCTCCTTCCTCTTTCTCATCAGACAGCAAAGAGAATGAACAAAGGACAATAGTCCCACTTCACGGAACACAGTAACACAACATCCTGTCTCCGTCACTTCCCACCCTGTGGAGTCAAAACATCCACCGTCATGTGATAGACAACAATCCCATGACTGCAATCAAGGAGCAGGAATCTTAACAGCTACCACCTCCCCCTCAGCTGTAGGGCATCTGAGTGAGGGGCGTCGGGCAGATGCAAGCCCCATGCTGCCGTTTCGGGCAGCACGGAGCCTGCAGGTGCCCGAGCCACTGCATCACTCCTGGGAGAGATGTGTGGCTCGGGTGCACTGCAGGGCCAACAGTAAGTGCTGCCCCCCATGGTGTGGTGCCCAGTGCCCCTCCCCCCCAGCTATGCCTCTGGCTTCAATGGAAAAGATGTGTGGCTGTCCAGAGTCCTCAAAAGAAAAGGAGGCAAATGGATGAGGGGAGAGGTTGCGCTAGGCTTGCTAAATAGAACTTCCAGGTTCAGAGGCAGTGCATCTGAATACCAGTGGACATGTTGCAGGCAGTGGAGAGGATGGCTGCTGCCTGTGGGCTCCAGCTGTAGGCTTCTGGGTGGCATCTGGTTGGCCACAGCTAGAAAAGGGATACTGGTCTTGATGGAGCTATAGTCAAATCCAGCAGGGGATAGTTCTTATGCGACTGGAGACTTACACTCCATTCACTTGCATGGTGCAGCTATCAAGGCAAAAGAGTGGGGTTGGGGTTGAGGAATGGACCCCAAGTTGTCCCCAAATTTCTGACTTGTTACTCTGAGAATTTGGGATGCAGGGAGTTATGTCCTGATTTGGGGCCCAAGAACAAAAAAGAACTCCATAGTCTGGGAGCTTCATGGAAACAATATAAAGCAGTGTCCATGAAGAGGGTTAGAGAACATGACAAAGTGATCACAGGCAAAATGAAACAGGGAAGGTGGTTTTTAAAAGAGGAGAAGAAAAGGCAACCTTCTTGCAGAAGCAGCTCCAACCTCTGATGTTTCCAGTCACTCTACATGGAAATCTCTTTCATGTGGGAGTTGACACACAAGTTGCTACATGATTCAACTGCACATGAGTGCATTTAAGTGTGTGCACATGTGGGAGGCACATGAGTTCAACCATGGAGGCGTTTTTCATGGAAGAGCTTTGTGGCGCTTGCAAAGATAGATCTGTCACATCTTCTCAGGGTTTTCACGTTTTAAAGAGGAGTCTCAAGAATGCCTTGCCCAGGCGCCTAGACTCCTGGTTGGTAGCAGAACGAAGGGGAAGGCGGGGGCTGAGCTGTGCATGCTGAGGGATGGACAAAGTGGCCAGTTTCAATCTCTCTAATATTAAATTCAGTTTGCCACATTTCTGCATCAGTTTACATTTTTTAAAAAAGGGAATCACGGCAATTCATTAGCATTTCAGTGTGCATTTTGTGTGCATTTCACCTAATATACTATTTTTTGCTTGCAGTTTTGTCTAGTATGCACATTTTCTCAAGCAATTTTCTGTAATATAACACATTTTTGCATGTCATTGTCACCAATATGTGCCTTTCTATGCACACCTTCTGTCTTGCATGCTCATTTTTGTACAAATTTTTTGCTTGGAGGACTGCATCAGAAAATTGGAGAAGTGTGCATTTCGAAGGACCACTGTGCTTCATATTGTTTTGGGAACTGTGAAAAAGGTGAGATCAAACTAAATGCAAACTGAGAGGAATTTGTTACCCCATTTTTACACATACTAGTTAGAGGAAGGACCAAGAAAAGCTCTGAGCAACCTGTCAAGCCCGTTTTCTGAGCATCTTGGTAAGAAAGGATCATCATTCAATGCAATGGAATTAAACTGAATTGACTCTGACTCTTGTTTTTTTATCTTCTCCTCAATGGATGCTCTGTTGTTTTCTTGTACACACTACCCTTCTTCTGGCCTCTCCAGACCAAGAACCATGGGAATCAATTGGTTAATAGCAATCTGGGGTGGAAAAATTCTGGCCCAAGGTGGGGCTGAGAGTCGCTCTTAATTTCCCTTCCATTAGACACACAGGAGGAGGGAAGGACACAGAGTTCACATTTAACAAATCTGGAAAGGGAATGAGGGGCAGGAGGCAAAGGGCAACACACTGGGTTTTTATGTTTCCAAAGGAGGAAACAGCGCTGAAAGTGATGCATTAACAACAGCTCAGGATTTGCCTGCGTGAGTTCCATCTGTTAACCACCGTTAGCAACTGGAGGAGAGGGACACCTCGCCCCCTGCTGGCCACTGCTGAGAGCAGATGCTCAGGTCTAATTTGGCGTGCTATGCTAAACAGCCCATAATACTGCAACAGTGTCAGAAACAGAAGGGTGTGTGTGTTTAGTACACTGCAGTTCTGCAGCGGTACAGAGGAGGTGCAGAAGCACAGGAGGCGGGCACTTTTTGGGAATCTGGGTTTGCATTTTTGAGAAGAACAAGTTCCTAGTCCATAAGGATGCCAAAGAAATGCTTGGAAGTGCGTGGGCAAGGCCTGAGGAACTCTTTGAAGCCAGAGAGGTGGTTGAAATAGATCTCTAGTGATTAGAGACTTTGCCCTGCATTTCCACCTCCATCGCAACGAAACAAGTGCTCGTTACTCAGAGCCCTTTAAAATGCAAAATAATTCATGCAGAATTAGAGAAAGTCTGCTTATTTGGCTGAAGTGTGTAATTCATGCAGGCTATGTAATCCATATAATATTGGCTATATATAGGCATTTCTGTGGCTAGGGCATGGAAAACCAGCTCCAAACGAAGCTAAGAATAGTTTTGCCCTGGGGATGGGGAAGCTGTGGCCGTCCTGGACTCCAGCTCCCGTGAGCTGCAGTCAGCATGGCCAATGGTTGGAGTCCAGCAACAGTTGCTGAGCAGCCCTGCTTTACACCTTTGAGAATACCGCTGCTGAATTCCTCCCTTCTCCTCTCTGGCTGCTTTTGAGTATTCCTGCCGCTACACAATACCTCCTGTTTTCTACTTCCTGAAAATGCTACTGAATGGCTTGAATGTGCTGTACTGTGTTAGGCTGCAGGCCACTGAGAAGCTGCAGCAGTGGCACCTCTGCCCTCACTAAGTGACACATAGATTTCTTATTTATTTATTTAGAAGCTGCAGTTGGAACAGGATCAGGGCTAAGTGCAAAGAGGGGAAGGTTCTAAACTTCCCTTTGCGCTTTAGTGCTGATAAACCTGTGCATTTAATGTAACGTGTAGCTTGGCCCTCAACCTCCGTGTGAGATGGCAGCTGGCTTTTCATCTCCCACCTTGAAAAACGTGCTTAATGTTGCATATTGGAGGCATCATTTAATGGCTATCAACATGATATGGGGTGCCCATTTTGCGCTCATCTCCCCATCGCAACAAAGGGAGAGGCCCCATCGTAATGTGACCCTAGTTGCAATGCTGTTGCTAGGGATAATATGTACCATGTTCCCCAAAGGACTTATTAGCAGTTAGTTGCCAATTCTCCTTTAAAAACCAGCCATGCATGCTACACAAGATGGTTTCATCAAACCCACAAAAGGAATAATGGGGGCATTTCTCAGGCTCATAGAATCATAGACTTGTGGAATGGGAAAGGATCCCGAGGATACCTAATCCAACCCTCTGCAGTACAGGAATCTCAACTAGATCAAGTATAAAAACCTATAGGAACTACGTATGCTGTTTTGAGCTCTTTCAAGGAAGCACAGGATAAATGATTTTACCATGAAGAGACGGGGGATATTTTTGTATCAATAAATAAAATTCTAATAGAACTGCTGTCCATAACAGGCCTGAACTAGATGGCCTGAACCAACGCAAATGCAGATACCAGATGTGAGGTCTTTCTGTGGGTCCAATACAACAATGTTGTATTGCCTGCCAGGGACTATAAATGCAAGAGCACTGAGAACTGTCTGGTAGGGTGACATGGGGACTATGTTCAGCTGCGTGTCACAAGTTGTGCAGGCACATGTTGTGTCCTTGGATAGGGATAGAACCTTTTTTTAATTTTTTTAAATGAAAAATGATTCTTGAGATGGTTAATTCTGCACCATCCCACAGTTGCATGGCATAACTGCAGAAGTGCAGCATGCCAGAAGCCAACATGTTGTTGCTGTGTAACAGCAATTCCTTTTTCGTGAAGCTCACCTAACCTCATTAGCAAGCATATTTCACCTGCATCAACCCAGGCCTGCCCATTTCTTGCATTTAGTAATAAGGCACCAAGTGCTGGAGGACATCACTATTACCTACTCGGTTAAATGAACTATGCATGATTTGCATGACCCTTGGCTGTGTACCGGACTTCTTCCCTTCCCATCACATTTCTTTTTCCTAAAAAAAAAATAAAAATCTGACCTAACAGACCAGGCACAGGTATGCTCCAGCTGAGCATGTCATTGTAAAACAACCCTAATATAGGATGCTGGCGATGTGCATACTCATACATCAGGGACTGAATGACTGTCATACCATTAGCTCACTTGAATTTGAACTGAAGAAGACAAAAATGTACGATGGGGAGAATTATTGTGAGACTGGAAAAGCTTCTACCTTGCACTTGTTTCGCAGTGAGGAAGGTTATATTTGTTGATGTTGCATATTTTATTTGCAGCAAGCAATATTATTCTGTGCAATGCCATCCTCCTGTTTGGTTTTATTCGTTACTTCTTTATTAAGCTGCTATATATTTTGGGAAATGGTTCGTCTGGTTGTTTGTTTTCTATGCGTTCAGACTCCTCTGGAGATATTGTTGCTACACTCAGCACAAAGGTTCCTAACATTGGGGAAATGGCTTCAGTCAATGTTGGGAAACCAGCCATCGTTTTGAATCAATGTGGCAAAGCAAAATGTGACTTTGCTGTGACTTTGCCCAATTTTGGACTTGCCAGGTTCAAACTGCACCAATTTCAAACTTGCCACGAGGGTTCCTGATGTTGGGGGCAGTAGTTTTCATTAACGCTGGCTGCCATTTTGAATCAAGATAGTGGACGAAATGTGACTTTGCCCTGATTTCACCCAAGTATTGGTGTGACAATTTCACCTTGTGCCAATTTGGATACCTCTGAAGATATCCTTGCCCAAATCAGTAAGAGGATTACTGACGAGGAGTAGGTGATCGTTGTCTACATTTGGATTCCAGGTGCCATTCTGAATTAATAAAGTGGACCAAAGCATTATTTAGGCATAGCTTGGCATTAAGGTTCCAAACTGTGCTGTTTTGTACACCTCTGAAGATATCACCAGTTTTGGTGTGATGGTTCCAACCAGTGCAATTTTGATGGCTTTGAAGCCATTGCCCAATTTGGTGGGGCAGTTCCAACCCGTACCAATCTGGATGCCTCATCCAACTTGGCACAAGGGTTCCTGAGGTGGAGGAGTTCTTTGTCCATGTTTAGACTCCAGGTGCCATGTTGAATCAAGACCAAATAAACCATACTTAAACATTAGAACACCCCTCCCACAAACTGATACATTACACTGTATGTGTGTGGGGGAAATAACATAATACGTCCCCTACATCTTAAAAGCAAAACTCCCCATCAGTAAAAATCTAGCATGTCAGGATGAAGGTCATTATCCTTGACATGCTAGCTTTCTATGTGCAGGCTATGAACCCTGCATCCAGAGCAATGCTCTGAAACCTATGCATCAAAAGCGCATCCTACTTCCTTAGTGGACCCAGCAGTCCAGCCCTCCATCCCACACCCGCTCCCTTGTCGGTAAAGACCTGATTTCTTTTTTTGGCCTGGCCCGGCCTTGCCAAAATCCTCTCGTGGCAGGTGGCCAACAGCTCTTGTACTATGTTCTGCCAACAAGCCCCTGGATAGTAATAATGAGCAAGTGAGGCAAAGGGCATCAGAGGCTCCCTGTCAAAAACCTTGTCAGGGTTTAGGAAACCAGAGAAGCTGAGCCAGAAACTGGCTGCCGTACCTGGTGTGGGCAGATGGAACACAGGGGCATCCATATTGGAATCCCAACTTTGAAGCAGGGCTCGTGATGGGACCCTTCATACTTTCTCAGTCTTATAGCTGGCTGTGGCTATGAGCTCCCAACTGGCATAGGGATAGCACCTTAAAAATCAAAGCAAAACTAGATTTGCTCCTGTGCTTCTGACAGCAGCCTGATGCTGCAGGGATGTTAATCACCTGAATGAAGCAGTTATTCCTGGGTGGTAGAAGATTCCCCTGAAATCTTCAGGGGGTTGGACTAGATGACACTTTGGGTATCTGACCATACTACATTTCTGTCAGTCAGCTGCGGTGCCATGACCCTTGAATCTGCCAGAAACAGATGTGGAGGCGTCAGCTATTTATTTATTTGTTGTATTCACACCTCACCTTTCTCCCTCAAGGAGCTCAAGGTGCTGTACATGGTTCTCCTCCTCCTTATTTAATCCTCACAACAGCTCTGTGAGGTAGGTTAGGCTGAGAGGCATCTGCTGGCCCAAGGGTCACCCAGTGAGCTTCGTGGCCAAGTGGGGATTTGAACCCTATTCTCTCCCAGGTGTTAATCTGATGTTCTAATCACTTCACCACACTGGCTCTCAGAGGGCCGGACCACATTTAAGGCTCTGGGCTGGCTGATGGAGATCAAGAGGCCACGGGACCCAAGGTTATCAGGCAGGAGCCACCAGGACAACCTTCTGCACTGCCAGGGCCTGCAAGGCAGAGCCAGGGCCCTCACTGGCACCTTCCCTTCAGCCACCCAGTGTTTCCTGCAGCTCCTCATGGGTCATGCAGTGCAGGGAGGCTATGGAATGAGGACAATTGGGCATCTTCAGACCAGCGGGTTGGCCCTTTAAGAGGCTAAAGTTATTCACAAGGGACTCTAGAAGATGCAGTGTGGAGACAGAAGCCTAAAAGGTCTCCGCCTGCTCCCCACCTGTGAAGGAACAAGTTACTCACTAGGCGCTAGCTGCAGACCTGCAACCTCTGACCTGCTCTGGCCTTGCATTCTTCTCCATGGGATCTGGCATCAGATCAGAACATGCCATCAAAAACACTGGGGCAGCCCCCCCTCCATGGGGCTGGGATGAAGCAGTCCCTTGTTGAGGAACTATTGGATGCACTTGGATACCTTTTTTCTTAAGTGCTTCCAAATGCTTCTTTTCCTTTTTCCTCAGTGGCAACTAAAGAAAAGACAATGAACTTAAGCATAAACTGTGCAGGAAGGAAATGCCTTGTTAATGGAAAAGTCAACTTCCTAGTAGATATGGTACTTTGCACTTAGGGTTAGCTAAGGACCTCCCTTTCACATACTCAGTGAACCAAAAGCAGCTGCCTCCTGGAGCCTTTGTTTCCAGAGCTGGTGAGGACCATGGCCTGGGGAGACTAAGTGTGATGTGGGAGACACTCGAGGACCAGACAGGGAGGCTTGGAGGGCCACATTTGACCACTGGGCCTGTGGT
Source organism: Podarcis raffonei (assembly GCF_027172205.1). Classification (NCBI taxonomy): domain Eukaryota; kingdom Metazoa; phylum Chordata; class Lepidosauria; order Squamata; family Lacertidae; genus Podarcis; species Podarcis raffonei. Next base: position 30,197,438 of record NC_070609.1, read on the forward strand.
TGTCACCCAAGCTGTACCTGAATCCACCTTCCATCTGATTCCGCTAAGTTTTATCTTGCCAGCCCTGATTCCTGCCATAGTTATTCAAGCCCCTACAAAATCCTTGGCCAACCTTCCCCAACCTCATGCCTTCCAGGTGCTTTGATGGTGACAACAGGCCAAGTTACATAATATTTTGCATTTGTTCAGTGCATTTAAAGTATTTCACCTTCAAAGGCAGTCAACATGATTGGAGGCTGGGGAACAATAGCTGGGGGAAAGAGCTCTTGCACTCCTGCTTGTTGGCTTTCCACAGGCACCAGGCTGGTCATTGTGAGGACAGGATACTTTGGTCCAATCCAGCAGAGCTTTTGTTCTTTTATCTCACCAGTCATTGCAATAGCTCCATATTGCAAGTTCAGCATTATTACTATTAATTTGTAGGTTGCTTTTTGGCCAAAGACCTTCATGCTAGCATCCCCTCCCCAAAAGGATTAAACAAATACAAATGAAAACTACGTAATAAAACCAGTAAATCTTGGGTCTTGAACATTACAACTGGTTTGTTTTCAGCCTACCTTCAGAACCAATTGTGAAAGTTATCCGGCAGACGCCCGGTTCACAAAGCATGCAAACAACTTGACAGCTAGTTTATTGCTTCTTAATCGAATTCTGTAACTTGAAATGGGTGGGTGGTTAAAAAAACAAAACAATAAAGCAGCATCTAATAAAGATGATAGGTTAAGAAGTTTGCTGGATCATGACTGTAACTCAGGCAGAGAGACGCTCACTTGCCAAGGCTCACTAGTGAGTTTGAAGCTGAGACAGCATTGAAAGCAGAGACTTTTAACTGCTGCTAAGACTTCTAGATCTGATCACTGCAGATGGTGACAGCAGTCACGAAATTAAAAGATGCCTGCTCCTTGGGAGAAAGGTGATGGCAAATCTAGACAACATCTTAGAAAGTAGAGACATCACCTTACCAACAAAGGTCCATATAGTAAAAGCTATAGTTTTCCCAGTAGTGATGTATGGAAGTGAGAGCTGGACCATAAAGAAGGCTGATCGCCGAAGAATTGATGCTTTTGAATTATGGTGCTGGAGGAGACTCTTGAGAGTCCCATGGACTCCAAGAAGATCAAACGTAACCATTCTTAAGGAAATCAGCCCTGAGTGCTCACTGGAAGGACAGGTAGTGAAGCTGAGGCTCCAATACTTTGGCCACCTCATGAGAAGAGAAGACTCCCTGGAAAAGACCCTGATGCTGGGAAAGATGGAGGGCACAAGGAGAAGGGGACGACAGAGGATGAGATGGTTGGACAGTGTTCTCGAAGCTACAAACATGAGTCTGACCAAACTGCGGGAGGCAGTGGAAGACAGGAGTGCCTGGCGTGCTCTGGTCCATGGGGTCATGAAGAGTCGGAGACGACTAAACGACTAAACAACAACAAAGACTTCTAGGGCTGAATTATATGCTACCAGTGTGCTCACAACTGGCTCACAACTGGCTGCTCTTTCCTTAACAAAACACAACGAAGGGTGGTCTCAGTCTGGAGTGGTAGTACAGTGCAAGGGAGGTGGAGTTGCTGTTTGGAGAATACGGCTTTCAAGGGCTACTAGCCATGAAGTCTCTATTCTCTCTCTCTCCACTGTCAGAGGTAGGATGACTTTGAATACCAGTTACTGGAAATCACAAGCGGCGAGAGTGCAATCGAACCCTGCAGCCCCTCTTGTGAGTTTTTTCTTTCATCAATTACTGCCAATAGAAAATATGCCATTGTCATAGCTTGCCCACTCAGTAAGTGAACTATAGACTCAGAGTCAGGCCTCACCCAATTGCTCCCTAAAATCTGTCCCAAATATTGCTCTCTCACAGCATTATATAAAGGGCAGCATCTAACAATACGTAGAAGGTTTTGACCTGGTTTAAACCACAGGACAAGGATGTTCAGAGCCCTGTCTATATTTCGAATACCTTAAAGCAGTTGAAGGCAACAGTTTTAATCAGGCTTTTCTATCTCTGTTTCTGGAAGTCCGTACACTGGCAAGGCAACGAGTGTCAAAGGGATATAAGGGGAAAAATTATACAGTAGAGACAGCGTTGTTGCTCTGTCTGTTTGAAGAGATTCATCACACAATTGCTGCTTCAAGGGTTTTTTGGTTTTTATTTTTAGCAAACTCTGTTCCCAAAGTTTTAACTTATTGTTCACAGGACCCTAATTTCAGCACTAAAGTTGAGGTGAACCCTTTCTAAGAGTGATTCCTCATTGCCTTAAAACCTACTCAAAATAGACAATATGGCTCACTACTGGAATGTTTATATGTTGTTGTTTGTGATGTAATTAATGCAACTTCAGCTCTGTGTAGATGAGAAGGGGCAATTTGGAGGGGGGGAAGGACCACCAATGATTGCAAAAGCTTATTTTGGACTTAGTAGCTTCCCAGAGGCCCATGCCTGGGCTCCAAAAAGAAGTTGGGGGATACATGATTTCCAACTGCACAGCTAGTTGTATCCACCCCTAGTTCTGTGAAAATGTAAGATGTTCCATGTTGCTTTGCCCGCTTTGTAAACTCTGCATGTTGTGTCCAGCTTCTTGTGTGAGAAAACATCCTAGCCCCAAATATCTAAAGAACTGTATTTACTCAATTTCCACTGCATCTAATCTCCAAAGGTGTTTGTGAGGTCTTTCCTGTTTTTGAAAAAGACCGTTTGGTAGTTAGGCTGCAAATCTTCATTTTTATAGTAGTTACTGAAGGACTGCAGAAGCCTCATCTGAGCTAAAGACATCAGTGCTGTGCCATCTTAATATAGAAGGGATGAAATGAATTCATCATCTGTTCTTATGTGCATGTTATGTATATTTGTGGAGGGGGAAATACTGAGGACCAGGCAGCTGTGTAACCACATCATTTCTATATAAGTTGAAAAGGAGAGGTGCCAGGGTGCATCCTTGATGGATGCCCTTGGTACTTTTCATAGAGTCAGAGAGCTCCCTGTGGACACCCAGCCTGACTTTAAATGAAGTGCTAGTATAGAATTTTCAGGAACGTGAGAATATCTCACTCGGAATCTATGCACCGCTAAAATGACTAAGGTAGCAAACCTAACTATGGGAAGCCAGCACCATTCATGCCTGCTTAAGTTTAAAATGTTCTACATTGCTTTCAACAGCTTTCTAACTTTTGTGTTTCAAATTTGCAGTTTTTGTTGTTTTTTAAATTAAGGGATGTAAGACGTGCCTGGGAAGAGAGGAGTTTGGGAGAGCAGGGGCAACTCCAGTTGCAGAGCTTCTGACCAAGGGGTGGTATGATGGGGGGAGTGGCACAGGGAGAGAGTAAGTGGCACATGGCACAAGCACTTAGTGACATCGGGCACCTTCACTGTACTCTTTTCAGCACCTGCTGAAAATATTTTTGTTCAGACAAGCTTACTCCAATATGTAGACTGTTGACATGCGTTTTAGCCTGTTTTTGTGTATTGTTGATTACAATTAATTTTTTAAAGTTTAAAATAGTTGTTTCTAACTCTTCTTCTTCTTCTTCTTCTTCTTCTTCTTCTTCTTCTTCTTCTTCTTTTTGATAATGTTACTGTTTGATCCCTTTTGCAAACAACTCAAAGAGGGTTTCTTTTATATGCAACCCAGCGGCATATATGTACCTTTTGTGGAACCCCCCCCCCAAATAAATAAAGTTCCAAAAAGCTGCCTTTCGTTTGTGCAAAAGCAGGATTAGGCCTCGGAGCTCTTCGGCTGCCCCACACACCTTGCCCCCAATCCCTGGGTCAGCTTTCATGTCCCCCTGGCTTGATGTGTAAGCTCAGTGTCTGCTTTATACAATAAGAAAAGAGGAAGGGAAATGATACGCTGACATGGTCTTAAAGCGACTGCTATCTCCCCCTGCCACATGGCAAAAATGTCTTAAGCTTGGCATTGTTCACAAGTGCCTCTCCTTAGCTTCCTCTGTGACACTCGATTTAAAACTGCAGTCCTGAGAGTCTGCCAGAGGGACCCTGCTTCTTTCCGTCCCCTCCACCCAGTTTATCACCTCCTGGTGCTTTTCAGCGCTTTGTGCTGACTCAGCCATGCAGAAAACCCTGAACTTTAAAAAGGAATTCTTCACAGGAAGGAAATCCAATATTCAATTAGGTCAGTAACATCTGAAGAATGCTTTTGGCCTGCCTTTACAAACCTCGTGCCCTCCAGCTAATTCTGGACTACAACTCCCATCAGCCCCAGCAAGCATAGATTGGGTTGGTGAAGGCTGGAGGAGACTATCCAGGGACTCCAAAAATGGAAGAACCAGCCTTAGCAGAATTTCCAGAGTAAAACATCCACCCACAAAACACCATGTGGGGGAGTGTGAAGCCACCATGAGATGAATTTAGGTGCAGTGATCATTATTTATGTGAGCGCTCTGCTGCTCCTGCAGCTAATGTGGTAAGGTGGCATCTCGCCATCTCTGGGAATAGCTTTGACCTCAAGGCTCTCTTGTCAACATCCCTTATGCCTTCCAGATCAGCAGTGCCAAGTCTCTCCCTTCTTGCAAATCCTCATCATCTACCTCTCCCACAAAGCTTTTGGCTCCTCCATTAGCCAGCTTACAGTGCAATCCAAACCCAAGATCTGCCAGGAAGAGAGTGTTTGGATTTGGTGGATCTCAGGCTTTACCGACTGAACCAGGGCTCAGCCAGCCTAAGTTCTTCAAAAGCACCATTCTGGGGTGGGGGTGGGGGTGGGGCAAAGAGAGATGCCTTTTTCCAATCCCTTTCATCTCAGTCAAATGATCTACCAAGCTAGGGGAAGTTAGGTGGCAAAAAGGGTGGTGTAAATCAATTTCCTCTTGAACAGAGTTCAGAATGGAGGTACAGTGGCTTTTGACAGTTAAGATTGTGCTACTAATCTCCAACTAAGTCTGCCATCTCCACCAGTGGCAACATTTTGATTGTAAATTTCTTGCAGGCAGGAGCCTCTCTTGCAGAATGATCAAGTGGGAACATCCCTCAATTATCATCTTGCCCAGCTCTTTCTGATGCAGGAATCCCTGACAGGTGGCCATCCAGCCTCTGCTTAGACATCTCCTACCATAGGATCTTCTGAGGCAGCCTCTTCCACTGTCCAACATCTCTTTCTTATGTTTCTCTGGCATCCCCTTTCTAGGCATTCTGACCTATTGGTTTAGGTCCTACTCTTTGGAGTCACAGAAAACCAACTCTTCAGATACTTGACGATGCCTATCATGTTGCCTCTTAATAATCTTTTCCCTGGGCTAAACAGACCCAGCTCTTTAAACTTTTACTCATAGGATATGGTCCCCAGACCCCTTTGTCACTTCCCCCCACCATCTTAGACACTCTGTGAAGTGCCATGTAGCTTAATGGTGCAGTACAAAGGACTATTACTACTACTATTATTAATTTGTTAACCACCTTCTAAACCATCATCTCAAGGTGACTTATAAAGTTAAAAAAATGTACACACACACAAATGCATTTTAAAGAAAACTAAATCCCTTACAGACACTGGTGGTAAGGACCCATGTAGCCAGCTGGGAAAGCCTCTTGGAATAAAAATATCTCCAATGGTTTCCAGAAAGTGCAGATAAATGGGCACCTGTTGTATCTTGACAGGGCAGCCGCATTAAAGGCCCTGCTCTGGGTTACTACAGAGTGGGTTTCTGAGATCTTTGCAACTGGCAGGAGAGACTCTCCCACAGACCACAGCAATTTACTGGGTGTACAAGGAATAATAATAATAATAATAATAAATTATTTATACTCCACCCATCTGTCTGGGTTCCCCCAGCAGAATATTAAAATACAATGATTCATCAAATATTAAAAGCTTGCCTAAACAGGGCTGCCTTTAGATGTCTTCTAAAAGTCTGATAGTTGTTTATTTCTTTGACATCTGACTGGAGGGTGTTCCACAGGGCAGGTGCCACTGCTGAGAAGGCCCTCTGCCTGGTTGCCTGTAGCTTCGCTTCTTGCAGTGAGGAAACCGCCAGAAGGCCCTCGGCACTGGACCTCATAAAGCGGCATCTCATGTAACCCAGTTCTGAGCTGCGCAGGGACTTATATGTTAGTAGCGATACCTTGAACTTGGTTTGGTGGCAGATTGGCAACCAATGCAGAGCCTGGTGTTATGCGATGGTGCAAGCTTGCCCCCACAACCAACCTAGCCACCATGTTCTGCACTAGTGACAGCCTGTGGATCAACCCCAAAGGTAGCTGTGACGTTACCAATGCATGGTATATCAATATTGAGTAAACCTCAGATGCCCACTTGCTGCTTGAAACTTAAAAAGAAGAGTTGAGTGGTGACTGGTACCCTGCAGCAGGCAGGAACTCCACTTCCTTCCGTCTTGAGTGTGCTGCTGCGCATGATAATCCCTTCCTTGTCTTCTTCTCTCTCCCTCCCTACAGTGTTCCTAGAAGATTCCTCCGGAATGTCTTTCGATGCCCCATGCTCAGCTCTGGATGACAGGAAGTGACCTGCAAGGCTGTTTTGGCCAAGCTACACACATCTGCCCTACACATGACATCATATTTGACCTCAGGTGTGGGGCAGGTAAAGACTTGGATGGGCCCAAATTGGGTTAGTGGGTTATGCCAATCAGCTGGTCCTGCCAATCACTTGCCCATCCTGTGCTTTGCAAGTGGGGATTTCAAGTAGGCTGGGCAAAAAAGATCACCTGACATTGCCAGCCCCTGGGGATGGGGTGGGAGAGAAAGACCTGCGTGGCAATTCTGCATCCCTGCTCTTAAACATTGCTATAAGGCAAAACAGCAAACATGTGGGCACCATAATAACTCCTAAAGGTAAAGGGACCCCTGACTGTTAGGTTAGGTCTAGTCACGGACGACTCTGGGGTTGTGGCGCTCATCTCACTTTTATTGGCCGAGGGAGCTGACGTACAGCTTCCGGGTCATGTGGCCAGCATGACTAAGCCACTTCTGGCGAACCAGAGCAGCGCACGGAAACACCGTTTACCTTCCCGCCGCAGCGGCACCTATTTATCTACTTGTACTTTGACGTGCTTTTGAACTGCTAGGTTGGCAGGAGCAGGGACCGAGCAATGGGAGCTCACCCCGTCGCAGGGATTCGAACCCCCGACCTTCTGATCGGCAAGCCCTAGGCTCAGTGGTTTAGACCACAGCACCAGATCCAAAATAGGGAAATACAGCAGAGGCAACTAGTCTGACCCACCAAATACACCTGCATCTTTTTTTCTTTTTTTTGCAAAAGCAGCAGCACTCTAATTTCTGCTGCTACCTCCCCAACTCTGACATGAGATAAACTAGCAGACAGAGAACTCTGATCATGCCACGTTTCTCTCACAGCGCTCACATAAATGGTTGGGGCACTCCCCCCAATTGCCTGTGGTGTGCTCTCACTACCTTAGCTGTTAACCTGACCCACCTACCCCCAATCCAAAATTACTAACAAAATGGAACATCTCACTGCAGCTCCTGCGCCAGCACTGGGCTCAGCTGAGCTCCTTGACAGGCGTGTACACTATGTTTTATTAAGCAGAAAGCTGTACAATTAACAGGGAAGGATGCAGAATCCCTAATGAGGTTTAGCGTTACATGGCTCCTGAAACCCTCTCCCTCTTACATCTCCCACAAACCACATGAAGGAAACAGGTGCGTGCAGGGGAGCACAAGCAAGGACTTGACAACCATTGTGGCTTTTTCTTGGATTTTTTTTTTTTTAATATTATGAGTTGCTGGAGAAACCGCCGAGGGGTGAAGGTTTTTCTGAATTGGTGGCTTTAATTTGCAAAGCTGATGAACAGCTAAATATTTAAATACATAATTACAGCTCTTTGCACCGGCCCAATAAAAGGGGGAAGGGAGAGAGAAAGAGAGAAGTCGCAGCAGAAGAAAATGGTTAACCCCAACGAGGGCAGAAAGGCAGAGAACACAATTGTTTTTCTATTTCTCAGTCGCGTGGCACACTAGCAAGGCATATCCACAGGAACCACAGAGTTAAAACTCTTTTAATAGCAATAGAATCATAGAATGGAAGGGACCCCAATGGCCATCTAGTCCAACCCCCTGCAATTCTGATTTGAAGGGAATGAAGTGTTTGTCTGTCAGGTTGACTATATTGGTCCTTCCACCTCACCCAGGAAAAAATTAAAATGACCGTCAGAATCTGCTGCTTAGCAGCAGCATCTTCTTTCCCAACCTACTGGGGGCTACATTGTGAGTGGGGCCAGAGGCAAAACTGGGTGGAGCAATGAATGTGAATCTGCCCTCTGTACAGCTGGCTAGTTTCTATACACATTCACTAGCACCGTGACCCTGTTCTCTTTGCAGGCAAGCAAGAGACATTATTCCATTTTAATATTAATAATGTCATCAGAGAGTTCACAGGCACATTCCAGCAAGCCAAAGGCAACCAGGGTAAGAAGAGTGCCAAGTAAGGGTGTATTGGTAGTGCGACTCATGCAACACGTTGGCGATTAATATGCACAGAACAATAATTTTACGTACTTTATCAACCTTTGGAGAAAAATACGAAACATTAAACAAAGCCACAAAGACTTGCGAACTACTCAGCCTAAAATAAACTTATAAATGTCTGGTTTCAATAGATTTTTCAAATGCTTAACTCAGTCTTTTAGATAAGTTCATGAAGATACCAACAAAAGGTAAGTTCGGTGATATTCACAATACCGAGAGTTGTAGATAGAGACAGGGTGCCGGCGTTTTGCAGTCCAAGTAATCAAAAGGCCTCTGTTCGCCCCTGATGGGGCCCTTTAACTGGGGCTTGCAGGTAGCACACTCCCAATATAGTTTTCTGGGCTTCTTCAGTGGTCTAATCTCAAAATCTCAATCTTATAGAGAATAGTCTTTCTTGGCTTAAGTTTAAGAGACTGATTTGCTTAGTAAGGGTGTATGGCTGGGGAAGAATCCCGAGGAACAGTAGAGAGACTTGAAGGACCACATTCGGCCCCTGGACCTGAAGTTCCCCTGTGACTGCTTTAGCATTTTAAATGGCAGCGGGTGGAGGGGGCAGAGCAAAGGCTTGGCTGGCCTCTATGCTTGCCTCCCTCCCAGAGCTAGAGCTCTTGCTTGGGCTGACATGGCTTGAATTTATGATGACGGGTGGTGGGTGGTGGGGGGCAGATGAAAGATCTAGGGAGGAGAGAAAGCTCACCACCTGCTCCAACAGGTCATAGCATTTATTTATTTATTTATTTATTTATTTATTTATTTGCTTGCTTGCTTGCTTGCTTGCTTGCTTGCTTGACTGTCTGACTGACTGATTGATTGAAAAGAGGGTTGGAGCCCTGAGTCTCAGTGGGGAGAATGCTGTTGAGCTCAAGTTTTGCTTGTTGGATTCCCTCAGACACCTGATTGGTCACTGTGAGGACAGGATGCTCAACTAGACAGACCCAGTAGGCTCTTCTTATGCCAAAACAAAATGCCCTAATTTGTGTTTGATCACACTTACTTAATCGTTACATTCCCGTGCTGCACTTCCCTCCCAAACAAGCCCCGTGTAGCAACCAACAAATAAGAAAAGCAATACAAAGGGCTGTCTAGTCTGGCCACTTACTTACTGCAAATCTCACTTCCCCCAGCCATCTCCCTACCTGCTTCATCAGCCTCAAATTATGTCTCACTCTGTTTTGGTGCCTTATTTTGCTTTCATGTGCCATCATTTTTATTATCATTTATTACAGCTGGGGCCTCAAAAGCTGGGCATTGCCCAGGCCTCTGGACCTCTGAGTCTAGTTGGCACTCCTCTGGAATAGGAGAGAGAGAATGTGTGGTCGGTCTTTGGGAGATCAATGCAGCTGGTAGGCTGTTACAGAGTGAGAGGAACCCATTTGCACGGAACAGAAATATCTGAATGTTCCACGTCTGAGTGCGGAATCTCCAGAGAGAAGAGACCGACATCTCTCAAAAGAGCCGTCCACTTTTTTTTTTGCTTGGCAAAGGGTTGCTACGGCGAGTCATTAAGACACAGTTGCAGGCAAATCCAGCAGAACATGGCACAGATCAGGCACTTTTGCAAGGGAAATGAGGGAGTGCTTAAAAAATTAAATTCAGAGCAGGGATTAAGGCTCCCAGCTGGGCATTTTGCAACTTCCAGGGAGAAGAGGAGTACAATGTGGTTGCTTAGCAACTGTGGAACCTCTTTGCCAAGCTCGTTCATTTACTCCAGAAGTAGTTGGAGGAGAGTGAGCTGGGGTGTGTGTGTGTGTGTCCTGTAGTTGTCAGGCAAGCACACACACACTTATGAAAAAGGTGTGAGAGTGGCTTCAGAAGGAGGGATGGGTGACTAACAATTTCAGTTTCTCTCAGTTTCTCATTTTTTTCAGTCTTAATTTCAGTTCTCCACATTGCCCCGTAAGTTTGCAATATTTGGAAAAAAATATTCTGAACGTCCACCAGCATTTTAGTGCAAATTTTTCCTAATACACACCTTTCTGTATGCATTTCCCCCCAATATACAGTACATGTTTTGCAAGCAATTTCCACTAATATAAATGTACTTTCTGTAAGCTCTTTTTACCAATATTTTAACCCAGCCTAGCACATGCATCTTTGTGCACATTCCTTGGCTGGAGAGCTGCAAAATTCAGAGAGGTGTGAATGTCAAAGAGTGGCTGTGCTTTTATCTGCATCTTGTTTCAGAAAGAGCGGATTAAGGAACTTCATCTTTGAATGTGCCAAGATATCTACCCCGCCCCTAATTATGAGGCTGTTGGTTTATGGGAGCCACAAAGAGAGGTAGAGCAGTGGATACACCTTGGATCGCCAACTGGTCAGAAAAACCAGCTCGATATGCTCCTGTGCCTTTAACAGTAGTTTGCTCTGTAGGAAAACACCTGCTAATGTCTGTACACATCTAACTGCTGTTAAAGGCACAGCTTAAAGGCCCATTTTAAAAGTTGGCAATGCTGGATGCATACCCTCCAATATTTATCCAATGAAAACAGGGACGTCCCATTCCATAATAATTTTACTATTTATACCCCACACATCGTACTGGGTTCCCACAGCCTCCAACATATAAAAAAACATAATTAAACATTAAAAAAAAGGATGTCCTAAGGAAAAGTGGGACATTGACATTCCAGGATCAAATCATAAACTGAGATGGCTTCTCTAAATCAGGGGCATCCCTGGAAAATAGGGACACTTGGAGGGCCTACCCTAAAACTACCCCAAAAGAGAAAGTTGCCCTTGTTAGGGATTTAACAGCATGGAGTTTTTAGAAAGTAGGTATTCAGTATCTCTTAGTAGACTTCTCCTTGAAAATTTGGTTTTGGCTTCTAGAAGCATTTTAACTATCAATATTAATGGAACAGGGGAACTATCGGTTATTAGTGGAATGGAAGAACAACGGGACAACAACAGCAATAATACCTTGTGGTTAAAAGGAGAAATAGGTGGTCACTTAAGAAAAGAAACTAGCCAGTTTGTGCTGGTCAAGGAAATGGGAAGCTGGCTGGACAATTTGGGAACATTTTGATGACAAACATGTCAGTTCCTAGAAATGGGGTTGTATAAGGTTTCAGTTTCTGAAAAAGGAGGGAAGTATTGGGATGCAGATGTTATTTGACCAATCAATTTACAAGATTTAACACAGAAATTAATAGTTATGAGGCAGGCTAATAAAGGCAGGACTCAACCATTGTTTGGGACAATTCCCTGGACACTCAAGGCAGACTCTGTGCTGCTGTGATCTGAACAGGGCATGGTCCTTACTCAGTGAAGTTCTCTGCTTTTCTACTTTGTGTCTGTTTGTAAGCATGTTTTCAGTTGGTAAGCTTTGGCAGTGCAGAAAGGGTGTGATAGACTATTTGACTTTTTTTCTGCTAAGAAATAAAAGCAATTTATTGAGCACTAGTTGTCTGAATGTTGATTGGGTCTGATCTGATTAAAACCTTTGCTGAACCCCCAAAACCTATGCTGGCTTTTGGGTGGGACTGCTGTAAATCCAGGCACTGCACCCCTCTTGAGGCCTCTGAGTTTTTAGGAACCTTTCAAACCCTAACAGTCCCAAGACACAGACATTAAGAATTAAAAGCCCCTGTGCCCAGGCACAGAATCTTTCTCCGTTTTAGAGGCTCGTTTCACACTGCACAGTTTTTAAGTGTACATTGAAGATGCTTTAAAAACATAATGGCTAAGTGGAGCAAATATATTTTTGCAAACAAGCATAGCAGGTCAGAAGGCTGAGACTGGTTGTGGCTGTTTTTATGGTACACTCAGGCCATCTTCAGCCTTTCAGCCTGGACATGTGAAAGCAAAAAGTGTGCAGGATGGGGGTGCACACATCGGCCCCACCCTCAAGTTGCTGGGCACAGCCCCCTCCTCTTACAACTTTTGCATGATTAGCAAGGTGACCTGTTTATTGCACATTCATCCAGATTTGTTTGCAGGAAGGCTGGATGATGTTGTGTCAAGCAAATGTCATCTCACACTGTCTAGTGCATTTCCCCATTCATTTCCTAATTGCAAAAAGTCTGATCTTTTAATTGCACAACATGAATTTGTTAGAATGCTATTGAATCCCAAGTAAAAGTCCTGCATCCAGGGTTATAGTGGGATGGGATTGATGCCTGTGACCCTGGCCCACTACACACTTTCACCCTTGTATGGCCAGGCTGGATGATGATGATGATGATGATGATAATAATAATTTTATTATTTATACCCCACCCATCTGGCTGAGTTTCCCCAGCCACTCTGGGTGGCTCCCAACAGAATATTAAAAACACAATCAAACATCAAACATTAAAAACTTCCCTAAACAGGGCTGCCTTCAGATGTCTTCTAATGCCTGAAGCCTGCTTCCATGTCAAACCCACAGATGCTTCTGAATAATGTGTGGAGCCATCCTTACACAGGTTTGGTACTTCTTGTTTCAGAAATTAGACATAAATTAGATTGTGATCTTTCTCTTCATTTTCTAGGTTTCCGGCTAGGGGTGGGGAGAGACTTCAGAGTTGCAAAGCATACTCTGCTTAAGGCAGACATAGCCAGCAATTCTTATAATCTCAACATGTGAAACTGGGTCAAATTAGAATACAGACAGGTGGGGCCTGAAACAAATCTTGCAGTGTGGAGTAGGGGTGGGCAAATACGTCGATTTCAGTTCATCTCGGCTTCTCATTTTCCCCCATCTTAAGTTTGTTTCTCCAAAATTGAACACCAGTTTACAATTTTGTGCCTTCTGCCCCAGGGCTCTACTCTAATCTTGACACTTTCTCTCTGTCTCACCACCCTCACAGGGACATGGGAGAGGGCCTTTTCGGTGGCTGCTCCCAGACTTTGGAACTCCCTCCCTAGAGAAGCTAGATTGACTCCCCCTTTGTTGTTCTGCTACTGTCCTTATTCCAATAGCTTTTGGGAACTGACCGCTTTTAATGAAAGAGATGGTGCCGTGCTGTTTTTATCGTAATTTATCTGTATGCTTTAAATAGATCTTTTAGCTATATAATTTTTTTTATTCTATTAATGTTTAATTGTTTTGTCATTATTTTTGTCCATGCCCCATAGTTTTAGCAGATCTTATTTTATCTGTAAGCCACTTTGAGTCCCTGTCAGGGAAAAAGTTTGGGTTAATAATAATAATCATTACAATAATAATAACTGAGGTATTCCTGAGAGTCAACCTTTCTTGATCACTCCAGGATGTTTGAATTCCTCTTTGCAAAAAAGGACAACCTTTGTTAATCCATTCGGAGGGGGTGAAACCCCATCAGATTCCCCCCGCTGAGGACAATGTCCATTTAATGTCCCCTTTTTTTCTTCATGTGCCTAAGGACTGGTGAACATGTCTGGGACTACTTAATCTTATTTCAAATGTTGCACTCCTCATCCACTCACCTGGCACATTACAGTAGAAAAATTGAGTAGCATCTAATAGCTCTCCCTGGAAAAAATCAGAGGCCATCTTCCCCATCCAGCACAACTGTAAAGACCGAACACTCATATGTTTGCGATCAGGCAGGAGGGAAAATGAGATGTTATTTCTCAAGCACTGTTGAGAACTGAAAGCTAATACCCCTGATGGTTGCTTAAACAGTAGCTAAAAGCTGCTTCCATCCATCAAGTATTCCCACCCCCCGCCTTTTTCTTTTCTGGGGAAACAGCCAGGAGGATTTCCTAGGTCATTCTTAGATCATTCCTCAGCTCTCTGAAAGCATACCATGTCTTTAAATTTGCCTCGGTGGCAGCTCTAACAGAATTGTTTCTCTCTTTCTGTCCTCCATGCTTTAAGGCAGGCTTGCCTGATCACCTGTGGCGAGCCAGGACTGCTTCCAGGTGACTAGGAGACAAGTGTTTTCAAAACCAGGGTTAGATTCCCCCATTTTTTCTTCAGACCATTGGTGTTCCCCACATGACTAACTTTGGCTAAACACCTGTGGCTAAACAGGTAGGCTGCATGGAGTGTCGGTAACCTTTGCAAACTCAGCGTCAAAGCCGCTTTATGGCTTACAAAACCACTTTGGTGTATTTGTGAATTGTGACTTTGGCACAATTGTGCACTAGCACAGTCCTGAAGTTATTTATTTAAATTAGTGGACTACGATGCAGCAGAATCAATATCAGAAGACAGTAAAATCCAATGACAAAATGATCAATGTCCTATGGACATTGTTAGGTGCCCTTCTCCAGAATTTCCCATCCCCCAATTTTCTGGTTTTTTTCTTTTGTAAGTGATGCTCAACATTCTATTACTACAGAACATACTCAGTCTTCATTGGGCTTTATTTTCTTTCAAAGTTTATTTTGCCTTCTTAGTTTTCTTAATGGAAATCTTTTTTGTACACATGCAAAGTTCTGGGTTCCCTGACGGCACCACCCTCTTCCTTCTCTGTGGCTTTGCTTTGGCTCCATTTCTGCCAGCTCTCACCACTTGAGTTTGCTATTACGGAGAGTGATAAACAACGGTTTCTAGGCAGGAATCCAGGTCAGGCTTGGGACTGGAATCCAGCTCAATCAAACCGAGCAAGTTCTTGAAATCTGTTTCCTGGCCTCCCTGCTGTCTCTAGGTAATGCAGCCCATATGGTCCCAGGGACCGCATCCAGCATCCGAGCCTGCAGCCACAAGGCAGAGCAAAGCGAGCTAGCAGGAAGGCAGCGATTAACCTGCCTCTGTTTGCTGGGCTGCTGCTGCTGCTGCTTTGGAAGCCAGATGACTCAATTTGACTTCCAGGCCCTTTGCAAAGATGCCGCCATAAAGCTTCTTACATGACGGGGCGGCAAAGTGGCAGGACCACTCAAATTGATCCTCTTGGCATCGTGTCTGGTCTTGACAATGCTCTCATGTAGTGGAGCAGCCAAGAGATGGGGCTGTGAGTCAGCACGTCCCTGATTCGCATCTCATGTCTGCCATGGATGCACTTAGGTGGCCTTAGGCAAGCTAGTCCCTCCCAGCTGTGCTCTTCCCCAGCTGCAGACCGAGAGACCGTGCGGTGGGAGGAGTACTGCACATAATGGAGAGAGCTCCGTTCAGTCCTTAAGAACACACAGAGAGCCCTATTAGATGGTCATCTGATTCAGCATCGTGTTTGCATAATTGCCAAACAGGTGCCCCTGGGAAACCCCCAAAAAACTGGGTGATTCTCAGAAACTGGGATGTAGATGCATGCTGCCTCTGGCAGTGGAGAGACAACATAGCCATTTTGGCTACTGATAGATTTATCAACCATAAGTTTGTCTGATCATCTTCCACAGCCTTTCAAGCTGGTGACTGTCACTGCCACCTGTGAGAGCACTTTCCATGGCTCAACTATGCACTATATGAAGAGGTTCATAAGCTCAGTGGGAAACCGTGGATGGGTCCTTTGCTCTCTACCTAACATGACTCACAGGCCTGGTTTGAGGATGGAATGGGCAGAAAGTCAGGGATACTATCCTGAACTTCCTGGTGGAAGGGTGGGATAATCAACCAACCAGTCCATTTCCATCATGTATCAAAATGGACGATTATTCAAAGGACCCTGCCACTTCCATCTATTTTCACCCTAAAATAAGAAAGAGGGGAAGCTACTGCTTGCTGCAGTGTCAAATATCCATCCCATAATAAGTGCCTTCCACTAACACCATTAAACCATTCAGTCCGACATTGAAAATCAGCAAAACATCCCCCTTCCACATGCACATTTTGCCATCTGCAAATCGGGGAGCATTTTCAGGGACAAGTGGAATGATTTCTAAAGAAATTTGGCATAAAAGGTTAAGATAACTGAAATGTACTCTGGATTGAGGGATGAATGGATCAGTCCATGGGTTTTCTGCATGTGACTGATAGTCCCCATTTCAAGTGCTTGTCCAGATTCTTTTTTTAAAAAAAGAATCCAGACAAAATTCTCATAAAAATGGTGGGCAGCTGTCCTGGCTGGGGCTGATGAGAGTTGTATCATCTGAAAACATCTGGAGGGCACCAGGTTGGAGAAGGCTCTTCTGTGTCATTGCAAACTACGAGTGTGTTTTTCTCAGCCTTGAAAATTCCAAGTGCTTTTTTATTCCCCAAGAAAACACTCCTGTTACAATATTTTGGAACAAATGTCGGTGTAAAGGTGATCACAGACAGAAAGGGGGAGTGAACTGCGCCTACGGGCTGCTTCCGATGTTACATTTCCCCATTTGGCTTGTGCAAACACATGTGCCAATGTGGCATGCTTCTGAAATATTAGAATGGTCAGATGGAAATGCTGGGATGCACAAATCGCAATGAAGGTCCCGGGAGCGTTGCAAGATGTGAGCCTCGTTTGCGCGGCTGACCCTTTTCAACATTACAGAGCTGAGCATCTGGCGCAATATTCTGGCTGCTTTTCTCTCCGCAGCATAAGCTGGGGGGGGGGGATGTTATGCCTACGTCGCTTCACATATTCTCACCCTGACCCAGGCAGGAACATCCATGCGTACAAATGACACAGTGAGGGATGAATCCTCTTCGTGATGCTCATCAGCCCAGGCCACTGCTAAACAGGATAGTAGCGTGTCTTGCTGGATATGGGGATGTGCATAATTTGGGAAATATATATATATATATATATATATAACTGACTATATAGCTCAGGGGTTGCCAACCTTTGAGGGCCAGTGGGCGTGTTTGGAATTTTGAGGAAGTGCCATTGGTGCCAGTCACGAAAACACAAAATGGCTGCTGTGGGACATGGCATGACGCAAAATGGCTGCCACAAGGATATGGCGTAATGGCTGCCCCATCTAAGTGAGCAAAGAGAGAGAGAAAGGACCACAAAATTTTTTGGGTATTCTCTCCTGTCAGCTGCCCCATCAAGGATGAAACAGGCATCCACATCAGCCACTGCTCTGCTCACTCCCAGAGAGAAGTTCTTTGCACCTCTCATCTGCTCAGAATCCTGGCATACAATGAAATGTGGGTGTGTTTAAGGAGGCATGTTCAATGTAGAAGAGGCTTTGCAAATGCAAACATGAACTAAGCAAGAAGAGCAAACACTCCCTGGCTTACTGTGCATTTTTGAGGGGATATTTCCAAGACGGTGTGTCGGTGTCAAATGAAGATACTAGCAAGTGAACTGGGACCCTGGGGTGCCAGGCTAGCAACCCCCTGCTTATAGCTGGGTCAACATGTACATAGCATACCTGTATGACTGGACCTGTAAACGTTATGCACGAATGTGAATGGTATGGATCAATGGCTATTTTTCTTTTTTAAATTTTTTTATTAGCTTTATATACCACCCTTCATCAAAAGATTTCAGGGCGGTTCACAAGATATTAGGCATCTCTCTCCAGCCATCTATCTCCACTCTTGGTGGCTGTATGTGTCTGAATGCCAACTGCTGGGAATCACAAGTGAGGAGTGCTGTTTGATTTACATCCAGCTTTTGGGCTTCCCACAGGCATCTTGTTAGTCATTGTGACAACAGGATGCAGGGCTAGATGGGTCTCTGGCCTGATCCAGCAGCAAAAAGCTCTTCTTATGTTCCTTCTTACATTTGTATACTATTGACCCTGCCAGTGTTCAGTGATAAAGCACTACTACCCCCAACTCACAATAGCATATTGTGCTGCAAGCTGAGTTCTCTTGCCTTGAAATTTTTTATCCATTTGTAATAAAAATCAAGATCTATGGTGAACAGTAAATAAAATCTATACAATGATGCCAATTTTGTGTCTGGGTGATTTGTGCTCATCACACTAGGGATCCAGTGCCACTCAGACATTGAGTATTTTAAACCTTGGCTACATTCACACCAAGCATTTAAAGTACTATGATACCACTTTAAACAGCCATGGTTTCCCACAAAGACTTATGGGAAATGTAGGTTGTTAAGGGTGCTGAAAGTTGTTAGGAGGCCCCAATTAACCTCCCAGAGCTATAATTGCTAGAGTGCTTTAACAATCAAAGAGCTACAGTTCTCAGAACTCCTTGTGAAGAGGAGAATTGGGGCCTCCTCTCATCATTACATAACTTTAGGCGCAGGTAAAAACCTTTATTTTATTTTTTACCAGATCTTTGACGCTTAATTATATGTGGTCTCCTCCAGTGGATGGGGTGTTTTAATCCTGCCTTTAAAAAAAGGATTGTCAAAAATGTTTGTCATTTTTGTTATGATTCTGCATTGAAAATAAAAAATAAAAAAGGATTGTCTTTTAGATCTTTCTTAGTTTTTTAAATGCTGGTTTTAATGTATGTATTTGTTTGTTTGTTTGTTGTCGTAAACTACTTTGAGTTACTTTTGTAAAAAAAGAAACTAATTATTATTACTATTGTTATTTGTTAAACTTAGATCAGTTAAAAACAAGGAGTGATTTTCATAGCAGTATATCACACAATAAAAAAAAACTTGTGAATGGTGGGAATGTAAGCTGCTTTCCCCTTCTCTAGATCAAATTTCTCTTGCTAGCCTTGAACCACCAGAACAGTACTTTCCTGTCACCTCACATCACCTCAGAAGCAATAGGCTTCAGTAAAATCCACTAACACATTCAGCTGCAAGACCTCAAACACCAAGTGAGAAATCAAGGGATGGTCATGAATGCACAAGAATGCTCACGACTTTCTTCTAGATGGGGAGCTGTCCAAGGTACTGAAGCTTTAGGTCCCTCAAAGTTGCAAGATATTCCTACTGGTTTGGGGACACATACAACTTAAGAACCACAAAAGAAAACAAAGCACTCAGCACTGATTAAGGCTGTGAGCGGCTCCTGCTAACTAGGGCTTAAAGATAAAAGAGAGTTTACAGTTGTTGTACAAATTGATATTTAATTTTAGTAGCAGAAAGGGAGCCTCCTTAGAGATCACAAACCATTTAAAGGATGGCACACCTCACGGGACTGGGATGCAAGCTAGCCACCTTTGAGGGATTGTTTTTATACACAGTTCTCTCTTCCATCCATCCAAGCAAGCAAAAGGCATACAGAGTTGAAGGACACACTCCAGCCAAAGCCAACACACCCAAGGAGGCTGCAAAGGGAGCAGCATTTGGGTCCTAGGCTTGCAGTCCCTCCATCCCTGGTGTAAATATTCTCTAAGCAGTTTGTGTGTGTTCACAACACTGTCTTAGAGCACAGGAAGTTGTTTTTCCCCTAGACATTTTACACCCCACCCCCCGCTGTTCACATTAGCACAGCTTCATTTGTGTCTGATTCATCTATTTGTGTACACATCAGGGGGCATTGATGGGGTGGGGGTGTCTTTGCCCTATGCAGATGTGCTCACACCTTGGGCTAGAGATGAATTAGGAAAGGCTTATTGGTGTGAAGCTGGTTTGAGAAACAACACATCAAAGAGTAGTATCTCATAACAAGGTACAGAATGCAGATACATTATCCAAAATGCATGTGAACACTGATTACAAACCAAGCACTGTTGCTGTTGGCACCTGTCTGTCTCAAGAGACAATGGAGTGTGCTTCCAAGGGTGAAGTCAAACCACTGTGTTAGCAGACCAAAGTGACCTCCCTGGGATGCAAGCCTGGGCAGTGTGTATGTAGGTCCAGGGCTATCCAGACAACATGACCCACTCTCAGCCTCACTGATAAGGTCCAAAGGAAAGGAAAGCATATGTTTGACACCAGCTTGGCTGCTGGAGTTGCCAGAAGGAAGTGTACAAGGCGCCATCCAACCATCTTAAGGACTCCACTCTGGATTTGTGTAGGGTTCACTCCCTGGCCTTTTCTTCTCCCACAAGGCATATTTTCTGGCTTGATGGGGACTGCTTCAGGGGTGTATTGGGTGTTAGGGGACGGGTAGTAGCTGTGGTAGGGACATGGGTGGCGCTGTGGTGCTGATCAGAAGGTCGGTGGTTCGAATCCCCACGACTGGGTGAGCTCCCGTTGCTCAGTCCCAGCTCCTGCCAACCTAGCAGTTCAAAAGCACGTCAAAGTGCAAGTAGATAAATAGGTACCGCTCCGGTGGGAAGGTAAACGGTGTTTCCATGCGCTGCTCTGGTTCGCCAGAAGCGGCTAAGTCATGCTGGCCACATGACCTGGAAGCTGTCTGCGGACAAACAGCGGCTCCCTCGGCCTATAGAGCGAGATGAGCGCACAACCCGAGTCGTCCATGACTGGACCTTACGGTCAGGGGTACCTTTACCTTTAGTAGCTGTGGAGGGGGACAGACAGAGGGGTAGGGAGGCTTCTGTGTCTGCAAAATCCTGTACTAACCAACCTGAACTACACCTCCTGGACTCATGTGTGAATTGGAATTCGGTTATTTTCCGGCTTTCACACTTCTTGAAAGTTCTGACTCAGTTCTTGGCTTAAGAGATGTTAAAAAACACATTTAGAAATGTGTATTTTGAGAAGAAAGTACACAAAGAAAAGTACATCCCAAGCATAGGCACGCAGATGAATTCAGTAATGGAAGGGAATGGACTTGTTCTTTATTTGTTGAAATGTATATTCCTTCTTTCCTTTCCTAAGGGAGCCCAGGGAAACTCACAAAAAATTACATAGAAACGATACAAAACAACATTATATGACAGACAGCATTTAAAACCAACAATATAAAAAACTTCATAAAACTATTGATCAAAAGTCTGGAATAAATAAGAATTGTTGCATGTCTCCTGTAGGCAAGTAAAGCAGGGAGACTGTTTGATTTCCTTTAGTGGGGAATTCCATAGCTGGGGTGCCACCACTGAGAATGCCCTGTCCTAGGTCCCTGAGACTTATGGTTGAACACATGGTGGAGGTAACACTGGTTAGAAACACACTGGAACACAGGAAGCTTCCTTATACTGAGGCAAACCATTGGTCCATCTAGCTCAGTACTGCCTACACTGACTGGCAGTGGCTTTCCAGGCTTTCAGACATGGGGGCATTCCCAGCTCTACTTGCAGCTGCTAAGGATTGAACCTTCCACCTTCTACATGGAAAGCAGATGCTCTGATTTGTGCACAACGCGGGTGGCGCTGTGGTCTAAACCACAGAGCCTAGGGCTTGCTGATCGGAAGGTCGGCGGTTCAAATCCCCGCCATGGGGTGAGCTCTCGTTGCTCAGTCCCTGCTCCTGCCAACCTACCTAGCAGTTCGAAAGCACGTTAAAATGCAAGTAGATAAATAGGTACAGCTCCAGCGGGGAAGGTAAATGGCATTTCCGTGTGCTGCTCTGGTTCGCCAAAGCGGCTTAGTCAGGCTGGCCACATGACCCGGAAGAACTGTCTGCGGACAAACATCGGCTCCCTCGGCCAGTAAAGCGAGATGAGAACTGCAACCCCAGAGTCGTTCACGACTGGACTTAACTGTCAGGGGTCCTTTCCCTTTCCCTTTAGTGAGGCATGCCCCAGAGTCCTCTGTTTAGTCTTCTAGAGAGGAAGCAGCAGGTCACTACTTTGATAATACTGACATAGATGTATAGCTCAGCCATAGGCTTACCACGTGGGCTGTGCACAGCCTTCTTCTCAGCAAATGGCTTCCAAAACAACAAAATAACGTGCTCATCAGTTTCAGGCTGACCAATTAATCAACGAAATCTTGACTGATTCATCTTCCAATTAAATCTATTACAGTTTTCAGTCCTAATGTTGTGTCCATTCCCTCCCCTGCCCCATCTCAGATGGTATCCACTTCATGCCTCCACTCGGCTTGAAAAAGTGATGGGTAATTACTGTCCCCGGAGGTCTGTGTGCTGGCTTCCTTTCTGATGGCCCTTCTGCTTATTATTTGCCAGGGATGCTCCTGGTCACAGTCTGCTACATCTCAGGGATGAGAATTTAGTAATGAGATGTGTGCAAATATTATACTTCCTCCGCTTTGCTCAGCTCTCGCCTTACCCAGCCCAGGAGGAGTTTTGTTTGCAGGGGGAAGAGGGAAAAAACTGTTTGAACAGTTGGCATGGAAGGAGAAGCAAAGAATAGCTGAGATGAAACCCTGGCTGGAGCTCCAGGGAGGAGAGGAGATCAAGAAGCAATAAGGCAGGGATGTGGGAACCTCAAGCCCAGGCACCAAACATGGCCCTCCAGACTTCTCTGTCTGGCCCTTGGGACTCTCCCCAAGCTGTGTCCCTCACTGGCCCTGCTTGAGTGCTTTTGCCTGGGTGAAAAGTGTCCTTGAATTCTGATCATGGCATTTGCTTTGCCTTGGATAGAGAACAGAGAGGGGTGTGTAAATTTGTGTAGAAGCTAGCCAACTGTACAAAGGTAAAATTCACACCTGTTGCCCTGCTCACATCTCCCTCTGGGCCTTGCTCTTGACTGGTACGAGGCCCCTAAAAAGGAAATGCAGCCTTCATATTGAAAAATATCAGTAGGTAAACCCCTCAAGGAGACAGGGACCACAATGAACCTGGGACTGAGCCACTGTTGTGGGTATCAACAATTTTACAACACTTTTCTGTGATTTTGGTACACATGAAGTTCAGGAAACCCTGATTACTTAAAATAAGAAGTCAGAAGAGAGGACATGTCTTGAAATGAGTGACAAAGTCATTCAGATTGTAAGCTCCTAGAAAGCAGTCTGTTATCTTGTGCACATTAAGGGTGTTGCAGTAGTTACAAGAATAATACTAATAATGAAAGTTAATGCTTGATCTTCTATTCAATCAGACAGTAATCTTTAATCAGTTGGTCAGTTAGATAAAAATCTCTTAAATCAACATTAATCAATCTTCAATCATTTTTAATCTAACAAAAAAATCACCCCTGATAAATTGGACTCTGACAATTTATCTATCCTTAAAAGATTTTCCCAATTCTCTAATCCAGGTGAGGATGTATCTTCTAAGATATTTTTCTTCTAAATTTTTATTGCGTTCTATACTTGCAAAAAATTGTATTCTGTTACATATAAAAATGACAAACTTGACACCCCCTCCCCACTTTTACCTAACCTGATGCATAGTTCAGATGATGATAATAATAACAATAATGATAATAATAATAATAATAATAATAATAATAATAATAATAATAATGTTGTTAAATATAAGCAGTGAAGTGAAGAAAGTTTGAAGGTGGCTGATGTTAATATAAAGGAAGTTGTTAATGCAACCTCATGTATCACGGATCCTCTAAGATGGTGCCAGCTGCAATATACAGATGAACCATCTCAGAATAAACTGTTTCATTGCAATCAAAGGGTATGCAAATTTTGTGAAATGAGAATAAGCACAATAAATAAAGTAGGCTTGCTTGAAGTCATGTGCCAAATCATGGAAATTAAATCCATGAATAGGTTAGTATGATTCATAAAGTCATAGAATTGTAGAGTTGGAAAGAATGCAAAGGGTCTTCAAGTCAAACCCCCTTCTTTACAGGAATCACAGTTAATGAATTCCTGACACGTGTTTCCCCCAATTTTCACACTCATGATTCAGTCATAAGAACCAAAAGGCCCATCTAGCCTAGCATCGGGTTCTCACAGTGGCCAGCCAGATGCCTGTGGGAAAGCAGGGAACAAAACATGAGCACAAGAGCACTCTCCCCTCCTGTTGTTTCCAGCAACTGATGGATAATCAGATGCTGGGTTGCCTGAGCCAAAGAACCTCAGATGGGGAGGCTGAGGTGGGAAGAGGGAGGGAATAGAGTGGCAGGCATAGGAACCAATTGCGAGCGGCCGAGGGGTCTTCACCCCCCATAAAATATGTGAGGGCCCTGGGCACCCCAAAATAAATGGGCATTGCCATTCAAATAATAAACAAACAAACAAACAAACAAACAAACAAACAAATAAATAAATAAAATAATAATTTATACCCTGCCCATCTGGCTGGGTTTCCCCAGCCACTCTGGGCGGTTTCCAATAGAATATTAAAACTACGATAAAACATCAAACATTAAAAACTTCCCTAAACAGTCTGAATATCAGACTGAACAAATAGTTACTAGCAGAGGAAGGATAATGTTCTCAGATTCGATGCCTGTTTGGAACACTTATCCATCGTAATAATCACAAAGAAAATAATGGATATTCACAAAGCCCTGATCCATTTTTTTTTTAAAAAACCCTCTACCTAAACTGGACTTTGCTTGTAGGAAGCTGTGACATCATGAGCATGGGCTGCACCATTATGTGCCATGTGCATGGGCTGTCATTTGTGTTCACTGATCATGTACAGGATAGTTGAATAATTAATAATAATAATAATAATAATAATAATAATAATAATAATAATAATAATATAGTTATACCCTTCCCATCTGGCTGGGTTTCCCACTCATGATGTGGGTGTGCTGTATCATGTGATCAATTATGCAGAGCAGGGCTTAACTGCCCCCCCCTATTTTATTCAAGTTGGCACCCCTTGTGGCAGGCAAGAAAAATACAACTCAAGATCCTTCCAGGAACTTTGCAGCCTGATCCTTGGGGGAATTTGAAATACAGGAGTTCCATCCCCACTTTGCACAGCTGAATCAAGCCCTGCGGGTGGCAGCCAGGAATGTGTACTCCTGCTTGCAGAAGAGGAGCTAGTTCTCTTGCAGTAGATTTAAGGGGCTTTCTTGAGATAAGACCACTGGCCCTTCTATCCTAGTGCCAAATGCTCCTACAGGCAGCAAGGAAGCTGCTGTATACTATTTGTACATCATCTGCCTCAGTATCGGGCTGATGCAGGTATGGCTAATGTGGCCTCATCCCAGAAGTTGGACTTCAACTCCCATCAGCCCCAGCCAGCATGGTCAAAGGTCAGGGGTGGCTGGAGCCCAATGTAGTCCAATGACATCTGGCGGGAACCACATTAGCTAACCTCCTAATGTGACAGGCAGAAGTTCTCCAGGGCCTAGAGGTCTTTCCCCACTGCCTTCTACCAGATCAGTTCTTAAAGTAGAGACTGCAGAGACTGAGCTTGGAGCTTTCTGCACACTGAGCTACGGCTCCCCTCTTTTCGGGAAGATACCTGAGATCCTTTAATAAGAGATGCTGAGGTTGAATCTGGACCTCACTAGGTTCTACCTCCTTATCTATAGACCTCCCACTGCTCCATACTCAGGGCAGCAGTGTGCACACCTTGCTAAAAAGTTGAAACAAAATAAATATTAAATTCCACACCCAGGCAATCCAAATTCTTTACTAAGGAAAGTTAAAATTCCATGACCTGCATAAATTATTCAAATTGAGCAAATTTGCATAATTTGACTCATTTGCACATCACTCTCCTTGCTTTTTATTATTTATTCTGCATAATTTTTTTCAGGGTGGGGGGGGTGTTGTTCAGCATGTTATGAGGGAAAGAACTGTGTGGGCACAGCAGCCCTGCTCCCGACCCACAAGAAGGCTGCTTCTGAGGTTCTGTCAGGTGCTGCCCATACACTTTGAAGCACAGCTTTGCAGCACTAAGGACTAGAAACTTGTCATCTGTTTAAAATGGAAATTTGAGATTGTCAAAAAACTGGAGTGTGTACTCAGTCCTTCAATCATGGTTTGTTTGCTTATTTGTTTAAAAAATGGTGTCCTGCAAAAATCACCGCAGGCCACAACTCTGCCCCTTACCCTCGTTTACTTGAATGCATTCAGACATGCAGGGAGCAAAAAAGAAATGTAGCCTGGTAGCACTGGAATGGGGAACCTCCACCCCTCTCTAGCTGGCTCTCAGGACTCTCCCTTGGCTTCACCCCTCCTTGAGTGTTTTGCCTGACTGGAATGTGCCCTTGATCTCCAATAATGCCTCTTGCTTGCTTGCCTGGATGGAGAATACAGACTTGTGTGAAAGTGTTTGCAGGACCTAGCCTACTGCACAAAGGTAAAATTTGCATTTATTGACTCTTGCCCTGTCCATTGTTGGCATGTGGCCCCCAGAAGATTGCCTAGAAGGGAATGTGGCCCTCAAACTGAAAAGGTCCCATTCACCTGTTGTAGCCACACACATTCATTCATACATACAGGCCACCAGCAATTCACCAGGGCAAAAGCCTCCTTCTCTCATTGCTTCAACCTGCATAGTCACCCTTAGAAGAGGAGGAACAGCAGGTGAACCAAATTCTTCTCCTCGGCATTGTCTTGTGGTCTGGGCAGCGGTGTGGGTATTAGGCTTGGCCTGCACTGACCCTGGCACTGAGGAGAAGGAGGGGCAGGCAGGCTGAAGGCTGCTGCTCCCCTTTGCTGTCACCATCCCCGTCTCCTCCCCTTTGGCCAGAGAGAGGGAGCAGAAGGGGATGGTGTGGTTCAGTGGTAGAGCATCAGCCTTGCATGCAGAAGGTCTTGGGTTCAGTCCCTGGTATCTGCAGGTAGGACTGGGAAAGACTCCTCGTCTGAAACACCGGAGAGCCATTACCAATGAGTAGGCAATCCTGAGCCAAATGGGCCAATGGTCTGATTCAGTATAAGGCTCAGCCTTCCCCCAGCTTGGTGTCCTCAACTCCTATTTGTCCCAACCACGGGAGCTGAAGTACAAAATGTCTGGAAGGCATTAGGTCGAGGAAGGTGTGTCTCGTGGGGATGAACCTTGTTTTCAGTTGGACATAGCTGGTCCACACCAGCTTTGATATCAAGATACATAGTTGGAAGTTTCAAGGGAAAACACACACATGTACTTTACTTTCAGCACTGCATGTCTGCAAGCCCTTTTCTCCATCTGAACTCCGATCTTTGGCACAGAAGCTGATGCAAACAGCTGAGCCGGTTGGAAGTTCAGCCAGCTGGCGTTGCAGCCACAGCCAGCCATGGAGACAGCTGTCTCTCTTCCAAGAATGACTTCTCCCCCATTACTCATTCATTAACCTCTTCAGTGCTTTGGCCTCAGCTAAGCCAACTGTCAGCTCACCCTCCTGATGCTTACAGATGAACTAGTAGGGACCTGGGCAATCACCTTGGGCTTGGTGCTTTAAGTTTTGCAAACTCCTATGGGGTTGGGTGGCCAATAACATATAGCAAGGAGAATTTAAGAGCTATGGAACCACCTTGACACAGGAGGCAGTATTCTACTAATGCATTCTATCAGTGCCAGGATGAGTGCTTGTGCAATGGGACTTTCCCCCTCTCATCACCCCACTCTCTCCCTAAATCTGCTTCAGAGGTTTTGGAAAACCCCTAGAACAGATTTATGGGGCACACAAGGGAAGGAGAGGGGTAACATTCCGTTATGCAAGCTGAAATTCTTGTTCTAATTGGATATTTGCCTTAGCACTGTGTTGGATATCACCCTGGGGTAGACCTCTTGAAATAGAGGGAGTTTTGTTATGCAACCTCATTCATTTTGGTGAGTGTACTCCAAGTAGGACTAACATTTGTTATAATCAGTGCTATTTTTCTAGAAAAAGAGGTGCCAAAACTCACCATGAACGCCTCCCTTGTTCTCTTACAATAGTGCCCACCTGAAAGGTGCCAGAACTGAGATCAGGTGAATTTCGGCTGGGAAAAAAGCCCTGGTCACAATCCATTGAAACTAACAATATATTGAGCCACCTCTTTCCACATCAGCTAGGAGGACCATGTACCATACTTTGCAGAGGTCAGTGCTCTATTTGAAGGGCTGCGTGGTACAAATCCAATTTAAAGTGTTTTTTTTTTTAAAAAAAGAAAATAACATAAGAAAGGGGCCTTGGAATTGCTCAGTAACAGCAGTGAGCACCTGAATGGCAGGCTGAGCAAGTACACAGGCCACCTAAGAACATAAGGAGATCCTGCTGGATCAGCTCAATGGCCCATCTAGTCCAACTTCCTGTTCTCACAGTGGCTAACCAGATGCTTGCGGGAGAACTGCCAGGAAAAGCTTAGCACAATAGCACATTCCCCTCCTGTGGCTTCCAGCAATTGGTATTCAGAAGGCAGAGCCTAGCTATCGGGGCAAGTGGCCTTATGCTCTATGAATTTGTCTAATCCTTTTTTTAAAGCCATCCAAGTTGGTTGCAATCACTGCCTGCTCTGGGAATAAGTTCCGTAGTTTAACTATGATCTATAACTATAAATTGATCCAGCATGGTGAGATGCAATTGCTATAACTTGAATAGAAATAGAACGCATCTAATTTTGCATCTCTATGTATTGATTAGCACAGGGAACTTTTATACAAATACTGACTTTTTTTTATTAAGTGGTGCAGGAGTGTCCCCCCTAATATCAACTCTGCTCCTGATACATCTGTCGATAGATGCTCATTCCTCTTTGTCAGAAATTCTACTCTGAAAGGGTGTGTTCCAGAGAAGACATCCATTCGGTTGGCTTCTTTGAATGCCCATCCTTTGGATTCAAATGAGAAACATTTTTTTCAGCCTCCTTAGAGTGTTGTAGCTGCCCTGCACAATTCTTCCAATGGAAGGAAAAGAGGAAGCTGACAATTGCCAGGTCAGATCCATCTAGCCCAGGATAGTCTCCTACAGGGGACAGCCAATATTGTGCCCCCCCAGATGCTGTTGGACTCCAGCTCCTCATTATCCATGACCATTGGCCATGCTCACTAGGGCTGATAGGAGTTGAGTCCAAGAACATCTGGAGGATGCCATGTTGGCTAGCCCTAGTGTGCTCTGACTGGCATTAGTTGTGTAGGATTTCAGCCAGAAACAGACTTTCTGCACTACAATGCAACTGGAGATGCCAGTGAATGAAGCTGTGACCATTTTCATGGAAACCATGCACTCTGCTAGTGAGCTACAATAGATCCATGAATGTATGCATGCACGCACCCCCCCATCTAAGGTTCCCTCCAGATGTTGCAATGGTCAGGTCATCTCTGACCATTGACCATGCTGCCTGGGGCTGATGGAAGCCTCTACAACTCCTGTTGTATTGTTAAGAATTCACTTGCCTGCCCCTTGAAGTACTGTCACCATGCTTCAAAAGGTACTACGGTATGTGCCTTCGTCCTATGACTGATTGCTATGCCTGTCCATGGCCAAGAAGGAATGACCTTGAGGCCAGAGGGTTGCTTTGGCTCTTACAGTAAGCAGGCTGGCTGAACAGAAAGGTGGAGAAGGCTGCAGAATGGCAGCAATCCAGGACATGAGACTCCTGCCGGGAGCCAGGGGTAGGTGGGGGGAAAGTGGTTGATGAATGAGTGACAGAGGCCGGTGCTATTGTCTGGAAAGTAGGTCGAGGGCCTTTCATACTGAGAAAGTTATTTATATAGCAACGGCTTGGCCCTCGCAGCTCAAGGAGGTAGCAGAGCAGCGCACCTTTATCATGGACCCAAATGCACTTTCAAGTTTTCTGGTTCCAAGTTGCATTGGCTGAACCAGCTGGATTGCTGAACTGCTGGTAAACCTTGAAGGGCACCCAATGATACGTGATAGGCCTCCACTGATGGCTCTTCAATTGCCACTCCAGACTTTGCTCTCTCTGTAACATTCCTTGGCACAGAAAGCCTTTCACGGATCTTTCTTGGTTTCACACTAGCAGCAATCCCTGGAATGTAAAAGAGGTGCTGCAGCCAGTATGGGCACCTGGAGCACTTTCTTGGCTGAGAAGGTTTTGTGAACCTTGGGCTAGACCAGTCTTCTTCAAACTTGGATTCCCGAGATATTGCTGGACTACATCATTCTTGACCCAGCAAAGCTGACTGGGGCTGACTGGAGCTGTAGTAAAACATCTGGTGACCCAAGGTTGAAGAACTCAGGGCCAGAGGTTCTTCGTAGGGCTCCTTCCATGAGAAGAACCACCTCCTTGTCCCTGTCATCAGTGGCCCATTCCCACCACCGATCAGAAGGAGAAGCCAAGGCAGCTAGAGACTGCTGCTGTTTCCTGCTTGCTACTGGTGAGCATTTCTCAACCTGATGTCCCCCCAGATGTTATTGGACTACAACTCCTATCACTCCTGGCCATTTGCTATGATGGACAGGGCTGCTGGGAGTTGTAGTCCAAAGCAACTGGAATGCAACAGGCCAGGGAAGTGGCTCTATCAATGCTCACACATTTGGGCAAGGAAGGTGAATAGGCAGAAACAGCAAGTAGGAGGAAGGGCTACAGCTCAGCAGCAGCGCATCAGCTTTGGATGCAGAATGTCTCAGGTTCAATCCATGGCATCTTCAGGCAGGGATGGTAGAAAACCCTGTCTGATTTTTGGAAAGCTGCTGCCAGTCAGCATGCTTAATACTGAGCTAGAAGGGCCATAGGTCCGAGTCAGTAGAAGACAGCCACCTCTGATCCTGTGATTAAATAGTTTGACTGCAGCTGCAGAAAGACAATTAAAGGGAAGGTGTGTGCCTTGACTTTAAAAATTTCATTTCAAGTTTCTTTCTTCTTTTTCTTTCCAAGATTCAATTAATTAATACTCAGCTAGATGGGCCAATGGTCTGCCGCAGTATAAGATAGCTGTGTATGTCCCTGTGAGGAACAGGGCAATGGGAGGGGGCGGGGATCAGCAGTGGATGCTGGCCTTGAGTGAGGGGTTTGTACCTGGGCATCCCACTTCCAAACCAACTCCTCACTAGTTTTCAAACTGCATTTGGGGGAGCTCTGAAATTTAGTGGGCTGGATGCAACCTGTGGGCTGCAGGTTCACCACCCCCATTGTACAGTTTTTTTGGAAATGATCTTCCAATGGCCAGGCTTTTCTTCTGTTCTTATTCATGCACATCTCACACAAGAGCCACACAATTCATTCTCACATATACCCACTCATTTATTCATTCAGGCATATGCGCACACACACACACACACAGAGAGAGAGAGAGAGAGAGAGAGAGAGAGAGAGACCTATGCATCTAAGCAATGCATAAGACCGACCCACAGTCTCTCTGGGTGTTTTGTGCACAACCCCACCTAACATCTTGTCCCTTGCTCCTCCGTCAGCAGCTAAGAACTTTTGCAACCAAGGTCACATGGATTGACTGCAAACGCCCAGTCAGATGCAACTAGAGCACAACACCCACCGCACAACTCAAGCATTAGAGAAAGACACACTTGAGATACGTGAACCTCTGCTTGGCAACAGAGCAATTAAGTTTCCGGAATTTATGGGCATGTCTTCAGTGCATAATCATCTTATTTGAATGTTAAGTTGGAGCTCAATTTGGAGCGGGATTGAAAGGTTTCTGTCCTCTCTTTCCTGTGCCCATTGCCCTATAAGCAGCAGGGGGCAGAGGGAAAGCAAGGCAACTTTGCTGCTTCTGTCTACTGGTGCTTCTCCATTCTCAGCACCCTTCTCTGCCCCCAGCAGTCATTCAAGGTTCAGAATCAGTTTTTGAAAGAAAGAAACCAAAAATGTGTGAGAAGTAGGGGTGGGAAACCTGCAAGCAGGACCCGAGTACAAGAACACTCTCCCTGCTTGCGATTTCCAGCAACTGGTATTCATACTGCCTCTAGCCTTTGGCAGAGCATAACCACTATGGCTAGTAGCCTCTGATGGGGACACCAGGGTTCAAATTCCCACTGAGCCATAAAGCTGACAGCCCCTCAGCTTAACCTACCTTACAGGGTTGTTGTGAAGATAAACTTCACACCTTGAGCTCCTTGGAGGAAGCTCCCTCCTTACTTAGGCTTCCCCATGACTGTGTAGACCAGGCATAGGCAAACTCGGCCCTCCAGATGTTTTGGAACTACAACTCCCATCACCCCGACCACTGGTCCTGTTAGCTAGGGATGATGGGAGTTGCAGTCCCAAAACATCTGGAGGGCCGAGTTTGCCTATTCCTGGTGTAGACAGCAGTAAGTCACCTTGAGATAACAACCTCTGAATCCTGGATGTGTGTAAATATGCCTCTGGACTCCAAGCCCATTCTGACCTTTGACATCCCTTCTGTTCCAAGAACTCATATCACATCAGTGCTGTCATTCTGAATCACAGCAATGCCTTTATGAAAAGGAGAGGGGAAGCATTTCCAACTCAACCTTGTTTCTAAATGCCATCAGGAGCTGCTAAGGCCAGAGCTGGAAACAGTCCCACATGGTGAGCCACCAGGGATACAGATTGTGGCATCTCCCTGGTGGGAAAAGAGGTCCCACATACTGAAGGAGTGCCAGCCTGGCCTTGGGCTCTCCTCAGCAGGCAGTGCTGCCCCTATCAAGCAGCAAGGGGAAGTGGGTGGCTTCTGGTGGTAGAATTTAGAGGGACGGGAGAAGGCAGGAATTGATGTCTGAATGCTGTGGGTGAGACTTTTCAAAGCAGGGGTGGGAAAATGTATTCAGTCCAAAGGCCACGATCCCTCTTGGGTAGCTGTCTGGGGGCCACATGCCAGTTCTGGGTATGGCCAGAGGCAAAAGTGGGCAGAGCAATGAATGCAAAATTGACCTTTGTCCTGTTAGGTTAACTTCTAAACACACTCATGCAGCTCTTTCCATTCTCCAGCCAGGCAAGTGAGAAGCATTCTTAGAGTTCAAGGACACAATGCACCCAGGCAAATACACACAAGAAGGGTGCAAGCTCAGTCTAGCAGGAGCTGTGGCTAGGGAGGAGACATAGCCTGAGGTTTCCCAAGAGCCACATAGAGAGGCCTGTGGAGGGGGCACATTTAGCCCCAAGGCTCAAAATTCCCCATCCCTCTTTTAATGGGCTGCTCCTAGCATGGTAGTGGGGATTTGGTCTTCCCAAAGTCAGATTATCCATGGTGTGGTTACAGCAATTGCACAAGTGCCCATGCCTGCAAGGTGGGCAAGAATCTGCGCTTTCATTTTAAAAAGGGCAAGTCTCTAGCCCTCCTGGAAGGAAAGTTATCCACCTGACTGGAGAATTTCTTGAAGCAAGGGGTACAGGTTTCGTATTGGAAGGGCTCTTTTGCTTCCATGCTGATTGGCTGCCAAGTTTTCCTCTCCCTTTCTCTTGGGGGGGGGGGAATTCTGAGAGTTGGTGTGGAAGATGGTTGCAGCAGCCAAAAGTAAGCCTATTTGCCCTTGATGGGTTTTTTGGAGGGCGGGGATGGTGGGGCAAAAAGACAGCAATGAAGTGTTGGCAGTGGACATATTTTGTTGCCCAGAACTCAGGCTTTTGAACAGAGCGGGAGATGAAGAGGGGCAGTAGAAGGGGCTTCCTCTCTAGCTTCACCACATTGCCTGTGTGCTGGTGGTGCATTACATATTTACTGTGGACAGAAGAGCTTTTGAAGGAAGGAAAAGAAAGGCAGTGAGATGCCGGGTTGCTCCCCACCCTGCTTCTGCCTGTCTATGTGTTCGTAGAATTGCAGAGTTGGAAGGCACTATGAGGGTCATCTAGTCCAGCCCCCTGCAATGCAGGAATCTTTTGCCCAATGTGGGGCTCCAACCCACAACCCACAACCTTGAGATTAAAAGTCTCATGAGCAATGGATCTCCTGTTTGCCAAGAAAGAGAGGGGGAAGAAAAAGGTGTGGAATGGTGCTCCAATGGTAATTCACTGTATGCATTCCTTTGTGGGGGGCAGGGAAATCCTATTTGGGGAATTGCACCAGGGCCCTCACCTTAATCCAGGTTTGGGGTGTTCCACTTAAGTCACCAAAATGTCTGGGGCCAGCATTATCAGCAGAAAGAGGCCAGAAGGTGTTCTTGTTCAACATGGAACTGCTGGGGCAGTGGCAGATTTTGGATGATGATAGATTTCAGTGGCTCTGGTGCTTGGTTTGTTCTTTGGTTCTGACCTCTGGGTTTGACTCCCTCCTAACTCCTGGCTCCTGACTTCTACTCAACAGCTGCCTACGGCTCAGCTCTTAAACATAGAAAACAATGTGTGAGGACTGAGGCATTTATTTTGCTTAGCTGCTACCAGCCTATTTCCCCCATCTCCAAAACTGCGCACACAAAAAGCAGACACTCAGGCCAACTCAACAATCCTGCTGCTGCTGAAGCCAAAGGCTCAAAGTGCCCGTGTGCCTTGTTGCCAAGAATTATTTTTAATTCTATGCTTCCCCCTCCTCCCCAGGCATCACTCTACGATCAATCGGCAGTGCAATAAATAACGGTACCTCTTGCCTCCTGCAACTCGCTCTCAGCTGCAGCTCATGTATTGCTAGTGATTAAATTAAGAGGCTTTAATTCTGAACTGGTGACTGGACACATTTCACTCTGCAGTGACCACACCTCCAGGCATGGGTGCTGCCTCCCCCTCCTTCTCTGATTTCAGAGTCTCGTCTTTCTAGGAAAATAAAACTGCGATGCACAAACTCTCAGCATTTCCAGCACATAAACCAGCTTGTTGCAATGGTACGACTGGGGAGCCGCTGGCTTCCTGCCAGAGTATGAAATCAGGCATAGAGAAATATGGTATATGCAAATCCTGCTGATTTAGGCTTCAGGTTCCCAGAACAATGGGAGCCAGCAACGTCCTTTCCATATGAACTGCATAAGTGCCCCAGAATGCATCCAAAACATCAGAACAGAAAATGATGGTGTGCAAAGTCTTTTAGCCATCACTGGTTTTGCCACTGAAGAAGTCCCTGAGAAACTTTGGAGAAGCCCCTATAAGGCGCTCTGCAGGTCTGTGTGAACCAGGGCTCCCAGTAGCTAGTAGCAAAGCACACAAATGCACACCCACACCCACACACCCCTCCAGCAGCCTGTCTGTACAGTGGTGCCTCGGGTTAAGAACTTAATTCATTCTGAAGGTCCATTCTTAACCTGAAACTGTTCTTAACCTGAGGTACCACTTTAGCTAATGGGGCCTCCCACTGCTGCCACACAATTTCTGTTCATCCTGAAGCAAGGTTAACCCACTTTCTGGGTTAGCGGAGTCTGTAACCTGAAGCGCCTGTAACCCGAGGTACCACTGTGCTCCAGTCTATGGATGCTTACTGAATCAAGGGTCATTTTCATAAAAACATTACGAAATGGGGTGGGGGGAAAGCAAGCAAATGTGCATTTGGAGGCTAGAAATCTCTTGAGAAACAGCACATGCAAGGCCAATTACATTGCATATATTCAATGGAAGGGACTTATTCCCGTCATTAGCATTATGCTGACTTCTTGTGCAGTTTGATTTTCTGCTGTGGAGGAAAGATGAAATTTTGGGGGATGCAAAAATGTTCACAAAAAACCCCCTTCTAAACCTCTGCACATTTTATTCTTCTGACTGTAGCCGTGTGTCAAGGGAGCGAACTCCTGTGGACTATGTGTGCTCAGCTCCCTCTTTGCATGTGGCAGGGAATAGGGCAGAGATGGGCAACCTAATTGTACATGTCCCTTGACCTAGTATCAAAAGCCCACTGCAAGTGATCCATTGAGAGCTCTGGCAAGAGTGAGCTGTCCCCTCTCCCTGGCAGCCTGGCAGCGTATAAAGAGGAAGAGGTGGCAGAAAAAGAGAGCGAATGAAAATGTGGTGGCAGAAAGGGAGAATAAAAGGAATGGAAGGAAGAGAAGGGGAGATGAAACTGAGTGTGGGAGGGAATAGCAGAGAGAGAAAATTAAATGGGGTAGTGGAGAGAGAGAGAGAGAGAGAGAGAGAGAGCGCAGAAAGAGAAGAGGAAGGCAGAAAAAAGAGCAAAAATGGAGCTTCCTATGACCCTTTGCAACAGGTAAGAGTTCCAGGGACCAATTAACATAGGACCCTTCAGAGGGCAGTTTGGATAAGGACCCCTCAAACGTGAAGCACTGCTGTGCAAAGGAACAGTTTCTGCATTCAGGTGCGTATTTGGGGTGTGAGCAATTGTGACTCAGCCCTACCTATAGCCATGTGTAAACTTGGGGTGCAAAACGCAAGGGTGAAGCAACCCCCTTTCCCCCCTCCCATGGGTCTGGGCTGAAAGCAGCCTGCCGAGCTGTACAACAGAACTGATTTGAAAGTAGGGTAATGGACGTAAGGAGCAAATCTGAAAATTCATTTCCATTATTGAGTCTTCTAATTCAATTTTAACAGACTTCAAATATTCATGAGGGATGCTGACTTTGTTAAGTTTGATTAGTTCCGTTCCTAACAAAGTAGATGAATGTGTTTGATTAGGTCCGCGATTTTGATCAGTTTGGCCTGTGAAATCCAAGGTTGTTAAGATTCAATTGTCCCTGCTGTGAGAGAGGCAAACCCACTGGAGACGCAGGATGACTATAGAGAGAGTGGATGTTAAGGGTAAAAAAAGGGGGGGTTTAGATCATGTTACTGTGAATTTAAGAAATGAAGATGGATAAGATAAATGATTTTGGATGCACACAAATCCTCCTTGCAGTAAGAAAGATTCTTCAAGGTGTATTATGTGGGGGTGTGCTCTTGTGATGCCTTCGTTCTGATCAGCAATTATTGTTTGCCTTGGAAATAAACCTGGACATTTGTGGATGTTCATGCCCTCTTAAATTATATACCTGAGGTGTGAGGGCTCACAGATGGACAGTGAAAATGAACCCTGTGAGGCCCTGTGATGACAAAGAAATGTACTGCGAAACTGGAAGAATCAATACCCTACTCGCAGCTTGAAGATCTCACTGCCCTTTCTACATCTAAACAAAGATGTTTGTAACCACCAACTTCACTTGGATCCTATTTGGACATATGAACTACCTATATTAATTCATAGGTTTCAGTCAGGATCAATGGAATATTGTTATAGGTCATGTTAGCTGATGTTTCATTATGTCCCCCACCAATTATATATGCAAAAGTTAATTTTTTAAATGCCTAGTACTTTCATTGTACTCCTTTAGTCATACGCAGGGAGAAATATTTTTAGGATCCATTCTAATCTTCTGATTCCAAACTGTTTTAACTGATTTTAATGTTACAACCCACCCTGGGCCTGTCTGGTGAACAGCACCACCAGCAGCACCAGCAACAGCAGCAGCATTTTTGGAAAGGTGAAGAAACCTGCTTCCTGCTATTGAGAGGGTGCAACTCACCTGGGCCTTGAACCCTGGGCCTTGCATCCCTGGATGGTGACTATCCAGGTGGGTCCCAGTGCATAGGTAGAAATCAGAGAGTATTCTGCACAGATGGGAAGTAATGCAGTTATAGCATAAACTTGTTCTACCCTGGAGGCTCAACACAGGTTCTAACATAAGAGCAAAAGCCAGAAATACATAAAAGGAATTAAAAAACATACCGATATCTAACATGTTTGGATAAAAATCCACAGAGCCAAAATAAGATTACAACCTTTTTCTTTGGCTTCATCCTCTCCAATCGTTTTCCAGGCTCCTTCTCTCCAACACAGAGGCAAGGTGTTTGAATCACAGGGAGAATCCAGAAGGACCCCAAGTTCTTAATGGAGAAAGGATGGAGTGGAGTCCCTGGGCATAAACATACAATGCCATTCCACACCCCATTTCCATGAAATGTCTAGTCCCCCCATTGTCTCCTGAAACAGATGGATGCCATGTTTGGGCTAGAGGTGAGTCCCAGGTTGAAGACTGTTCTAGAGCAGGATTCACTGGTGTGGCACCCAATTCAACAAAATATTTATTGCTTGTAGTCACAGGGCATTGCAACAATGTGGCATCCATGTGGTGTCCATTAGCCTCCTTATCCCTTGGTCACTTTTCCAGCATGTGCTAAAAACATTTTTATTTAGGCAGCCTACACAGATATGTAGAATCTCTGTGTTTTTAAGCTGTTTTTAGTTTTGCTGATTTTAATTTTTTTGAATGTTTAAAATAGTTGCTTTTAACTGTTTTTAGTGATGATTTTATTCTTCCTGTAAACTACTTTTTTTAAAAAACAACAACAAGCAAGCAGTATATAAAATTTATGAATGAATGAGGTGGTGAGGTTACTGTTTAACCCATGAAAAATGCATGGAACTTGAGGAGGAAGTTGGAAGAGTGACGCTCTTTCTCACTTCCTCTTTTCACCTCTATGTGCTTTTCAAGGCTCAGATTATTTTAATCAGATTCCTTGGAAAAGCTAAGTGTGCGGGCATACACTTTCTCTCTGTTCTGGCGGCAGGGGGTAGAGAAGCACTCACTCAAAAATCCCCACGTGCCCAGGGGCCTAAAAGGGTTGGAGAGTCTTGCTCTAGAGCACCTTAGTCACCTTGAGTCCTCTTCCTTTCCCTTGAGATCTCCATTAGCGTGAGAGGCTCCAGCAAGTAACTAATGATCAGTTCCATTTTCCTCTTCAATGATCAGAGGTCACTTCAGGGGCGCTTCTTTGACGTCTCAATACGTGGACTGGGCTGAAATTGGCAGCTTTCCCAAGGGAGATTTCGCTCACCCGGGAAAGTGAGGCAGCTTCTCTTCAAATGGAAATCCCCACGTTTCTGTGCACATGCCAAAGTATTTTCCAGACTGAGATGAATCAAGTGAGATGTAGCACATTTGAGGCGGGGAAAGGAGACAAAATCTCCTGTAGCTTAATTTCCCTCTGTCTGTTGCCACAATATCTTTGCAACTTCAATGGACAATATTATTCTGATTTTGCTTTGACTATCTTCTTGACTACTCTGAATTCTGTACCTTTATTTTCTTTTATTTAAGCCATTTGCCTCACCATAGGACACACTCAACATTGTTGTTTAGTCATTTAGTCATGTTCGACTCTATGTGACCCCATGGACCAGAGCACGCCAGGCACTCCTGTCTTCCACTGCCTCCCGCAGTTTGGTCAAATTCAGCAATTTGCAGCACTGATTTTGACCTCTATATGGGCTGGGATCACCTTCTCTTGTAAGAACATGCCCATTGTTTATTATTTGTTTATTTAAAGCATTTGTTATCACCCTGCTCTTCAAATGAAAAAGGTGTCCAGATTGGCTTACATATCAGTAACAATAATAGAGAGAGACTGTCTTTTACAGTATGAAAGAAACAGCACAAAAAGAAAAAGGGTTGGGGAGGGTAGAGGGGTGTGGGTTTGAAGCAAGCTCAGGCATTGGTTCTTAAAGTTATCATTCTTATTCTGACCAGCTGGGATGGAAACAGTACAGGGAGCTTGATGGATTGTCTATTGCTAGGTAATGGATGAGAGAAAAGCTAAAGGCAATTGGTGTCTTAGTACAGCCAATGGAATAGACATGCTTCCCTTCCCTCCCCCAGCTCTGCAGCCTGATGGAATGGCTGTTCGGATGGTTGTTCTCTGAGATCTTTATCTGAAGCCTTACTCCAGAGGTTAAGTGGATGGCAACTTGGAAAACGACCCTTTTCTCTGTGATGGTGCCTCATCCCTAGAACACCTTCGCTAGGAATGCTTACTTCGTGTGCATACAATTGCATCATTTAGGCACCAAGTGGACATTATATTATATCCCTGGATTTGGGACTAGTTGAGTAGTTGGATGAGTAGCTTGTCCTTTAAGATGAACTGTTGCATCCCTCTTGGGTGTGCTGTTGCATTCTGAGGCAGGGTTGATTCATGGAGCATAGAGCTACTGAAGGCTACCAACCACGATAGCTTTATTGTACCCTCCACTGTTGGAGGCAGTATGCCTCTGAATACCAGTTGCTGGGAATCCCAAGTGAAGAGAGTCCTGCTCTACTTCAGGTTTTCCTCCCTACAGTCTCTGTCAACAGAGGGTAGTTCCGCTGCCCTCAGAAATGTTGGAAGGGCATGGCAACCTGTTAGTTCTGGAACTCCCTCCCTGCAGATGGAATTGTGCAGTTTCCACTGTGTGCTTAAGATGCTCCTCTTTCCTTGTCCCAGACATGTCAAATATAGGTATTTAGGATCCAGCCTACTCTCTTGACTATAATTTGTTTTAAAGTGATTGCTATATTGTGCTTTCAAATCGGTGTAACCCGCCCTGGGGCCTTCCTCTTCATTTGTGTCCTGTTGGAAACTGAAAACTTTCCTTTTTAAACAAGATTTCGATTCTGTTGCTGCTCCAATGTATTGATTGTTGGTACTGTGATTTGTGTCTTTGCTTTTTCTTGCTGTTTTTCCCCCCCAGAGTTGTTGTTTTTTAAAAAACGTTTTAATGGTTGTCACTTTTACATTTGTAAGCTACTTTGAGCCCCTCCTTAAATGGAGGGGAGAAGTGGTGTGTGTGTGTGTGTGTGTGTGTGTGTGTGTTAACTAGAACAAATAAATAGTGGTGTTATGAACTCTTTGTTGCTGCTACCATGTCACTGTAGCCGATTCTCCCCATCTGCCTTGTTAAATTGTTATTAATCTTACATTGTTGATGGATTTCTTTTAAATTGCCATTTCACGGATTGCAGGGTCCTTTGGGCCCAAGCTGTGGAAAGGTATTTTAAATCAACCAGAGGCAGCCCACTGTCCTGATCAATCTATTCCATTAGACAGGTCTTATCTAGAGCACGGCAGTGGCAGGGGGCAGACTTCAGGCTTGTCAGATCTGCTTTGCTTTTCCATAAGACCACAAGATCTATCAACCAGAGTCAGGTACAAAAAACCCATATAGTTAGAATCAAAGAACAGGGTGCCTCCGAGCCCATTCTGAGCTAAGAATTTGTTTAAAGCACCAGTAATGACCTGAGCTCACACAGTCTGTTCACACAACAGCCCACTCCTGGTTACCACAAGTTTCCATCATTTCAGCAATGAGCTTTAAGGAGAAAAAAGTCACATCTTTGTGTTGTATTGAACAAGTGGGAGTCAGAAATGCTGGCTGATTTGCTGTGAATCATCTATAGATCTACCAGCAGATTGAAATCTACCTTCTGCTCACCAGTAATATGGACACCACACTTCAAGATGGATTAGGGCTGAAAGAGAAATTCTGTTCACTTCCAATTTTAATGTGGAGCCATCTAATTTGCACCAGCCTAATTTTTGAAGCAATATGTGAACCAAAACACAGCTATCCTTCAAAACCGGCACTTCTCTCAAATTTGCAGAGCAATTCTGATGAAATACTGCATACAAAATGTATACGTTAGGGAAAGGTATGCAAGAGAAATGCATAGATTAGTGAAAGCGAGATATTAAAATATTAGTGAACATTGCTTGCAACGATGTGTAAATCAGCAAAATTGCACACAAAAATGGATATACCAGGAGAAATTTGCAATAAAATGCTGACAATTTTTCATGGGTTTAGTAAACAAACAAAAACAAGCAAGCAAACAAACACACACACACACAAAACAAACAAATGCAAACTGATGCAGAGGAGGAGGAAGGACCAAAATCCATGTTTTGCTTGGAGAAGGCCCAAGGTTCAGTCTTTGGCAACTCAAGGTTGAACTGGAGGGACCCCTGCCTGAAAACTTGGAGGCGATACTGCCAGTCAGTGTAGATCAGGGGTTCCCAACACCTGTGAGTGTCCTGGTGCCCATGAAGGTTTTCATTGGTGCCCCCAGGCAGGTGCCCCAGACTCTGAGCTTTCATTTTTTTAAAGCAAGTATTTAGCCCTCCTAGAAAGAAATTTATGGAGTAAAAATGTGCAGGTATCTTCCTGGTACTTAGGAATACTGCCTGTTCCTATTAGGTAGCAACAGCATCTCTCTCTGTGTCTTTCAGCTCAATACTGTGTGATCTTCTAATCACAACCAGCAGGACATAGCTGACTTCCCATGGTCTGTCTATGGTTGTTGGGGTGGCTGTCTCTCTAAGTGTTATGCTGCTCCTGCCTATAGCAGCTATTTTGTGACCAGTGTCCTAACACTCTCTCAAGATTCAAAATGTTCCCACTGGTCCAAAAAGTTTAGCAACCCCAGATGTAGACAATACTGAGCTAGATGCACCAAAGGTCTGGCTCGGAATAAGGCAGCTCCCTGTGTTCTTCCTATTAATAATTACATGTGTATCCCACCTTTCCTCCAAGGAACTCAAAGTGGTCTACATAGAGCTCCTCTCCATTTTATCGTCACAACAGCCCTGTGAAGTAGCTTAGGCAGAGAATAAGTGACTGGCCCAAGCTCCCCCAATGAACTTCATGGCTGATTTGAAACCTGGTCTCCCAGGTCCTAGTTTGGCACTCTAACCACTGGCAGTCTGTTCTCCCCATAAGCATTGAGCTGCTTCCCCTGGTTTGCCACTTGCAAATGAGAGAGGTTTTCACTATGGGCCTAGGATAGAAACACATCTGTCTTCACTCTATATGGGCTGGAGAAGAGTTCCCTAGCAAAAGGCAAGCGGTGTTTGTGAGCTCGCAAACTTGTGTACGTGTGCTGGGGAATCACTCGCCTCACTAAGCTGACAATCAGTAATTCAGCATGTGTGATCCATGCCCTGTAAAGCACTCCTAGCCTCCTGCCTTGTGAATTGCAACGATGGGGATAAAGACTGAGCGGATTAGCAGAAGGGAGGGAGCGAACAAGCATCTTTCAAAAGGCAGATTAAGAACTGGGAAAGGTGAGGTACTAAGGCTTCTGTTTCACAAGGGCTGCTTTCGACTCTGTACATTACGCTGAGCTCAAGTTCCCATCTTGACTCACATCATGGCCTTGGACAAATGTTCATGCTCCCCCCCAATGCTGCAGCTAAATTCCATCTGGGTGGGTTATCAAGGGTCAGCATGAGCAAGTGAAAAGACACATTAATGCACAAGGAACCCTAACTTCACATATGCACTGATGGGCGCCTGAACTAGCAGTGACTGACCACGAAAGAGGACTTGGGGTCGTGGTGGGTAGCTCGATAAGAATGTCGGCCCAGCATTTAGCAGCTGTGAGAAAGGCAAATTCCATGCTAGGGATCGTTGGGAAAAGGGGTGAGAATGAAATGGCTAACGTCACAATGCCTTTATGCAAATTTGTGGGGCATCTGCACTTGGAATATTGTGCATAGTTTGGGCTGTTGCACCTCAAAAAGTATAATGTAAATCTGCAAAAAGTAAAGGGGCAAAAAAATTGATCAAGGGACTGGAGCAAATCCCCTAAGGGGAAAAGTTTGCAACATGTGAGAGTCTTTTAAGTTTAGAAAGCAGGCAAGGGAGGACAGGACAGACATATGGAACGTTATGCCTGGCATGAAGAAAGAGGGTAGGGAGATGATTTTCTCCCTAATACTAGAATGGTGGCAGATTTGGGACAGGCAAAAGGCAATATGTTTCCATACAGCACATAGTTAAAACCATGGGGTCTTCTACCATGAGATGCAGTGACAGCCACTAACTGAGATGGAATCATGGTTTTAAAAGCAGATCAGAGAAATGAATGGAGGATAAGGCTGCCAATGGCCACTAGTAATGATGATTAGACGACTTCCACTAGCATAAGCAGAACACCTCTGCAAACCAATTGTTTGGGATCAGGAGCAGGAGAGAGCTACCACACTCATGTCCTCCAGTGGGCTTCCTTTGGGTATCTGGGTTGCCCTCTGTGAGAAAAGGATGCTGGACTAGAGTGGTTTGATCCAGCAGGGATCTACTTACAACTCCTACAAGGGTGTATCTTTCTCACTCTAGCATTTGTATTTCTAGTGTGAGGCTGGCCAAGAAGGGAAACAAATGATGAAATGTAATGGCCACAGTGGGGTAGTTCGGTCA
Source organism: Podarcis raffonei (assembly GCF_027172205.1). Classification (NCBI taxonomy): domain Eukaryota; kingdom Metazoa; phylum Chordata; class Lepidosauria; order Squamata; family Lacertidae; genus Podarcis; species Podarcis raffonei. Next base: position 30,240,968 of record NC_070609.1, read on the forward strand.
CATCCACATGACATATTACCAGAACATTGAATGCACATGGCTTCCCCCAAAGAATCCTGGGAACTGTAGTTGTTAAGGCTGCTGGGAATTGTCGCTCTGTGAAGACTTACTACAGTTCCCATGATTCTTTGGGGGAAGCTGTGGTCTTAAATATGTGTTAAATGTATGGTGTAGATCAGTGATGGCCAAACCTGGCCCTCCAGCTGTTCTGGGACTACAACTCCCATCATCCCTAGCTAACAGGACCAGTGGTCAGGGATGATGGGAATTCTAGTCCCAAAACAGCTGGAGGGCCAAGTTTGGCCATCACTGGTGTAGATGCAACCATGGAAATTTTTGTCTTGGAAGCCTAGAAGCACTCTAGGGCACATAAATTCCCTTCATCCTGTTTCTCTCTGTCCTTATTGTACATGCAATATAAACTTGTAAATACGTATACCATCCATCCTGAGCTGTTTTATCTCCGATTCCATCTCTGATTCTCCATTTTGGGTATCATTTGCACTCATTCCCTAAGATATCAGGAGGTCAGTTTTTGGACCCAGTCCATTTGTGCATTCTGAATGGGAAATTACTGTATTTCACATAGTAATAGATTTCCTGGGTAAGTAGAATTTGGAATGTACCCAGCTAAGAATGTACCCAGCAGTTTGTTCTGCTGGCATTTTTCTAGTCCTCATGCAGACCAAACCCTTGAAGCCTCTTGACCTCTGCCTCTATTTCTCTTTCGTAGCAGGTTTGTAGGGAATGTGAAATTAGCTATGCATGGCAGGTGCCAAGCTGAGAATCTCAGTGTTTTATGTAGTTCAAAAGGAAATCTTCTAGCCCTCATGTTTTCCGATCAAAGCTTAGAAACCTCTTTCCCTAGTCCTAGATTCCCTCTTGACACTCACTTCTTTGTCAAAGCAACTGGAATCAGAATAAAATGATGCCAAGCTAAGGAATGTATGCAAATGTACTCTAGATTTTGGTAATGTATTCTGACAGGAGAATTTGAATCCTTCTCCCCCCCCCCATTGCTGGATGTGGGATTATTTTCTGGGATGCAACATGTGCTGGGTCTTAAGGAGCTGGGTCACAGCAAGGATGGGCAGTTTTCAGATGGTGTCTGATGAGTTCACTTCAACCACATAGCCTCTGATACATTCACATGCACACACACACACCCACCCACCCCCCCCACACACCAGTTTGTGGATTTAACAGGGGAGAGAAGGTTGTTAATGTGACCAGAAAAATCAGCTTCCCCGCGGCACGGCAAACGCATCACAGAGGCTCAACATTCTCAAGGCATTGTGTGTGCTTTGCTGCTGAGTCACGCGTATGGATTACATGACAGGATAGAGGACAAAGCTTCCATTGTAGCCACACAAAGCAAGCTGAGTTGACTCCAGGCGAACACAGGCCCCAAAGAGAAATGTAGACTCCAAACATCACTTCCCTGATCCCACCTTTGGCAAGCTTCCAGACACAGGCATTTTCTGGTCAAATGTCATGACCTTTCCCCAAGGGAGGCTTGAGATTAAAATAAAAAAGGTTCACAGGAATCCAGACATAGAGAACTCAGTGTGTGGATGGGTGGGTGCCCATTGGGACTGGTAGGGCAGAGGTCAGGGAGCCCAAACAGTAGGTGGAGCCAGAGCCAATGAGAAGCAGAGCCAACTAATGTCTGTTTTGCCCCCAACCTTCCTCTACAAGGGAAACACTGAGACTACAGAGGAGGAGGAAGCTGAGAGCCAGGGTCACCTCTGGACTTATAAATAAGAAGCATAGCTGTCAAGTGTCCCTTATTTGAAGAGACAGTCCCTTATTCCAGCGCCATGTCCCGCTGCTGTCCCTTATTGATGGATGTCCCTTAAATGTCCCTTAAATGATGTCCCTTAAATTTCAAAGGAAGCAGCTCCTCTCCCTCCCTCCCTGCCGGCCAGGGAGGAGGGAGGCTCCAACTATGTTGCTTGGCTGTGTTGCTCACCCAATAAGAACGACTGGGGGGTGGAGCTTGCATGCCTTGTGCTGACCAAATCGGCTGTGTTCCCTGGGGACTTGCCTTTGCTCAGCGCTTCCCAACGGAGAGGTGACGGTGGTTTTCCTTGAGGCTTCATTTGACTGCTGGCTGGGCTTTCTGCCTTTTGAATTTGTTTTGGAGGCTCCTTCAATTGACTTATAGGGGGAAAAGAAAGGAGCTGGTTGGCTAAAATGGTGGGTGACTGGCGATCTCGTGGCGAGGGGGGGAGGCTGTGTGTGTGTGTGGCTAGTTAATGCAAGCTGAGGGGTTTTTTGAATGCTGTGTGCCATTTTGTTGCACGTGCTGATGCAAACTTTGCAGTGCAAAGCCAGGCTGGGGAGCCATCTTGAGGCTGCATAGGCCTTGTGGTGCATGTGATTCAGATTCTATTCAGTTGAACCTCTGGTTACAAAGTTGGTTGGACAGTGTTCTCGAAGCTACCAGCATGAGTTTGACCAGACTGCAGGAGGACAGGAAGACTGGAGTGCCTGGAACAGGTGAGGCCGCAGGTCCCTTATTTTGGCTGCTGGTCCCTTATTTTCAAATCTGTAAGTTGACAGCTATGATAAGAAGCCAAGCAGGAGTGGGCAGACTAAGGGCGGATAGGGGTTGGTGGGGCACTGCCCCCAAAGCCATAATGGATTAGCTTCCACTGGGGCAACTCCCATCCTTAAAGAACATCTAGGCATAAGAAACAAGCATCTTTAAGGATCCTGCTCTTACTTAGAACATGCACATTTCAATTTCAGCTGAACTGCAGCCATATAAAGAGTTATCTTTAGTTTGAACATGTTAGGCTCCCTGCCTGCTTAGTGAGCTTGATTCAGCCATTATTATTCAACCTGCAAAAGACAAGCTCCAAACCTCAGCATTTTGAGGGTCAACTTGAGCATCGTTTGAAATGGGCATTCATAGGAATGAATCGCTCTCAATCCCACCAGTCACAGAGTGGACTGAGGAGATCCAGTTAAAAATAAGATCCAGACAAGCTCTGGGGGATCCATGCAAACTGCCAATATTCTGGCGCCTTAATACAGAACTAGGGTGCAACCATGTTTGGAAAACTGTGAACTATTCTGGGCACCAGACCTCAAAAAAGGATACTGTTGTGCTGGGGAAAGGTGCAGAAATGGTCAACACAGCTTTTTTAAGGGGACGGAGCAACAATACCCCTAACAAGGAAAGGTTACGACATCTTTGCCTCTTTTAGATAAAAAAGAAGAAGCAGCAAATGGGAGAGGACATGGAAAAAGATTTATAAAATGCAGAGTGTAAAGAAAGTAGATATGGAGAAAACTCTCTAGTATTAGCAAAGCTAATCTTGAAAGAATCAGGACAGACAAAAGAAAGTACTGCTTCACAAAGTGGACAGTTAAACTATGAAATGCTCTCCTGCAAGATGGATTGATGGCCACAGGCTTGGATAACTTTAAAAGAGGATCAGACCAATCTATGGAAGACAAGAGTGTCAGTGGCTACTAGCCAGTACACTTTGGAATACCAGTTGCTGGGGAATAATAGCCACTGGAAGGGCAGATCCTGAAGCTCAGACTTCAATACTTTGGCCACCTCATGAGAAGAGAAGACTCCCTGGAAAAGACCCTGATGTTGGGAAAGATGGAGGGCACAAGGAGAAGGGGACGACAGAGGACAAGATGGTTGGACAGTGTTCTCGAAGCTACCAACATGAGTTTGACCAAACTGTGGGAGGCAGTGGAAGACAGGAGTGCCTGGCATGCTCTGGTCCATGGGGTCACGAAGAGTCAGACACGACTAAACAACTAAACTACAACAACAATAGCCACAGCTGACTGAATGTGTGTCCTGTGTGTGATTCCCATAGGCATCTGGTTGGCCATTGTGGGGCACAAGAGGCTGGACCAGATGGGCCTATGGTCTGATGCAACAGGTCTCTCCTAATGATGATTCAGAAGGAGGCAGAGTGGTGCAATGCCCATCTCTCTGACTGGAGGGCAGTATGAAGCTTCTCAGTGTCGGTTTGCAAGCCTCTGTATGAGTTTGTATGAAGCCAATGTACTTGCCACAACAGGTATAAACAGAATGCAACCTTCTATGCTTGCCAGGGCATCACAGAGATTTCTTCTATCACGTATTAGGCTTCAGCAATGGGAAACACAGGGAGCCCTGAGCTGAATTAATTTGAAATTTGCCCCAAGTCTCAATTGGGTGAGGTAGCTGGCCTGGCCCCAACAAAGATTTCAATAACTATGAACATCTCTTTCCCTCCCCCTGCCTTTCTTCCCAAGTTCACTACCACAGCTTATATCTGCTCTTCAGAATCTCAGCAGAATTCTTCTGTGGGATGATAATGATCTGAGGTCTTCTTGTATGCTACAAGAAGGAGAGGAGAGAGGGTGGACTAAGAGGAAGGTATGCAAAGTTTCTGCGCTAACTTGAAAAAAAGTGCTTTGATCCAAAGGTTTTTTTTTTGTTTACTTGCAACACAGCATGTCATAAATACACCCTGGCTGGGTAATTATGGAGTCTAGGTGCATTCTTTAGCCTCCATAAAAATATCTGCTGCTTCAATTTGCCTAATTTAATGAGACTGGAGCGTGATAAGGTGATGCAAAAATTAGGAAGAGATGATTGCAATGCACCTCCTAATCTTTCTGTGCCCCTGACCCTTCCCCAATCTGCCTTCCTAGAAATTTGCTAGGCATGTTTCTGCTTCTAGCAAAAGGTGTGTGTGTATTCCTATATACATAAAAAATGCAAAGTGTTGTCACGCCCTGCAGTTTGAAAAGCTGCAGCATGAGGAATGGCTGGCAAGCCCAGGGGAGCTGTTTAACAGAGTGGGGAAGGCCCACCACACAGCAGTTTGAAATGCTTCCTTGTCCTTTAACAGCAGGTGGGGTGAGAGGGGTGGGGAGGGGAGGGGCAGAGCCTGGGGCAAGGTGTGTTGTGGGGAGGTGTAAACAAAGGGGGTTTGCTCAGGTGTTGGGAAAGGGGAATGGTTAGGTGGATTGGCAAGCAGAGTGAGTAGGGTTGGCGGCCCTTAGCATACACATGAGCATGTACAGTACACACACACGCCCCATTCAAATGAACCTGCATACCCTCCAACATTTCTCCTATGAAATAGGGACATCCCATTCCATAATGGTAATTTTACTATTTATACCCCACACATCATACTGGGCTGCCCCAGCTACTCTGGGCTGCTTCCAACCTATATAAATACATAAACATTTTTTTTTAAACTTCCCTATACAGGATTGCCTTCAGATGTCTCAGGAGTCGAATACAGTGGTACCTTGGGTTACATACGCTTCAGGTTACATACACTTCAGGTTACAGACTCCGCTAACCCAGAAAAAGTGCTTCAGGTTAAGAACTTTGCTTCAGGATGAGAACAGAAATCATGCTCCGGCGGCGCAGCGGCAGTGGGAGGCCCCATTAGCTAAAGTGGTGCTTCAGGTTAAGAACAGTTTCAGGTTAAGAACGGACCTCCGGAACGAATTAAGTACTTAACCCGAGGTACCACTGTAACTCTATCCCCTCCAACATTTCCAGGTGAATAAACAAAGAAGTGGTGATTGTGACCGTGATATCCCCCACCTTCCTTCCAACATCATCGCTAGGCATGTGTGGATGCACCCTATGCTGCCAGGACTGCCTACATCTGTTTTCATTTGCTTTCAAATGAATATGCTGTGGGGTGTTCCAGAATCAATCTGCAATGAGCTTTTATTTTTGGAATGAAACCAGCTTCTCAGGAAGCAGGGTTCAGGGGCAAAAAAACCAAAACCAAACCAACAACAACAACAACAACAACAACAAACCATATCTAGATTGTGTGTAGGCTACATGGAAAAAGCAAGAACTTAGTCTCCCTTGATTGTAGAATAAAACATTGTGTATACACAGCTTCTCTGGGTTCTGATTCAATAAATGGATGCATTCAAAAATTCAGATGACTCCCGACCCCCCAATCCCACTAAAAGGTGGGACCCACACAAACACGTTTTGTTTTTTTTTGTCCACACCGTATTTCATGCTGTGATAGGCATATAGGGCAAATGCAGCTTTATCTCTGGTTTGGCTCATTAAAACTCAACAAGCTCAGCGGAGTCTCTGAAGCAGAGAGTCGGAGCCCAGCCAGCTTGCACAGTGGCAGATAAAAGGCTTCCCTTCCTTTTTCCTCCAGCTCTGCACTTTCTCTGTGGCTTCAAGCAAAGGGGCATGAAGTCAGTGCTGGTTCGCACGTGCGCAGCATCATGGAAGAGCACGTGCTAAGAGCGGGAGGGCTGCATCTATGCTATGTGTTGGGGTGTGTGCATGACATGCTAGAGAAAGCCTTGGTCTGCAGCAGCTGGGAGTTCCAGGGAGCTGCTTTGAGCAAGAATGTGTTCTTGCAGAAGGCAAAACAACAACTCTATTTTCAACTTAAGAATGGAAAGCATAATGACAGTGGACAACAAAATGGGTTTAAAGACACTCTCATGGCAAATCTTAAAAAATGTTGCATAAACACTGACAACTGGGAAACACTGGTCTGATAGTGCTCCAATTGGAGAACAGCCTCTACCAAAGGTGTCGTGGACTTTGAAGACGCTCCAACTCAGGACGAAAAGGATAAATGACCTAAGAGGAAGGCACGTTTGGCAAATCCTCGCCATGATCAACTCCCGCCCAGAAACCTATGTCCCCACTGTGGAAGGATGTGTGGATCCAGAATTAGCCTCTACAGTCACTTATGGACACACTGTTAAGACCATATTAATGGAAGACAATCTTACTCGGCTACGAGTAATCACCTAATAATAATAATAATAGAAATTCATTGAAGGATATTGGTGACTATTAACCATGGCAGCTATATACAACCTCCTGATTCAAAGGCAGTTTACCTTTAGATACCTGCTGCTGAGGAACAACAATGAGGAAGGGTCCTGCTTCTGGGCTAAGCAGCATCTGGGGGGGGGCAGTGAAGGATGGTTCTTCACTCTGATCCAACCAGGCTCTACCCCCAGGGGGTTTATTTCTTACTTGTTAAATTTATAACCTGCCTTTCCTCCCAACAGCCTGACCTTCCAACGCATTCTGCTATTGTCAAGTATGGTCACACACACCTCTCTGCATTATTTGTGCCAATGGTCATGCCAAGGTATGCCCTGATTCCTCAAGTTGGTATAAGCCAGTGGAGCCCTTATGTGAACGCGAAAGGAGAAAATGTAATAAGGAGAAGCAAGGCTGTGGAAGGGAAAAGGTGACTCAATGTGTGTTTTGACTGCTGGAAAGCTTACTCCATACAAGCCGCCTGAGAAATCTTAGCTGAATAAGTCTCAGAATGGGCTCTTGCCAGATAGTGGGGGTTGGCTGGGAATCACCATTTCACCACACTTTCTCTCGTTCCCGGTTTTGATAGAGAAAAGCCTAAACAATTATCTCATGATCACACACACAAGATACTCAGGCACACATGATCATGATCAAAGCACTCCCACGGGAATCAGCTTTCCAAACACGTTGATAGGAATGCATCCCCTCCACCTTTACTCTCACACACACACATTTGCCCACTTCAGAAACACATAAGGGTCTCTAAATAGCCTTAGGGGAAGGCCTGTAGCTCAGTGGTAGAGCATCAGTCATCTATGCAGAAGGTCTCAGGTCCAAACCTTGGCATCTCCAAGTAGGGCTGGGTAATACTCCCTACCTGAAACCTTGGGGAGCCACTGCCAGTCAGTGTAGACAATATTGAGCTAGATGGTGGTGGTGGAGGAGGTGATGATGTATTACATTTGCATACCACCCTTCATCCAAAGATCACAGGAGGGTTCCCAGCATAAAAATACAAAATGAGAACACAAAATGCATAATAAAACAGACAAAACAAACCAATAGCTCCCGTCTTGCAAGCACATTAAAAAGGCCATAGAATGTTTAATCAGCCAAAGGCTGATGGAACAATGACCTGACTCTGTATAAGGTAGTTTCCTATGTTCCTCAGTGTGGAAGACAGCAGAGATGCTTGCATTTGCCCCACTCCTTGTGTGCCTTGTTGTGCCAGGAAGGTCTGCAGGGGACTTTCACTTGCTTTCACTTGAATGCAAGTGGAGTCCTCCATGCAGTTGGGAATGCCAATAAAGCAGGGTCCCCAATTGTGCAAGGTATTTGATTCACATTCAATTGACCTTCCATTCATAATGTGGAAAGGTTGTGGACAGGCTGGCTGGGGAGGAGACAACCAGGGAAGGTCAAGGACACAGTGGCACATGGGTAACTTGGGGTGGGACTTGGTTTCCACCCACAGATACAACACTTGCATGTTTAGGTACTTGCCAGATCATGCCTTATTTATCTATTTGCAAAAATTTCTATACCACCAATGTTAATAATAAATCACAGCAATGAAGAGCACAGAAGGATATACATAAAACAAGTACAAAATGCATCAGAAATAAGCAGATCAGAGACATCAACAAAGCTGAACAGTCCAGGTGAACAGATGATGATGATTTAAATGTATATCCCACCCTTCCTCCCAATGGAGCCTGTGCAACAAACACACAATTAAAACATCCAAGAACAATTCAAATGCAGATGCACACTGGGAAAGATCTCAATTTAAAAGGCCTGCTGGAAGAGGAGGACAATAGAGATGGCACCGGTTTAATATTTAACCCAAGGGAATTCCAAAGTATAGGTGCCACAACACTACAGGCCCAATTTCTATAGTGTGTGGAGTGGACCTCCTGATAAGATGTGAGTGATTGATTGGATGAGAACAGATGAGTTTTCACCAGGTGCCTAAATGCCAGCACTGTAGCTGCCTGCTTGATGTTCAGTGGGAGCACATTCCAAAGGGCAGGTGCCACCGCACTGAAGGAGGTCTTAGTGGAGACAAACCTTGGGAAGCATATGCACCAATAAGAGTGTCTTTCCTGAAAATCAAAGATACTGCATTCTGAAATGTCCTGCAGAGCTGGAGTGGGAGGGCAGGAGCTCAGATGGGCAGGAATTCCAAAGAAAGACGCCCAAACCACCAGAGTGATCTGCTCTAACAATTTATTAAAGAAGGGTACGAACTTACAGTCTGATAGCTCCCTCCTCGCAGCATTCCATGGGACAAACTCCATAGCGAGCAAATGGCCTGTCTGCACCCAGGTAAGGGTACACACAATCTTTATAGGTCCAGGCAGGCAATGTTACATGGGAACACAAGTGGTTGGTATTAACCACTACCTCCCCCTCTAGCCACACCTGGGGCCTGTGGATACACATGAGCTAAGTGTTACAGCTGCTATCAGTTAGACTGGGGTCATCTTAACCATCAATATGCTGCAAGCCGAGGCTTCCAGACCAGCTCACCTTTTCGGGTCAACGCACATTCTCAGAAGTAACCTGGTCTCAAGTTGTTCAGGGCTACATAGTCTAATAGCAAGACCTTAAACTTGGCCCGGTAGCATATTGCCTGACAGTGCTGGTATTAGGTGCTGTCAAACAGAATAATCACTTTAGCAGCCTTGCTGCAGCATCTTGCACTTGCTGCAGCTTCAAGGGAAGCCCCACATGCAGCACATTGCAGTAATCTGATCTGGAGTTTACCAATGCCAGGATTACCACAGCCAAGCTATCCTGATCCAGGAATGGCCACAATGGAGGGTGCTCCTTTCTAATGAATCCTCTTGGGTCTCCTGTGACAAAGGGGAATCCAGGAGCATCCTTAAGATGCTTTGCACATTTTCCAGAAGCAGTGGTGAGGGCATGTGCAAGTGGACATGAGCCCAATTCACATGTTCCTCACATTTAGGACAAGGTCATGTTGAATCTAGAGTGGAGGCCAGCCTCACCCAGATGATGCACCTCCTTCCTCCAAGAACTATTTGTTGTGCATAGTTGTCTGCAAAGAAGCCCCAACACATGGCAGCCTCTCTCACAGAGCGGGCTCTGCACAAATTGCATGCACATCCCCCATCTGTCCCAAATAAATCGAGAAGCATTGTCAGAATTCAAAGACACATTCTAGCTAGGCAAAAGCATTCAAGGAGGCAGGGCTGGTGAGGGATGCAGTTTGGGGAGAGGTAGTTTGGTCCAAGGTGCAGACACAGGGGCCTGGAGGTCCACATTTGGCCCCCAGGCCAGATCTTTCCCACCCCTGGCCCCTTGAGCCAAAGCCCCATGATCTGGGACCCCAAGAGGTAGCACCCCTGGGGTCTGATTCTCTTGTGAGAACTGCCCACCCTTTTCACCATGGTGCCCAAGCTCCCCAGTGCAGGTAATGACCAAGGTTGGAGCTGACTGAGAGGTGATGGAGTGTTAGATTCCAAGCAAGAAGACTGCCCCTTTAAGGCTCTTCATTTTTATGGAAAAAGGCGGAGTCTGTGATGAAAGCAAGATCAAAGGCTTCAGCTGAGCTCTAAAAGTCATGGTTAAGGCAAGTTATTTGCTTGGAGCTATCCAAGGTGCTGCAGCTTTAGCCTGAGTGCTACTTTTTCTGACTTTGGCTTCAGTGCTCACTCCCACTTACCTGGAAGTAAACCCCACTCAACAGGACTTACTTCTGAGTAGATATGGTTGGGATTGCTACCTAGCTGCTTGCCTGACTTACACCAAATCAGGTCATCAGTACATCTAGCTCAGTCTACACTGACTGCCAACAGTTCTCCAGGGTTTCAGAGCAGGATACTTTCCCAAACCTACCTACCTGGGAATGGAACCTTGGACCTTTTGCATGCAAAGCTGATGCTGTACCACTGAACTACAGCCCCTCCCGGTAGGGAGATGCCAGCAGAGGTGGTATCCATCATCTGATAGGTGACAATGCTTGCTACAAACATCTCTGTTAACTGAATAGCAGTTAGACTACTGTTCCTGTAACATGGAGTTGACAGCTCTTGGGGTGCTGTTCGGATAAATATGGCTTGGGATGTGAAGTGTTCAGTTTCTATGGTAATAGATGTCATATAAACACCATAGCTTGATATATCCTCACTGTCTCCTTTTCAACACTCCTATCAGGCTGCTTATATACAAGGTGCCACAGACACTCATAGATCAGTAGTGTGCATGCACAGCCCAGGCACTGGGGTGCTCAGAAATACAGCTCCCCTTTCCTCCACACCTCTCTCTTTCTCTCTCTGAATTAATGACTGCTTTTGTTCACCATCAATGGTCATCACAACATAAACACAAGAAAGAAAATAGCACCATGGTTAAAAGCACACACAAAAATTATCTAAAATCTGGTTATTGCATTTTAATCATAACAACGGTTAGACTATCCCCCCAATTACATACAGATCCCTGTGACACAAGATCAGATAATAGAATCATAGAACTGGAAGTTGGAAGGGACCACAAGGGTCATCTAGTTCAATCCCCTGCAATGCAGGAATCTTTCACTCAACATGGGGACTGAACCTGAGATTAAGAGTCTCATGCTCTACCAACTGAGCGGTTCTCAAATAAATCTGTCTCTTAATTTCTGGGCTGCAGAGGCACGCGGATGGATTCTCTGTATTGAGGTGGCTATCCTGTGGTCCTCCATAGTTTGGCGGACTGCAATTCCCATCACCCTACCTGTTGGCCATGCTGCTTGGGGCTGATGGGAGCTGTAGCTCAGCAACATCAGGAAAAGGCACAGGTTCCCCATCATGCCCCAGGTTACACACCTTATTATTCGATAATGGTAAAGGGTAGCACACTATCCCATCCGAAAAATCTGGAAAGCATATTAGAAAAGTAATCTTTTCCTAGGATTAACATATTAGTGACATGAATCACAATGAGCCTAATCTTCTAGAAACCTTGTGTGTATGTGTGTTATACCAGTTGACAGGCACTCGGGACACACAGCACATTGATCACAGTTGCCAAGCTAAATCTGGGCCACAAGTATATGCACACATGCAAGCATGTGTGTCCATTTCCCACAAAGGTAACTTCAGTAATGTGTTGTAGACTACACACAGGAACCCCCAATATAGATATATTTCCACATCAAGTTATCTGCACTCATTTGCCCCACCGATCCTGATTTCTAGAATTTTAAACAATATATAGTTGGGGAATGGGGAAATGGAGGAAAGGAAGTGCTTCACTCACCCCATTTTTTGAATTTAGGACAGATCACTGTTGAAAGCACTTACATTAAAACATCTGCTGCAAAAACATTTTAAAGAAATCAGCACAGCCCGACCAAACCAGAAACACAAGCTAAAACATCCCACTCATTAAAATGAAGTACTTTTTTTCTTCACACAATGCATTACAGCTGGTGGAATTAATTGCCACTAGATGTGACAGCCACTAACATGGAGAGACTTTTTTTGGGGGGGGGAGGAAGTGTTAGATGAATTAGCAGAGGATATGTCTTTCAAAGACTGTTGATCAATTAAGTCTAAAATCAAACCTCCATGTTTTCATGCACCATTCCTCTGCAAATGAGATGCTTGAAGATTCACTCTGCTTGGGAGCTTCCCGTGAGCCTTTTGCCTTTTAGTTCCTCTTGGTTACAGAGAGCCAGAATAGGTGCTCTGCGTGTCTGCATGAACGGGCTTATTTTAGCTTTAAGGTCTAGAAACTTGGTTTTCTTCTTAAAACATGGATGTAGAGATAGTCACAGTAACAAATGCAAAGCCGGATATTTGATTCTGCACTTATACAATAAGTCCAGAGCCATAAAAACTTTAACCATAGGTACTGTGTTATGGTGAAAGGGGGATCTTAGCTCCGGAAGCCTCCGGGTCAAATCTGTCCCCTTTGGGAAGGTAATTCTTGGCCCTGCAGTTGCCAACCCTGGATCCAAAAAGCATTGTCTTAGAGAGCCAGTGTGGTGTAGTGGTTAAGAGCGTTAGACCCGTAATCTGGTGAACCGGGTTCGCTTCCCTGCTCCTCCACATGCAGCTGCTGGGTGACCTTGAGGTAGTCACACTTCTCTGAAGTCTCTCAGCCTCACTCACTTCATAGAATGTTTGTTGTGGGGGAGGAAGGGAAAGGAGGCTGTTAGCCACTTTGAGACTCCTTAGGGTAGTGATAAAGCAGGATATCAAATCCAAATCCAAAACTCTTTGGCGACTGGATTTGCCTGCAGGAAACTTTGGGAGAAGGGAGTGAGGACCTGGAGTCACTACCCATTAACTCCATTTCCAAAGTGGCATACCAGAACACCAGGGTTGCTGGCCAGGGGGCTATGAGAGGGTTCTCCCACATTTCTGCTTGTCCTGTGCCTAGAAAGCACAGGTCTGAGTAGTTTCCCACTTGCCCCATGCTTCCTAGACATAGGTCTCAGTGGTTTTGCCTTTTGCCCTCTGCTTTCCCCCAGGAAACTCACTGTTTAGCAATAAATTGGAGAAAACGCCGATCTGTGAAAAACCCGACAGACGTTTGTTCCAATTCAGCAGTAAAGATCAGGTTTCCCCAGGGGGAAAGCAGCAGGGAAAGCAGAAATGTGGATGAGCCCTAGAGGTTATGTGATTAGAAAACATAACTTCAAATGCTCATAGCAAACACATTCTGAGTGTAGATCCTCATTTAGCCAAAACAACCCCATCCATGCACAAGGAGGCACCAGCAGGCTTCAGGGAACTGCAAGGTTTGCAGAAGAACGGAAAATTGTTAAGGAATCAGCAACAATACCCCAGTGGGGACTCAGTGGCATGGGCATGCTGGCTGCCTACTGGAGAGGGGAAGCTTCATGGGAGGTAGGATGGAATGGAGTAATCTAGGAAAGGGCATGGCTGACTGGTTGGCTGGCACCCTGAACATGAAGCACTCCACACCACAACATTCGGTTTCAGGACTCCCTAGCGGCCTTCTAATTCACATCGTTCCCTAACAGTGCAGTCCTATGAGTGTCTACTCAGAAGTAAGTCTCATTGAATCCAGTGAGACATACTCCTACATTAACTGCGGTCTCATTTTTTTATAGGCCGAAGCTGATTCTCTGTCATGTGTAACAAACAAATGTCAAATTGCTGTTATCAGGGGGCGTCTTCCACCCCCAGGCTTTTGCCCCATGGTGAACATGGCCCTGGAAAGCTCCCTCAGCTGAAATGACTCCCGCTAAAGACATGTCAGCTCTGCCCTTTACATTCAAGGAGACAGTGGTGACCTACAAACGTCAGACTGATGGGTTAATTAATTTTCTGCTTCCATATCAGATGGAAGAAGACGTCACCTGAGACGCTTAATTGAGATGATTATTTCAGTTGCCAGGTTTGGATAATTATTTACTGTGGTCCATATATATATATATATATATATATATATATATATATATATATATACACACCACACACACAAACAGGGGGCGTGTGCGTATACACACACATATACATAAGCCCCGCTATAGGAAAAGAAGACTGAAATGAGATGGAAACTGCTAAGGACAGCTGAATCCAGATTTTGACCCAGTAGGGACAACTTGATTTGTTTGCTAATCCTGGGACTGGGCTCATTATCCATGTCTAGGGCTGGCCCTACCATTAGGCAGAGGCAGGTGACCACCCCATGTAACTGATATTGAGTGGCATATAAGGGCAGCTAATTCTTGGTTGTTTAGACTGCAATCCTAGCTCCACTCAATTGGGAGTAAAACCCACTGAATTCAATGGGACTTTATTGTTGCAGTAACCTGATTAGGGTTGCAGCCTGAATTCACTGTTGTGTTTTTATTGGAAGGAAGGTGGAGGGGGTATATATGGGCTTTTCTGCCACAGTAACTTAGCTGGCCTTGGATTTTATACACCATGACCGGGGGGAAGGAGAGAGGAATGCTTGCTTGCTTTTCCAGCTCAGGAAGCAAATGCCCATGACTTCCTCCAAAATCCAGGTTTGGGGGTCTCTTCACATTTGCCCCATGGGTGTTGCAGAGCCAGCTGTTCCAACCACCTGGTTATTCTGCCTTTTTCAGAAAAGGTGCAGGAAGTGAACAGCAGCCCTTGAGGTTGCCTAGCAATGGAGGAAAGACTGTGCACACACCACGGGGAGCGATGTCTTTCTCATATCACCTTCAAGATCCTGCAAGAAACAGTCCCTTGTTCTCTAGTGTAAGAGACCTGGAATGCTTCAAAGCATGTACAGTGTGTGTGAGTGAGCGCAATCAGTGCTGAATGCAAGCAACTCTGGAGAAGCACCTGGCTGTTGCAGCTGCAGATTAGGGTTGCCAGCTTTGGTTGGGCAAAATAAAGGACAGGTTGAGCAAAATATGGGACAGGTCAGGGGGAATGGGAGGCCCCCTAAAATTACAAGGTGCCCCATGATATTCTTGTAAAGAAGCTGGTAAAATGCGGTCTTGACTATGCTACCACTCAGTGGATTTGTAACTGGCTGACTGACCGAACCCAAAGGGTGCTCATCAATGGTTCCTCTTCATCCTGGAGAAGAGTGACTAGTGGGGTGCCACAGGGTTCTGTCTTGGGCCCGGTCTTATTCAACATCTTTATCAACGACTTGGATGATGGACTCAAGGGCATCCTGATCAAATTTGCAGATGACACCAAACTGGGAGGGGTGGCTAACACCCCAGAGGACAGGAACACACTTCAAAACGACCTTGACAGATTAGAGAACTGGGCCAAAACAAACAAGATGAATTTTAACAGGGAGAAATGTAAAGTATTGCACTTGGGCAAAAAAAATGAGAGGCACAAATACAAGATGGGTGACACCTGGCTTGAGAGCACTACATGTGAAAAGGATCTAGGAGTCTTGGTTGACCACAAACTTGACATGAGCCAACAGTGTGACGCGGCAGCTAAAAAAGCCAATGCAATTCTGGGCTGCATCAATAGGAGTATAGCATCTAGATCAAGGGAAGTAATAGTGCCACTGTATTCTGCTCTGGTCAGACCTCACCTGGAGTACTGTGTCCAGTTCTGGGCACCACAGTTCAAGAAGGACATTGACAAACTGGAACGTGTCCAGAGGAGGGCAACCAAAATGGTCAAAGGCCTGGAAACGATGCCTTATGAGGAACGGCTAAGGGAGCTGGGCATGTTTAGCCTGGAGAAGAGGAGGTTAAGGGGTGATATGATAGCCATGTTCAAATATATAAAAGGATGTCACATAGAGGAGGGAGAAAGGTTGTTTTCTGCTGCTCCAGAGAAGCGGACACGGAGCAATGGATCCAAACTACAAGAAAGAAGATTCCACCTAAACATTAGGAAGAACTTCCTGACAGTAAGAGCTGTTCGACAGTGGAATTTGCTGCCAAGGAGTGTGGTGGAGTCTCCTTCTTTGGAGGTCTTTAAGCAGAGGCTTGACAACCATATGTCAGGAGTGCTCTGATGGTGTTTCCTGCTTGGCAGGGGGTTGGACTCGATGGCCCTTGTGGTCTCTTCCAACTCTATGATTCTATGATTCTATGATTCTACTTTACCTAGTGCAGAAATGACTTCAAAGCAATCCATTACAAAACCATTGCCACATTGGAAACAAAACTATTGCGCCCTACATAAATCTCAATTTCCAAAAAAGAAACCATAAATATAACCAGAGAGCAAGATTATGAGCTAACTCACCACTACACCTTTGCAAGGAATGAGTTTTTGGGGTGAGTGCCCTCGCATTTTAGCTGCTATGTTGCACCTAGTTATTTCTTTTTCTTCCGATCTTGCTCTTCGGCCGGCCACCCTTGTTGCTTGCTGCCTGTGCAAACTCTCCTCCACACCTGACGGACCAGGCCCATGCAAAGTGCAACCCCCATCTCGCTTTTCACACACACCCTGCCTCTGCCTGCACAAAAACTATCTCCCTGCCCCCTTCTCTCCACCGGACAGACCAGGTCCGTGCAAAACCCCTCTCTTGTTTTCTGCGACCAACTCTTTGCCAGTACAAAAGCTCTCTCTCTCTCTCTCTCTCTCTCTCTCTCTCTCTCTCTCTCTCTCAAATTCCTCCTCCCTGTCCCACCTCACCCTTTGCCCATGCCCCATGATAACTCTCTCTCTCTCCTCTCCTCCTCATGGACCACCCTCTGCCTACATAAACCCTTGCTCTGGCTCTGGCTCTCCCTCCCCCCAGACCCACCCTCTACCCATGCAGTTTTGAGGAGGAAAAGCTTGAATACATGAAAAAGTCATCCCATTTGAGGTCCAAACAGGACAGGGGACACTTTTTGCCAAAAAAAGGATGATCATGTTTTTCTGGCAACCCTGCTGCAGGTAAATGAAAAGATTTTTTTTTTAATGGTGGGGAAAGTGGGGTGGGAGGGGACAGAGAAAATATTTTCCATTTGCTGGGAGACTATTCCCTTCATCCTCCATCGCAAAGGAATTGTCAGGATATGAAAGATAAAGGATAGACAACCTGATTCTCCTGGCAAAGCCCTGGCAATGGGAGGCGAATCTAGGGGTTGTTTGCATGTTGCTGGGTTTTGAGTCTGCAGGCTTCCCCCTCCATTTAAAACAAAACACCACACAGCCACTAAACGCAACAAAAAACCCTCTCTCTTTTTTTGTAAGAATACAGTACAGTAATTGCTTAAAGGTCTCCTATTAAAAATCCATAAAGGAAGCAGAAGGAATCCGTTTTTGACCCTCATTATCCAAGGGGCAGTGATGTTCCCTCTGAATCTCTCAGTCCAACACGCAGCAATGCTTATGATCAGGATTAAAAGGCCAAAGATAATGAAGCAAACCAGAATGTTAAAGGAGCTGTTGCTGAAGAGATGCTGTCCTAAAGCTTCCCTCTCTCCACAAAAGGCACTCCCAAATGGGTGGGACTATGCCACTTCAGGGTGGGGTCATGCAAATTAAAGGGCAGGGCCATGCAAATTATGGACTTGGACAGACACTTAAGCAATGCAGCAGTAAAGGTAGGACTCTCCAGGTAAAATACAGCTGGGGCTCTGCCCCACCTTGCCCTGGAAACCAGACTTCTATGATACTGAGGATGCTAATGAGGAATATATTATCTCTATCTCAGTCTCTCTCATTCACTCTCTTTCTCACACACAAAGGTGTCTCTCTTCACCTCTTCCTTCTCTTAGACACACTCAGAAGGACACAAACAGATGCTCATATAGTCAGGACCGGCTAAAAGGAGCTGATGTGAGCTTCCTCAATGTACAAGTGCACCTCCATTCAAACTCCTCTGCAGATTTCCACCCACACAACCCGACGGCTGGCTATCCTCACAAAGAGGGAGAGGGAGACACACACAGACACACACATCCCTGCCTGCTGAGAGATAGTTATCAACCAGAGATACCTACCCACGCAGGCAGAGTAATGAAACCTCAGAGATCCATACCCATAATCCAAAATATTCACACGCTCCTGCACAAGGAACATGCAGTCTTCAAATGCACACTGGGGTTGTAAAGAAACCTATACCAAAAATATATGATCTCTCTCTCTCTCTCTCTCTCTCTCACACACCCACACCCACACCCACACCCACACCCACACACACCTCTTCCAAATGCAATGCCTGTGAATGAAAGGCAAATGTCTTAATCAGACTTCTGTAACCAGGTGCCCACCAGATATTTTGGACTACAACTCCCATAATCCCTGATAATAAGTGATGCTGGCTGGGACTGATGGGAGTTGGAGTCCAACATTATCTGGCAGGCACAGGATTGGGGAAAACTAGCCTTAATTTTTTTTTTAAAAACGACAACAGCAGCAGCAGCAGCAACAGCAGCAGCAGCAGCAACAACAACAACACATTTATCTTTTATAATAGTGGACAAGCTCGGAGGACTTCTCCTTTACCGAGTCCCCATTTTCTGCATCCCAAATGAAATCAATTGGACACAGACTACCCTCCAGCATTCCATAGACACAACAGGAGATGCAGTGTTACCATCCCAAGACAGCCATTGTTGATAACTTTACTTCACTTTCTGGATCCATTTACTCTGCAGTCATTGTCTCCCACCAATTTCACAAGCTGAGACTGAATCCTGGCAAGACAGAGGCACTGTGGATGAGTGCAGAACTTGGCTGAGGCCCAGGGTGGGATTCTTATTCTTGACAGCATAAGCCCAACAGTCCCCTAGTGCAGACCTCTGGCCCGCTTAGCCCTCTGGGGCCTGGGGCAAATAAATCCAGCTGCCCCCCACTCTGCACAGACCTGGGTGAATGGTTTCTATGTCCGAGACACTGGTCAATTGCCTACCCTGGATGGGGTTGTACTCCTCATGAAGGAGAAACTTCACTGTATGGTGCAGAGTGGTGGTTCTAGATCCATCTCTGTCATGGGTGTCCCAGGTAACTGCAGTGGCTAGAAATGTCTTTTACCAGCTGTTCCTGGACTGGGAAAACACAGTCACAATAGGCTATGTGTTGGTTACTTCAAGAATGGATTTTTGCAATGTGCTTGATTGGGGTTTTTCTTGTGCTTAATCCGAAAGTTGCAGTTAGTGCAGAATGCTGCAGCATGGTTGCTGACAGGAGTGAGAGACATTGTCAGCATGTAACACCTGTGCTCAGAGTTCTGCACAGATCTCTGATTTGCTACCAGGCCAAGTTGAAGGTGCTACTACTTGTGTACAAATCTTCTAAGGGTTTCTGCAACCTCCTACTTCTGCAGATGCATGTTAATACATTTTTAGGATGAACAGAGTCTTGAGAGCAAGCCTTTCAGTTAGCTTGTTCAACTGGAGAAGGTTAAGTGATAGATGTTGTACATTTGCTTGTAAAAAAATATTACATCGCTACATCTAATATGGAACTTCATGCAGAAGACAACACATGGTACCAAGAGTGAAATAATATTTGAGGGCTCCTTCATCTCTCACAAATGAGGAAGCTAAGAAATGGAGGAGGGAGAATCTTGAGTAAAGCAGGGATGGAAAGACACTGAAAGGGGGAAAGTGGCAGTTTTAAACAATGACAAAGGCTTGAGTCATCAGGGAGGGACACTGAGAGGGAAAAAGAAGTGGCTTAAAGCAAGATTTGAGGATAGTGGGAAAGGTTTTGTTGTGTTAGTATTTTGGTGCTGGCTTCTGTGTTGTACCCTTCTCCTCTGTTTTTACTTGTTAAAACCATTTCTCCCTTCCCAATCCATTTCCAATCTATTTAGGCCTCTCCTATTCTTTTCAAGGGGGACGCGGGTGGCTCTGTGGGTTAAACCACAGAGCCTAGGACTTGCCGATCAGAAGGTCGGCGGTTCGAATCCCTACGACGGGGTTAACTCCCGTTGATCAGTCCCAGCTCCTGCCAACCTAGCAGTTCGAAAGCACATCAAAGTGCAAGCAGATAAATAGGTACCGCTCCGGCGGGAAGGTAAACGGTGTTTCCGTGCGCTGCTCTGGTTTGCCAGAAGCAGCTTAGTCATGCTGCCCACATGACCCGGAAGCTCTACGCCGGCTCCCTCAGCCAATAAAGCGAGATGAGCGCTGCAACCCCAGAGTCAGCCACGACTGGACCTAATGGTCAGGGGTCCCTTTACCTTTACTTATTCTTTTCAAATACCACTGTTGCCTCTCAGTGTCCTTCCGTTCTCGCTCCCACTCCATGGTCACTGCTATTGTACAGCCTCCCTTCTCTTTTGCTCCCCTAAGCTGCTTCATTCAAACCTAGGGCTGTGTTGAGGCACTCCAAAAACCCCAATCGGGGTTGCCCTCTGACTTCAGCATTGTGATGTAGCGCTACAAATCCTCCAATATGTGCTGTGTGAAGATGGACTAGTACAAATATAGTGCAAAAAGATGCACATTTTTGCAAGCAATCTCCCCAAATACATTATGTCCATGACTGCATGCATTTGTGTGTGTGCTTTCCTTCCATATATGCATTTTTTGGACACATTTCTATCACAAAATTCAGAGGAGTGTGAATTTCGAAGGACATAGCTGCATTTTGTTTCACATCTTGTTTCAGGAATTGAAAATTAAGTAGGTTTAAACTGAAATTCTTCCCTGTCTCTCTCATTGGCACCATTCCACAATTGTTCCAAGAGAATGGTGGCAAACATGCCTCTTCCCACTGTAAAATATTTGACTGTGGGAAATGATGGATGCTGAAAGGCATTGGCAGGTGCGCAATGGCTGACTGCTGCTTTATTGTGGCTACTTTTCGTGGATCTTGATAGTTTCCTATTGGTGATTAATTAGCAGATTAGTCAGGTAAAGCTTTGAATTGCAATGGTGGCAGTTTTAATTGCTGTGATAGCAACTGTTAATTGGTGGGTCTGCAGGGTGAAATTTGTGTCTCTTTTGAAGCTGTTTTGGTGCCAGTGTGTTCTTTCTCTCTTAGGGAACGAAAAAGAAACTATCGAAGATAGCTGTTTCTTTGAAAAACAAAGGGTTTTGTTTTTTAAAATGTAAGTTAGCTCACCCTTCCCTCAAAAGGCACCTGGATGGTGAGGAATGCACAACTATATTTTGGGCTGCGAACAAACCATATATTTAAAGCACATTTAAAGAACATTCTCCCCACCCCAAGTGTAGTTTGTTAAGGGTGCTCGGAATTGCAGCTCTGTGAGGGATAAACTGCAGCTCCCAGAATTCTTGGGGTGTGTGTGCTTTAAATGTGTGTTGTGTATTACAGCCTACGTTCGCTGCAATACTAGCATAATAAATACTTACGTTCTATTACATAAGATGAGTTTCTGTGAGATTCATCTGTTGCTGGGATTTGGGAATTCAGAATGTTCCCTGACTAGATGGTTTGCTAATCTGGATATGACTTCTTCATGTTGCTTTAGTTCCACTTCATTAACCTTTTACAGATGATCTAACATCCAAACCCTGCAGGAGGCAGGGGGCCGTATGCAGTGGCCCCTCCACCTTCCAGCTCTGGCTTCTGCTCATGGAGCAACCAGGTCTGAAAGGGGCTTGTAAGTGTGTTTGCCTGAATGCACTTGCGAGCTTCCCTGCCACCCCTAACCCCTATTGTTTAGGGCTGCTGATTTGCAGAAGGGCTTGTCAATGCATCCAGGCAAACACACTTACAAGCTGCCTTCAGAGGTTGCCACTCATTCTGGCCCCTGCACACGTGTAAAATTCCGAAATACTCAGAGGGCTGTTTCCCTTTCTGTTGGTTAGGCTGTGATCAGGCAGCAAGAACTAGAAAAAGAGCCTTGCCTTGGCTCTCAAACAAAGTTGTCTGTCCCTCTTCCACAGACTGTTTGGGGAATTATTACTGCAACCTACCCTATGGGGCTCTTGTGAGGATGACTGCAGCAACGTATGGAAAGGGCTATAGAAATACTATGCATTATGAAGTACTCGGCATTGGGGGAAAAGAATGGAAGCAGCAGCTTGAATGCATTTGCTCACTTCCTCTGTCTGATCTTGGGAAGAGCTATTCTCTTAACTGGTGTGTGAGTGTGTTCCTCACCACCAGCCAGCTAAGTGGGCTCCTGTGTACTTTAATCACCGAACAACTGCCAGCTTCAGCAATTCAGCTAAGGTTCCAGAAGATTAGTGTGGCTCCCCCTCAGCCAATGAGAATCTCCCCGGCTTTTAACTAATTCAGCACCTGCTGTTGGAATGGAGCCTGCACTTAGGAGGAAGAGAAGATGAGCTATTAGTGGGGGAGAAATGCAGGGGTTATATCATCTAATCTTTAATGAATTAGCCAGAAAAGCTCCAGGCTGCTCCCTGTAAAAGGCAGCACATCCAGCTTTCGGGTGCATTTTTTTTTAGCCATGAACAAATACTCTCACCCTGTTTTCCTTTCCCCCACATGGGATACTTTGCAGTATTTCCTCTCTCCCCCCCCCCAAAGCACAAATCTATCTATCCAGTGTGGTGTAGGGGTTATAGTAGCCTTTCTCAACCTTGGGTCCCTAGATGTTGGACTACAACTTCCATCATTCCTAGCTAGTGGTCAGGGATGATGGGAGTTGTAGGTCAAGAACATCTGAGGACCCAAGGTTGAGAAAGGCTGGGTTAGAGTGTCAGACTAGACCTAGGTTCAAATTCTCATTCAGCCACATGAAGATTACTGGGTGACCAATTACATTCTCTCAGCCTAAGGATCTCAGGGAGGCAACCATAGGTTTCACTGTTTTATCTTCCCAGTGACCCTATATGGTGGGATTAGGCACCATGCTGGCTCAGATTCTTAACTAAATCCTCCTCTGTTGGCATTGAATGCCTGTTCACTTTATTCTGGGCTGGGAAACCAGTGGCCCTCCAGATGTGAAACTCCAACTTCCATCAGCTCCAGCCAGTATGGCCAATGGTTAGGGATCACGGCTGCTGTAGTCCAGTAACATCTGGAGGGCCACAGGTGTCCCAGTTTTGACACTGCCTTTGCAGCAGGGCAATGCCAGCTCTAGGGCAACTCAGGTTTTGGCATTGCCTTTGCAGCAGGGAAATCACTGTGGTGCATCTTCTCACCCCAAACCTGGGTAATGTCAGAAGCCCTTGTTTGTGTAGGAGAAGACCACGATGTCGCTCCACCCAATGCCAGTGTTGCCCCTGTTTCAGGGCTGCATAAAGCGAGATAGTTAGGCCCTCTCCATCATTGTGGATGGTAGGGAGCTAACATACTGAATTAGACCATAGGTCTCATCTAGTTCAGTAGATGTTCGACAGTGGGATGGGCTTCCTCAGAAGGTGGTGGATGTTTCTTCATTTTAAGTTTTTAAGCAGAGGTTGGATGACCATCTGACATGCTTTAATTGAGATTCCTGCATTGCAGGGGGATTGGACCCTCAGGGTCCCTTCCAGCTCTACGTTTCAGGCAGACCTACTTGGGGATGCTGGAGATGGAATATTTGGGTCCTTCTTCAGTATATGCATAGAGGATAAAGCTCTTGAGGGCTGCAAGCCACAATGACTATGTTCTACCTCCATTTTGGAGGTGGTATACCTCTGAATATCAGGGATTCACAAGCCAGGAAAGTGTTGTTGCTCTTAGTTCCTGCTTGCAGGCTACCCATAAGCACCTGGCTTTGAGAACAGGATGCTAGGCAAGATGGGCCTTTGGTCTGATCCAGCAGCTCCTCCAATCTAGTACAAACTCCACCAGTGGCCATTCCACTGAGTCATTTGTAAACAATGGGCAACAGATCTGACCTCTGCATGTACAGCTTTTCCTCCTATCCCCCCCTTTTCTTCTTTTACTATGTGTAGTGGCAATTCGATTGTAAGTCACTCCAGCCTTGATGCGCCTGTTTCAATTCTCTGTACGGAGCCCGGTAGAATTTAAAATATGGATGAGCCAAAAGAACTCACAGTTTGGGGGAGAATATTCTCACTGCAGACATTTTGGCAGACTCTGCCAGCTGTCAGTGAGTTTGGTCCTGTTGTGTAAATTAAAGCTGGGCAGCAACATGCCTCTGCTGTGAAGCCATCAAGGACACAATCAAATGCTTGGTGTATATGATACAGCTGGGTGTGTGCACTGAAACATTGGAGGTTGCTAATACCAGGTTAAGGGGCAAATTCCAGGTGTTTCTGTTGCATATCTTTAGCTATTCCACTGACAGCCATGGAGTGGGGTTCATGCAGCAGCCCTGAGTGAGATTATAATAGCTGAGCAAATAGGAAGCATGCCATTTGAGGACAGAGATCTGCTGTGTGTGTGTTGCAATCTTGACATATGTTGACACATTCACAAGACTGGCTTAACACATGCCGGGTGACTCAATATTGATGGTTAGCACTGGGGAAACTCATGTTGATGTCAACAACTTGCTTTACAAAAAGAAGAATGGCACAAATGCCCCCTCTTTGGAATGTTTGGCAGTTCAGTCAGCATCAACTTTCCCATCGCAATATCTTATTCACCTGAAATTATGAGGGGGTGTGCAAACCATCTTTTTAAAAAGAGCCATTTCTGGCTCACAAACTAAAATCAATTGACACAATAGGAAGAATGTGAGGGCCCTTCAGGCATCCTTTTCTGTGTCTGCATTCATGATTATTTGTATTCATAGTGGTATCAGGGCCGTTATCTATGATACTGCTTTCAATGCTGTTTGCCCCTGGAAAAGATTCAGGGCAGACCTACTGCTTTGTTGCCAATCAGTGCATGTCCTGTGGCTTCCAGCCATAACCCTATAACATTATCCTGGGAGAAGAGGACAAAACCCTGGCCCTACCTGCTCCATTGTGTCACCATCACTGTTCCTGTAGCCCTCTGGGTGCTACACTTTTGCAGCAGGGACTCCATCTTTTCTACTCACAGGACCATGGAGAGCTGCCTTACAGTGTCTCCCCAGACACTGTGTATCTGAAGAAGTGTGCATGCACACGAAAGCTCATACCAATAACAAACTTAGTTGGTCTCTAAGGTGCTACTGGAAGGAATTTTTTTATTTTGTTTTGACTATGGAAGACCAACACGGCTACCTACCTGTCTCCCCAGGGTTTCAGACAAGGATCTCTCCAATCAGGGATTGCATCTGGGACCTTTTGCACAAAGCGAATGCCCTGCCACTGGCCCTTCCCCATGTGGACTCCCAATGCAATTTAGAACCTTGATCATCCAAGGTTCTAATTCACATGGGAAGCATGCATAGATAGAGCAAGTTGCAGGCATTCAGCAGAGGACTGAGGGAGCAGCAATGGTGGAAGCATGGTGGAAGTATATTTTAAAGGAAAGTGTCATTCATAAATATGTACATGCTAGGGGCTGCCACCCCTGCTCACCATCCCCACATACCTGCAACCCCCTCTGCCAAAGGCCCTTCCTCTACACCTGACCAAACCCAGCTCCCTTTGCACATACCCACTGCCTCACCTTCCCTCCACAGCTTGCCCCAAGCCCCTCTGCCTCCCCTCACAGCTCACTCCAACCCCAACCCCTCTTAAACGAGGCGGGAGCTTCACCAAGTGGCTTTCTACACTGCTCTGCGAAGCTCCTCTCCCGCATCAGTTTAAACAGCTCCCCTGGGCCGCCTGCCACCAGTGTTGCTTCCTCACTTGCCTGGCTGCTCTTCATTGTGGTGGATTAGGCGTGGCTGCCAAACTGCAGGATGACAACAACCTAACATTTTTATGTATATAGGAAGGAAGGAAGGAAGGAAGGAAGGAAGGAAGGAAGGTAGGTAGGTTAGGAATAACAGGTCTGGGGACTCTTTTTCTTTAATATTTTCTTGTTCATCTCAGTTATTGTAACATGCTGGTTGGTTGGGAAGTGTCATTGGCTCTTTCTCTCTCTACATTTGTTCTCTCTCTGACTTTGGTCCTACCAGTCCCATTGGGTAGCAGCCCCAATGCCATATTACTTGCGTGGGGTTGAACACCACCTGAATAAGACTGTATGGCTTGATACAGACACCCTCCCCCGCATGAGTGTTCCTACAACTGTACTCAGTAATGTTCCTTCTTAGAAGGATGTTGCAAGGTTTCATCACTTTAACTGGTCGATTAATCAACTAAAGCTTTAATTGATGAATGCCAATTTTAATCAGAATGGGCACATTTTTAATCAGAGAGGAGAGAGCAGTTTAAGAGTGCACTCATTCGATTTGGAGGCTATTTTGGTTCCAGTGTGTTACCGTAATTGGGAACGAAGAAAGAAAATATTAAATATGTCCTTTCCTTCTAATGAGAACCTGCAGCTTGGGCTCGTTCCATTGCATGTTATCTCATAATTCCTCCAGCATCTTTTTTCCTTTCTTCCTTAAAGGTGCCCATCTTGAGGTTTATTAAAATGGAATTGACACACAAATCAGTTAAAAGGCAGGTCATTAATAAACTAATAACTCTTTAATTGGTTGTCAAGCGCTCTTAAAAAGATTCCCCTGAGCATCCCTTCGGCAAAAAAGAAAGACCAGAAATTGGTGGGCGGGAAAGGGTCCTTTGGTGTCTTGTAAAGGAAAGTCTGGTGAAATCAAGTTAACATTGTCATGGCCAGTGGTGCAGTGGAGCAGGGACAGAGCACCGCCACACAAAGCTGCCTGATATAGAGCCAGACCATTGGCCCATCTACCTCAGTATTGTCTACACTGACTGGCAGGAGCTCTGCATGGTTTCAGGCAAGGTTGCCTCCCAGCCCTACCTGGAGATGCTGAAGATGGAACATGAGACCTTCTTCATGCAAAACAGATACTCTACCACTCTACCCTTCCTCAGAGAAAAGCAGGAGAATCATGTATGCCAGGTTGAACTCCAAGGAGGAAAGATGGGATAGAAATGTAATATTAAAACAAATGAACACATAAATATCCAGGCAGAGGGCCTTATTGGTAGTGGTGCCTGCCCTGTTGAACGCCCTCCCTTCAGATGTCAAGGAAATAAGCAACTATCTTACTTTTAAAAGGCATTGAAGGCAGCCCTGTTTAGGGAAGTTTTTAATGTTTAATGCTGTATTGTCTTTTTAATATTCAGTTGGGAGCCACCCAGAGTGGCTGGGGAAACCCAGTCAGATGGATGGGGTATAAATAAATCATCATCATCATCATCATCATCATCATCATCAAAATAAATTTCACAACAGGGAAGATGATGCTCTCTTCTGCCAGGGTGACATCTCTCAATCCTCTGCAAGCCTAATAAATGCATTTTTCGCAGAGCAGGCCCTCCCGGTGGTACAGCTTTTGAGGCCCCTGACCACAATAAAAATTAGTTGTGGTTTGTTTATCTAATCAGCTGGCCTGCGATGACATGTTCATCATGGTCTAATCCTATGCCTTTGAAACAGAAATATTTTAATTAATTTTTATGAACATTTAAAATTCTTTAATATGACAAAATCTAGATCAGGTTCTTTTTAAAAAATCATATCATTTACCAAATCACATCTCTTATTTGCTTAGATTTGCTGCTCTAAGCTGGGAGTGTATGCCATGTTTTTGATCGCCGAAGAATTGATGCTTTTGAATTATGGTGCTGGAGGAGACTCTTGAGAGTCCCATGAACTGCAAGAAGATCAAACCTATCCATTCTTAAGGAAATCAGCCCTGAGTGCTCACTGGAAGGACAGATCGTGAAGCTGAGGCTCCAATACTTTGGCCACCTCATGAGAAGAGAAGACTCCCTGGAAAAGACCCTGATGTTGGGAAAGATTGAGGGCACAAGGAGAAGGGGACAACAGTGGACGAAATGGTTGGACAGTGTTCTTGAAGCTACCAGCATGAGTTTGACCAAACTGCGGGAGGCAGTGGAAGACAGGAGTGCCTGGCATGCTCTGGTCAATGGGGTCACAAAGAGTCAGACACGACTAAACGACTAAACAACAACAACCATATTTTTCCATGTATAACACGCCCCCGTGTATAAGACAACCCCTATTTTTTGGGACTCCAAATTAAGGAAATGGGAGATTGTCCAGAGTTGTTCAGCGTTTGGGGGGCGGGTTTGCCCAGGGTTGTTGAGCTTCTTTTGGGGGGGGGATTGCTGACAATCGCTGACCCGCCTGACCACCGCTGACAATCGCATGCCTCGCCAAAGCCACCAATCGGCAGCAGCAGCAGCAGCCAGTAGACAGCAGGCCTTGCCGCAGGCACCAATCACCCACCCGATCGCCGCTGACAATCTCCTGCTCACGGCTGCCACCAATCGCCCATCCCTCTTTGGCACTATCCGTGTATATGATGACCCCCAATTTTTAACATTTCTCTATAATAATAAAAAATCTTATACACAGGAAAATACGGTACATAAAAAACACAGTGTGAAACTTCTTAAATGCCAAGATAGCAACAAGTGTTAAACCTGAGCTCCACATACACACCCCGCTTTGAGTTTGAGGGCCAAGTCAAGTACTCTTCCTGCCCCTCCTTGCAGTTCTCAGAAAGATATCTTGTAGTCCTTCTGTTGGCTTTGATTTCTCTTTAAGATGGTTTTATAATTGTTAGCTTAGTGATGATCTGCTTTCTGTGGATTTGTTGTTTTAGGGCCACTTGGTGAGGAGTGGACTCGAAATGTGTATTGACAAATAAAGGCAAAGATGAAAAACGATGTACTTATCTTGCTTAAAAGCATTTTTGAACTGGTCAAATTTAAAAGTCTCTAAGCAGTATACAAAAAAGCCCGACACAATAAACAGTATCATAAAAATAGAGACGAGACAACCCCCACCCCAGTAATACAGTATTTTAAAAGCAGATTAAAAACAAGAACTCAGTATTACATGCTCCAATCTTACAGGTCAAGGAAAGCCTGGGCAAAAAGATCTGGCATTACAAGGCGTCTGTTGGATGATGTTTCACGTATGGCAGAGGGAAGATTATTCCAGAGTGTCGGGCAAAGGCAGAAAATGCCCATTTTCGGTCACTGCCCTGTGATTCTTTTTTAGAATGCAGTGCCATTAGTAAAATATTCCCAGGTGATCTAACTGAAGGCATGCAGCTCAGAGGTATGTAGAGCGTCTGCATTGCATTCAAAAGGTCTCAAGTTCAATTCCCCCCCATCTCCAGGTATGGCTGGGAATGTCTCTGTCCTGAAACCCTGGATTGTTGCTGTCAGTCAAAGTAGATATATAAAACTAGAGGGACCCAAAGGCTCCCTATGTTTGCAAGTTATTCAGTTCACATTTACAGGTGAACCTACCTAATTTGTGCTTTCCTCAAATTACATGCACTGAAACACATCTTTTGAAATTCGCACTTCTCTGAATTTTACAGTGCAGTTCTCCAGCAAAGGAATGTATATGAAAATGCATATATTGAGGTAAAGTGTGCATAGAAATGCTTATTTTTGTGAAAATGGCATACAAAAATGAAGCATATTAGCCATAATGGTACATTCAGCAAAACTGCGTGCAGAAATGTACCTACTAGGAGAAATTTGCCTTAACATGCTGATGAACTGGTGTGGAGACGTGGAAACTGAACTTAACACTGGAAAATTGAGGAGGTGAGAGAAAATGGTCAGATTCGCCCGTCCCTGTGCTCTGTTCAACAGCCTGGTCACTGTGCTCTGCATCAAAGGCAGAAAGAGCTAGGGGGATAAAAGGGCACCAAACAACAGCAAAATATTTGGAAAGCAGAGCCAGCCCACCAATGAGGCGGGGTGAAGCACCTGCCTCAGGCAGCAGAAGCAAGAGAGGTGGTGCCACACCCATCCCCCTGTCACTGGCATTTTGGTGCATGGTTGTCGCCGTTCATCTTCTGCGCCTCTCAGACAGAGAAGATGAACAGCAACACCTTGTGGAGTGCCCCATTTCTTGCCAAGTTTGTCAAGAGCTGAGGCATTCCTGTGTGCAGCATTCCCACTCATCTTCCCTGCCTTGTGGAGCGCCTGGGCTCATGCCAAGTTCAGCGAGATCCAGCTGTTCCTGCACATCGCATTGTTGCTCGTCTTCCCCACCCTGTCCACCTCAAGTCGCAGTGAACTTGAGCATGCTGGAAGGAAGGGGATACAAACCCTGGTAGTGGTAGGCTATGGATGGGGAAATGATTTCCGCCCAAGCACCATCTTCCCTCATGGACAGCTTTCTGGGGTTGCACGTCAGGGCTGAGGCAGAGGCAAGAGTGGAAGATGCAATGAATGTGGCTGCTCCACTGGTAAGCTACATTCCAGCCATATAAAAGGCCAGAGGTTTCTGCACCCACCCTCCATCCAGAGATTTCCACAGTTCAAGGTCACATACTTCATCCCAGCAAAAGCACTCAAGGAGGGTGTTGGGTAGTGCTGGTGAGGGGTGTGGCCTGGTTGATGGGTATGGCCTTGGGAGAGAGTCCTGAGGGCCATGAAGAGAGATCTGGAGGCCACATGCTGTCCCTGGGCCTGGGGATCCCTATCCTCCCAACGGTAATTAGACTGGTAAACCTTACCCATGTATCAGGTACTCAGCTTTTGCCCATGCCAGCTGACCACAGGGACTAGCCATGTTAACACATGCACAGGAATTCTGTCCAAGCCCTGAAGCCTCAGGAAAACATGACAGCCACCTAGCACGCAGACAACATGCCCATGAAATAGAGAGGAATTAATTTGAACGAGTTGCGGATTTATCTGCAACTGGGCTGCCTATGAGAAGGTCAATGATAGCAATATCTACGTTGGCCAGCCTCCTTCCAACCTCCCCTTGAAACTTCCGCATGACATTTTCTATAGTGCCTAATGAAACTGGCCACATGGTTCCGCTCCCTCCCTCCCCTCCGCCTCCATGCAGTGGCAAATGCTGAACCAAAGAGCTGGTCCTGACGTGATTTTTAATCAGCCTCCAATTCATATCTTCCCATCCCGTTAGCTCTGATGGCTCCAGAGGTCCTTTGTTTTGCAATTGCCCGAGTGCCGGAGCCCATCGTTCTCATTATCCCTTTGAAGCGCTTCTTGTTGCTCATGCAAATGTTTTGAATGTGCTGGGAAATTAATAATATCCTAGCGCTCGGGAGAAACAATGGAAGCAGCTCCTAACAGCTGAGTGGGGGAAATGGAGATGCGCTCGTCAGCAAAGTGGCGCGGAAACTATTTCGATAGATAGGTCATGGTGGAGACATTTGCAGCTCAGGCGGCTTTGGCCCCAGTGCACCTATCTGACAGTGAGAAACCAGCAGAGAAGGAGAAGGTGAGGGAGAAAGAGATTCGCCAAGGCCTGAATGTCCTTTACAACAGGGGTGAAGAACCTCAGCCCAAGGGCCAAAGGCCCTCAGGACTTTCCTCAGGTTATGCCCCCTCCCACAGAGGACTCTCCACTTGAATTCCTACCTAGAATGTGTCCTTGAACTCAGGACTGGCCCATCCATTAGGCTTGGTGAGGCAGTTGCCTCAGGCTGCAAACTGGTGACAGTAGGGAGTGATGGCAGATCCGGGCCCCCAAGGAGTGTGTCACTTACCACCTCCTGTGCTAAGGAACAACAGGTTTGCCGCCACCTGCTACTCCTCTCCAACCTCCTTTCTTCTCCCTGGGCCACCTCCAGTTGCCTCAGCCGAAAGTGGCAGAGGAGGAGGCAGCAGAGGGGCACCATTTTCTGTTTTGCCTCAAGTGGCAAAATGTATTGGGCTGGCCCTGCTTGAACTCTTGCTTGTCTGGAAGGAGGATGGAGGAGTGTGTGTGTGTGCAGACACCTCTGCTTTTTTTTGTTTGGCTCTGGCACCATGCATAACAGGCAAGAGGCCTCTGGAAAGTTGGCCCCAAGAGCGAAAGTGGCCTCTGGGTTGAAAAAGGTTCCCCTGATTTAGAGGATCAGAGCCAAGGAGGTAAGTGGAAGGGTAGAATCAAGGTGGGGATGTAAACAAGGTAGGGGGTGGGCTTAAAGTCGCCAATTCATACATTGCTGAAGAAGCTTCAGAGCCATTTCCCTATAGCTCAGGCAGCTAATCGGTGGCTAATTCAGCTGTTGTCCAACTACAACTTCCATCATCCCTGACCCTTGGCCAGGCTGGCTGAGGCTGATGGAAGCTTGGCATGGAATGTTGACAGGCTGTTGTGGGTAAGGAAACACAGAGAGGAGGGGAAATAGAACAGAATATCCTGAAACAGGGCACGGGTCCCACTTCTCCATCCCTGTGTTGAGCCACAAACCGCCACTGCTGAGATTCACCCCATCAGTTCACAAGCACTGCACCATCTCCACTATTTCTAAGTCTCCATGTCAGGAGAAGTTCAGGAGAAGACGACTAGACAATTTCATGGAGGATAAGGCTACCCATGGCTGCTAGCCATTATGGCTGTTTCACCCTCCACTATCGGAGGCAGTATGCTCCTGAATCTCAGTTGCTGAGAATCACAAGTGGGGTGTGTTGCTGTCGCACTCAGGTCCTGCTGGACTAGATGCTGGACTAGATGAGCCTGGGTTCTGATCCAGCAGCAGGACTCTTCCTATGTTCCTGTGAGATGTGGCTTCCTTAATGACAAACCCAAAGGGAGTTGCGCCATTGCAATTTAAAACAACAACAACCACCAAGCAGCTTGTTTAGAGTTTGAATCCCCCCTCCCCTGCTCTGAAACAGTTCTGTGAGTGCTAAATGAATATTCAAAGGGAAAATCAGACTGGGCAATTTTCACCTATGTGCCAAGTGTAAATTAAAACACTCATCACTTCTGGCTTCTACACCTCATCAAACCTCCCCCCTCCCTTTCCCCTCCTCATTAACAATAGAGATGCAGAAACATGTACAGGAGATGGGTTTGAGGCAGTGGCTCCTTAGTGGGATAAGGAGAGCTGGATGTTTTTGCCATAAATGCAAAGCACATCTTTCAGACACCTGGGAGAGGGCCGTAATATACATACATTGTGAGTTTTTTTTATATATAAAAAAACCATCATTGTTTTATCACTGCCAAGGTTGTCCTTTGCAGTCTGTGTTCTTTGCACAGACTCAATTTTTAAAAATGAATTTGGCTTCTTTTTAAAATTTGTTTCAGCATTTTATGGAGTGGAAGAAAAAGGTACAATCTGTACACATTTTGAAATCAGCATGGAAGTTAGAGGTGGGGGAAGAGAGCTTTTTTAAAAACATGAAAGTCAGATCTGGGCAATGCAAGGGGTAGGCAGGGGAAGGAAAAATGTATTGAGTTAAAGACTGGGTTGGTTTCATCCTCAGTAGAGCTGGGAGAGAACCTTCCACCTCTCAAACATGGCTTGCAGGGTTGATAGCCCAGTCCCAGCCCTACCATAGGGACTGCCTAATCCTTAAGATCTACATCAGGGACCTTACTCCATGAGCCACACCTTCAGAGGTGAGGGAGGTGGTTGCTGAGTGTATGGCCTCTCCAACCAGGGTTGGGCAGGGCCCCTGTCTGAAACCCTGGAGAGTGGCTATCAGTCAGTGCCTACAATACTAAGCAAGGTGGCCTGACGGTGGGCTCGTCAACACTTCCGCTTGTCTTGTGCCTAGAAAGCATGGATCCAGGCAGTTTTCCTCTTGCTCTTTCCCCAGGGAAAACCCACTCTTTAGCTCTAAATCAGAACCCTCAGTTCCCAAAGAAATGCTACCTACTAGAAAGGATAGAACCAACCCCAAATGCCATGCTATTTTGTTAGACAATTTGTCTTTGGCTTTCATGTGGGCTGGAAGGTGGGACAGCAAATCTAATCAATCCAGCGATATTGAATGTTACTTTTTCCCCCCAGCAGCAACTGTCTTGGAAGTGAGCTAGGAATCTTTAAAGGCTGGGGACGGGGAGGGAGGCGGAAACCTGTGAACCTCCAGATGTAACACACTCGATGACCCATGAGCCTCAATGCTCAATGGTCAAAGATAATGTAGTCCAATGATGCCTGGAGGACCACAAGTTCCCCACCCAGATGAGCCTGGTGAGTTTCAAAGCATCCTTGGGGCCTTAATGGGAGGTTTGGGGTCTGGTTGCAGTTGGGGCTGGTAGGGCAGAGGGCAGGGAGATCAAACAGTAGGTGAAGCCAGAGCCAATGCGACGCAGAGCCAACTAATGTCAGTTTTGCCCCCAACCTTCCTCTACAAGGCAAACACTGAGACTACAGAGGAGGAGGAAGCTGAGAGCCAGGGTCAGAAGCCAGGAAGGAGTGGGCAGACTGAGGAAGGACTGGGGTTGGTGAGGCACTGCCCCCAAAGCCATAATGGATTAGCTGCCGCTGGGGCAACTCCCATCCTTAAAGAACATCTAGGCATAAGAAACAAGCATCTTTAAGGATCTTGCTCTTATTTAGAGCATGCCTGTTTCATTTTTCAGTGAACTCCAGTCGTAGAAAGAGTTACCTTTGAACATGTTAGGCTCCTTAGTGAGTTTGATTATTATTCAACCTGCAAAAGGCAAGCCTCAAACCTCAGCATTTTAAGGGTCAATTTGAGCATCATTTGAAATGGGCTTCCATAGGGATGAATCGCTCTCAGTCCCACCAGTCACAGAGTGGACTGAGCTGATCCATTTAAAAATAAGATCCAGCCAAGCTCTGGGAAATTCACCCTAATGGAGCATTCTCTACTGACCGGCTATCACTGCTCAGAAGCAGGGGGAAAGCACTCTTTACAAGCTCAGGGGAGCTTTCCTCTATGACACATTTTTGCACAAACTCTGTGGTCATTGGTTTAGGAGGGGCCTGACAACATATCGGAAAGGGGTCCTGCTAATTGTGTGTAATTAAAAGGAGGTGAAACAGCACAGTCCCAACTGACAGGTTGACTCTCTGTCCTTTTTGTGCCCCAGAGGAAGTCAGGCAGAGTAACTTTCTGCAAGTTCTGCTTCCAAGCAAGACCAGCAGATGGAAATCTCTCTCTCTCTCTCTCTCTCTCTCTCTCTCTCTCTCTCTCTTTCTCTCTCTCTCTCTCTCTCTGCAGGGCTGTGAAACTGTCACATGGGCAAGACAGAAGGATTTATTTCAAGACAACCCTTGAACTGACCTCACCTCCCCTTTCACACAATCCCTCCTACCACAAAAGATGAAAGGCAGACATTAATCTCACAGATGCCCGTCCATTGATTTATTGATGTCTCTTTTGTAGCTGAAGCCATTTCTGCCCAGGGTGTTCCCCGTGGAGAGTGCCAGGGGGAAGACATGAAGAGTGCTGTAAAAATACCTCCCTCTGGGCATTTTCCTGGCACCAGCGGAAGGAACAAGCCACTCTGATCTTTTAATTACCTTTACCAGCCTTCTTCCTTTGGCTGTTAGATTCCTTTGGCTAGTAATTTCTGCCTCCTCCCCTCCCACAGGGCTTAATCCAAGCCTGGGCAAAGGTTGTGGCCTAGCGAGAGTCTTCAGGGCTGGAAGGCTGCATCTGGCCTGCTTTCTGGGCAGGAACTAGCCTCCTTCCCTCATTGCCATCATCATTCCAACAGCAAACTCAGGTAGCGAGTGCCAGAATGGGGCTACTGAAAAACTGAAAAAGGGGATCTTCCCCCTTCCTGAAAAAGCAGCCCGACAAAGACTGAGCATGCTAGTCATGAAACACTGGAAAAGGGAAAAATAGTGGTGATGGGCAGTGCTATTTTTCTAGAAAAAAGATGTGCTGGAACTCACCATGAACACCACCCTTGTCTTAGAATGGCAATGGCATCCACCTGAGAGGTTCTGGAACTGAGTTCCTGTGTGTTTCCCCTGAAAAAAACCTCTGGGGATAGGGAGAATGGAATGCAGTATCCTGGGAATGGCCATGGCTGGCTGGAACCCTGAACACTCCTGTTAGGGAGAACATGCTTGTTGAGCGGGGAAGGACAACACTGGAGGGCTGTTGTTTCCATGCTCTGTTTGTGGGTTTCCTAGAAAAGGGTCATCTTGGCCGCCGCTGGAAACAGGAGGCCTGGAGTAGATTTTTAGACATTTTGGGTGCACTCAGACACTGGGATTATTCCATTAGTTTTCCTGATTATAATGCTAGTGCTTCTACCATGGACTCTTGTGCTCCTTTTACACGGCTTTACCTGTTGCATTATGGAACTGTGGATCTTCTTTTGATCTATATACTGCCAAGCCTCGCTACATTTTAAATGGCAGGAAAGAACTGTGTGCTGGAATACCACCCGAAAGCTCATCACATGAAATTACAGTGCAAAAGTCCTGCTAATTTCAGGGTTAACAGGGCTGCAAGCGGATTATTTTTCCCCCCAGGAAGCAAATAACACAGAAATGAGTGCTCAACTTGTTGCAACATGTCCTGCCAAAAAACCAGGGTTGCATCCTCAGGAAGCTTGAGTAATACTAACAGCACCAAGGGACAGGCCAGTGGGTGAGCAGCCTGTCAATTAACTGGGTCAATACACTGCCTGATGGGTTTCTGCCTACTGAACTATTGTGAACCAGTTGCCTGGACCAGAAAGCCAAAGTGTCCTGAGGAAGGAGTCCCATCAGTCACGATGAATGATTGAACTATGCATTCATAACAAAAACCAGGAAGCCTGGAGAATGACTGGAGCATATTATTTGCAAAGTCTTGCAATAAAAAGGCAATTTTAAATACTAATGGACTGAGGGGAGAGATGATTTGATAATCATGCAAGGAACTCGAAAGGAAATGTCGCTCAGCTCTGAGAGCACCTGCTTTGCATTAATTGCTGTTGTTGTTATTATAATTATTACTAAATTTATATATTGCTCATATGCCAAAATGGATTCTAAGCTTATTACTACTGCATGCAGAAGGTCCTTGCTTCAATCCCTGCCATCTCCAGGTAGGGCTGGGAATGTACTGTCTGAAATCCTAAAGAGCCTCTGCAAGTCATTGTAGACAATAATTGATCTGACTCAGTATAAGTTAGCTTCCCAGTTTTCTACCAGGACTGCAATAAGGGGTGTGAGAAAGGGCTTGCAATAGATGTCCCCAGCATAGGGAGTGAAGGATGCAATAAGAGAGGCTGTCTCAATTTTCATAAAATGGATTTTTTAAAAGATTCATTCATCTCAAAGAGTTTAAAAGTGCAGGTTTGTAGAACTCCCCTGGGGAGAAAGTGGGGCACCATAATAAAGTCCTGGACCTTGCAGTGTGCTTTGGTCACATGTAGGCTTGACTGTTGCAACACATTCTACCTGGGGCTGCCTTTAGACTTTTTAGAGAGTTCAGAAATAGCCACTGGTGCAGGATGCTGCTGCCAGGGCTCTGCTATCTGGAGCATATCATCATCTGATCTTGCACTCGGCACCTGGCTTGTTTCCGAGCCTGATTCAAAAGTGCTGGTGATCACTTTTCAAACTCTAAAGCAATTTGGGGCCAAGGTGCATAAAAGGCCACCTGCTCCCAATTGTCTCTACCTGTACATCAGGGGTTGACTCCAGCTTCCATCAGCTCCAGCCAGCATAGAATCACAGAATTGCACAATGGTAGCATTACCATTACCCTTAGAAGGGATCCCCCCAAAGGGTCATCTAGCCCAACCCCCTGAAATATAGGAATTACATCTAAAGAATCCCTGACAGATGACCATCCAGCATGGTCAGTGTTCAGGAATGATGGAAGCTGTAGCCCAGCAGCACCTAATGGTCCACAGTTTTCCTACCCTTGCTGCACACCAATATTTTTTTGAGGGGTTGTGTCTCTTCTTTGTGTGTCAGTGCTATTTGAGGTGCAGCCAGTTGCTACCTGGGGCAGGGGTTTCTTGGTTGCAGGGTCCAATCCTGGAATTGCCTCCTGAAGGACTCCTATCCAGCCTCTTCCTGCACCACAGTTCAGAGGTAGAGCATAAGTGTTGCATGCAAAGTGTCCTGACTTCGATCCCTGTTGTCTCCAGGCAAAGACCCTGCCAGGAACCCTGGAGAGCTGCTTTCGGTCATTGTAGACATTACTAATAGACCAATATAATCTCATTTGGTATAAAGCCATTCCCTGTGCTGCAAACATTAAGAAAGGGGGCAAAGACTCATTGACTTCAATGGGTCTTCAGTGTTACATTTATTTATTTATTTATCTATTGATTTACTGCATTAAATTTGTACACTGCTTAATAGTTAAAGTGGTTTGCAGAAAGAATAAACCAATAAAATTATTGTTAAAAACAGCAATTCAAAACATCAAAAAATTAATTAAAATCAGTGACAAGCAAAAGCAGATAAAAATGCATGTCAACATTCTATGTATCAGGATAGGTTTGCCAAAAAGCAGGTGCTGAAAACAGCATAGTGAAGGTAGAGAGTTCCAAAGTGTGGTTGCTGCCACACTAAAAATATCAATTTCTTACATCCCACCTGGTGCAATTCTTTTTCTCTCTTTGCCTGTGTTTTTCTTTCTCCTGGGATGCTCTTTTTTCAAAGTTAACTTTACTGTTGTCTTTCAGTGTTCATCACACTTTCTGACTGCTGTACACTGCCTAGAGGGCCTTTTAAGGGTCAAAAGTGGGTTTACAAATGGGCACATAAATGCAAACCTAATTTCAGATGGCAGCGCTCGGTGGCGCAAAAACTCAAAAAGTGATCTAATGACTCTGGGAAGGAGCTCATATAGGATGATCAGACGATTTAGGTTTTTAAAGGGAATAGGCAGAACTTTAAGTGGTTTGTGGACAGTGTGACACATTACAACTGTGCTATTCCTTAAGAAACAATCACCCATTTTTTAAAGTTCTCCTGTGATTATGTGTTACAATTATGTGTAACGGGTTGCCAGCTTGATTTGGGCAGAACAATACACTGCTGGAAACACCTTAATGGGGTGTTTCCTTACTGGGACTAACCCTGTGATGTCAAGCATTCTGTGTCCACCAATGTAATGAAGAGCAGAGAGAAATTCGGTTCAGTTCCCATTTAAAGGTGAACCTATGTAATTCACACTTTCCAAAACAATATGAGAACCCAAACTCAACCATGCTTAGAAATCCACACTTTTTGAAGTTTGCCATGCAGTTTTCTAGCCAAGTAACATGTACAGAATTGCAGATTACCAGGGTAAATTGTGCATAAAAATGCATATATTTGTGAAGATAACATGCAAAAATGCACTCTAGTAGAGGAAATTGTTTTGCAAAAATGTATGCGTCAGTCAGGCAAAATTGCAGACAAATGTGTATTGGTTGGGAGAAATTCGCACTGAAATTCTGAGGAGGGCTTTTAAAAAGGAAGAAAGAAAATTGCAAACTAATCTGAAGAACTGAAGCTAAGATTAGAAAAAAATGAGAAACTGATAGATTTGCCCATCCCTAAATGTAATGGAGCAAAGGCAGAAAGGCACATTGTCCAGGTCTGAGACCCTGTGAAGAACCCTCTTCTCTTCTCATTCCTGTGCCCCTTTAAGTTTTGTCCAATGCCCAAGTGTAGAAGTTGGGAAACCTCTGTCACCCCAAGGGCTGTAGTTCCTTTCTAGGCATCCTCTCATGGGCCATGTGCTGGTGGTGGGCAAGGCCAGAAGCAGAAATGGGTGGAGCAACGAATATTAATTTACTCACAAATGCAGCTTTGCTCTCCATCTAGGCAGGCAAGAAGCATTATCAGAGGTTGCACTCACAACTGCACATTTAAAGCATTTGCATGCTATTTTAATAGCCATGGCTCCCTATTCCCCCCAAAACTTGGGAACTGTAGTTTGTTATGGGTACTGGGAGCTATAGCTCTGGGACAAACACATTTCTAGGAAATTTAAATGGTAGCTCACAATTGCAGAGAGCAGGCTGAGCATCAGTGCTGGTGGGCCCTGACTCTGAGGTGTCTGTGGGCGCTGGGTGGTGACACTGAGCCTGGCAAGATGTGATGGTGTCACATGAAGAAGCAAGTGGCACAATATGTCACAGTGGAAGATGGGAGAACCTGGCACCTAGGGGTGCCATTTTTGGGGTGGCAGCCTCCATGTGTCTGACAACATGTGTTCCATTCTTAAATGAATGGGTAAATGGAGTTCTTTTAACACATGCATGCGAGCAAGCGAGCACACGCAAGCACGCACACACACACTGCAAAATAAAAATAGATTTTTGAAAAAATCACACACATTCAAATGCAATTTGTTCCCAATGTTTAGCACCCGTTAACAACCAGTCTGCCACATTCTGGACCAGCTGAAGCTTCTGAACGGTCTTTTCAGCTTCCCCAGCTGTTACCCAAATGCTCAGCAGTGGGATTCCAAAGACATCTTTTTAAAACACTGCCTCTGAGAGCTACAGCACCCCCGCTCTGATCCCTCCTGGATCAGAACAAGAGCTCATCTAGTCCACCATCCCATTTCTAAAACAGCTTCTAAATTAGGCATAGGCAAACTCCGGCCCTCCAGATGTTTGGGACTACAATTTCCATCACCCCTGACCACTGGACCTGTTAGCTAGGGATGATGGGAATTGTAGTCCCAAACATCTGGAGAGCTGGAGTTTGCCTATGTCTGTTCTAAATAGTAGACAGCCAGATGCTCCCAGGTTGAAAGTGACAGGCCCCTCCCTGCTCTTTGCTTCCATAACACCTGGTATTCAGAGATGTAGACTGCCACTAGACCTGGAAGTTCCATATAGCACTCTAGACTAATTCCTTTTTATGACTGATCACCTGTGAATTCATCTAGCCCCTTCTTCGAGCCTTCAAAGCCAGCAGCCATCACGTCTTGTGGCAGGGAATTCCTCAAGGCAATAATTACGCTTTGTGTGAAGAAGACCTTTCCTTGTGTCTAGCAGATCCTGAATCTCCTTCCCAGTCAGTTTCACTGGGAGACTCTTGAGTTTCAGCACGATCAGAGAAGGTGAAATGTTTCTCTAGTCTCCTTCCTCCATTCATAATTTTATAAACCTGTCATCTCCCTCCATGAATAAAGACCCAAGCGTGATTGCTTGTCCTTCTCCAACAGTGTGAGAATCTGGAGAGCTCCACATTAGATTGTCTTTCTAGCAAATCACTCTCCACATCCCCAAAGAACATTCACACAGCATGAAAGAACTTTTCCTCTCCCCCCTCCAAACAAAGGCCTTCCTTCCCCCTGCTCTTTCTTCCACCTGAAACCACCTTGGGCAATTCTCACAGCACCCCCAGCAGTGTCTTACAGCTAAATTCTGCATGCTGCACAGAGCTCTCTGGGTACCCCATGTGACGGACCAAATGACAAGACAGAGAAGATTTGCTTAGCCACATTTCTTGTGCGCCCCAGAAGAGCACCTCTAAAGCCTAAGCAAAAGATCAAAAGGGAGAGGCACAATGGTTCTGGAAGCAACCTCACCTGCACATTGTACGCCCACAGGCTGATCCATGCATTTGCTGGCGGTGTTTGTGACAAGTTGCCACCGCTGACAACTTTCTGTCAGGAGAAGCCATTGATCTCTTGCTGTTGTGCAAATGTACCTAGAATTATAAGTGTTGGGAAGGACCTCAAAGGCCATCTAGTTTACCCCCTGCCAGTGCAGGAAAGTCTATGGCTCTGGGGAGCATGCAGACACACCTGAGACACATTATGAAAAGCATAATTTCCAAACCCAGCTGAGTGATCTCTGTTTCACCTGGCAAAGAAAGCAGACCCACAAAAGTAAATGCATGCAGGATGGCTGGGCCACATGTTTCCCAGCGCAGCTCATCCTTCCGACTTCATATATTTTCACATCTAACGGAGACACTTGGCCATTCCCCCCACATCATGCAACCATTTCACAGCCCATGACCTCTTTGCGAGGGTATTTTTTCGCTCTCGAGAAAATCACACATGGCGAGACCCATTAAACAAAAGCAACAACCCTGAATCTCACTGAGGACTAGTCTCTTGGCAGAAACGAGAGAAAGCTTAGAGCATTCAGCACCAGGGAGAAGAGAGAAGAGGGTCTGCTGGTTTTTGCTTGACAATCTCTTTCCACCTCATCCTTTTCAAGATAGGGAGAATTGGGATGCCTTTGAGAGACCTGCAAAGGCTCTTGTCTCCCCTGCTTTTATAACCCTGTGAGGTTAAGCTGAGCATCTATTGGGAAGAGGGGCAACCCTCCCTCCCGACTCCCTGTAATGTGAGAATGCAGCTGGGGTGGTGGCAGCGGATGCTCAGCCACCGCCACATGGCAGGAGTGCAAGGCGCCACCGCGATCCGTAGTGCAACGTGTGGAGAATGTGGGACTGAGGAAGCACACCCCCTCTTTCTCTCCGCTCCTCTCCCTGGGTGGCTCCCCCTTCGCACCTTGGGCGCAGTGGGTGCCCGTCACTGACGCCAGATGCGCAAGGTGCCTGGCACTAACTGTTGATCAAAGCATCCACAGCTCCAAGTCCCATCCCTCCTCCACCTGGGAGGGTGCGCGGGGGGGGGGGAGCCTCCTTCCTGCCTGGACACAAAGCCATTCTCCCCACCCTCTCGGAGCCACTGGCACGAGAAAGGATCCAAAAAGACAAGGGGGTGGAAAATCTCCTTACCTCGCCTGATGGGATCCAGGCTCCTGGTCAGGGTACCGCTGCTACATCCTCCTGTCTTTTTTGGTTTTTTTAAGGGGAACAGGGGGTGGAAAAAACCCTGCTCCGTGACTATCGTCTGTCCTTCTGAGAAGAAGCGGCCCTTCCACACACTCACACGAGCACCCCAGCCGGCAGGATCCAAGTTGGTCTTCGATGGACTGAGGTATGGGAAGGAAGGTGTTTTAGGGAAGAAAGCCGGGCGGGGAGGGGGGCGATTTGGAGAAGAGGAGAAGGCGTGGATGCTTCCTTCAAAGATGCTCTCTGTCTCTCTGCCTCTCCAGCCCTGCACTGCAGATCTATGGGTTAATAGTAAGAAGATGAGGCTTGAGGTTCCTTTACTTACTGAACCACAGAGAAAATGAGAGGGGGGGGCGGTTGAGTGGGAGTGGGAGGGGACAACACGAAGATGCGGAGGTGGATTTCCCAGGAACTGGGCAGAGCGGGGGAGGAGGGGGTTTCTCTTTTTGATTGGCAGGTAGACTCCACACGACTTCTCCTTGACTGAAGGCCACGATCCCGGCCTTTTATCGCTGGCAACTCAAACGCACACGCGCGTGAACGCGAACACGAACGAACACACACACACACACTGGCCCGGCCTTGCGTGTTAATAATGCCAGCCGTGCATCTCGACACGAGCTTCGTGGAACCTGCAGCCCCCTCCCCGCCCTCTCTCCATCGCCTCAACCCCCCCTCCTCCCCGCTTTCGGAGCTCTCCTGGGCTCTGTTTTATCTTCTCTGCAATGGGAATCCGGAGCCGTTATGGCTCACAAGAGTGTGAGCAAAAAATAAAATCTTTTTCTTTTCTTTTTTAAAAAGATCCGATGTAAGAACATCCCTTCCAACAGCCCAGCCCAGGAGCAAGAGATGTTGCGGGGGGGGGGGAGTGGAGGGAGGGGAGAAGAGATTTGCATTCAAGAAGCGAGGATGCGCTGCTTATTTTTAGGCACTCGGAACAAATTGCCTGCTGTTTTTCTGCTTTGTTACACAGCTACAGAAGC
Source organism: Podarcis raffonei (assembly GCF_027172205.1). Classification (NCBI taxonomy): domain Eukaryota; kingdom Metazoa; phylum Chordata; class Lepidosauria; order Squamata; family Lacertidae; genus Podarcis; species Podarcis raffonei. The sequence continues at coordinate 30,284,477 of NC_070609.1, forward strand.
AGCAGGATGGGAGGATGGGGCGGGGTGGTGGTGGTGGAAGAGGCAGAGCCTTTTCGGGACGGGGTGGTGGAAGGAAGAGACGTGCTTGGAAAAAGAGGATGATCAAAGCTCACGAGGAGGAAGGGAAGGGGGAAAGCACCGCGGGTCTCGCCCAGGCAGGGCCTGGCCATTGGGGGTTGGCAAAGCGGGGAGGACTTTCCCTCGGGACTGTGGGGTGTGGTGGCCGTGGGGGCAGTTCAGAAGGAGGGCTTCCAACACGCAGCTCAGCCAAGTGAGAGTGGATTCTGGCGGGGTAAAGGCTCCAGCCACTTCCGCCAGGGGGAGCTCCTGAGCTCTGTAGCAGAGCACCTGCTTGGGCCTCAGAAGGGCCCTCAGCATCTTCTGGTAGGAGTGTGCAAGGCTCTCTGCCTTAAACCCTGGAAAGCTGCTGCCAGCCAGTGCAGACAATGCCAGTGGCATAAGGCAGTCTTCAATGTTCCTTAAACGATGAGCTTCCAGCCACGGCTCGGTGTTAGAGCGCCTGCTATGCATGCAGAAGGGCCCAGGGTTCCATTTTGGGCAGCTGCAGGTAGGCCTGGGAAGGGCCCATTCCTGAAACCCAGGGCAGCTGCTGCCAGCCAGTGTTGACCGTACTGAGCCAGATAAATCAATGACTCCGTGCAAGGCGGCTTCCAGGTTCCCAGGCCCGGATTAAAGGGTATATGGAGGGGCCTGAGGCTGATAAGCGCAAAGGGCCTAAGTAGCATGTGCTGCACAGATTTCCAACAGCAATAAATAAAAATAACTCCAAAAGGCACCAGACAAAACAAATCTCAAATTCACAGATGCATTCAAATCAAAGAAACAACCAGCAAGCATAAATCATGCGCTGCAATCAAAACAAAACATTTCCTCCCCTTTGATCCCCTGGCTTTGGTTGTGGCAAAGGCATTCCTCCAAGGGGCCCCAGGAGCAGCAAGCACTTGTTTCCTACAAACCCCTGGAGTGAAGTTGCACCTGTGGAATTGTGGGGAGTTTTTAAATGGCAGGTCTTCAACCCAGTGGCTTGGAACAGGGCCCCAGGCGGAGGGATCACAACTTTGCCAGTTGCTGGTGCCGGGCTTTACTTCATTCTAGAACTGAAAGGTGAGGGAATATGCTCTGGGCACAGGACTTATCTTAGTGTGAGCCCAAGTATCTGTTTTGGATGTGTGGACTCCACTCTAAAATTGTAGCTGCTATCAAGTCAGCTCTCTCTGGGAAGAACTGGGTGGCAGGAACTGCCTTCTCCTCTGGGCCTGCCTTCTCCCTCAAGTACAGTATTCCAGGAGCCAGTGGTGGACTGGGCCAGAGGCAAAAGTGGGAGGAACAACAGGTGTGGCTCTCACTTTGTACAGTAAGTCGACTCAAGACATTTTGCTGCCTGAAGCAGTGAGCCAGGCTCTCTCTCTGTCCCAGGTCAAGGTACTTAGCAGCCAAGGCCAGCCAAGTACTTTAGGCATCTGAGGCAGAACATCCAGCAAACACCTCGTCTTCCTTCCTGGTGATGTAATGTGTAATAATAGCAAACCTAATAACAAAATCACCTGTTGTCCTTTCAAGACACCCAAAGTCAGCCTAAGGCTGATGCCTCACATTGCCTAACAGGAGGGCCAGCCCTGGAGGTTGGTATGAACATCTTCACACACACATCTCCCCAGCCTCCATCCAGGCAAGCAAGAGACATTGTTGCAGCTCAACTTTCCAGCCAGGCAAAAGCACTCTAGGAGGCTGGGGTGGGATGTGACCCAGAGAGAGTCCAGTGGGTCTCCTCTGACCGGCTGAGCCTGTTGTTCTTCACCTTTGCTTTAGCTGCAAGCACCTGGCAATATCTGTGGCATTTATGCTGAACCCTACGGATGCGCCAAATTCATTTGGCTTTGGTTCAGGAGATTGCAGCACAAGAAGCAGGCCCCCTTATTCAGATTACTTCCCATGTTTTGCTTGTTTGCTTGTAAGCACCCTGCCCTATCCAGATCAGAGGTGTGCTTACAGTGGAAGGAAGTCGACTTGTCTTGAGTCAACTCTGCAAACCTCTGTCTTTTGTGTGGCTTACTGTACAAAGTGAAAGCCACACCTATTGTTCCTCCCACTTTTGCCTCTGGCCCCGTCCATCCCTGGCTCCTGGAACACTGTCCCTGAGCTAAAGGATTTTGTTGAAGCTTCTATGTAGCAGCAACTGATTGAGTTGCTCTGAATGTCGCAGAGGAATGGGACCGGCTAAAGGGTCTCTTCCTGCCATTGGCTAAGCTGCTCTGGTGCCAAAGAAGGGTGAGGCAGGCAGGTAGGCAAGAAGCAAGGGCCAAGGAAAGGAAAGCCAAGTGGCTGGCAACTGAGTTCTAGCAGGCCAGCCAGGAGGCGGTGATGCAGACCACTCCTAAAGAAACCTGACCAGGATCTGATGGTTCTTGGCAACTACTGCCCATTTGCTAATACTTGCTTTGGCGGCGGCGGGGGGGGTTGATAGTAACACAGGAAGCTGCCCTATATTGGAACAGACTATTGGCCCAGCTAGTTCAGTACACTGCCTGGTAGCATCTCTCCAGGGTTTCGGGAAGAGATTGTCTCTGGTTCTGCCTGGAGAGGCCAGGGATTGAACCTGGGATCATCTGCACACAAAGGCCATGCTCCTGTGCTTACAACCTTAAAGTTGGTGGCAATGCAGCTGCAAGCACTCTTGAATGATACCGGTTTTCTAGACCTTTATCTGGAGAAAAGGCGCAGGGTGTGTGTGGCTTTTGACCACGGAATCCTGCTGGATCAGCTCAAAGCACAAAGAGCTCTGCCACCCAAGCTCGGGAATGTTTTCTACAGAGGTCTCCATCACCCCATCTTTATATGCATACCTGTGCAAAATGAACACATGGCCACGTCCTCCTCTTTATTTCATTTATGAATCAGTTCGTGTCAGGCATCCCCAAGTGTTTTACAATGTAACAACGTAGAAAATCAGTTGCAGATATAAAAACGAGAGAAATACAGATTTCAAAACGATTTAAAACAACAGGACATACATAAATCAAATTGATTCCAAGACAGGCAACAACTGGGATAAATATCTTAGGAGGCTTGTTGAAAGAGGAATGTCTTTGGCAGGCATTGAAAAGACCACAGAGAAGGCACCTGCTCTGTCTGATATGCAACGGGGAGGGTGTTCCAAAGGACAAGTGCCACCACACTAAAGGCCCCATTCTGACATAATGCAGAATGGACCTCCTGATAGGACGGTATCTGCAGGCCCTTCCCTCTCCTGCAGAATACAGTAATTGGTTGGGTACGCAGTGGGTGAGGCATTCTTTTTAAGCATCCTGGACATTAGAGAGGCCTTTGGAGGAAGCTGTACCAATGAGGATGCTACCTTCCTCTTGGGCCTTATTGACTACACTTTCTGTTCTAACTGCTGATGTTTTTCGAGACCAGCTTTTCCCAACCAGGTTCTCTCCAGATGTTTTGCACTACAACTCCCATCAGCCTCAGCTAGCATAACCTGGGAAAGGCCACTGTACCATTTTCTTTTGTTGTTTCTTTTAGTTTGTTTTGACATTTCTACACTGTCATCTGTTTTCTTCCTTGTGGAAGAAAAGCAGACTAGAATTGTTATTGTTATTATTATTATTTTAAACACCCATAAATAAAACAAATGGTGGTTGCCTAGCAACATCATCTCAACATGGAAGTGGCTGAGCAAGGCAACCCGTGGTTGCCAGGCGATAGGACCCTGCAGCAACACATAGCTGAGAATGGGTAGCATGTGGTGGGTTGAGGTGAGCAGAAGGAGGACCCAGAACCTCCTTCCTGAAAACTGACCACCTCTTAATGACACTCGTATGGGTCCACCAGAGGGTGGCTGAACTGCCACACCCATAATCTCTGAGCATTGGTCCTGGTGGCTGGGGCTGATGGGAGTTGGAGACCAACTAAATAATGATATTGTAAAATTGGAAAGGGGCAACTGAAATGTTCAAGGGGATGGAAAACTCCCTTATGAGGAAAGGTTGCAGCATTTGGGACTTTTATAGTTTAGAGAAAAGGCGTTAGTTTCAGAGAGAGGAGGCAACATGATAGAAGTTCATAAAATTATGTAAGAGGTGGAGAAAGTGGATAGACGAAATATTTTCTCCCTCTCCACTAGCAATGCAGCTGAATGTCGGAAGATTCAGGGCAGACAAAAGAAAGTCCTTCTTCACACAAACTGTGGGACTTGCTCCCACAAGAGGCTCTGATAGTCACCAACTTGGATGGTTCTAAAAGAGGGTTAGACAGATTCATGAAGGAGAAGGCTATGTATGGCTACTAGCCAGGATGGCTCTTCTCTACCTCCATTGGTAGAGGCTGTATGTCTCTGAATGCTAGTTACTGAGAATCACAAGTGGGGCCTGTGCTGCTGTGCTCAGTTCCTGTTTTGGGGCTTCCTGTTAAGGGCATCTCATTCATCATGAGAACAGGAGGCTGGACTAGATGGGCCACAGGTTCTTCTGATGTTCTCCTTGTGACTTGGGCAAATCTCTTCATATGTTCTTAAATTCTTAACGATGTCTGAATCTAGAACTGGGCAGATGCAGAACCGGCTTTCTGCCCTCACTCCTGTTCATCCGTCCATTCTGAGCAGGGCCTCCCAAGACATTTTGGCACATGAGGCAGACCCCAAAATGGTGTCAGGGGAGAAGGAGTGAGGGAAGATCTACATTAGGAACAAGCTGAGGGAAGAAAGATTGGCATTGGGATCTGCTTCCCTGGTGGATCCTGCCATTTGAGGCAGTCATCTCACCTAGCCTCATGGGAGGGCTGGCCCTGCTTCTGAGGTACAGGCCTCAGATGCCTGAGGCATCCTTGGCTTTCACTGCTCTTAAAGCTACCATATTCCCATGCCTGGTGTCAACAGCAGGCAATTTTGGGCAACGGCCTGGGTCCTCATGCTGCACCAGGGCCATTCTGCACTGATACCTGCTCTGGGCAACCAGCCATGAACAGTGGTGGGTGACCATTTATATCTCCCATGATGCCAGAGTTAGAAAGTCATTACATCAAGCACTCCTGGGCATTGTGGGAAAGTTATATGGCAACCTGCCACTGTAGCTCGCTGGTATATGAGGAGCCTACCAGAGAGAATTCTGCTGGACACCCCTTCCAACCCAGAGCTGACCTTGTGTATTTCAACCAGGCCAGATGTCTGCATTTTTACACCCTGGCAAAAGCCCATGAAGAACTGCACCTGTGGAACACTTGCCTTCCTCAGATCTCTTTAAAGATTGGAAGACGTAACTCAGTCGAAAACAGCAGCCTTAGCTGTTCTGATCTAGAAGGAGAGACCTAATTCAGGGATGTTTAAAACTCATGTTTGCTTGACCCTGTTGCATCACATCTGTAGGGCGAAGTCTGGATGGTTTCAGAGAGCCCATCACTTAATCGCTTTGCCATGCACAGATAGCCAACATTTACGTGCACCTAGCACCCCTATCCTGACCAAGCACATGATGGGTAAGTACCATAAATCTCCACAGATTTTCCCTTTGTCCATGTCCTTACATGGTGAAACCAAAGCCGCCCCTTATTAAGGGAAGCTTGCATTCAGAAGTGCATTGCAGTTAATTTACCACCACAATCCAACGGGCAGTAGGTTACATGACATTATTTGGAACTGTTAATGTTATACTGTTATTGGTTATACTAGCAAGATGGAACTTCCATGTGCAGCAGCTTAAATTTATTTTATGAAATAAATTGTATGAAATAAACAGCTAGAGAGCTGTTGCCAGACAGTATATACAAAAGCTAGATGCACCAATGGCCTGATTCTATATGAGACAGCTTCCTATCTCAAGCCAATTCCTGTTTAAATTTATTCACAATCAATCAATCAATCAATCAATCAATCAATTAATTCTCACCTTTCCTGTCTTCCCATTTGCTTAGCACAGGGCCTGTGGTTCATTCCACCAGCAACTCTGTGGGGAATTTTGAGGAATGTTAGGCTGAGAGCAACTGCCCCAGGGGCACTTGGGGAGAGTTTGGTAGCTGAGTGTGGATTTGAACCTGCTGCCTGTGTCCTACGGCAAATGCAATACGAGAGGGGTTGGTTCTTTCAACTGATGGACTCCTCCAGATGACTTGTTCATTGAGCATTCATCGTGATATGCTTGCACGAAGCATGCAGGAAGGTTTAACCCGTGGAGGCTGGCCCATTGGGGCAATTGGGGCACTGCCCCACCAACCTCAGCCTGTCCTCAGCCAATCCACACCAGCCTGCCTTGTCACTTACAACCACCAGTCAAGAGAGTTCTGCTGCAGGCCAGCTTCCTCCTGCTTGGTCTCCAGGTTGCTACATACAACTCAGGAGGGCAGAGGATGGAGATAGAATTAGATGACTGGCCCTCACATTAGCTCTGCCTCTGCCTACTGTTGGTCTCTCTGCCTTCTGTCCTTCCAGTCCCAATGGGCATATCTGGTCTTAATTGAGTTATTATCATTTGGGTTTGTGCACATGGAGGTTATTCATTTTCCTATCTATCAATTGTTGTCCCACACTTTCGGATGCATTTCTCCATGACTTTCCTAACTGAGAAAAGTCCACCTGCTTCTTTTTTTTAAAAAAAATGGATTTGTTATGCCAGAGCCATTTAATCTACTTTAATTGTGCAAACCCAAATAGTATGTGATCGAATCCTCCCACCCAAAATAGTGACAGTCTGGAGGTGACCCATATTTGCATAAATGTGTTAAGAAGGGGTTAGCAAGGTGGCTATGAGGAATGCCCTCCCCCATTAAAAAAAAAACAAATCCAGAGAAATGTCACTAGTCCAAACTTTTTGTTTTCCTTGAAATTCCCTGTTGTTTAGCAGGGGGCTAAACATCAGCCTCAAAATTTCACTCTAGGTGAAACTTGGGAGCGTTTTATGGATGTACAGACTAAACCCCACCTTTAACGATGTTACTGAAATCCTTTTGGCCTTTCGGATGTTTCATCCAAGCAAGAATATCTGTATCTGCTTTAGAATTTCGCTTTAGGCAAAATTTGGCTGTTGGCTCTAATGAGCAGGACACGACATTCAAGGAATCTCACCTCCCTTTGTATTTCAAAGTGATGGCTTCATATTAGATGCGCCAGGTTAGTCAATGGAAATTAACCCGCTCTCTGTTCTGTTCCGCTGAAAGATTTGAATGGGCCTGTTGGGCCAGAGTGCCTTCTAGTGGTGGCAATAACACTCTGCTTTCCTTCTCAATGAATGGAGTTGGTTCTTTTATGTAGCTATTGCCATTCATAAGTGTTTGGAACTTCAGTGGTCACCTATATAAATTCCAAAATCTGTTTTAAGGGCTGTGTTTCACCTTTGAAACAGATGAAATCATAAGAACAACAAGAGTACCTCTGATTATGTGCAGAGTGCATATCCTCATTGGCACCTCCATTATACACCTTTAGGCACCAGGCGAAAATGTTCCTCTTCAACCAGCCCTTGGGCTGATTAACAGTCTATGCCCTTTAAAACGTATTTATTGGAGGGGGCGTTGTTGGTTTGCTTTGTTTTTGTTCTTGTTTCTATTATGTTCTCTGTGGTTTATTTTGTATTTTGATGCTGTGAACTGCCCCAAGATCTTCGGATGAACAGCGGTATACAAATTTAATTAATTAATAATTGGTCATGTTGACTGACCTGATGGGAGCTGCAGTCCAATGACAGCCAGAGTACAACAGTATTCCCACCCGTGATTTAGCCCAGTGCTGTCTACTCTGACTGGCAGTGAATATCCAGGGTCTCGAGCAGAATGTCACTTGCTATTGGATCCTTCTAATTGGAGATGACAGGAGCTGAGCCAGAGACCTTCTGCATGCATAGCAAGTGCCATGCCATTGAGCTGTGTTGTTGTTGTTGTTTAATCATTGAGTCGTGTCCGACTCTTCATGACTCCATGGACCAGAGCATGCCAGGCACTCCTGTCTTCCACTGCCTCCCGCAGTTTGGTCAAACTCATGCTGGTAGCTTCGAGAACACTGTCCAACCATCTTGTCCTCTGTCGTCCCCTTCTCCTTGTGCCCTCCATCTTTCCCAACATCAGGGTCTATTCCAGGGAGTCTTCTCTTCTCATGAGGTGGCCAAAGTATTGAAGCCTCAGCTTCAGGATCTGTCCTTCCAGTGAGCACTCAGGGCTGATTACCTTGAGCTGTGTACACAACGCTATTATAGCACCTTGTATTGAATGTCCAATATAACTGGCTACCTGCTTTCCAGGTCTCTCTCTTCTCCCTCCTCATTTCTTACCAAGTCTTGGGACTGAACTGCAACTGAGCTGTGATCCTAGTGCATCACACTCACTTTCCCATTATTTGCACCAATGTACACAGGCCTTTCCATTCTTCCTTTGAGTGTCTTTGTGTGTGTGTGAGAGAGAAAGAGTTGGGTGGGGGAAAGTCAAGAAACTCCATTTTCATGCCCACCAAACATGCTTGCCAAGTCACACACAGGTTCAGCTGCTTTCAAGAGATTTGCAGAGCATAGTCCATCAAAGCAAACGTACAAAGAGTGCTGCCCTAAACTAGATATAACCAATTCCCAAACTATGGGAAGGTATAAAACGGAAATGGCAAATATCTCCCTGGGCATGCTGCTTATAATCTAAACCAATTTTTATTTATCTGCTTGTGAGTTCCGTTTGGCAGCCCCCCCCCCCATGATACGTGAGCAGACTCAACAGAAATGTGAATATATACATAAGAACGAACTGCGGAATATTTTTCATGGACTGCAAAGATCACTGGAGACATTATCTGCTTGCTGTTTGATTCTGCAAGGTTGCTTGATTCACTGTTCTGCATGCCAGGTACCGGCAAGTCATCACCCACTTGCAGTGAGCCCCAGTTCTGTGCAAGGCAGATGTCATAAAAGGCAGGTGGTGCAACTGGACATATGGGAAACTGGCACATATAGCCATGAAGCCATTTATGCATATAGCCATTTATGATGGGAGAGTGAATGGGGCCCCTTCACCAGCCACCACTATGCAAATATTGCAGAAGCCCTCCAGAAGCCCAATTCACTTCCTCAAACTGGCTTTTGAATTCCTGCAGAATAAAGTAACTAACTGAGAGAGAGAGTTCATCAGGTGTGGACTTTGGCAATTAAATATGGCACCTTGTGCAAGGCCAAAATTTGACGCTCACAAATGGATAGTCTCAATTATGGATCTTCTCTTTTCAATTTTTAGCCCCCTCAGCTCAGTGGGCTCCCATGTTGCCCAAAAGCTGGCACTGGAGAGAGAGACAGATACCCCAATAGAGCAAGGAGCATGGCAAAGGGCCCCCTGCCCTTAAACTTTTACCTGTCACTCCTAGAGAGCAGAAGAAGTAAAATTCTTTCCAGGCATGTGCGAGACTTGCTGTTCAATTATTCCCCGTTTATTCCTTTCGACAGCGCCTGCCTCCCTTTTCAATATGCCATATAATTTGCTAATAATAATAATTACAGTGATCGCTGGCCCAGAGTGCAAAGAGGTAATCAACTCCTTAAGCCCTGACTGTGCACTATTAAAGAAAGGGAATGCAAAAAAAGAAAAGAAAAAAACAGCTACTCAGCCCATCATTATTCAGCCTAGCCTATCTAGGGTTCTTTGTTCACCTCCCTATGATGCAATCCCAATGAAGGTTTCTGATATACTGGAGGACCATGATGGAATATCCTGAGGGAAGCCCAGCAAATCTGGGTCAGATTACTTTAGCAGCTCTATGCCAGCTTAGTTCCCTCCAGATGTTTTGGGCTGCAGCACCCATCAGCCAAACCTCCAGAGGACACTAGGATTGTGGAGGAACAGCCAACATGGTGTCCTCCAAATGTTGTGGACTGCAACGCCCGCAATTCCTGACTGCTGGCTATGCTGGCTGGGGCAGGTGAGAATTGTAGTTGAAAACATATGGAGGGAACCCCCATATTGGCTACCCCTGTTCTACACCATTGCCATTACATGATGGAAGGAAGGTGGGATATCAATATGATAAACAAATCTTTGCCTCCCATTCCCCCAGGATTCAAAAATGGTGGCCCTGCTAATAAGGAGTCCCTACCCTGTATTGTATCTGATTGCTCTACCAACATTTCCCAGGATGCTTTGGGCCACTGTCAGATAACAAAACACTGAGCTAGGTGGACTGTTTGTCTGACACAGCATGGCAAATCCCTCCTGTTTTGATTACTCCTACCTGCAGAACCAGATCAGCCTTTGCCAACCTGGTGCCCTCCATGTTTTGGAGAACGACTCCCATTAGCCACAGTCGGCAAAGCTGTGAGCTCCCAAATTATGTTTGTTTTTTCTCCTGGACTCTGCACAGAATGCATCTTATTTGGCCTGTGGGGGAACAGAAATAGAATTTGCTTTAGTTATGTGGAACAAACACCACCTGTGACTAGAGATGGGGACATTTTCAGTTTCTATTTATCTCTGTTTCTCATTTTTTCCATCTTAAGTTCAGTTCTACATCAATTTGCCATTCTTTTTTTTTAAATCCTCATGAAAGAATTAACCAGCATTTTAGCTCACATTTCTCTTAATAAGCACCCATCTGTATGCAATTTTGCCTAATATATTGTTATGATTCTTTTAATAATCTCTACATTCACTGAAGGGTTAGAATTCAAGCAAACTCATAAATTCAGAGTGTCGGCTTGCTGGGGGTGGGTGCTGAAGAAACAAAAGGCTGGTAATGGCCTGGTTTGTTTGATAATGGTAACATCAGACCCTCTACCCAGTAGCTTTTTGGGGTAGGTTAACCACTGGCACGATGTAAGCAACAAGAAAGAGAAAATGCCCTTTGCAATGAGAAACAGAGAAACAGAGGCTGTCAGGGTGACGGGGGAGGAGGGGCCGGATGCTGGAAGCGGAAGGGGAGGAGTTGCTTTCTGCAGGGGCTGCTGGGAAGAAGGGGGAGGTGGGCAGAACTCCATGTGGGACTGAAGGGCAGCAGTCAGAGATACGGGGGGTTGGCATTTAGGATGCGTCTAGATCCATTGCTGCACTGCTGGGAAGAACAAGCTCCTCTTGGAATGCAACTGCTGCAAACTTTCTCTCCATAAAACTCAGGTGTAAATATAGGTAAATAAACCATATGTCATAAAGACACTAGGCTTGGTCATGCCTCATTCCAAAGGACACCAAGACCCTTGGAATCTCACATCGCTCAACAAGGATTGGGCAGAGAGTGTAACAATATATAATCTGCAATGCAATTTTGCCTGAAACAATGCATTTTGGTATGTTATTTTCAATAATATTTTACCCCAGTATTTTAATGTTTGGACACATTGTTGGGTGCAGAATTTTGTTGCAAAATACAGATAAGTGCAAAGTTTCGAAAGGTGGCTCTGTTTCGGTTCTGTATTGTTTTGGAAAGTGCAAATCTAGCTAGGTTTGCCCTGAAACACAAATTTAATTGAAATTCTCCTCTCTCTCTATTTTCATAAGAGTTTGCCGCCTGCCGATCTTCTCAGGTCAAGTGTCGTATGACAAAGCAAGAAGCATGCTTGGTGTGGTTAGAGTGTTGGACTAGGACCTGGGAGACCAGGGTTCGAGCCCCTCCTCAGCTAGAAAGTTTGGACCAGAATTCCCAACAGGCCTAGGCAGTCCCTGGATAGGACCATAGTCCAAAAATCATGGATAGCCCCATCTCCAGGAAGGCTGACATATGAGTATGAAGGCACACATGCCTACCCAAAGCCAGCATCACTCTCTCTTGCAAACAAGACAACATAAAGCATTGCTGTGTACCATTCTGTGACTTGCCGTTAGCGATAAAATGAAGCCTGAAAGACGTGAACAGTTTCCTTCCATTTCCAGTGCCATGTTATTAAGAGTTGTACAAGGTTCCTGCATTAAAAAAAGGAGGGGGAGGGAAGGTGGAATTGGGCTTAATCCCAGGAGAAAGGGGAACTTCCTGCACTGCATCCCATTTTGACAGTGGATGGAGCGGCTCTCACCCTCCAGAAAAGGGAGGGATTGAGTGAGATCCTTGTCTCAAATCCTGGGGATCCACTGCTGGTCAACAATACTGAGCTAGATGGACTAATGCTATAAGGATGCATCCAATGTATCTTTCACTTGACACTGTGGCTTCAGGTCTGGCAAAACCAAATGCATCTTTATGTTATTCATTTCCACAAGATGGTATGATGGCTGCCTAGTGCCAACGTGTGCTGGTGTTTTTTTAAGTGGACCTATGAGCTTTTATGGTGGCTAAAAGACTTATATTGTATTTTGAGCCTGGAAAGATAAATGCTCATCATCCAGGGCGTTTTTTCTAGCCAGACCTTGCCGGAGCTCAGTTCCGCAACTTCTCAGGTGGGTGCGATTGCCATGATAAGAGAACAAGGGAGACGTTCATGGTTCTGGCACCTCTTTTTCTAGAAAAATAATACTGCCACGATCTATTATGAAATGGTTTGAGGACCTCACTGCCCTGGCTACGCTCAAAGAGCTTTCATATAGGTGTCAATCTATTTGGACATCTGAAGTGCTGATTAAACTCAAATGTTTAATTTAAGATTCACATTGTGATGGTCACAGTACTTGCAATATGAACTGATGGTGATTAGCATTATTTGATGATGATGAATACTTTTCTTATATTTTTCTTTCTCCTTCCAATTTCCTAATTTTTCTTTTCTCTTCCTTTCCATATTAATAAAACGAATAAGAAAATGGGATTGTGGAAACAATGGACTCTTTAGTATAAGATGCAGGGCTCACAGCTTCTGAGCATGTTGAAAATGCCTTCTTGGCTTCAGGTTTATGTGCTGTTAGGTTTCTCTCTGTCTCTCTCACCCCCAACACCCACCCACCCACCCTTTCAGGCTCTCTCCAGTCTCTGTGCAAATGGAGCAGATACGGTAACTAAGGAGGAGTCGGTTGTTACTAAGTGGGGGACCGACCGGAGATATACAGAGAGATAACTAGATCATCCGTTGCTTCCATCCAAGCCCTCCTTTATCACAACTACATAAATTAGAATGAAAATTTAATTTGGGGCTTTGAAAAATTCATGCACAAAGCAGCGATGCCAATCTGCTCCAAGTTTGAATGTTTCCTTCATATTATGAAAGAGTGAATGGATCACATGTTGGTGTTGATCCCTTGGGAGAGGATTTAAATATTAACCCCTTAGATATTAACTTAAGAACTGGTGTGATCATTAGATCCCTGAGATTGTCAGCAGCAGCTCGTAATCCCATTCATGAAGCCTGTTCAGTTTGTGATCTGGCAGGTCAAATGCAGCCCACTTCTTGTGCCCATTCAGATACTTTACCAATGCCAACAACACCAATACCCTGCTGTTGCTCTTCATGGGGCTGGAGCAATGCCCAGGAACTTCATTTCCAGGCCTGAGTTTAGCAAACTTCACCAGCGCCTCAAATTTTGGGGATTGTCTGGTCTTCTACTTGTGGTACTGCTCCTCTGGGGTTGCTTTGTTTCAGCCTGTGCTTCTCCTTATACTGTTGGACTCCAGCTCCCATTATCCATAGCCAATAAGCCCAGGGATGATGGGATTTGTAGTCCACAAACACCTGGAGGATTACAGGATCTCCATTCTTGCTTTAATTGCTTTTAGTGGTGTCATTTTGGCAACTCTAACATAATTTGCTGTTAGAGGGGGAAAGAAGGATGTATATCTATGGACTAATTGCTAAAAGAATATGACATTTGTTTTATAGGAACACAGGAAGCTGCCATATACAGAGCTAGATCATTGGCGCATCTCCCCAAGTTCAAGGTTTGGGTACTAACATATGCAGGCCCTATGCAGCTCAGAACTAGGTTACTTGAGAGACTGCAACATAGAGGTGACCATGGTCTTTGGGACTTTAAGCATGGTTTGCTTAAAGTCCCCAAAATATTGGAAGCCCACTCCACAGTTTTCAGTGTGGCTGCCCCGTTCTGTGGAACAGCAACCCTGCTGAGATACACCATAGGCACAGTGGAATTTGCTGCCAAGGAGTGTGGTGGAGTCTCCTTCTTTGGAGGTCTTTAAGCAGAGGCTTGACAACCATATGTCAGGAGTGCTCTGATGGTGTTTCCTGCTTGGCAGGGGGTTGGACTCGATGGCCCTTGTGGTCTCTTCCAACTCTATGATTCTATGATTCTATGATTCTCTGGAAACAACCAAAGACATGCTTGTTTCAACAAGCTTTTCCAGCTGGATGAAAAGGTTTCTGACTTAGGTGTGATTTCCCCCCCAAAAAACTATCTGTAGCCGTTTTTAATGGCATGTTTGCAAATTGCCTTCAGACATGTGTAAAAGGTGATTCATTAAGTAACAACAACAGCAACTCAGTACTTGATGGCAATACATCTCCAGGTTTTCCAACAGGGAATGGAGATGCTGGGGTTCAAACCTGGGGATCTTTCTGCATGCTGAGTGTGTGCCCTACTATTGGGCTCAGGACTGTCTAGGTTAAGTGTCATGCAAAGCAGATGCTCTAGTCTACACTGAGCTATAGCTCTTCCTAAACCTTAGAGGCAATATTAGGCTGGAGTGCTGCTGATCTCTTTGCAGAACCTGCTGTCAATTTACATTCCTTTATGTTCTACTCATCTATTTCCAACCTACCCAACAAAGAAAGGCACTCAAGACTCGTGTTTTCCTAGCAGGCTTTTAGTTGCTGATTGTCATTATGATTTTTGATAGGCTCCTGGTGCTGCTGTCTTCTTGTTCCGTTGATGCTGCTATTTATTTCTGTACAGTCGACGCTTGGGTTGTGAACGTGATCCGTGTGGGATGTACATTCGCAACCCGCAGATGCGCGTCTGCACACGCGCGGGTTGCGATTTAGTGCTTCTGCGCTTGCGCGACTGCCAAAACCCGGAAGTAACCTGTTCCGGTACTTCCGGGTTTCGGCGGGTCCGTAACCCAAAAAAACGCAACCTGAAGCATTTGTAACTAAAGGTATGACTGTATTTTATTCATTTCTGTTGCATTACATGGTGTTTGTTAGCTACCGTATTTTTCGCCCTATAAGACGCACTTTTCCCCCTCCAAAAATGAAGGGGAAATGTGTGTGCATCCTATGGGGCGAATGCAGGCTTTCGCTGAAGCCTGGAAAGTGAGAGGGGTCGGTGTGCACCTACCCCTCTCGCTTTCCAGGCTTCGCGCAGCTCTCCGCAAGCCGTAGGAGCCCGGCGCTGGGCTCCCACGGCTTGCGGAAAGTTGCCTGCATACCGAAGCCTAGGCGCGCTGAGCTCAGCGTGCCCAGACTTCAAGCTTCCCGCAGCTCTCTGCAAGCCGTGGGAGCCTGGCACTGGGCTCCCATGGCTTGCGGAGAGCTGCCTGTTCTGGGGGCTGGGGTCGGGGGAAGCTCGGGCTTCCCCCGCCCCAGCCCTGCGCCTGGGGGAAAAATAATTTCCCCCCCTTTATTCCCCCCCCAAAAAACTAGGTGCGCCTTATGGGCCAGCGCGTCCTATGGGGCGAAAATACAGTACTTTGAATATTTCCTATATTTCCTATGCTGAAGCCATTGAAATAAACAGGCTCCTTGTAAACTGTCACCTCTCTAACAGTAAACTAGAGTGGCTGAGTGTGCCTAACAGTTTGTAAGCAAAACAAGGCCACCCAAATTAAGGGGGTGGTAAATACAAAGACAGAAGACTGGAAATTTAAACAAAAACGTGAGACTTCCCCAAACAGCCTGACAAGTATTTCTGAACCTGCAGGTGTCAAACTGTGATGTATTAGTTGAGAAAATAAAATGAAATGAATGGGGTGGTTCGCTGCCTCTGATGTAGACCATGACAAGCCAAGTGGACCAATGGCCATAGAGAAAGGGCCTTAATCAAGAGGTAGAGCCTCTGCCTTGCATGCAGAAGATCCTAGGTCCCTGGCATCTTTAGGCAGGGCTGGGAGAGACTCCCTGCCTGAAACCCTGGAGAGCCACTGCCAGTCAGTGTGGACACTTCAGAGCTAGAGTGCAAGATCTGACGAAGTATTAGACAGCCTCCTCTGTTCTTGTGATTCTTGGACTGCAGCTGCAGAAAGACAGTTAAAGGGAAGATGTGAGCTTTGACTTTGGAAGTTTCCTTGATAGTTTCTTCCTTTCTTTTTCTTTCCAAGATTCAATTAATTGGAGCCCCCAGAGCAGAGATTTCTCCCTCCCTGCACCGCCTTTCCTAGAAGGGTCACATGGGGTACAGCTGCCCAGGGGAGGAAGGGGCGGGGGTGCCCACAAGTGCCCCCCCTTGCAGGGGAAGCTGCTGCGGAGGAGCTGACAAGACTGTCAGGGAGGCAAGCCCCCTCGGGATCTCCCCCACTCCCAATTTCCCTGCCTCTGTGCCCCTAATTGGCTAATTAGTGCTTGCTTTGTTTCGAGCTGGTGCTTTCGGATGAGAGGCTGGGGACTCTCAGGGAAAGAGACAGACTGTCACACTGCCCTCCCACACGTTTGATCCGTCGCCTGGCCCTGCTGCGCAGAGCGCAGCAGCCGAGGAGTGTGGGGCCCAAGCCTCTCCTGCACACACAGTAGAATAGTGTGGGGCAGTGGAGTGGTGGGACTGTAGAGTCCCGAGAGGATGGAACAAACTGCGCCACTTCAGGGTTCCTGACAGGGCCTCAAGTTCCTGCATGCTCCCCTATGCTACTCAAAGCTCCCCGCAAGTAGAAAATTAGTGTGCCAGGGACATAGCTGGGTTGTATCCTATTTCCCTGAGGTGCTAGCTTTTTTTACTTGCACTTTTTTTTTGAGGGGGGTGGGGAAGAGGCATTTCAAAATAGCAACCCCCACTTACTGTGTGGAGCAGTATATATAGTTCACCCCATCAACTCAATAATTCCTCCAGCTCATTCTGCCCCATGTGTAGACAGGGCTTCAGACAGCTATCCAGGGCACTGACTGAGGTGATAATTCTTCCTCAGGAAGAACTCTGAGGTGATAGGTTGTCTGAATGCTTTGACATGGTGTGGCACTAATGTGTCACTATGTAAACCCTTTGCACCTCCTGAACAGGGACAGCTGATAAAATACGACTCAGGAGTCTAGTCACGCAAAACCACATGCTAACCAAATTCACCCACAAAGAGCATCCGGAAAGACCATTTTAAGAGAGCACAATATAACACAAAGAGGTGGGGGACCCTACCAGGGCCACCCACAGAACCCCCCTTTTTGTTTTAACATTGAGCTTGCTGGAAACCACAAGAGGGGAGAGTGTGCTTCAGTTCAGGTCTTGCTTGTGCGTTTCCCACAGGGGCATCTGGTGTGAGAAACAGGATGCTGGACTACATGGGCCACTGGCTTTGTTCCTGCAGGAAGTTCTTATGTCCCTTTTATTGTGCATTAACAATGATTTGTTCTCATGATGCTATCAGAGGGGTCACACATGACCGCGCTTTCAGTATTATTTGTACCTGCGACTGTTTGGGGGCAGTCACACTGCTTCAGTGCATATCCCATTAACTTCTAGCTGGAATTTTGCAACTTTTCATACCACAAAAGGTCTGGCTTATTTTCGTCCCGCTTTTGTTGTATTACAGCCCCTCTGGTGTTAGCATAGAGGAAGTGTTGCAGGACAAACGAAAGCTATTCTATACCTGTCTGTCCAGAAGAAAACCCCATTAAAAGCCCGTGTGGTGGTTAGAGTTCAAAAGCAGGACAGTGGAAACCCAGATTCCCATTCAATCATTAACCTCACTGGACGGGACGGCAGGGCCACCAGCAGCGAGGGCAACCGCACTGGGGCAGAGACGCAAGAGCAGGGCCGGGGGGGGGGCAGATCTGCTACCCAAGGCAAATGGCTTCCCCTTGCCTCGTGGGATGCCCCTGCTGGATTATACATATACAGTGGTACCTCGGGTTACAGACGCTTCAGGTTACAGACTCTGTCAACCCAGAAATAGTACCTCGGGTTAAGAACTTTGCTTCAGGATGAGAACAGAAATCGCCCAGCGGCAGCGGGGCAGCAGCTGGAGACCCCATCAGCTAAAGTGGTGCTTCAGGTTAAGAACAGTTTCAGGTTAAGAATGGACCTCTGGAACGAATTAAGTTCTTAACCTGAGGTACCACTGTACAGTACACTGTGGGCTTGATGCAACACAGCTTGCCCAACAAAATGCACCCCCCCTGAGGATTCTTCTGACCCTCCCAAGAAAATTGAGGGTGGCGGTGGGGGGGGGGAGCATGAAGGGAAATCCCATGGCACTGGCTTCTGCTAGTGCAATGATTTAGTTGAATACAGCCCCAATACATTTAATGCACATGGTTTCCCCCAAGGAATCCTGTAAACTTAAATTTACCCCTCACAGAGCTACTGTCCCTAGCACCCTTAACAAACTACAGTTCCCAGGATCCTTTAAAGAAGCCATGTGTTTTAAATGTATGGTGCGTACACAGCAGCTGAACCTACCTCACAGGGTAGTTGTGAAGACAGAATGTTGAGGGAGGAGAACCTTTGTTTCACTGGATGAAAGCTGTAAATATAAGAATGACAGGCTTTGGAATAGAGACATAGAGGATTGCAGCCTTTGGCAGCCTTAGCCCATTAACCATAGTTTTCATCAGTCAAACCTGTCTAAGGTTGTGTTTGATTTAAAGAATAAGAGGGTGTCTGCCATCCACTAATTTACAAACAAAAGAAAAATAAATAACATTTTTTAAAATGCAAAAATAAAACATCTGCTGTCCTAGCAAAGGGGGCGCTTTTAGATCAAAATATTTAACCATCAACCAGTCTCATAGATACATTAATTCTACTTTGCAACATTCCTTAAAATAAACAGGGAAATCAAACTGCACATTAGTTAGTGAAAAGCCTTCCACGACCTGTAGTCCGATTTTTTATACTACAATTCCCATCAGGCAGTGTAAACAAAGCCAATAGGCATTACGTATAGTAACGGTCGGGACACGGGTGGCGCTGTGGGTAAAAGCCTCAGCGCTTAGGGCTTGCCGATCAAAAGGTCGGCGGTTCGAATCCCCGCTGCGGGGTGCGCTCCCGTTGCTCGGTCCCAGCGCCTGCCAACCTAGCAGTTCGAAAGCACCCCCAGGTGCAAGTAGATAAATAGGGACCGCTTACTGGCGGGAAGGTAAACGCTGGCCACGTGACCCGGAAGTGTCTCCGGACAGTGCTGGCCCCCGGCCTCTTAAGTGAGATGGGCGCACAACCCCAGAGTCTGTCAAGACTGGCCTGTACGGGCAGGGGTACCTTTACCTTTACCTTTATAGTAACGGTAGTCCGAAAGGTCTGGTGATCGCTACAATAAAGAAGGCTCCACAACCCGATGCACGTTTCACCGAGGAGTCAGGCCCACTAAACTCAGCGGGGCTTATCCTGAATCAGTGGCGTAGCGTGGGTTGTCAGCACCTGGGGCCCCCAACCCGGTAGGGGCAGAGAGCTGCGAGTGCGAGCGCCCCCCCCCAGATGTTGCACCCGGTGCGGCCGGCCCCCCCCTGCACCCCCACGCTACGCCACTGTCCTGAATAGACACGTATTGGACTGCACTCTGATGTTGCGATCCTATGCACGCTTCCCAAGATTAAGTCCCACAGGATTCCCATGGGGCTTAAAGCTGAGTAAATAATTGCAGCCTCACTACCAAAATAAATAAGGAAGTTCATTTGCAAATTTATACAGATGTAATTGGTGAAAACCCTGTGATCAATAGACTTCACTCACAACCATATCCATTTCACTACTTTCTCTCCCCCCCCTTTTTTAGTAAATAAGACATATACATCGCTCAATTAAACAAACAAACCTCCAGGCGGTTTATATAAAATCTAAAATATTCATAATAAAATGCCGATAAAACCAACACTTTCGAAACGAAACTCAGTGGGATTTTATCTTTCAGCAGGCACGTATCCGATTGCATTAAAAACATAGATAGCCCTGTCGACCCGTTAGAAATATTAGATATCATCTGAATTATGGAAAAAAATTCATTAAGGTGGTGGTACGTTTGCACTGCGAGGCTGTGCGATAGGGAAATGACTTAATAGCGGCGCCGCGGAGAAGTGGTTCCGAGGCTCAGCCAGGTCCGCCCGGCTGAGCCCGGATTCCACCGGCCGTTTCGGGCTCGGCTCCGCTTCCTCTCCGGCCGGCCTGGCCTCCTCCTCCTCCTCGAGGGCCGCCAATGAGCGCCGGCGGGAGTAGAAGCGCGGCGGCCAATGGAGCTGCGGCAGGAAGCGAGCGCCAGGGCCGGGGAAGGAGGCGGCGGCCAGGCAGGGCGCACGGCTGCGGCGCACCGGATCAAGTCCAAGCAGGGCGGGAGGGCGGCCTGGCTCGGTGGCGGCGGAGGTGAGTCGGGGGTCGGGGAGCGGCGTCGGGAGCAGGAGGGGAAAGCAGCCGGCGCCCTCTGTGCACGCTCGCGTTGGTGCCAGATGGACACCCAGGCTTAGGGTCCCCGGCCAGGTGGTTCCGGGGTGCGCAGGGTGGGGGACCTGAGTGTGCTGAAGCCCAAGGAGGTTGTGTCTGCCGACGCTGGTAACCCCACATCTCAGAGGGCGCTCCCATGGCATCGCTGTGGCCCAATGGGGGAAATAGTTGGGCCTCAGGAGTTTGGCGAGACCTGAGTCGGAGGGGTGGGTGGGTGTCTCGGAGCTGGGGGGTGTGCAGGGCCGGATTTAGGTTTGATGAGGCCCTAAGCTACTGAAGGTAATTGGGCCCTTTATATGTCCAGCTGTCCTTTGTCAACAACAAATTGCCGCTGTTTTTTGTGTTGAATATATGCTATGTGGTAATTTATGGACCTAATGGGTATCTAAAGCCATTTGCACATAACAAACTACGTTATCAAAGTAATTTAGGGAGCAGGCTAGCCCATTACTTACATCATAGGAGCCTACACAACACAAAACACTGTTGCTGTTTGTAGGTTTTATTTTATTTGCTTTTTATCTTACATTTTGGAAATGTATATCCAAGTTTTTCCCCCTTCAATTTTTTTTGGGGGCCCCCAAGAAAGTGGGGTCCTAAGCTATAGCTTGTTTAGCTTCTATGTAAATCTGGCACTGGGTGTGTGTGTAGGGGAGATGGATTCAGATGGCACTGAAACACTTTGGAAGTGAGCAAGAAGCTCCTCTGCTGACCTTGCCAAGTCCTTTCTCCTCCCCTGCAGGGACAACGTGTAGGGTTGGGGTTCCCCTCCTCCCTGCTTCCCACCCAGAAGTCCTGGTGTCGATGAGGTTGGACTGGAAACCCCTCACTCCTGTGGCTCAGAAGCCTGGCCACTTTAATCTGGCAAATCTGAGAGATCGTTGCATTGAAGAATGATTTTAACTGTAGCTGCTTTTTTTAATAGAATATTTTAACTGTTCTAGAATGCCCTTTGCCTTGTTTTTGTATTGCGTGCCTCCCTTAGGGAGGAAGGGCAAGATAATAAATTCAGTAAATAATTCCACAAGTGCATTTAAAGTGCTATGATGCCACTTTTTATATAAAAAGTTATGGCTTCACCCAAAGAATTCTGGGAATTGTAAGGAGTTTTTTAGGAGATCTCAATTCCCCCCACATTGCTGAAATTCCTAGAGTTCCCTTTGAAGAGGGATTGACTGTTAAACCACTCTGGAAATTGTAGGTCTTTGAGGGGAATAGGGGGTCTTCTGGCAATTCTTAGCACTCTTCAAACTACAGCTCCCATGATTCATTGCAGGGAGCCATGACTGTTTAAAGTGTCTCATAGTGCTTTAAATGTATAGTGTGAATGTGGCCCCGGAGTTATTCGGAAGGAAAGGCCTTCTGCTGAAACAGTGAGCCTTGACTCAAGTTAAGAGGAAGAATCCTGATAAGCCTTAGTAGGACAGAGTTCACTACCCTAATGCAAACTCGTGGAAATAAATTCTACTGCCTCCATCTTCTCTCTACTGTGTCCCACAATACTGTAGAGTGCTTAATTTTTTGGTGGTAAATATTTTACTCCTAAACAGTAATTTTTTCTGGTTAAGTAGGAATGTTGCTGCCGACTCCTAAACTGGCAGAGTTGAGAACCAGTGTAAGCTACCAAAAGATCTAATCAAGTGTGTGTGTGTGTTTGATTGATACTTGAGGATTAACATATCTGAATGTGTGAACAGCCTTCTTGAGAAGAGCTGGGGTTGGCCAGGGGCCAGCCAGATGCTTCAGACCAGCCCAGAAGGAGGGCAGGAAGATGCATTGAACAGCTTCTGTATGTTTATGAATTACGAGTTATGCTGGAGATGGTAATTCTGCTCTAGATAAATAAATTCATTTTTATTTCCAGCTCTCTGCAAACTGCGAGGCCAGGGTGGGTGACAGCACTTCAAACAGCAATCCAGTAAAAACAACAAGAGAGTCTTGTGGCATCTTAAAGGCTTAATTGTATTATCAGTCTCAATTATCTGAGTGCCAGATACCGATTCAGGCAAATGGCACCATCCACATGCAAGACGGAGGGACTAGGCTGTCTTTGGGGGACCCAAAAGTTTTCAGACGAACAAAAAAAGTAGAGGGGAAAAACCATGGGGAACACCCCCCCCAAGTATCCTAGTGAGGGCTGAACATGCTCAGTGGGCATGGAATGCTGGGTGACCATTGAGGGTGGAAGAAGGTGTAGCTCTCCACAGTGCAACCTTTCGTTGCAGGTTCATTTGTAGAGTTAATTTTTTTAAAGAGCAATCAGGCTGTCCTTGATTGTACTACTCCTTCGGAATCCAACTCTGACCATAAAAATACCCATTGATCTATGAAAATGGCTGCTCAGCCTCTGCTATTAAAAGCCAGCACCAGAAGCACCACCAAAAAGTATTCGTAGAGATTGCTTAAGCTCTGATTCCTTTTACGTCTCAGAAGACAGGATCTGGTAAGAACGCTTAACTCACATGCTCTCCTTTCATGTCCGCAGGACCCGCAGGAGCCATGTGGCCAGTCCTGTGGGCAACAGTGCGGGCCTACGCCCCTTACGTCACCTTCCCTGTGGCCTTTGTGGTTGGGGCGGTGGGCTACCACCTTGAGTGGTTCATCCGTGGCCAGCCATCCCCTCAGCCACCTGAGGATGAGAAGAGCATCTCGGAGAGGCGCGAAGACCGCAAGCTTCAGGAGAGTGCAGGAAAGGACCTCACCCAGGTGGTCAGCCTCAAGGACAAGCTGGAATTTGCTCCCAAAGCTGTGCTCAACCGGAACCGTCCTGAGAAGAACTAGCAGAGCTGTCCTGTTTGACGGGTGGGGCTTTTGATTGGTTCCATGCGGTCTTGATTGTTAGTTTCCTGGTTTTGTCATTTTTTGAGCCCACCGAACCCAGCCAATGACTTCTCCGCCAATCTCGCCAGCTTCATCCTACTTTTGCTTCCATTGGAGGATTGCTAAAGCCACTGAGACCCATTGGAGGTGGAGGGCAGACTTTGTGACTCTGCACTTCTTGCCGTTGGCAGCAGAATGACCAATTCTCCTTGGAGGTTATCGGTCAAGAGATGGAACTGTCCCTGCAGTCTTTGGCGAAGGTTCAGCCAGAACAAGGCAGGATCCCCTCTCTCTTGCCATATGCTGGCAAAGGCAGGATTTCACTTTAAAAGAGCACCTCTGAAATATGGTACCACCCCCCTCAGTCCTTGCTTTGGTGGCCTTGGAGACCGCTACCACCTTGCCCCAATTCTTGGTTTAGGATGAGTGACCTTAAAGATTGTTCAAGACTTCTGGGTGCTAGAGGAGCAGTAACTGCCACATGTCGTGGCAACTGAGCTTCTCCACACTGCTGCTACTTGAGCAAAGATACATCTCTTTTTCCGAGCAATTTCCATGTGCAGGATTTGGGGAGGTGTGTTTTTGTGTGTGTGTCTGCTGACTTCTTGGACATGGGCCTGCTGTTGAAACTGAAAAATAATAAAAAATAGTTTGGAAAATATCAGGCCTTTTCATTTCCTGTAGGTAGCTGACCATTGGCTGTGTTGGTTAAGGTTGATGGGAACTGCAGTCCTACTACATCTGGAGGGTCAGAGTCAAAGTAAAAAGCGCCATGTTAGGCGTGTGTGGGAGGGATGGGAAGAGAAGAAGGGAAGAGGGATAGTATGGAGGTGGAGAAACTGTGGCCCTTTAGGTCACTCCCAGCCAACGTAGCTTGTAAAACGTAGAGGGCTACAGGCTCCATCCCTGGAGTGGAGCAAGGCAACTGTTATCCAACTGGGCTTTAGAAATTGGTCTGTTGCTCAAACAACTCTGTTTTATTTTATTTTTAAATCCCGTTACTTCAGTGACGCTTGCTTCCACATTGCTGTGCGTAGGGCCCTAGCCTCAATATTTTATGTTCTGCATTCATAATGCACATGAAGCTTGCAACGTTGATTGTGTTTTAATTAGTTTGTGGAAGAGTGGAGTTCTTCTGAGGGCTGTTGTGTGTTCATGCCACTTATGATTAATTTAATTAACAAATGTGATTTAATTATGTCTTAAGAACACAAGAAGAGCCTTGCTGGATGAGGCCAGTGGCCCATCTAAGGCAGCATCCTGTTCTCCAGATGCCCCTAGCCTAGGAAGCCAACAAGCAACAATGCTCCCCCCTCCTTTGGTTTCCAGCAACTGGTATTCTGAAGCATTCTGTCTCCAGTAGACGTTGATAGCCTCATCTTCCACAGGTGTGCCCAGTCCTATTTTAAAGCTATCTAAGTTGGTGGCCATTGCTGCTTCTTGTACAAGTGAATTCCAACTATGTGACACCTTATGAAGAATGACTTTCTTTAGCCTGCTCTTCTTCCTTCTGTCTAGAATGCTCAGAGCAGTTTGCAAGGAGCTCTTGGTGATCCCTGATTCAGTGTTTGCTGAGGTCTGCACAGTTTAGCTACAGCCCTGCAGACTTGTTCACACATGGCATATAAGTGATCTGAAGAGCAAAGTTGAAGGCAGCCTCTAATGCAGGCTTCCTCAAACTCAGCCCTCCAGATGTTTTGAGACTACACTTCCCACCATCCCTGACCACTGGTCCTGCGAGCTAGGGATCATGGGAGTTGTAGGCCAAAAATATCTGGAGGGCCGAGTTTGAGGAAGCCTGCTCTAATTCTTTGATCTCCAGCAGCTCGGCTCTTGCAGAGTTTGTCCTCACACACGGAGGAACTTGTGCATCTAGTTCTCCTTTGATGTAGTGGCAGCTGTGCAAATAAGGATGGCAAACTCCATAGCCTGCTGGCCCACACAGCCCTGTATTAATCTATAATCAGAACTGAATGGATATTTACAAGCCTGGTTCTCTGGTTGGCACTTGCACAACCTTTCTTAAATTATAAATAAGCCGTACTTTGGAAAACCCACAAAAAAACTTTTCCAGCTGTTTAGGAGTGTGGAACTTTTCTCCAGCCCCAAGGGCCACATTTCATTGTAGATAACCTTCCAAGGGCCACATGCAAAAGTGGATAGCTTTGGCCAGCAGCAAGAGCAGCACCTGCTAATTTACACTAACACCCTCTATTCTCCAGCCAGTCAAGGAAGAAGCACTATTAGAGTTTAAGGGTACATTCTAGCCTGGAGTGTGTAACATTGGGCTGGGGAGCGGTGTATGCCCTGGGAAGGGTCCCAAGAATCATATAGAAAGGCCTGGAGGGTCATATTTGACCTCCACGCTCATACTTGGAAGTTTCCCATCCCTGTTTTAAAAGAACTAAGCAAGGACAGACAAATTCTGCACAACCATTGATTAAAAAAAACAATAACTAGCAGAAAGCTCGGTGAGTTCAAAGGATCTGTTGTGTGTTAAGAGAAAAGGGAGAATTGACTGCAACTTTGGCCTCAGGGCTTCCCTGTCACCTCCTTTCTTCTACCCCAGGCTGTGTTTTTCTTTCCTGCTTCATAGAGATAAATCTGTTGCCTCCATATCGCAGCATCCCTCCTGCCAGCCTGCTTGCTCAGCTTACTTGGTTGCTGATGACAGATCCATTTCCTCAGGCCGTGCTCCAGGGTCAGAGGGCACCTTATTTCCTGCAGATGGGGGAAAGGCTTGAGCAGCCATGGCTTTATGATTAGCAGATTACGGCCTGTCACTCCTTCAGGGTGTAAGACGTGCTGTCCTTTGCACTGCCTTACACATAGGGGACCTGTGTAAACAAGAATTGCTGAGTGCTTTAAGCAATTGCTGGAGAGATTTAGGAGTCCCCAGAGGAAGGGAGACACTTGTTGATGTTAAAAATTAGATTGTTAATGGAGTTGGAGCTATTTTTCTGGAGTGACTCTTGCATTGGTGTCTGGATTTCCTGTGTCCGTGCAAAGATTTTTTGCCAAGTTTTGCTAAGCATTTGCAAGAATGAACATTTTTGCTTTCTTTGACTACATGCTCCATATTGCTTGGTGTCGGCTAGTTGCCCCTTCACACACCCGATTTCTGAATTTCCCTATGCATTTGCGTGCTCTGCTCAACATCTGTCTTCTAAATCTGCTTACTTTGGAGTAAACTGGCCCCCTTGCACAACAAGGTCAAAGAAATAGATCTGGAGCATTTACGGCGTGAAAAGTTACTGGATATGTCCTGGCTGGAAACAAAGCAGGTTGGCATGCTTGAAACGTTTGCAAGCAAAAACTACATTCTTATTTGTGCACGACCACACATACCTCTGGTGCTGGAAGTGGATTCTGGAAATGGGGACCGCCCTGGAGAGGATTCCTGACTCGCAAGGAGACCCTTCCCAGAGTCCGAAGAAGATGTCCTCTTGAGGCTCTGGGGTCTCCTCATGAGCAGGAGGCTTCCCCATCTAACAGCTGGTATGTGGGGTAGTGCAGCAGCAGCCGCTTTCCCACCCACCAGCTGTGTGAGAGCCAAGCTGTCCCTCTGCTCTCGTGCGTGAGCTGCAGGAATAGTTTCTTCCTTGCCCATCAGCTGAGCTGATACAGGCAACTCCCGATTTTAAGCGATTTCACGTATGCGCTCAGGGGTTGCAAAAGTCACCATGTGTTCCCTGAAGGGGTCCACAAGCTCCAAGCCCTGGCTTGGACTTGAAAGTTGATTGGCGGCCCCAGGATTGTATCAAGAATTGGTCACTGGAACCATCAGGCCCCGCCCCCCAGAGCTGATGCTTGCATAGCACATAGTTAAACTATGGAACTTGCTCCCATAGCAGACAGTGATGGCCACCAACGTAGATGGCTTTTAAAAACGATCACACAAATTCATGACATGGGCTGCCAGGCATAAAAGGTTATGCCGTAATAAATTTGTTTGCTTTAAGGTGCTGTAGGACTCTTTGTTGGTTTTCCTGCAACAGATTAAACTTTTTTGAACTTTGTCCCATGTTCCTGTATGAGCCACTGTTCTACATCTGTCTCCTTTTTTTTTGCAACGTCAAGAGAGAACAGTGACCTATACAGTGGTACCTTGGGTTAAGAACTTAATTGGTTCTGGAGGTCCGTTCTTAACCTGAAACTGTTCTTAACCTGAAGCACCACTTTAGCTAATGGGGCCTCCTGCTGCTGCCACGCCACTGCTGCACAATTTCTGTTCTCATCCTGAAGCAAAGTTCTTAACCCGAGGTACTATTTCTGGGTTAGCGGAGTCTGTAACCTGAAGCATCTGTAACCCGAGGTACCACTGTGCAGGGATGCAACAGGCAGCAAAGGAAGATCACTTGGTTGCATCTCTTGAATGACAGAATGAGTCGATCACACCTAATGCAGAGAGGAGTAGAATTTGGCAGCCAGACCGAATAAGAGGAAGCTAGAGTGATGAGCTCATGCAAAAGACAGCATGTGGTCTCCAAGGAGCCCTTTGTTATTTAATTTATTCCTTGAGGCACTTGCAGTTCCTGCACAGTAGGACACCTCCTAACGACTCTGAGAATTTGCTGCCTCCAAGTGGACACTGCAGAGAATTTCAGAAACAAAATCTATACTCAAGACTCAAGTGCACACCTATGTGTCTGAGTTCATACTGAGTTCAATAGGATTTACTGTCAGGTAAATATGCATAGGATTGTCACAAAAAATAAATAAATCCCTGCAAAATTTGAATTTGTACTCATTAAATAACACCTGACAAACAGTGATACGCTTAAAAACTATTGAATAAAACAGGCATAGGCAAACTCGGCCCTCCAGTTGTTTTGGGAGTACAACTCCCATGATCCCTAGCTAACAGGACCAGTGGTCAGGGATGATGGGAACTGTAGTCCCAAAACATCTGGAGGGCTGAGTTTGCCTATGCCTGGAATAAAAAGTGGACCTGCTATCTGATTATTCAGTACCCTCCACCCAAAGTGATGTGAAATACTTCGAACAGCCAGCATGGCATTGTACTTTTTAATGTATTTGCACCCCACCTTTACTCAAGGTGTTGTGCACACAGTCAATTATACACAACCTGAGATAATTTAGTGCAGGAAGCAGTGGTCTTGGAGTTCAGAGTGAGGAGGGGGAGTAGGTTTTGTGCTGCTCCATGAATGCACAGTTCTTTCCTGCTGAAAGCTCTCTTCTGCCCAGGTTCTTAACCTCTCTCCCCTAGCTCTCAGGGATTAGTTGTTCAAGCCTGCCTTCTTACTTATGCAGGACTGACTGAATATGTCATCTTCTCTCTTTCTCAGTGCCTAATCTTAAGTTCGGTTCTCACCATTTCCACATCAGTATGTGTATGTTTTAAAAGTTCCTCATGGAAATTCATCAGCAAACTTCTCCTTGATACACAATTTTGTATGCAATTTTCCCTATAGATACATCTTTTGCAAGAGATTTTCACCAATATGATGCATTTTTGTGTGCTCTCTTCACCAATATATGCCTTTTAACACATGCTTTACCTAAATTATATGCATTTCTGTACACATTACTTGGTTGGAGAACTGTACTGCAAAATTCAGAGAAATGTGAATTTTTAAAGACGGTTGAATTTTGGTTTGCATATTGTTTTGGAAAGTGCAAATATGGGACGTTCCACTTTAACTGAAAACTGAATCAAATTCCTCCCCCATCCCTGTTTCACACTGGTCCTGAAAGACCTACACTGGCTCCCAGTATGTTTCCGAGCACAATTCAAAGTGTTGGTGCTGACCTTTAAAGCCCTAAACAGCCTCGGTCCAGTATACCTGAAGGAGCATCTCCACCCCCATCATTCAACCTGAGGAGCGTATCCACCCCCACCATTCATCATTCAGACACTGAGGTCCAGCTTCATGGGCCTTCTGGCGGTTCCCTCAATGCGAGAAGTGAGGTTACAGGGAACCAGGCAGAGGGCCTTCTTGGTAGTGGTGCCCGCCCTGTGGAACGCCCTCCCATCAGATGTCAAGGAAATAAACATCTGATTTTTAGAAGACATCTGAAGGCAGCCCTGTTTAGGGAAGTTTTTTATGTTCGATGTTTTATTGTATTTTTAATAATTTGTTGGAAGCCACCCAGAGTGGCTGGGGAAACCCAGCCAGATGGACGGGGCATGTATGTATGTGTAAATAAATAATCTCTGTTATCCTGATCACAGGTCGTTAGCATGCAGCCAGAGACACATTTGTCCTAGAACACTGGTGATGGATTGTGTCCTGAACATGGGATGCTCACCTGGGCTGCGGTCACACTTGGCTGAGTGCTACTCCTTATCGCTCCAACGAGATTAGGCATCTTCAATTTTGATGTGCATCTTTGCCATGTTAGCTTCACTATGAAACTTGGTCTTCCAACACCTTGTGTTGCTTTTTGTCCTGGTTGCCAGAGTGCTCTTTTCCAAGCTAAACATGAAAGGCTGTTACTCATGGACAATAGTGCATAAATGTAAGAAATAAAAAACAGCTTTTACTTATGAGCTCGACTGGAATCCTTAAAGGCTTCTTATAAATGAAGAGCATATATGAGTCCAAACCTCATAAAAGCATACGCACCTTATTCAAATGTGTAAGAAAGGCAGTAGATCTGGTTCTCTACCACGAGAATATTTTGGGCTACAACTCCCATCATCCTCAACCCAATACAGCTGTGCTGGGCGCTAAGTTTGCCAAGGCCGGACTCTGTTTCTTTTTCATCTAGCCTGAATCCACTGCCAACCCATTTCATTGAATCGTTGAATCAAAAGATTCTCTTTTTCACATGCCATCATTTTATAAACTTGTATCAGGCCATGTTACCTCCCTTCACCCCCACCCCAAAACAGCTAAAAAGCTGCAAGTGTTTAAATAGCCTTTTCTAAGTAAGAAGGAAGTCCCCCCCACCAAAAGGAGGCAGTGTTTCCTGAGATAGGGAAGGGGAACATCCCATTTGTGTATGAGCTGTTATCTGCCTGTGCCTGCAGACTCTGGTTTTCTTGCTTCCCTTATCAGAGAAACCAGAAACAGCCAGCAGCTCCCAAGAACTGAAGATATGAAGCTGCCACAGAGTCAGTCCCAAGGCGGGATTTAACACCGTATTCTCTGGCCGTGGCATTCCAAGGCCTTGGGGAAACAGTCCAAATTTGCTACCTGACATCCTTCTATCTCAGAGCTGCATTCCCTCGGTGAACTGCTGGGGGCAGTGGGTGGCCACAGTGGGTGGGACCAAAGGTTAAAGTGGGCGGAGCAATGTATGCGACTCTCCAGCCACCCCAAAGTCAAAGGCTTCTTCACCCCCTCCCACACCTCTCTCTTCATCCTGGCAAGCAAGAGGCATTCTCACGGTTCAAGGAGGGCATGGAAGCAGGGCTGGTGAGAGGCGTAGCCTGAAGAGTGCATCCCAGCAACCATCCATTTTTCTGTTCCATAAGCTGCTGAAGAGGCTTTGCTGCTATGGAAAAATTTTCCAACATAATTCACCCCCCCCCCCGAAATCCCTGGATGTCCTTCTTTGAGCCCCTTGTGTAACAGCCGCTGTCTGAGGACATGATCTTTGATACAACAGATAATTCTGTCCCTTATCAAACTCTCTCTCTCTAGTCAGCAAAATGACAATTCTTACTCAACCTTCTTAATTTATCAGAGTTTGGTCTACTTTTTGTATGCACATAAATAACTGATTTGAGTCTCATTCTGTTTAGGCATGCAGTATTCTTCAAACTTACCGTATATTTTGCCCCATAGGATGCACCGGCCCATAGGACGCACCTAGGGTTTTTTTTGGGGGGGGGAAATAAAGAAAAAAAAATTTCCTCCCCAGGTGCGGGGCTGGGGCGGGGGAAGCCCAAGCTTCCCCTGACCCCAGCCCCCACAACAGGCTGCTATCCGCAAGCCGTGGGAGAGCTGTGCGAAGTCGCGCGGCTCTCCCACAGCTAGCGGAGCGCTGCGCGAAGCCCGAAGCTTGGGGCGTGCTGAGCTCAGTGTGCCCCAAGCTTCTGGGTGCAGACAAGCTCTCCGCTAGCCGTGGGAGAGCTGCGTCTCGCACGGCTAGTGGATAGCTTCCTGAAGCCTGGAGAGTGAGAGGGGTCGGTGCGCACCGACCCCCCTCGCTCTCCAGGCTTCAGCGAAAGCCTGCATTCACTCCATAGGACGCACACACATTTCCCCTTCATTTTTGGAGGGGAAAAAGTGCGTCCTATAGGGCGAAAAATACGGTAACGATAATTACTTTCGGTTTCATATTCTTTCCTCCAGCCATCCCAAACTCTCTGTTCTACATGAAAAAAATGGAGAATTTGATCATATCCGGGGGTTTTTTCCTTCAGCCCCTATTGCTACCAGGTACTAAGCTTCCTCCAGTTATTTGCAATATCATCTGACAATTTCAGGCTTGATGGAAGCTGCAGAAGTTCCATTTTTGCAAAGATTTACCAGCACCTATATAAACCTTGTTGCTTTGTCTTGGTGTGATTCCCACAGCTTCTTATCTTCTGCAGTATCTGGAACCCCTCAGCCAGAAAACCTCTGCCAGTTAATGCAACATACTCCTCATTCTCCACTTTCTCACACCATGTAAAATTTATGGGTTGAAGAACAAGCACCAAAAATGAGGAATAGTTAAAAGAAAGAGCTATATGCAAAGGAGCCTCTAAGACTCTGCTGGAAGTGAAACTAAAGGCCCAAGGAAGTGCCCAGGTAATGTGACTCCAGGGCAAATGCTTAAATTGCCAATTCCTTAACACTAAGGGAGTGTCAGCAAATCGCAAGCTCTATCATTACAGTACGTAGGTGTTTGAGATGAAGGAGTTGGAAGAGCCAAACGCTTATTTTTATGATTTTCAGTTGTTGGCAAGTCTCCAGTTTACTAGCCAAAAAAGTTTGGGAGGCTGCCCAGACTCAGTTAGCATGACCACTTAATCAACTCAAAACAGCCCTCGTTCGTCAGCCTGCTCCATTCTCTCTTGCCTAAGCTTCCACGGGGAAGATGGTATTTGCACACTCCACAAGGCACTGGCCTGTCTAAGCTGCAAAAACTATTGTACAAACATGCTATCCATTTCCTGTCCTTGAACCATCTGCCTAAAATACACAGAGCAGCTGTGCATGCCTTAGTTTCTAAACATCAACAAGTGCCACAAGGCCAAAGCTCCCTAAACCAGATGTGTGGATATTGGTTGTGGTTACTTAGTGGGGAGGGCAAGGCATCCTCTGCACATGTTCAGATGCACTCTTGCATGTAGTTATCCCTTTGTAGAAAATAACACCGAGGGCTGAATATCAGTGAGTTCTGGCTCAGATTACCCGCAAACATATCGTGGTTTCAACTCTTTCCCCCAGGACTCAGTTTGAACCACGGCTTTTAATTCTGGAACTGGATTTCAGCCACGCCACATGCCTCTGAGCATGTACAGAGAACCCCATCTCCCTTATGAACAAGCAGCCATGCACAGCAGTGGTATCTGGTGCCCACTGGGGATGGCAAAGCAGAAGGCATCGAGATCAACAGTAGGTGGCGCCAAAGCCAGTGACAGGCAGAGCCATCCTGTGACTGGTTGTAAGGAAAAAGGCAAGGAAATGGGGGCAGCCTGAGAGTAGACTGAGGCTGGTAGGGCAATGCCCCATTTGCCCTAATGGACCAACTTCTGTTGAATGAACAGCCTCCATGGATTTTGGAACTGAAAATCCAGGGGGAGAAGAGATTTTAGGTGGAACTGGACCCCGGCACCTTCCTAGCTCCACTTTAACCACTGTACCCTTTCCCTATAGCTTTGAAAAGCTGGTATCACTGGATCAAATTCATTAGTTTTGTTGAACTAATTAAACTAAATAGTTTTAACTGGATTTTGAATAAATGCGCAATTATGTGTTGAATTCTATTTTATTATTATCTTTCTTAGTGGGTTGTGCAAATCACTATTCTGAATAGTGCTTTTTGTAGGGGGGGCACTGGGGTTGAGTGTATGGAACCAAGGGGACAGTGGCCCAGAAAGGTTTAGGAACCACAGGGCCTGAATCTCCTTTTACTCAAAGCCCAGAAGAGCACCCCCAGTGGTTTAGCTGAGAGCTGCATTGGATGAAGGAGAAGCTGGTCTGTGTTTGGGGGTTTCCGTTCCCTTTTGCTCAGCTGGGCCTTCAATTAACTGAGTGGCTTGTTTCCTTTTCCTCAATTGACGTGACCCTTGTGCATTGTCAGGACAGGCAACAATGAGTTGTTTGCCGCAATGAATGCTATCCTTGATGGGACAAGACAGGTGCTGAACGACACTCTGATGTTTTAACAGAGTGGGGAGCCGAGTCCTAAGACCTTGCAATCCGAAAGTTCACACCCGCCCAATGCATTTTCCATAAAGGAAAGCCTGGTGGTACAGCATCTGCTTTGTGTGGCAAGCAATCTCCAAATTAGTTCATTTTATGCTTCTGCTGCCATCAGGCTTCACGTCAAAGTGCCCCACACAGCCTGGATCTTTCCCAAACTAGCCAGGTGCTTGGGGCAAACCACACAAGCCCACCTCACAAGGTTGTTGTGAGGTATCTCACCAGGTTTGGTCCCCTGGCCTGCTGTGTCCTGCCTCTTAGTTCCCAGGCTCTACCGACTGCATCTCAGCCTCAGAGTACCACCAGACTTGGTCACCCTAGCACTGGGCCCGCTGGGATGCTCAGGGGTCCTGTGTCAGGTGTGCCAGTGCAAAAACAGAAAGCACCCCCCCCCGCTTGTGTGCTAGAATCTGCCTTGATGTGCCCATTTCTGTTGCTGCTTGGGGGGGGGGGGAGTGCACCCATCAACATTGGTTGAGGAGGGAAGAGGCAGTGGCTGCCCTTGGAATAAAAAATAAGGATCTTGCAAAAGTGTCCCTAATTTCATCTTGGAGGAAATGAAAATGCTGCCTGCCAGCAGTCAGTGCTGGTCTCCAGAGCTAGGCTAACCCTCCCCTCCACACATTTCCCTTCCCTCTAGAGACAGCTGCACCCAGCCCAGGGGCCTCTCATTGTGAGACTTATCGGGACTCTGCCAACAATTGGCAATTCGAGAAAGCAAAGGCCCAAACAATCCGGGAAAGCAAAGGCCTGAACAATAAGCGAAAGCGAAGGCTCCAACAATCCCCTTTCCCCCTTCCGCTGGGGAGCGAGGGTTAAATACAATGTTGCGGTAAGATGGGGGCGATCTCAGACAATGGGGAGCCCTGAGGTCTGGCTGGGCCAGAGGCTGCTGACAAATGTGTGTGAACAGCCCGGCCAAAGGAAGCCTCCCTCAATAGTTACTTGACAACTTCCTGTATCCTGACATTGTCACCCACCTCCAGACACACTTCCGCGGGATCCTTCACGAGACGGGTCTGGGGGCTTGGTGTCACCACACTTGGACTCACCTCCCAGCCACCCCTTCTCTGCCCAGTGACATAACCTGTCCTGGCAATGGGTATTGTTACAAAACTCGTGTGCCTCCCCATCTCTTTTTTGCTGAGCGGTAGCAAGAATCCAAGGGGTTCCAGTCACTCACACAGGGTCTGTGTTCCTCTGGAGAATTGAGACACGGCGGAGACTGTCATAGCTTTAAGAAACAGGGCTTATTCACCTATTTACACCTTCAGTCTGCATGGAGGCAGTCCAGATTTTACAGCATGGTCATTTCTCGCACTGCGGCACAAAGGTGTGCAGTAAAGTAATTTTTTCAGGGGGAAGGGCAATATAGCTCCTTGCCAAGGGTGCAAGAGATCCTAGGTGCGCTTCTAGGTGAGCACTGCAATCGGTGTGGCCTGTGAGAGAATCACAGAATTGAAGAGATGGGAGGGACCCCAAGGGTCATCTAGTCCAATGCTCTGCAATGCAAGAATCCTGCCCACAGTCATCTCTGGATGGGCACAAACCACCAACCTTCTGGTTAACAGCCAGTTGCACTGACCCATTGTGCCACGAGTCTCTTTAACAATAGTAACAAAATAAGTTTCTGAAAATAGTTGCATTCTCCGATCTATCCGTATAATTTAATTGTTGATTTCTGTTGCCCCCCTGCCTGATGAATAAGTTGTGAATTAAGGAGGAAAAGGAGAACAGATACAATTTAGTTAAACATTTTGTAAATAAGATTAAGTTTAAAGAATATGTATGATTGTATTTAGCCCAAGAACCATGAGTTAAGTGGCCAGTGGTGGCATACATACATACATACATACATACATACATACATACATACATACATACATACTTATTACATGCCACATTTCCACAGCTCAAACAATACTCAAGGCGGCTTACAACGTGAAAAAAATACTTAACTGCAACATAACCAAAGTAGTCATAAGTGAAACATAAAAAATACATGACCAAACCAAACAATTTCCACAAGATCTGAAACAAAGATACAAAAACCCAGAGCAATAACAGCAACAACCACCACAAACACCTCAGCCCCTCCCTTATAGTTTCTTTCTCCCCCTAATGCTTCAATAATTTCTTTTCTTTGTTTTGCTTTTATTTCTCTTTGTGTACATAAATAAAAGTGAACATGGAAGATCAGAATGGTTGTTGGGTAAGCAATATTAAGAACTCGCACTCAAAAAACCCCCTTTAAACGGTATGTCCGTTGCGTCTCGTTTCCTGGTTGCCAGAAATGAAATGCATCAGTGGAAAAGGGAGTCATGTCGAGGCCACCAGGGACTGTGACAGGAAAAGGGGACAAACTATAAGCCAGATTCCCACGGTGTCGGGGGAAAGGGCAGAAAAGGAGCATGAGAGGGGAGGGGAGAAGCCATGAAGCGGAGGGAGGGACAGTGTATCCCCCTGGGAATTCAAGAAGAATGTGATTCTGGACTTTCTTCATCTGTAGTATAGCTCTTTCTTTGCTTGACGTGGTGCTTCCATCTTCTCCTAACAATCTAGGAGGAGCCTGGCCACTGGATCAGGCCAAAGGCCCATTTAGCACAACATTCTGTTCCCACAGGGGCCAAGCAGAAGTCCCACCTGTGTTCTTTAGTGTT
The DNA here is from genome assembly GCF_027172205.1 of Podarcis raffonei. Taxonomy (NCBI): domain Eukaryota; kingdom Metazoa; phylum Chordata; class Lepidosauria; order Squamata; family Lacertidae; genus Podarcis; species Podarcis raffonei. The sequence goes on from NC_070609.1 coordinate 30,320,643, forward strand.
TACTCGGCCTCGGTCCTGTATACCTGAAGGAGCGTCTCCACCCCCATCGTTCAGCCTGGACACTGAGATCCAGCGCCGAGGGCCTTCTGGCGGTTCCCTCATTGCGAGAAGTGAAGTTACAGGGAACCCCGGCAGAGGGCCTTCTAGGTAGTGGCACCCACCCTGTGGAACGCCCTCCCTTCAGATGTCAAAGAGATAAACAACTACCTGACATTCAGAAGACATCTTAAGGCAGCCCTGTTCAGGGAAGTTTTTAATGTGTGACATTTTAGTGTATTTTTGGTCTCTGTGGAAGCTGCCCAGAGTGGCTGGGGAAACCCAGCCAGATGAGCGGGGTACAAATAATAAATTATTATTATTATTTATTATTTATTCTTCAATAAGTGTCTTTAGAACTGGCATAGGGTGGTCTTATCCCCCTTTCTTAAAAAAAATAATAATCATCATGTGGGGACAAATGAGAATCTTTTCATCTATCAACTATTTCATTTGCAACAAAATGAAAGACAAAATCTTTCCAAATGTTGAAAGGAAGGCTAGAAATTTGGGGACATTTGTCTCCTTCCAGAGAATTTTGTTGTTTTACTTGGTTTTTCTGTTAAGGGATCTGAACTAGGAACTGAGGTCTTAGTGGAAAATCTTTCACCCCCTCTGAGCCTTCTTTGGAGTACAGCCAGCCTTCTAGAATTCCACTGGGAAAGAGAAGACTAGATTGCATAATAATTCAGCCTCCTTTTCTGTGGCTCTAAATGCTTGGATGCATTTTTGTTGACGGAAGTACGAAGGAAATTCTAGGGCAATCATTTGGAAACTGTTTCCCAGAGCCACACTAGTATGACTTGAGAGGAAATATATTAATGAAGTGCTGCTTTTAAACTTCAACATCCCGAATGGCCTGGAACCTGGGTACACCAATATCTTCTATATTTTCTTGCCCATATGCTTCATGCAATATCTGAGGCCTTGCTCCAGGTTCCACCAGGATGATCCTACTTTGCATAGAAGAGGCCTCTATTTGAAAGGGTCTCCAGTCCAAGTCTGCTTTAAAGATAAAGTAAAGCAGAATGAAGGGACACAAAGCAGTTGTAACAAGGAGAAATGGGAGGGAAGGGTGCAACACAGACGCCAACACCATAAAGCTAATGCAACAAAACCTCTCTCACCTCCCTTCCCAGTGTACTCAGCACGCCCTCTCAGTTGTACCTCCTGCTCACTATACTCAAACCCCTGCCATTGTTTAAAATCACTTTTGGCCTCTCATTGTTTCAACATTTCTGCTTTATTCAACCCTCTTATTTTAAACCTCAATTTTCCTCTGTATTCCTCCATCCCTGCTTTACTCAAACCTCTATTGTAGAAAAAAAACTATTTTCTTTTCAGTGATGCCCCACCACCTCTTTACTCAGCTTTCTGTTGTTATTTAAAACAGCCACGTTCCCCCTTTCAGTGTTGCTCCCTTCTCACTGTAGTCAAATTTCTCCCTCTTTCATTCCTCAGCTGCCTCATCTTAGAGAGCTAAAGGATGCGCAGCCATCAAATATTCCATTGTAGGCAAGTTCTTTACTCAAACATCTCCATTTAAAAAAAATAAAAAAACCCCCACCATTCACCTCTCAGTTCCCTCCAGCCCTGCTTAAGTTTACTCAAACTTCTGCTGCTGTTTTTCCCCACCCTGACTTAATGAAATCCAGAATAGTGATGAGATTTCATCACAAATCCTCCAATGGGGGCTGTGTGATGACAGCCTTACATTTTTTCGTATATCAAGAGATATAGGCAGGGAGACAGATAATAATAACTTTTTCATATATTGAGGGGATTTATAGAAAGGGGGCATGGCCTTCAGATAGTCCCTAGGGCCAGAGGGGCACATTCAGCTCCTGGGTGGCCCATATATGTAGATAATTCTGAAATAGATGAACCAATGGACTGACCCGGGGGTGGGGGTGGGGGTGGGGGAAGGGCTGTAGGTTAGTAGTAGAGCTCATGCGTTGCATACAGAAGATTCCAGGTTCAATGTCAGCCATATCCAAGTAGAGCTGGGAAATACTCCTGTCTCGCACCCTACTGCTGCCGGTCAGTGTAGACATTAACTAGATGGATCAACTTGGTATAAGGCAGCTTCCTGTGTCCCAATGACTCCCACAAGTAGTTTCTGAAGTTCTGTTCATGTATTCTGTGAAATTCCTGGCTCGGGTGATAGGGATGGTGCCTGACATCTCAGCTCCCAACTTCTACTTTCTACTGACGCTCTAAAGAACTAGACATTGTGACCAGACTCTCAACATTTTCCCAGGGTTGCTCTAAATTGCTAGCCTACCTGGCTTACCCTGGCACTCCCTGTGGCTCAGTGCCGACAGTCCCACCCCACCCCTTGCTTGGTAAAGGCATCCTGACCTACTGCGAATTTACTTAGTGACAAATTTATTTCCTTTGTTTATTTAGATAACTATCTCTATAGTGCCATATCATTAAATGTCAGAGAGGTGTAAAATGTAAAATGTAAAAACACCTTTAAAAACAAGACAAATCAAGACAAGATGTGATCTTTCCAATATCTACCCTTTTTGGTCCCTGAGAGGGAGTTGGTTTTGTGATTGTTGGTGGGATTTATTTTTAAGCTAAACAAACAGTTTAGCAGAATATTTTGGTAACTGTCATTTCTGGAATGCACAAGTGCTGACTCTCAGGTCGCGGGAGAAGTGATGGAGCGTGGGGGGGGGGACGAGTGTTTTAAAAAGGGACCACTCGGGAATGCTCTGTGGGAACAGAACATAAGTTTACGTAGGAGTCGCCTGAGGAATCAGACCAAATGTCCATGAAGTCCAATATCCCATTTCCAGGAGTGGCCAGAGTGGTGGGGCTGGGAGAGATGGGGCTGCCCTCCACACAGCAGTGTCCCTGTGGTTTACGGGGACAGCGCAGCCTTACGGGAGGGTTGTGGTGAGGGAGGGGCTACATGTGCACAGGAGCACCAGATTGGCTCTGCCCCAGGCATGCTCTCTCTACTGCCCTGGAAGCAACAGCAATGTCGCTGTCCGGAGGGCAATTCTGCACCCTTGTACCAGCTGCTCCCGAGAGCGTCCGGACAAGCCAGGTGCCTCTGGGAAGCTAACCAGGAGAGTCTTGTGTCGGGGGGCTTGGTCAGCCTGGGTGATATCCTGGATCCCTTCCATGGCTCCTTAGAATTTAGAAGAGACTGCTCAGCCAGTTTTAAATAACTGCTTCCAACTGTTAATGCTATATTCTCTTTGTAAACCACTTTGAGCGGCATTCACCTAACCAGCCCTATCCGTGCAAACCACTTGCACATTTGGGTTTTCCTCCTCCTCCTCCTCCTGCATGCCCTGGCACCCCTTGAAATGGGCTCTGGGCTGGGGTGAACCCCTAGAACAACACACAAGGGAAAGAGAGGGGAGATGGTTCTGTTTAACAAGTTGCAGTGCTTGCACAGATAGAACCAGTGGAAGAGAGCAATGTTGAATTCCAGCAATTTTCCTTAATCTGCATAGATACATACAAATTAGCATGTTTTTCAGTTCTTTTTAATTTTTTTGTAGTGACACCCTAGAGCTGACCCACAAACACGTAGTTTTCTATGCTCCCGCAGAATTGTGGTGCATGCACAACCCTCTTCTGGGTTTTTAAACACTGCCGGGAAAACATGCCCATGGAAACAGTGGGAGAGGCAGGGGTGGCACTCATATTAGCCGCTTTGTCTGGGTCTCCTCCTTCCAGCTACCCATCTACTTTCTTAAGCAGAGAGTCCTTAGCTCACTGGTGGAGCATCTGTGTTGCTTGCAGGAGAGTCCCAGGCTGAATCCCGGAGGAAAGGGCTGGAAAAGGCTCCCTCTCTGAAACCTTGGAGAGCCTCTGCTAGTCAGTGTGGGCAATACAGAGTTAGATGGGCCATTGGCATGACTCAGTATCGTAAAGCAGTTTCCTGTGTTTCTGACCGAGAACAACTCTATCCCCCTCTTTCTTCTCTTTACACCAAGGAGCTCCGCAGCTGCTGAGTTGCAAGAGAATGGGTGTTTCGTCATCCTGCGTTTCTTCGTTTCTCCCAGCTGGTCTGCATTGTGATGGGCTGCTTTGTTCTCTCTGCTCCCCCTTTCTTTGCCTTATCGTGAAGCTGTTTCCTGCGGGTTCCGAAAAGAATGGGCAGCAAAGGGAGGTTTATCCAGTAGGTCCCACCCTGGCTTGCCGCACAAAAGGCCTTGTAATCATCGTGGCAAACTTTGTATTGCAGAGAGTGGCGGGCGGGCGAGGGGGGGGGAGACAAAAGAGAGACAGACAGAAGGAGGGGGGAAAGGGAGAGGAGAGAAAATTGCAAGGGGGGAGGAAGAATACAGTGGTACCTCAGGTTGCATACGCTTCAGGTTACAGACTCCGCTAACCCAGAAATAGTGCTTCAGGTTAAGAACTTTGCTTCAGGATGAGAACAGAAATTGTGCTCCAGTGGCGCGGCAGCAGCAGGAGGCCCCATTAGCTAAAGTGGTGCTTCAGGTTAAGAACAGTTTCAGGTTAAGTACGGACCTCCATAATGAATTAAGTACTTAACCTGAGGTATCACTGTAATAAAATAGCACCAGTTAGAGGAAGATGGGGTGATTTGCATTTCTGTACACTAGCCTCATCATGGACAGCCTCACATAGATTTATTATTTTTTCCATTTGCCTCCTACCTAAGGAGCTCAAGCATCTCTTCTCTGCTCAGAGGCCTTGTAAGACTATCCCCTCATTCTAACTGCAATTTGTATCACATGTTTTTTAAAACTTTTGTATTATATAGCATTTTCAATATGTGTATGTTTTATCCTTTCTATCACATTGCATTTTAAACCATTTAACTTCTCAGGCATTTGGGAACGGGCTGTGTTTCTTGCTAAGGCTTTTAAATAGCGCTGTGCTGCGTTTACGATCTGCATTTTAATAGATTTGTTTTCTTAAAATATTGTTTTAACAATTACTTACTTTTTAACTACTATCTTTTTTTAAAAAAAGCTTTTTGTATTTTATCTGTGTTGTTTTAATTTGCGCAAGCTCCCTCGAGTCTCAGCCTGGGGAAAAAGGCAGAATATGTTTTGTTTCAGCAGGACTGTGGCCGTATAATAAATGATTGGTCGACTGATACTAGTCTGGGAGGTGTAAGTTAGGTCCTAGGCTTTAAAATGTCGGCCAGAGAAAATCCTCTGCCATCCTTAACTGCTGCTAAATGCACTAGATCCATGAAGAAATCTCATCCCAGAGATCTTAAACCAGTTGCAGTGTGTGTGTGTGTGTGTGTGTGTGTGTAGTCTGGAGAGCTTGGGGTTAACAGTGTTGGCCTTGCAGGTGCAACCCAGAGCAAGGTTACCAGATGTCCCCGTTTCCTGGGGACAGTCCCTGGATTTACAAATCAGTCCCCATACAAAATCCATTGAAGTTGAAAAGTGTCCCTGGATTCATTGAAAAAAATCCGGTAACCTTAACCCAGAGCTCTCCTGTCCTCACCACACCCTGGCAAGCTCAGTGGCACGATGGAGAGAATGTCCCAGATGAATATATTACAGTAGTACCTCGGGTTACAGATGCTTCAGGTTACAGATGCTTCAGGTTACAGACTCTGCTAATCCAGAAATAGTACCTCGAGTTAAGAACTTTGCTTCAGGATCAGAAGAGAAATCGTGCTTTGGCGGCACGGCAGCGGAGGGAGGCCCCATTAGCTAAAGTGGTACCTCAGGTTAAGAACAGTTTCAGCTTAAGAACGGACCTCCAGAACAAATTAAGTTCTTAACCCAAGGTACCACTATATTAACAATTCATTTATATAATGCTAAAGGGCCGTAATGGCTGCTGAACAGTTTGCAAGCATAAAATCAGCTACACACAGATGCACAAACACAATTAAACAATAGAACAACCCCACGAAAACACAAAAATAAACATCCACAATTAAAATGTGCAATAAAACAAACCGAATTAAAAAACAGCACAACAATTAGAACAGTTAAAACAGAAATTAAAACAATTAAAGCAGGAGGCTCAGGAGATATGGGTCTAACAATTGGTTAAACAGTCTCTCCAGCTTCCAAGGGAACTTTGGAAATTGTAGCTCTGTGTGGGGAATAGGTGCCCTCTAACCAATCCCCCCCCCCACATATCCCAGGATTATTTGAGGGAGGACATGGCTGTTTAAAGTGGTATGATACTGCTATAACTGTATTGTGCATATGGGGCTGAAGCATCCAAGTGAATGCATGCAAGATGCATCCACTCACTTCTGAAAATCCTGAGGAAGCATGGAGAGGGGCAAAGGGATACAGGATTCCTGGGGAATAATAGCACGTGGGGTGTGGCAGTGCTCTATACCGCCCGCCCCCCCAAGAGAGTGATTACTTCCATAAGAACTCAGAAGTTATGGGGGTGGAATGCAGGGAGTGCGGCTCCGAGACTTTTTTCAAAACAGGAGCTACAATGCCATCAGCTGCAGTGCTAGGAGAATTGGTGGGCGCCTCCCCACCCTGACACGGCATGTAAATGAGGCCATAATGAGGCTTTCAAGTTTTACTGTTTGTGTACAGCATAGTAGAAGTCAGAGAAGAGGAAGAAGAAGAAGAATTTGGATTTGATATCCCGCTTTATCACTACCCGAAGGAGTCTCAAAGTGGCTAACATTCTCCTTTCCCTTCCTCCCCCACAACAAACACTCTGTGAGGTGAGCGGGGCTGAGAGACTTCAGAGAAGTGTGACTAGCCCAAGGTCACCCAGCAGCTGCATGTGGAGGAGTGGGGAATCGAACCTGGTTCCCCAGATTACGAGTCTACCGCTCTTAACCACTACACCACATTGGCTCTTTGGCCAGTTTGCTCTTCTATGTCTGTCAGATGATACTAGTAAGCTGTGTATTGTGCTACGCATTTCTACTTGGGTGTGTGTTGTCTGTGTGTGCACCCACATGCGTATGATCAACACTGCACCTCCCCCTCTTTTTTTTACACTCTCCTTGGGAACATGGCTAAGGGGTCATGATGAGTTCATGAACCTCTGTGCCATTGGGCAGGTTCGAACCCTGTGCTACTGCTTCTCTCTGTCTTGTGGGTTAACAGCATCAGACAGCTGGGAGCTCTTGATCTCTCGCCGGTCAGAGTGCAGGGGGATTTTGTCGGGTTCCATTTTGATAGGCTCCAAACAATTCCAGGGCACGATGAAGGCAGAGGAAATGCCCTGTGAAAAGGTGATGTCGCAGATACCTCCGAGGACTCTGGCCAAATGCAGAGGGACGGCTGATACATTTATTAGCTGACATCTCTGTTTTTGCTGCTTTAGCACTAATATTTTCCTTGGCAGAATTCAAAACGAGGGTAATGCACTCCATTCTCATATATTTTTTTTTCTTTAACCAAACAGTTCCAGCAAGGTGGAAAACAAGGCTAAGGGAACAGATTTGCCTGCCGAGATACCTGCTCTGGGGAGATTTCCCATTGCCAAATCTTGTCCGTAATAGGTCCATCAACAGTCTTCCCCCGGCTTCCTATTGTTTGACTGTTATGACAGGATTCGACCTCGCCACTCAGGGGCCAGCTCTGGTGCTTCCAGTGGCCTCTCTTTCGTCTCCAAGAATAACACAGACAGACTCGTTTCTGCAAGAGGCAGTTTCCAGGGGTTCGGCTGGGAGCTGAGAAGGCGGTGGAGGGGGAGCTGGCTCCACATACGAAAATAACTACCTTGGCCCAAGCTTGATGCCTTCCCTTAGAAGTGTGGGCTGCGGCAGAGGGCTGCCTGGCAATCCTTATGTAAATACAGTTGTGCAGCTGATAAGAGCCACACATAGAAAAACAACCTCTGGCTGTTGTTTTTGGAGATGCCACAACCCGGTGCCAATTGGGTAAAACTTTATCCATGCACTGAAGCAAGAATTTGCACCTTCTCTTCAACACCAGGAGACTCAGTTCCAGAACATGAGAAGCGGTACTTGGGAGATTTGTCTCTGTACATGCACAGAGTGCCCTGAGTGTACTGGGCATCCACAGCCAGTTCTTCAAGAAAGAATAGTTTCCACATGGACACAGGAAGCTGGGGGGCAGGCGGAGTCCCACAACCTTGCAGCTTCAGTGCAAAGATTTCTGCTTGCACAATGGAATTCTGCCCTGGACCCCCTCCACTGGCTGCAGAGGGTTTTGGGGGGAACCCCTAGGACAGTTTTAGGGGGCACACAAGAGGAGGACAAGAGAGGGAGGAACTCTACCCCAGCTTCTACAGAGACCATTGGCCCGTCTCGTTCAAGATGGTCTGCACTGACAGGCAGCTGGGGATGGGGAACAAATTGATTCAGTTCACAATGAAAAGTGAATCTTCTCTCATTTCTGATTTCCAAAACAGTGCACAAATTAAAACACAGCCTTCCTTCCACATTCGCATTTCTCTGAATTTTGCAGTGCAGCCAAGCAATCTGTACAAAAATGCATGCACTGGGATGAAGTGTGCGTAGAAATGCACATATTAGTGAAAATAACATTAAAAATGTGTTACATTAGGAAAAGCTGCTTTGCAAAGATTTGTATAATGGGAAAAATTCCATGCAAAAATATGTATATTAGGAGAAATTCACACGAAGATACTGATGAATTTTCACATTGACGAGAGAGAGAGAGAGAGAGAGAGAGAGAGAGAGAGAGAGAGAGAAAACTGAACTTAAGAATGGAAAGAGAAGGCAAAAACTGATGGATTCTTCCATCCCTACTTGCGGTGTGTAGTTCCCCACGGCTTTCAGACAGCAGTCTTTTCTAGGCCTTCCCAGGGATCCTGGGAATTGACCCTGCAAAGCATGTGCTCAACCACCAAGTCATGGGTGGAGAACCTTCTTGGCTCTATGGATGTTGTTGGATTCCAACTCCAATCCTCTTCTGCCAGCATAGCCAATACTCAGGGATAATGGGAGTTGGAGTCCAACAACAAGTGGGGGGATAGGTTCTCCATCCCTGCACTAAGTTGTGTCTCTCAGCTTTCCAGATGAAGAACCTGCTGCCCTACACTTTGTGGGATAATCAGACTTATATAACCAACATGCTTAAGTCTAATTAATGTATGAAGGGGTTAATACTATAGATAAACTTGTACTGCCAGGCTTAGCTATGTTCACATCCCTTCACACTGGGAGGAACCAGGTAATCCAGCCTTTGTTTCCCTCCAGCCTACCTGAGAAGCTCAGTGTGTGAAGAGGCATAAGCTGGTTGCTCTCAGCTCAGACTGTATGGCTCTCACAACCAACTCTTGATTTCCTATACCAATAATTTAGGAACTTTCACCACTGTAACTAAGCCAAATTTTACTGCCTGTGCAACTTTTTCTGAATGCTGTATCAAAAAGCACATGAACCTGACCTTTAGAGAGTTTGTGAGTAAACCATTATTTAAAGTATCAAATATGTGGTCTTTTCTCTATGCCAGAGGAAGATGGAAGCTTTGGAACTCATTTTAGACGATATATATATCCCCCCACAATTCACTTTGTTGCATATCTTTAAAATTTAAATCTATGCTGTGGTTCTCTCCAAAGAGTACTTGCCCCAAAACTGGATTCTCCTTTTTATACCTCTTTTTCCCCTTGTCACCAACACATAACTTCCCATTTGAGAAACATGAGTGTAAAGCAGGACTGTAGCGATAATTCCTGGTCCTGAGCTACATTGCATTCATTCTGAAGGATGTAGCCCTTTGGGGTTTAGGGCTTTGGCTCAAGGATAGTGTGCCCTGAAAAGCAACAAGGGTCCCAATTTTGCAGGGAACTGTATGTGCAACTTATGCAGATCTGCAACATGAACAAGTGTGGGTTAGGGAGTGGGCCTAGCTCCTACACACTTACCCCCAAACCACCCTTTATGGGGCCTTCAAAAGCATCAACAGCAGGGGGGTGGGAGCCTTTTTCACCACAAGGGCCACATTCCTTTGTGGGCAGCAAATGGTTGCAACGTTGGGTAGGGGAAACATACTTTCTATAAATATGTTGGGTATGGTCTCATTAAATGCCTGTTATTTAAAATGCCAGCAATTTGCTTATTCTTACATTTTCAGCCAACCTTCCTACCAACCGGTGCGCTGACAATGTAAGAGAAAACATTATTTTAAAATGCCCCACTCCCAAGCATCACCATATAAAAATATTCCATTTAAAAATATCAGGAGATAAAAACAGCAGTGCAAAAATAAAATGAAACAACCGCTTCAGATTCCTGGTCCTTCAAAAGCCAGGGAGCTGCTTCAGTGGAAGAGATCCATAAATCTGTGCTTAATTCCTCCGCATGAAATCAATGTAATGCAAAACATCTGAAGGGCAGGAGGAGCCTCTGTGCTCAGTGTTTGGGCAGGTCAGTGTCAGCCAGGGAGATGGTCTTTTTGGTGGGGGCATGCAGCTTCATTGTATAGCCCCCAGTTCAATGAGAGATGGAGAAAAATCTACCGTATTTTTCGCTCTATAACACGCACCAGACCATAACACGCACGTAGTTTTTAGAGGAGGAAAACAAGAAAAAAAATATTCTAAACGAAATAGTGGATATATGATTTTTGTGGTTCATGCTGTGGCCACAGTCATGTGATCTGACAGTGAGTTTGGAGTAGCCCAATGCAAAAATCCTGAGGATCCATATGGATCCATGCTTTGTAACCACGGAGGAGGGAAGGAAGGGGAACCATGGATCCTCTGCTCACAACTGCAGCAGATCTCCCCCGCCACCCGCAGGCATTCGCTCCATAACACGCACAGACATTTCCCCTTACTTTCTAGGAGGAAAAAAGTGAGTGTTATGGTGCAAAAAATACAGTATTTTCTGTCTGCTTTCTCCTTTTCTTGCTTTTGTTAGGCTGCTGATTATTATTATTATTAGTTATACAAAATGTAAACCACTCCAGCTATTTTAATAGAAATATGTATGATGAAGATGAAGATGATGATGAAGAAAAGTTGTGCCACATTTCTGCTCCCTCTGACTTCAGCCTAGAAGGGAAAAGGCGCATCTCAAACTGCTCCGAGCAAGTTATTTTTAACTTAGAGAGAATGTACTGTGCTGGAATATTTCAAGTCCTCTAGTAATAGAAACAGAAAACAATACCAGTGTATCGAGCTTTGAGGCTTATCTTGAATCCATTTCCACCTATTATGTGACTAGCAAAGAACACAACTGTTTGGGACGAATGGGCCTTTTATCAGCAGGCTGTTGAGAAGGCAGGAGCAGAATGAGGTGTGTGTGTGTTGGGACAGGGTTGGGCAGGGGCACACTCTCTGTGTGTGCAGCGGTGGGAGATGTACCAGCAAAGAAACCAGCTGATATTCACTTAAAAGGGAATCAAGGAATGGGAAGAATTGGGAGGGGGAGGAGGGGAGTCTTTTCCTGGACTTCTTGGGGATGCTGAGAATTGAATATAAGACCTTCTGCATGCAATGTGTTTGCTCTACCACTATCAAGTCAGATGTGGGCTCCAACTCTCATCGGCTCCAAGCCAGCATGACCAATGGTCAGAGATGATAGGCATGGCAGTCCAGCAACATCTGGAGGGCCACAGGTTCCCCAGTCCTGGTGTGGTACAAAAGAAGGCTGGGATGAGCTGGAACTAGAGGAAAGAACTGATTGCTACAGCTAAAGGAAAATGTAGCTTCACTATATGGAGAAATTGCAATGCTGCTATTGGCACAGTGGGGCGGGGGGACACAGGAAGGAGGAACTCCAGGGCAGAATAGATGCCTGGTGCCGGGAACTTGCTTCTCTTCAGATGTTGCTGAGCGTCCTCACAAGACCACGACTCCCATCATTCCAGACTATGAGTCTTGCTGGCTGGAGCTGATGGAAGTCGGAGGTCAATGCTACCCAGAGGGCCCCAGGTCCCCCTTCCCCACTTCATGGGGATTGGCCAGCCCCAGCTTCTTCAATAAAGGGGCTGTGCAATGCCCTTTAAGACTGCATACAAGGCTCTCATTTTCAGGGCTTGGTAAAAGAAACGAGAGGTTTTGTCGACAATTCAATTTAGGAACAATAGATAAGCAATGTGAACTACTTTAAAAGGAAACGGACACACACTTGGGAAACACTGGGGGACTACAGGAAGATATCAAAGATAACGTAACAGTTTCAGATCAGTTTAAAAATAAAATGAAATCCAGCATAGGCTCCTCATGAGCAGAGGCAGGCAAACAATTGGAATTTGACTAAAATGAATTGTAGACTCAGATGCTAGAAGCTAAATAGAAAGGGAAAAGGGGGGGGGTAATCTGAGCATTCAGAGCGACACACAGAGGTGTATAAAGCAAAAAAGACCTCTGAATACACCATTAAAAAGAAAGACTAGAATAATAGAATCAGAAGGAACCTTGAATGCCATCTAGTCCAGCCCTTGGATGTTGGAAATCTGCTGGGACAGTATCCCTGTGCCTCTAAGAAAAGCTCCCCACCTTCTAAGGCAGTCTGTCCTACTCTTGGGCAGCTCATACCACCAGGATGTTCTTCCTGACATTTAGACAAAACCCTTTTGTCATTTGAGGGGGGCTCTGCAGAATCCCCTGATGCAGCTTCTTAAACTCCATTGACCCAAAATGGCTCTTAATGTGAAACATAAGAAGTTGCCTTATACTGAATCAGATCACTGGTCAATTCTCCGGGTGGATGAGAAGCCACTGACTAGCACTCTTGGGGTATGGGGCACCAACCTTCCTCAAATCCCCTTAACAGGAATGTTATAAGTTTGGATGGGGCTAGGGGAGGTGGTGATCCATGAGGATGGTATCTGGCTCCCTTCTAAGCCCATGATCCTGTATCTGGGAGGGTAGCATCCAGAAGTGGAAACCTGCCAGACCAGTTTCTTTATCAGTGTAATGGCCTTAGCTGGTCAGCTAAGTACATAGCATTCACATCTTAAGAAGTGAGCTCTGTTGCCATAGAGACAAACTGGTGGGCATTTCCTCACCTTACCTGGCTGGGTACCACATCATCTTAGGATGGAGAAATAGGATGGCCTTTGGGGGATGTGTTTATGAGAGTAGTGTGAGTTTTGAAGCTGGAGGACAGAGCCATGCTTGCTCTATCCTGGACCCAAAGCTGTGGTTGAAGACTTATCTGGAAACCTAATGGGGAAGCAAGATCTGCTGCTTTCCCATTAGGTTTCCAGAGAAGTTAATGCTGTGAATCCTTTCATCTGTATATATGTGCAAACCAAACCACACGCCTGAAAGACCCCACAGTCTTATGGGCTCATACATAGCATATTATTGACCTAGGGGAAAAGACCATGACAGCTGGAATAAGATGTTTCGTATATTGCAGCAGGCAGGAATAAACTCAGAGGACAGAAGAATAATATATAATTTATATCCAAACTAGAAAGCTATCATTAGTGTAAATGATATTTGAGTGAAGAGCTGAAATGCATAGAGAGATCTGTCAAGGGTGCTCACAGTTCCTTGTAATGTTTAACATATTCATAGAGGCTGCAATTAAAATAAGTAGCAGCAGACACGGGCATGAGAATAAATGGGAAAGAAAGAAATTGACCCTGCTTTGCTGCTGATGTAGCAGAAATGGCTGACACAACTGGAATGCTGCCAAGTAAAATGAAATAAACCGAAATGAATCCAGGTTTTTCAGGACTGTGGCTTTAAAAGGATGGGAATAAAACAAACATATTAATCATAGAATTGTAGAGTTGGAAGGGGTTCCCAAGGGCTGTCTAGTCCAACCCTGTGCAATGCAGGAGTCACAGCTAAAGAATTCCCTGACAGGTGGCCATACAACCTGTTCAAAAATCTCCAATGAAAGAGAGTTTCCCACTTACCAAGCTCATCTGTTCCACAGTTGAACAGCTCTTACTATCAGAACATTTTTCCTAATGTTTAGTCAGAATTTCATTTCAGGTAACTTGAACCCATTGGTTTGGGTTCCTGTCCTCTGGGGGCAGCAGAAAATAAGCTTGCTTCCATATGACAGACCTTAAGGTACTTGAAGATGGCACTCCTCTCTCTCTCTCTCTCTCTCTCTCTCTCTCTCTCTCTCTCTCCCTCTCCCACACCTATACCCACCAGTTTTCTCCAGGCCAAACATACCCAACTTCCTCAACTGTTCCTCATAAGGTTTCATTTCGTTTATCAACTTGGCCACCCTCTTAGAATCATAGAATCATAGAATCATAGAATCATAGAGTTGGAAGAGACCACAAGGGCCATCGAGTCCAACCCCCTGCCAAACAGGAAACACCATCAGAGCACTCCTGACATATGGTTGTCAAGCCTCTGCTTAAAGACCTCCAAAGAAGGAGACTCCACCACACTCCTTGGCAGCAAATTCCACTGTCGAACAGCTCTTACTGTCAGGAAGTTCTTCCTAATGTTTAGGTGGAATCTTCTTTCTTGTAGTTTGGATCCATTGCTCCGTGTCCGCTTCTCTGGAGCAGCAGAAAACAACCTTTCTCCCTCCTCTATGTGACATCCTTTTATATATTTGAACATGGCTATCATATCACCCCTTAACCTCCTCTTCTCCAGGCTAAACATGCCCAGCTCCCTTAGCCGTTCCTCATAAGGCATCGTTTCCAGGCCTTTGACCATTTTGGTTGCCCTCCTCTGGACACGTTCCAGTTTGTCAATGTCCTTCTTGAACTGCGGTGCCCAGAACTGGACACAGTACTCCAGGTGAGGTCTGACCAGAGCAGAATACAGTGGCACTATTACTTCCCTTGATCTAGATGCTATACTCCTATTGATGCAGCCCAGAATTGCATTGGCTTTTTTAGCTGCCGCGTCACACTGTTGGCTCATGTCAAGTTTGTGGTCAACCAAGACTCCTAGATCCTTTTCACATGTAGTGCTCTCAAGCCAGGTGTCACCCATCTTGTATTTGTGCCTCTCATTTTTTTTGCCCAAGTGCAATACTTTACATTTCTCCCTGTTAAAATTCATCTTGTTTGTTTTGGCCCAGTTCTCTAATCTGTCAAGGTCGTTTTGAAGTGTGTTCCTGTCCTCTGGGGTGTTAGCCACCCCTCCCAGTTTGGTGTCATCTGCAAATTTGATCAGGATGCCCTTGAGTCCATCATCCAAGTCGTTGATAAAGATGTTGAATAAGACCGGGCCCAAGACAGAACCCTGTGGCACTCCACTAGTCACTCTTCTCCAGGATGAAGAGGAACCATTGATGAGCACCCTTTGGGTTCGGTCAGTCAGCCAGTTACAAATCCACTGAGTGGTAGCATAGTTCTTCCAGACTACCCTCCACCAGGGCCAGGACTTTTTCAGTGACAGCTCCAACCTGGTGTAATGCTCTGTCCCACGAGACTAGGGCCCTGCAGGACTTGATCTCCTTCTGCAGGGCCTGTAAGACAGAGCTATTCCACATGGCCTTCAATTTGAATTAGCCTGATCCTCTATTCCCTTTCCCCCTTTCCTCTTCTATGAAGAAACCCTTTCTGGGACCCCACATTTAAATTCTTCCCTGGTCGCCTTGCTGTTCCTAGTAGGACTAACTTGGCCAGATAGCCCTGGTGATCACTTGATGTCTACTGACTGGGGTCCCTCCCCCAATGACCCCTGAATTTTTGAATTTTATTGATATTGATGCTGCATTTTATGTTGTATTTTATGCTGCTTTAAAGTCACATTTTAATCAATGTTTTATATTTGCTGTTAACCACCCGGAGCCCAGTTTTTAAACTGGGATGGGCAGAGTATAAATAAAAATTTATTATTATTTCTGCACCGGTTCCAGCTTGTCAAAATCCAAGGCAGAATAACAGCAAGCAAATGGCGGGAAGTATAATCTTGGAAGCAAATAAAGAGAGGATGCCAGACTCATGAGCAGAAACCTGGAGCAAAATTTGTAGGGGCTCTCCCTTCCTCACTTAATCTCCACACCACCACTGTTAGATAGGTTAGGCTGAGAGGCAGTGACTGGCTCAAGGGTCAGTGGGGATTTGAACTTTGGTCTCCCAGGTCCTAGTGCACCAATCTAACCACATCATCTTGGCTGGAATGTACAGGCCAGTGTACAAATGAAAGCAGCATTTCCATTTGTCCTACCCTTTTGGTCTCTGACCCCACCCACTGGCATGCAGCCCCTGGCAGGTAAGTCACGGGGAAATGCAGCTGTCTGGCTGTAAAAGCCCCCCCACCCCGCTGTTCTATGTTTTGCTCTTGAGGTAGAATGAAGTTTTGAGCTGCCTATAATTTATGTATGTTGCAAATGGGTTAGGAAGGTTTGTCAATTTCTGTTTCTCATTGTTTCCAGTCATGTTCCATTTCCTACATTGTCTCATCAGTTTGGGATTATTATTAAGAAGTCATATTGAGTATTCATCAGCATATTGCCAGCTATACATTTTTGCTTACTATACACACATTTCCAAAGCAATTTTCCCCAATGTAAGGCTTTTTTGTATAGTATTATCATTAATAATACACATACCGCTTGCCCTGGCATATATGTTTTTGTACCCATTACTTGATTGGTGAACTGCATTGCAGCATTTGGAGAAGTGCAACTTTCAAAGGGCAGCTGTGCTTTGGTTGTCATATACAGTATGTTCTTTATGAAGCTGGATCTGGGTTAATAGCTGTTGGGGCACCAGTTAAATAAGCAAAGGAGCCCTCAAAAGCCTGGCCACACCTGTTGTGAAACACAAGGCAGTTTCCCCCTCACTTCCCATAACCTACTTTTTCATTTCAAGCACAGAGTATGTAACAAAGGGTTCAAGGAGTAGTCTTAATGCACACACAAGATGGTCTCATGTTTTTCTTTTAATTTGAAAAACAACAACAAACAAACCACTTTTAATACTACTAAATGTATTCCCAAATTTTCTACTTGCGCCCTTGCTGTTCATTCAACTTTGGCCAGTTTGGCAGTGGGGAAGTAAGCTCTCCATATTACATGCTGGTTGACATCAAACCGACAGATACAGATCTCCTTTTCACAGCTTTAGTAAGAACAGTTCACTGGAGACCAAGAAAAATCAGGTTGCCCAACATCCTGTTGGTTGGGATGTTGGACGCTACAAAGAGGGAGCTGCCATATTCTTATTGAAGCCAACACTTCTATGCAAGAAGTTGCTGCAGATAAACATTTTAAGACACCCCTGCCCTTTGTCTTAGTTCAGAAATGGATAAAGACCTCTTCCCAAGGCAGCTCAACAGGCATATCCTTCTGTGAGATTCAGGTGAGATTCCTACTTTTAACTTTTGGACACTGCCTCAGCAACAGATGCAGAAGATCCAGCTTGCCTTTTCAGACTATACAGGATTTAAGATTGTAATAAATTAACAGAAGGGACAGGACAGCAAAACAAAGAATCCAGGATAGAGATTGGGCAATACAGCCATACTTAAAGATACATATATAAAACATCTGACATCTTAAAAAGAGAATAGTAAACAGTGTTTTATGACTTAACGCATCATTCTACATAGTGGGGTTAAGCAGGGGAACAGACACTGAATCCAAGAGGACCAACTGTTATCCAGTAGGGCAGGGAGGGGGCCCTATATGCATTGGAATGTACATCAAACAAAAGTTAACAGCCACAGACATGCCACCAGTTTCTTGACAGCCCAGTGGACCACAGTCTTGCTTTTGATGAAAAAAAATGACACTTCAGAAAATGATCAGGAGACAGTTTTGATGAATTGGTGAACAAATTAACTAAAACCTTCTTTAGGTTTGTCTTTGGCAGGGATGGCTAATGTAGTGCTCTCTGGATATTATTAGACTCCACCTCCCATCAGCCCAAGCCAGCAAAAAAGCTATTAAGTTGGAAGTGCAAAAGTCTTTTTCAGATCAAGTGCTAGTGGTTACATTATACAGTGAAGGTGAACTCTGTAATGTGGCACAAAGCCTTCAGGGACAGTTTCCAGTGACAGTTGCCATCAAGGAGCACAACATGCAAGAAATAACTGAAAAGTACTTAAGCCACACCAACCAAACTCTATCAGCGAGGAGGCCTGCTTGACAAGCTTACTTCGGCAGTAGCCGATATTCCCTAAAATGCCCGCATGTGACAGGAACTCTGTTTTTAGTCCAACATGACTGTATATGGCTCGCAGTTTTGCTATCCTACTCAGACTTCCTGTAAACCAGGGAGTTGTACAGAAAAGGAAAGAAAAAATGATATATGAATGTCATACAACGTCACCATGTTGCTATCTGGGAATAGAAGCCACAACAGTAAGTTTCTTCCCACTGAAAACAAAAACACTTTCCTCTGTGTTTTCTGCACTAGGATACAAATCATCTTCCAGAAAGCAAGGCCAACTCCTGCATAGTGCCAAGCTGATAGAGGTGCCCGTTCCTCCTCCTCAGGTGGTTGCTGCTACCCGTCCTCACCTGCAAGGCCTAACACAAAAAGAAGACCAACAAATGCCCCTCCCCAATCAACTAGTCACCCTCTGACACTTGGATGACTGAATGTCTGTGAAGCAGCCATTTCATTGGCCCAGAAGATGTCCCATGGTAGACTCTACCTGGAAGGTTCAGTTTATGTCTATACGAAAGCCAGGATAGCCCTACTTGGTACAGCAGGTTTCACATGGTAGAAAACAAGGCGGCCCCTGAGAAGAACATTTGAGACATGGCCACTTTTGTCAAAATCGGAAGGGAGCCATCCATTATCAGGAAGGCTAATTAGCTGAGTAAACCCAGAGTTGCCTCAAAGGAAGACAACATCCATCTTCTGTAATGGTTGCTTTGTTTGCTAGACATATTGCTTCTTGGAAGCACTGCTGCTAGGCCGGCTCGACTGCCTTTCCTGGGAGAGATGGACTATGGGGGCTTCCGTGGTAAAGACGTCAGGGGGCTTATTCCTGCCTTGCAAGGCCAAGGTTTCTTCTGTGTTGAAGTTGGCCCAGTTCTGCTCACTGGAAAGTTTGTTGTATGCCTGGTAGGGCGGAGAAGGCCTCTCATTCATTGGGAGGTAGAAGAAAGCCTTGTCGGCATAAGCCTCCTCAGGCACACCGCAAAGCTTGTTGGGGAAGCTGTTGGCCTCACAGGGCATGGGAGGAGCAGAGGAGGGGGAACAGAAGTCTCTTTCCTTGGTGTTGTGCAGCAGGCTCTTGCAGCAGAGGTGGAATAGCTCCAGAAGGTTGAGAACGAGGGAGATCAAGCCCACCACCAGCATGAAGAGGATGAAGATAGTTTTTTCAGTGGGGCGGGACATAAAGCAGTCCACATGGTGTGGGCACGGGTCCCCCTGACAGACATAGCGGGCATGCATTACAAAACCATATAGGTACCACTGGCCAAGGAGGAAGCCAGCCTCAAAGATGCTCTTGAAGACCACACTAATGGTGTAGGTCCACATCAGAGGCCCGCGGATTTTAATCCTCCCATCCTCCGCCACGCAGATCTTGGCCATCTTCTTCTCCACCGCCACCAGCATGGCTGTCACCTTGTAATCCTTAGACTGCAGAGCCCGGAGCTCACTCTCCCGCTCCTTCAGCTTCACCTCAAGCCGGGAGAGATAGATGACGTGCCCCAGGTAGACCAAGGTGGGTGTGCTGACAAAGAGGAACTGCAGGACCCAGTAACGGACGTGGGAAATGGGGAAAGCCTTGTCATAGCAGACGTTGGGGCAGCCGGGCTGCTTGGTGTTGCAGACAAAGTCTGACTGCTCATCTCCCCACACGGACTCCCCGGCGAGGCCCAGGATCAAGATGCGGAAGATGAAGAGGACTGTCAACCAGATTTTGCCGATGACCGTCGAGTGCTCCTGCACTTGGTCCAGTAACTTCTCCAGGAAGCCCCAGTCACCCATCTTGTGCTAAGGGAGAGCACAATACATACTTTTACCACTTAAAAGCCACTATTGATTACTTGCTATGTGATACATAGCCACACAGCGAAGTTTTGCAAATATTGTTTCCATAACACCATTCAGTGTAGGTGGTGTTTCTGACTAAAATTAACAAGGAAAGTTCCTGCCCCAAAAACTTACAGGTGAAAGTTTAGATAGCTTGGGGTGGGGAGAGACCAGCACAAGTGAGGACCAAGTATGAGCAAGCACACTTCCTATATAATTGTTGTATTTTATTTTTTAGAAATAAGGAACCCCAAACTTAAAATACAATTTGCCTTAAGACGCTAACAGTCAGAATGGTAACTTGCACAGGTCTCACCCCTGGTGCTCTGCTATTGTGGAAGTGAAGAGCAGCTGAATTTCTAGAAGTGTCAGAACTTGCTTTCAAAATAACAAATGGCAGAGGAATCCAGAAGTGTTTCAGGCTCTTCTACATCTGGACAAGGACAATCCTTACAGAGCATCCCATTTTTAAAATACAGTTTTGGGATAGAGAGAAAGGGCCAGCTAACTGTTCCCATGCTCTACACCACCCTCTCTACCTATCTAGTAACAAGATACTTTGAGGATTAGAATATTTACCTAGCTAGAATTTTCATGGACATTGAAGGACGAAAGCTTTAAGAGTAGAATTTAAAGCAGAAAAGTACAGATATATGCATATACAAATTCTGGACCATAGTGATGTTAGCAGCCTAAAAAACACTTTAAAAAATGCCAGTTCTTTGGAAGGGGTTTGGAAGAGTGCTCAGCAAGCAGGGAGAAGAGGCAACTCTACGGGAGAAGGGCCTTGTTTTTCTGCTGTGGAAACTTGAGGCAGCTTTAATAGGATTCTCAAAATGTCTTGCAGTGAGGCACTGACAAGACCCAGACCTCCTTAGCTTCAGCAATCTTGGCCCATTAAGTGTCTTAAGACCAGGCCCTGGGACCAATGTGAATTAACCTACTGGCCTGCAAATTAATCCTAGAAATTGCCCTGTGGAGGAGAAAAGGGAACAGTCAAATCCACACCATATATTCATGTTGTTGGGCTGAAGTTTTGCAAGAAATAGTTGCATAAATAAAAAAAAATAAAAAATAAAGCACATGACCCTCCAACTTTTATACTACTCTCACAGTCATGTTTCCTCCCCAAGGAATTATGAGAAATGAAGTTTGTTAAACATGCTGGGAATTATAGCTCTGTGAAGGGTTCTCCTAATAGCACCCATGACAAACCACAGTTCCCTTGCGGGGAGGGGGGGACCATGACACTGAAAATGGTATAAAAGTGCTTTGCATGCTTGGTGTGGATGTCTGGTAAGAAGATCCACTGTGCAGGAAAATTCCTAATAGTCTCATCATTTGCAGAACATTTAGGAAAAACCCCACTACGATATATTTCTACCAAAGGGACCAGACCCTCACTCCCCCTTATCTTAGAGCTGTTCAGCAGTGGAACAGACTGTCTAGGAAGGTGGTGGACTATTTCAATGGAGGTTTTTAAACAGAAGTTGGGTGGCCATTTGTCAGGGATTGCATTGCAGGGAGCTGGAGTAGATGACACTTGGCATACCTTGCAACTCATTCTATGATCTTTTAGCACTTAGGAGACAAACCACCCAATGAATGCTGCCCCTTTAGGGATCTGTACTGAGAAGCCAAGCCAACCACAACCCCACATCACTCATTGTTACCCTCAGTTTCCCGTAAAAAACAACAGCTAGAAAGATTAAAACTTATTGGGAGGGGGGAAGCAAGATGCTGAGCATGCTGACAAAATATACAGTACAAAACGGAGACCTTTGAAAAGCTACTCTCCTCTGCTGTGTTCAGCTGCTCTGCAGGAACTTCCCCTTAAAGCTAACTTCCCCTTAAATTTAAAATTTTGTATCAGACAAGGCAGTTGTGCTTAAAAGCATGAATGCATACCAAGCTTATAGTTGGAGACAGCAATCAGGAGCTCCTGCTGCTGTAAGAATATAGGAAGGTGTCTTATACAAATTCAGACCATTGCTCCACCTAGCTCCATATTACATACACTGACAGGCAGCAGCAGTTCCTACTTGGAGATGCAGCTGGGGACTGAACCTGGGACCCTGATGCTCTCTTGATGAGCTACAGCCATTCCTGCATTATGAAGCCTTTCCCCACCCATGCGACCTTCCAGTTATTTGTTTTAACTTGGCAATTTCATCCTGCAGCTCTGTCTTAGGTATCTTCAAAAGCCATGCATGGAGCTACTAAACATGGGTATTTTTCAATGCTAAACTATATCCTATTATAGATTTTTGACACCACCAACTTTAAAACATAAAGAGAGATTTAATCTTAAAATGCAAATAAAGACAGAGGGACAAGTCATAAAGTCAACAGACAACAATGGCCAAATAACAAATTCTTTTGCTCACCTTTTAAGCCCTCTCTCAGCCTATTACCTCTCTGAAGGCCACCACAGCCCTCTGCTACTTGCCCCTGGGGTTATAAAGAGAAAAGAGCAGGCAGTCAATCAAGAAGTGTCCAGTCAGGGGCTTGATCAGCTTTTAAAGTGATAGCCTTTTCAACCTCACATACCGAAAGGATTGTCCCACTCAACAGAACCAACGAAGGAAGGGGTGTGTGTGTGTGGGCGGAGCCCACTCTATCAAAGGGTTAAATTATTCTAGAGGAAATTCCAGCAGGGCAGGTAAATGTTTTTCTCCTGCTACTGCCCAGAACTGCCTATCAAGGATAAGTAAGAAACCCTCAATACTTGGAAGAAACACAAGCTATCTCAGATCAGGGTTGCCAGATGGAAGGAAATCCTGTTCTGCTGCGTGTCTTCATTGCCTGACACACATCAAGCAGCAGAACTTTTCACGGCATGGAGGAAAACATGACTGCTGGCTAACGCATGTGTTTCAAGGTGCTATTGAAAGCATGATGACGGTGGCAGGTTGAAAAGTTGGCAGCCCTATGCCAGTTTGGTGTGTGTGATCCTATGTTTATTATCTGGTCTTTTATTATCTGGCTGAGATTCCATGCTCCAGAATTTCCATTCTGTACTGGGACTGATGCTCAGTATACATGGAGTATACACGCAAGGATAAGAGTGTGTCTCTGAGCACATGCAGTGTGCTTGCTCCTTCTTCCACTGAGTACACGAGGACTAGCAACTAGTTGCCAAAGGATATGGCAACTTTGCTGAAGCAAAGCAGGTCTGTATGGGAGACTGTGCCATGCATACCCTCCTGATAGAAAGAGGGTAGGACAGAAATATAGCTAAATGACTAAATCATTCCAAGGTCCCATGCAGGTGGTATTAAGGAAAAAGAGTACCAGACCAAGTGGAAAGAACTCACAGGCAAGTAGGAAATAATAAATGAATAAAGTAAAATAAATCAAAGAAATGGGCACGCTACTTCTGAGGCTGTCCAACTAATTTGGAGACTGGGCCAAAACAAATCTGGGGAAGGGCTAGCTCAATGGCAGAGCACCTGCTTTGCATGCAGAAGGCGCCAGGTTTGATCCCTGGCACCTCCAGGCAGGGTGGGAGAGATCCTTGCCCCAAACCCTGGAGAGCTGCTGCCAGTCAGTGTAGACAACACTGAAGAAGACAGACTAAGGGCCTGACTCAGCAGCTTCCTATGTTCTTTCCCCGATTGTGGTACTCACCAACAAGTAAAATGCAAGTTCTCAGCATACAAATCCAAGTTTTTGGTTTTGGATTACTGCCCTTCTGAGTTTTGCTCCAGAAGAGAAAGGAGGCTGCGGCAAGAGAGCACAGAGCCCTCTTGCTGTGATCCAGGAAACTCTGTGACTGTTCGGAAGAGCTTGGTGGTGGTGGTGGGGAAGTTGACTACAATAACTCCAGGATGAGTGCAGAGGGGAGGAGCTAAAGGGGAAGGGAGGAGTCACTGTTGCCAAAGGCTTTGGGCTGGCTCTCAGTCCTGTGGCGTTATTACGATCCTCCAAGGGGCAGCTGGTTGGGCAGGTGGAAAAAGAAGGGAAACCAGGGTGACTTCACCTGCTTCCTGTAATGGGTGGGTGAAATTATGGGAGAGGAGAGGAGACAGCAGGAGTCCTAAGAGAGGCTTGGATCAGCCCGGTGGCCTTGCGGGTTTAGCTTGCTGCTTTCCTTACAGACGGGGGCAGGCAGGGGGAGAGCTGCAGTCGGGGAAATAGGAAGCATAGGAAAACAACGAAGACTGAAATAACAAGCGTTGCCCATTGTGAAGCTGTCTGGGCCAAGAGAAACAAGAGGGAAATCCTGGAGAAGCGGAATTTGCCGGCAATTAACTAAGCGTGGGAATCGGGAATGAGCTAGGCCTCAGCAAGGCCAGTGGCAGTGGGAGTTTATTGTAGGCTCTGGTATTATCTTTTGGAAACTAGCAATGCAGCATGTTTTTCCTCCCCCAGCCTCGTCTTTGGTGTGTTTGCTTGGAAGCAAAATTATGCTGAGGCCAGTATTTTGGCCCCTTCTGCATTGTCAGAAAACAACAACAAAGAAACTGCAACCAACCAATCAGCCAAAGGACAGGTGCCCTTCGTAATGATTTGTACTCATGATGGTATCAGGGCAGTTATACTCAATACAGTAGTACCTTGGGTTACATACGCTTCAGGTTACATACGCTTCAGGTTACACACTCCGCTAATCCAGAAATAGTGCTTCAGCTTAAGAACTTTGCTTCAGGATAAGAACAGAAATCGGGCTCTGGTGGCACGGCAGCAGGAGGCCCCATTAGCTAAAGTGGTGCTTCAGGTTAAGAACAGTTTCAGGTTAAGAACAGACCTCCGGAACGAATTAAGTACTTAACCCGAGGTACCACTGTAAATGTTTGCCGCAGCAAACATTTCTGGGTGGTCAAACTGCTTCATTTGCAAGAGCTGCAAGTCTCATACTTTCCTGGCGAAATCTTGTAATTTTTGCACAACTAATGTTCTGGGGTTTGTTTTGTTTCGCTACAAGACAGCAGTAATGCAACAATATGGGAGAGGCATCGCAGAACAACTAATAAAGTGGAATGATCTGTGGATGGTCTAGTATCAATCTATTGCTAATGCTCTATTATTACATCAGTGACCTGTTGCAGTATGTAGTATCCCTCAGTATGAACCAACCTGAAATTTAAGAGAAGAGAATTTTTCTGGAAAATGATTTGTGAATTTACCTCTTTTTTTGCCACCACCCTAAACTCCCCCTTGAAGAACATTCAGGAAAATGACCCCCCCCGATGTGCCTCTTAATTTCACCACCTGCATAATTTAGGGAGGCCATTTTCGCTCAGCCCAGAGGCCCCCGACATGGGGGCCTGATGTGATGTCCTGATGTTGCTCCATGTTTGGTCTCAAAAAATGTGTGTGTGGGGGGGCCTGGCCCGCCCCCCCAAAGTCTGAGGGGGCCCAAAGAGCCTCAGCCCCCTGGAGCCAGTGCCTATGGCTCAGCCACAGACAGAGTCACTTTTTCCTAGGATGGGATTGAATTCAGCCACAGTATTTTTATAAGTAAGGAAGCAGTGCCACCTCCTGGGCTAAAGGTATGATTAACAACAAAGTCCTGAAGTGTAGTTGAGCTGTATTGGGACCAAATTAGACATAGTGTGCATGAACCATGATGGTTTCATTTATTTAAAGAACTTTGATCCTGCTCTCCAGCTGAAAAGGAATTTCAGGGCAGTTTACAATGATCAAAGTTATGGCCATGATAAGACCCACTCGGCAACTAATTTGCAGGGCCCACTTCAGATTGACTTTGATGGTGGGGCGAGGTTGTTCAACCCTTTCTTCACCTTTGTTTTCAGCAAAAAAGACTGACCAGCCTAACCAACCCCTAGGTATGCCTTGTCTCCAGGTAGGATTGGGAATGTCCCCTGCCGAAATGCCTCCTGGAAAGCTGCTGCCAGTCTGTGCTTACAATACTGAGCTAGATGGGAAGGGGCTGCGGCTCAGTGGCAGAGCTTATGCTTTGCATGCACCTGGGACCTTCTGCATGCAGTGCTTCTGCACTACCACTGAACTATAGGCTTTCCTGAAAATCCCCATGACTTGGGAAAATGGGCAGAAAGTGGCAGGGGTAGGGTGGGTTTTCTTTTTGCTGCTGTTGCAGCAGAATGCAAAAAAAATGCAGAAAAGCTGTGAAATGACGATTTTCTCTTGTGGCCACTGGGTGGCAGTGGGACAGCAAGCATTTAATAATACAAAGAAGGTAATTTCACCTTCTGAACTATGGGGGGGGGGGGGAGAGATCCCTCCAGAAAATTGGTGCATCTGCTGTTTTAAATAGACAGCTCTCTCTCTCTCTCATAAATAAACCCTTTGCTGAGTTAAGAGAACATAGTGATCTAAAGGCTGGGATGGAATTAAATATGGAGAGGCCCCTAAGACACCATTAAAGTTTTAAGCTACCGTCCTCTGAAGGTGGGTCATCACAGGGCTTTTGCTGAATTAGCTGTCGCTCCATCTGGGCTAGTGGATGTTTGCAAAGGAAAACAGAGAGCGGGGCTGGGGGCAAAGGTTAGATGTGGACATAAATGGAATGAGACAAATTATTCTGAATGGGCATTTGAAGTGAAACACAAAAATTAACATAAGTACATAAAAAGAACCCTTCTGGATCAGGCCAGGGGCTCATCCTGAGCAGGAAGAGCAACTGACACTGGTGCTATTGAAGGCATGAGAATCTGAATCTTGGGGTTAGGAACTTTTGATTATTATTATTATTATTTTTGCCTATATTGGGCTTGGAAACAGTGGCTCGCCTGGAGTCACACCACCCATTTAAAACACACAAATCCTAGGAACTGTAATTTGCCCCTCATGGTACTACAGTTCCCAGAACCCTTAGAATACTGGGAATTGTAGGTTTTTCTGGTGGCAAGTCATGTGCTTTACATGTATGGTGCGGATGTGACCTACGTTCCGCTAGGGAGTTGGTGACACAGGCAAGATGTGGATTGAGAATTCATGGCTGAGATGCCCCACCAGCTCCAGGTTCCGGATTTGCACAAGACTGCTCTTGGAATCCAAGCATGAGCATAGCTGCCAAGAGCAGATGCCATAAACCCAGAGCTTACTGGCTTGAGGTGGTGATGGGCTTTCTTGTGTGCTTCCTTCAGTACATATGTCAATATCTAAGCCAGGGGACCATTGTTTCCCTTGCCACATACCTGGCTACAGGTAGCAGAGCCCACCTGCTGTGTTTTGAATAGACTATTACCTTCCAAGGGGTATTAACTCCTTAGCTTGCAGCTGGCAAGGAGATAAGGAAAGGCTACTGCATAAGCCACTCAGCATCCAGCAAAGCTGTTGTAGGGGCTGGAGAGCAAGTGGGGGCAATCAGAGTTTCCCAGGTGAGCTGCAACCAGTACCTGGAAGACTCTTTAAGAGGAAATGAAACGGAAATTCTTTCAATAACTTTTTGGTGTGTAATATTTATTAAGGGCTGGTGAATAATTGATACTGATCTCGGCTTCCTGGGGCACGTTGGCTCTTGGTTAGATAGTATTAAAGTTTAACAACACTTGGCAGCTGCAAAGTAGGACGTGCACCCAAGGTGTGGTCTTCCTAGCACTGTGGGGCTGTGAGTGTCGAGTGTCCCTGAGCTGGCAGGAATGTGAGGGTATGAATCTCAGCTTGATGGAGATGGCTCTTAGCATTCACACATTGAAACCAGGTTCATTGGTTACATGTCATACTTTCATTTTGGTCGGATCCCTTCATTCTTTTGTGATGGAGCTCAAGGATTGCAGCTCCAATGGGGTCTTCCGGCCTGTCAATGGCTGCTCATGGGGTGGTGGTGGTCCTGTTTCTTTCAGCCAGGAAGTCACAGCAGGTGCCTTCATATCAGCTGCAAACTAGACCACAACAATTCTCCAGCTTAGATGCTGGGGTTGGAAAAATCTATTTCAGTGGGGTTCAAACAAAATAAAAGCCATTCCCTTCTGGTCACCTCTTTGGATCCTGCTTGGTGGCATCCTCCCCCAGCCCCCCAAATGGCTGGCAAGGGTTGGTGCTTCAGTGATAATTTACCTCCACTTGCTGTTTCTTTCATCATCTTCTGGATCAGCCACAGTATTACTGCCACCTACTCAGGGATCATGTATAGATCCCTGACTAGCTAGCAGAGGCATTGTGATTAGTGTGCTACTGTCTGGTCTACATCACATTGCCACCATGTGGACAGCTCCTCTCCTGCCTTGCATCAGTTTTTGCTCTGCCCCCCCTTGATAGGGCAGGTGAAGACCCAGCTTCCTGACCCAAAGTGGGGTCTGCAGGTACTGCCAACCAGCTGATCACCAGCACTTGCAAAGCTCTGTGCCTTTGCCTGCATGGTCTGGTTTTAAACCACCTGGGCAAACGAAAACCTGTCACCTGGCATCAGGTGACTGATAGGTGGCTGGCTGGTTCCACTTATCCAAAATAGCCTGCAGGGGTTGGGGGAACCTAAGCATCCCGCTCATCAGCTGCAAATGCTTAGGCAGAAGCGACCCTACATATATTGAGAAGTTCAGGGTCCAGCTTTGCTAAGGCTTGTAAACTGTCTTTCCAAATGCACCCCATCCACCCAAACATCATACATGTGCCTGACTACACTGCCCATCCATTGATTGTGATCTAGAAAAGACAACTAGAGCTGCATGTGGGCACAGTAAAGTTCCCACTGCTGCAACTCCCTAGCTCGGTATGGCAAGCAGCTATAACAATGGGTTATAGGTCAACCAGGTTTTGCATAGAGTAGACCCATTGACATTAATGGATCCATCTTAGTCATGCTCATTAATTTCTACTCTGATTAAAACTAAGTTGACTACCACCCTATTTGCCCCAGGCATCCATTGGCTTTGAGTAGAGAAACCAAGGATATCTGCATCAGGGAAGCATAGCTAAAGTTTTGGAGTGTTCACTGCCTGTATGGTTGCTTCTAATGGGTATTGTATGGGCAATCTATCCGGAAGATATTTGTATTTCAAGGAGTTAGTGATCTAACTTGGTTACACTTCCTGCCTCTGTTTGCTTTCCCCTCTCTATCTCTTGTTAAAAAGGTAAAGGTAAAGGGACCCCTGACCATTAGGTCCAGTCGTGACCGACTCTGGGGTTGCGGCGCTCATCTCGCTTTATTGGCCGAGGGAGCCGGCGTACAGCTTCTGGGTCATGTGGCCAGCATGACTAAGCCGCTTCTGGCGAACCAGAGCAGCGCACGGAAATGCCGTTTACCTTCCCGCCGGAGCGGTACCTATTTATCTACTTGCACTTTGACGTGCTTTCAAACTGCTAGGTGGGCAGGAGCAGGGACCAAGCAACGGGAGCTCACACCATCGCGGGGATTCGAACCGCCGACCTTCTGATTGGCAAGTCCTAGGCTCTGTGTTTTAACCCACAGCACCACCCGTGTCCCTCTATCTCTTGTTAGGAGCCTTTAATGCCCTAATCTGTGGAAGGAAGTGATAGTGCTGGGTACCTTCACCTTCTTTGATGTTAGACACACAGTGGGGCACTGGGAGAGGTGGCTAATGAATAATCTGCATGTAGCCAGTCGAGCAAGCCATGTAGGTTAACAGGCTATCTATCTATAAATCAGATGTTGTTGGGAATAGTTTCTGAGAAGCTCATGCACGGACTGATCGATTGCAGGGCCGTGCAAACCTAAGGCTACCTGGGAAAGTCGCTTCGCCACTTTTTGAGGGCTTTCAAGTGGCAGATCGAAGTGCTTGCTTGGTAATGTATATAATGCTTGCTGTTTAGAATAAAATCTTTAATCTTCTCACTCACGCTGAATCTCATTTTAAAAGAACCACCTTGCATTTGTAAAGACAGGGATTTGTCAGTGGCTCAGAAAATGGAGGCAGCCTGCCTCTGAATCACAACTGGTGAGGAATAATGACAGTAGTGGGCTGTTACCTTTGCACCCTGCTGATGGGCTCTGTAAAGGTATCCATCCAGCAGGCCACATGCTGGAGCTCGTCTGATCCAGCATGACTCTTCTTCAGGTCCCCAGGACTTCAAAAGCTTGCTCCAGTTTTCAGAACATCACTTGTCCTCATGGCTGACATTCCGAATGCCATAGCTCAACAGACCACTGCAGGTAACCTCAGTTTGAACGTAAGACTCCAGGATCTCCCCTATTCCTTTCTCATCTTTTTGCTTTGCCCCCTTCCTTCTGCTCTGCCCCTCCCCTCTCCATACTCTCCCCATCATCTGTAAGTAAGGAACTCAGCATGTGTCTGTATAAACAAAGTAACATTTATTTGACCTTTCACATTACACAGTTCGCTAGGCAAATAAAATATTTGTTCAGTGACTTAAAGGAACTGATATGCTTGGCTCTGAGCAAGAGAGGAGCTGAGTCTTGCGAAATACCAGTCTGGTTGGTTGGTCCTGCGTAGGGGCCCCTAATGGGACTTTCCCTCAGGATGCTGGGCAAGGCCAGAAAGGTCTGTCTATGCTGCAGATGCTGTGGAACAAGTAACAACATGACCTCCTGATTTCTCTTGGAACGGGAAGTATTAAGGAAGAAGTGGCACTTAAAGCCTGTTTGGGCTCTTTCTGCCCTGGAAGAATTCCCGCAAATTCTTGATTTGTCTGTAGCACTTTCATTGCAATTAATTTCCTCTGAGTTCCCTCCTGTTTCCAGGTCAAGCTTATAGTCCATCCTTCTTCCTCTAAGTTGTCCTGGGTGATGTAAGTAAGACAGTGGTCCCATTTTTTCCCCTGATAAACAGCCAGTTGTGCCCAGACAGGAGGGGAGTGCTTGTCCCAAGGTTGTGCAGCTTCATGGCTGAGTGGGAATTCAAGCCCAGATCTCCCTGCACTCTAAACCACTGCACTGGGGATTTTCACACTGCGAGATTGAGAACGTTAGCTACGTTCCTATGAAAAATGGCATGCTCATCACAACCAATCTTCGCCTGTAATGGAGCACTTGGTAGTGGAGCTCTGCAGGGCTAGCCACCGACCATCACCCACCTGAGTGTGCACCCAGACTGCCCTGCAATGTGCAGAGAGCTGAAGTGGCAGGCGCATGGCGATTCCCCAGGATACAGACTGGTGAGGAAAGGGTTCCTGACACAAAGCAAACTTGAAAAAAAGGCCTAGAACAGCTGGACTGCATCTCTATCTCCCTGCCATCTTTTAAGTCTGCTTACCCTCCTGCTCCATCTGAACACATTTACCTTGAGCCTGTTGTATGACCTGAATCCCTCTTCTCTTGCCTGCTTCACTGTCACCTAGTGTGGTGCTCTTGCAGCCTCTGCAATAGACCCAGTTTCTCCCCCAGCTCTGATTCTCAAGCCGTATCTCCCTGCAAGGGAGATCTCCTTTGCAAATCTTGCAAAGGCTGCTCTGGTTGTCCCTTCCATGAGGTTTCCGTCCCAGCTTCCACTCCCCTTTTTGTATTACATGTTTGCTGAACGCTATTGATTTATGGTTGTTACTTTTACCCCCTTCAGGGAGAAGTCCCAGCCTCCTTTTAAGTCAAGCCCTCTCCTTTGAAGAGCTGACTCTTGTCATTCAACGCTCTCTTTGTTTTCGGTTGCCAGTGAACTCGCTCAAAGCAGAAAAGAGAAATAACTTCCTGGACAAAAGAGCGATAAGCATGCCACTCTCTTGACCTCCCAGCCAAGATTAGCAAAAGATAAGAGCCTGGCACCTGGTTAATTTACTGCTGAAAGGCAGCAAATAGCTTTTTTTCTGATTTTCAGGTTTGTGGCCAGTTCTCCTTCCCTCCCATATACCTGGAATGGGAACTCATGTTTTCAGAGGACTGGGCTCCTGTACCTTCAATAGCTGGATGACCGAGGTACTATCAGCTGATGTGCCTGACATGAGATACTACGCTTGCTGAAGTCCCCTTTGTACATAGAAATTAAGAGTACAGGAACACTGTCCTCTTTTGCAGCTGCCTACCCTATTTGCAGGGCAACAGAGAATAAAAATCACTTGCTTTTCTTCTTGGTTGTGCTGGAACCTTTAACAGCAGCCAAATTTGCAGAAATGTTGCAGGTGAAGCTTTCTCCCCATCACTGGATGTGAGTGGTATGAAAACCTTCCCTTGCTTAAATCCCCTCCATCGAAGTCTACTGAGGTGGCCAGATACAAACGGCTCACAGCTCCTGCACCTTTAATGGGAAGAAACACCTGTTGATATTTCCTCTTCTACATAGCAATTAAAGTTGCAGGATCCCTCTCCTCTTTCCCCATCTGCTGACCCTGGGGCCTAGAGCTGAGTGAAAAAGGGACTTCTGAAGTTCTCTGCCCTACTTGCCAGCAGAAGAATTGGAGGGAAAATTCCACTGAATAATCTTGGAGGGTGGAGAAATTCTCCAATCATTTCTCACCATCTGCAATGGAAGCAGCTCAATCCTCCTTTTCTAACTTTTGTCGTTGTTTCTGCTGCTGCAAAATGTCTCTTTTTGATTGAATTTAGTCTACTGAGGATGGCAGGTTTCAGATCTGAGCTGCACTCAGAACTGTGAGTGAAATTATTACTTCTTCTTTCCCCCCATTAGTTCCTGTGGTATCCTGCTGAATTCTAGTTTCCTACCCCGTTGTGAATATTGTGGGAGTATTTTTTTTATATAAAAAAGACTGCCCTCATTAAAGGTCACCCACAAGAAAGGTCTCACAGAGAAATTTGTTGAATTCATAAGAGAAGCTGTCAAGCTACACCAGAAATATCTGGATGCTGATGCGCTTGATTGCCATGGAGGCAATTGTTCAGCATTAAAATGCTTTTCAGCTTTGTTTTGTCCTGGAACCATAATAATCTTTGATTTCTGACAATTAAGTGCACTGGCTTAATTTCTTTGCTCTTGTCATGGTCAACTGGCCAACAGGTGTGGATGGTCAAAGCATGGCGCTAATAAACCAGGGTTGTCTAAAGACCATCCCAGGACAGACACACCAGAGCCCTGGGGCTCTCTCTTTGAGGGACAGCCACAACTCTGCCACAAGAAGCAGAGTGCGTGCTTTGCATGCGCAAGATCTCAGGGCGTCTCCAGCACAATGATCTCATTTAATAGGCCTGGGAAATATCGCTACCTGCAATCTTTGGAAACCTTCCGTCAGTCATACAGCATTTGGCTAAATGGACTAATAGTCTGACTCAGCAGGAGTCAGCTCCCTGTGGAAAGTCATTTTGTCAGGATAGCTCCTGTCCCACAAGTAAATTGTTAGATGGGGCAACCCGCAGCAGCTTGTAGGATGGCACCCAAGCAATTTTGCATGCCCAGCCTACCTCCTGCTGAGAAGGATGATTTCTCCATGGTGTGGCTATTTTGCACGCACAGGCAAGGCTGCAGGTCCAAACTTGGCAAATCCTGCTAAAAACCTACAGAAGGACCATAGCTCAGTGTCAGAGCATCAGATTTGCATGCAGAGGGTCCAGGTTCAATACCTGGCATCTCTGGGTAGGCCTGGGAGAGCACCTTGCCTGAAACCATGGACAGCCACATCCAGTCAGTCTAGGAAATACTGAGTTAGGTGGGGCATTGCTCTCACTGAGCCTGAGAACCTTAGGTTGGGTTCCCAAGGATGGTACGGTGAAGGATGTTGAATTCACCTGATGCTGAAGGACCCCCATGGGTCAGAATAACTCTTGCAGCAGAACACTGGAGCAAATGTTCACCTGACTCTTCCTTATTATTAAAGAACTTCATATGCATTAGCTGAGTAATGTTGTTTGGCCCTGAAGTCCCACCTGCCAGGTATTTTGCAGACATAAGCCTGAGGCTGAGAGAGAAAGGAAGATTCCTTGTGGTGGACAAGAGATTTTTGAAGTAGGCATTTTCCAGCTCACAGTCCAAGCTATCAGTTCTAACATTGCCCCACTGAACTCAGCAATCTTCCCTTCTAAGTAAACATGCTCAGGATTGTGCTGCAGGATAGCTTTTTACTGAGGGAAATGAGAACCCCTAATTGTTGGGTGCTTTTCTATAGTGGTGGCCCCCTCTTTCTCCCTTGCAAAGTCCTTGCCCCTCCAGAGCGCCATGTCAAACCTGCACAGCTTGTTGAATGAGGTCAGTTCTGCCTCACACCCCGTTCACGTAAACAGTTGCTTCAGCTAAACAACTCTCCAGTGTGCTACAACTCCCACTGTGAGATGTTGCCAAATAAGGGTGGCCATGTGCCCTACTTTCCAGAGGACACTCTCTGTTTAAAGGGTTGTCTGGTTAAATTTAAAGACCTCTAAGATGGGAGAGCAGGAGGGGTCTTGAAATTGCCCATCAACAGTCAGTACCTGGACAGGAGGCTGAGCAGGAACATACAGGCTACCTGGTCATGGTCTTCCCCACTTCTATGGGATGTATTGCATATCTACTTGAAGTATAACACTTATTTACAAATGTGCCTTTACACACACACACACACACATATATATTAACATGTGCAAATTTTATGTAAAGCACTTCATTCTTTCATCCTCTTTTTTTTTTTTTGGTAGTGCATAAATGATCACCTTATATTTGCCAAGCAGTACAGAACTCTTACAAAAAAGATAGGAAGCCCACCTGAGAAACGGCTCTAGTTCATCAACACCCTCAGAATCCCTTATATGGTTTCTTTTGCATATGGGGAAACCTCCAATCTCATTTAGAAATTTGCTTTCAACCTAATCTGGTTGAAGTTTCAGGCCTTAAGCAAACTGTCCACCCCACCAATGAGGCATATTACAACTCTTTTTGGCTTCCAATGAAAGTCCTCAGAGGTTTCCATCAAAGTAGAACCCTCAAACCAATTTGGAATTTCATGTTAGGCAGGATTTCAGGGGAAGTCGAACTGCTACCAGAATAAAGCCTTCTTTGCAGGGTGCCTCAGTCTGGTCCAGGAAGGAAGATGGCTTCCTCTCTGGAAATCCCCAGAGTCCTTGTATTATTCTCATAGAACTTCACTGGGCACAATCCTTCCTTTGGGGAAAGGTCTGGTAAGGAGTGTGTAATCAGTTTTCCCCAGTCATGTGCCCTCCTTCCCCATTAGGCCTGGGAAACATGGCCAATGACCAGGGGTGTTGAGAACTGTAGTCTCTCAGCATCTGGAGACACTGGGGTTGAGGAGGCGGGTGTAAACAGGACATCAAGAAAGCATTTGTTCTTGGCTAGCCCCTACCGCATGCTTTCCCAAAGCTGGTGCTTTTCAGATGTTCTTGAACAACAACTCCCACCATCCCTGATTATTGGCCATTTTGTTTGGGGCTGGGAATTGAACAACACCTGGAATGCAGCAGACTGGAAAAAGCTACTATACAGAGATATCTAAGGCTGTGCCCCTTTGGTCGTGTAAACACACATATAGATGGTGCAAATGCCTCCCCCCAACTTGAATTTTTTTCTTGGCTTTCCTTGAAATTGCTAAGTTATTCTGCCTGAAGTGAAACCTCCAAATTAACTTTGAATTTCCTTTAGGTGAAATTTTGGTGAAAAGGTTGAGCTGAAACCAACCTTTCCTTCTCATCATTTGTTTTTGGACAGCATTAACTAAACAGTCCCCCCTCGCCCCTTCATTGATTCTGCAACACTCTATAAACATTTTAATGAGTCAGAGGAAAGAATCAGAGCTATAAGTCATTAGTTGCTAGGAGTTTTCTGAAGACCATAACAGATGTTTCACATATGTGGCTCTCTTAGCCAACTGCCCATACTATCATCTCTTCTGAGAAAGAGCAGATGCTAGGATCTAAAGGGCTGCAACTTCTTCCAGGGATTGTTACAAGTCAACATCTTGTGTTGTGTGTGCTTTGACCATGCGTCTTCAGTTTAGTAAAAACATGTAAACAGGCCAGGAGGCTTTGCCTTTGGGCCTCAGCAAAACATGCCGGTGCTTCCCCTTTGTGGAAAACTTTGGTGGCCACACAATGTAGAAGGAAGACTTCGGTTTCAAATCACCCTTCCTTGCCCCATGTTCCTCAAAAGCCACTTGTGTGTCGCAATGAAATAATCCAAATGGCAGCCGGCCATTTTGGATCTGTCCTTTCATGCCGCCTCAGATCAAAGTCAGGTTAGGTGCGGAGGCTCTGAGGGCCTCCACCTGTGTGTGCTTCCCTTTCCCATAATGTGGTTGGTCCAGTCTTGCATGGCACTGGCAGGTGGATGCCTTGCTGTAGGTGAGCGACCTCTTCTTCTTCTGGCACTTCTGTATCGAGCGGAACACCCGCTTGCAGATGAGGTAGACAATCTCGCAGACGATGAGGACGATGCAGAAGGCAGACGCCCCAACCATGAAGTAGGTGAAAATCTTCTTCTCCGTTGGCCGAGCGATGTAGCAGTCCACTACATTGGGGCAAGGCTTCAGATCGCACTTGACCAGCTTGGGCATGTCAAAGCTCTCCCATATCCTATGCAGGAGGTAGAGGAAGACGATCTCGATAGCCAACTTGAAGAAGAGGGTGAGAACATAAGTCCACCAGAGGCCACCATGTTTCTTGCCAGTGTCGCTGTAGAGTTTGGGGCAGTTCTCTCCATTCTTTAACCGGTTTTTCCTCTCCCTGTCCTCGCGGTAGGCCACATGCATTATAACCAGCAGCGAAGGGCAGGTGACAAAGATAAGCTGCAGGGCCCACAGCCGGGTGTGGGAGATGGGGAAGTAGTGGTCAAAGCAGACGTTGGTGCATCCAGGCTGACGGTGGTTGCAATCAAACTCCTTCTGCTCATCCCCCCACACTCGCTCAGCAGCCACCACATAAACCAGGACTCGGAAGACAAAGACAACGGAGAGCCAGATGCGCCCAAAAGCGGTGGAGTATTTGTTCACCCCGCTCAGCAGGCCCTGTAGGGTCTTCCAGTCCATGGTGACGGAAGTCTGTGGAGGTCCTGCTCACTTGAGCCTGGAAGGGAGGAAAGAGAGAAAAAAGAAACTGTGCGTAAAAAAAATATTATTTCAACACTTCAAGATGGCGCCCCATACATTTGTAACCAGCAACTGGCTGGCTGGTTATTCAAGCACTCAGGGGACCTGCCAGAGCTGGCTCTCTAAGATGAGGGATGAGATGGCTCCTCCATCCATTACACCAGTGTTGGGGAACCTGAGGGCCAGGAGCCCCTTCTAGCTGTGCCTCACCCAGGTCATACCCCTTTCCAGCCCTGCTTCTCATCCACCTTGATTGTTTTTTCCTGGCTGGAATGTGTCCATGATCATACCTTTTGCTCCACTGGATGGAGGATGGTGAGGTGTGTGTGTAGAAGCTAGACTACTGTACAAAGCAAACATTGACACTTGTTGCTTCACCTACTTTTACTTTTGCCACTGGCCCTGCCAAACGTGCCCCCCCCGAAAGGAAATTGGCCCTCCGGCTGAAAAAGGTTACTCATCCCTGCATTATTTGCACGGAAACTGATCCAACTTTCACTTTGGTCTTTTTTCAACAATAGTAATGGGAAGATGACAGGCTGACCATGCGGCCCACACAGGTCTGTCCTCCACTTCCTCACTGCTACTCCCTGCCTCTCAGTATCTGCTGCCTGAGGCATCCGCCTCACACTGCCTAAGGGTAGGACCAGCTCTGGGACCTGCAGGCTGTCTGGCTAGCGAAGGGCATTCATTACAAGGGGACTAACTGAGGAAGTCTCCTTCCATCAGTGGGCCAGAGAGAGTGGGTTGGCGATACTCCTAGTCCCTTATAGTTGTCTTTGGGATGGATTTGCTTTCTGGTCTAAACAATGAAGACACTTTCTCGCTGGTGAGATGCTGCTTTTTGCTCCATCTGTCTTTACCTTGCCATATCTTCAATTGCATAGGAAGTAGACCTATTCGACTTTCCATCTGCCCAGCCATTCAGTTTTATACCACCTACTGACAAAGCCCAAAGTAACTTATTTCAAAGTAAAATATTTCAACCATAAAACACACTGCAGAACTGCCCAACACTCCAGATTAGACTACTGCGATACGTACCTGGGGATTGAGGAGGTCACTTGAATGGTTATGCTCAGACAGTGTCTGGGACTGGTTTTAATTGGATGGAACAGTATTCCCCACAATTACACTTCTAGGGTTACACTGCATCATGGATTGTGTAGTCCTCCAAGGCTTCACAAACGCTCATGCACACGTGTTTTGGGCTGAACTGAACTGTTGTGGGCTTTATAGTCTCAGAACTTTGCAAAGTATAATATTTCCTTTATTTCACCTAAAGTTCTGGAACACTTTTCTGTTTTGGAGGAATGCTAGATTTTGACCCAAATTCTGTTTTGGGTCAAATTTGTCAGCAATTCTCATGGATTGCTCACAAAGAGGTGAATAGCACAATCTGGATTTATCTAGGCCTCTTTATTAAACACACAGATTTACTCTTTCTGAAAGTGTTGATGTCACAAGATTTATTAACCTGGGCTGGCAGACAAGCAACAACAATTCTTAGTTGATTAATTCTAGCTTACTCACAGTCTCAGTAGCTTCTTGGCACTTCCTTAGAATAATTAACTTACAGGCCAAGGACGTAATCAGAAAATAGGTGAGTAGGAGCAAGGGTTTTGGCTTGACACACCCTGTTTTGAATTTAGCACCTGGTGCTCAGTCTGGGATTCACAAGCCACCGAGATGCAGCCCACATGAAGTACCATGGACATGAATTAGAATCTCACAGCCAAATAATGACCTCTTAAATTCAGACCTAGTACTTCTCAGGTGCTTGGGAAGGCCCATAGCTCAGTGACAGAGCATGTGCTTTGTAAGTAGAAGGTCTTGGGTTCCATCAGTGACATCTCCAGGTGGGGACATTCAGGCAGAGAATGTCCCCTGCCTGGAGTGCCCCTGCCAGTCAAGTGTTGGTGATATTGCCAATGGTCTGACTCAGTGTAAAGGTAAAGGTAAAGGGACTCCTGACCATTAGGTCCAGTCGTGGCTGACTCTGGGGTTGCGGCGCTCATCTCGCTTTATTGGCCGAGGGAGCCGGCGTACAGCTTCCGCTGGCGAACCAGAGCAGCGCACGGAAACACCGTTTACCTTCCCGCTGGAGCGGTACCTATTTATCTATTTGCACTTTGACGTGCTTTCAAACTGCTAGGTTGGCAGGAGCAGGGACCGAGCAACGGGACCTCACCCCGTCGCGGGGATTCAAACTGCCGATCTTCTGATCGGCAAGTCCTA
Organism: Podarcis raffonei; assembly: GCF_027172205.1. Taxonomy (NCBI): domain Eukaryota; kingdom Metazoa; phylum Chordata; class Lepidosauria; order Squamata; family Lacertidae; genus Podarcis; species Podarcis raffonei. The sequence continues at coordinate 30,359,477 of NC_070609.1, forward strand.
GGCTCTGTGGTTTAACCCACAGCGCCACCCGCGTCCCTACCTGACTCAGTGTAAGGTGGAGTAATTGCTTGAGGAAGGGTGGTAGCTCAGAGGCAGAGCCCATGCAAAAGATCTTAGGTTCAATCCTTGGCTTCTGCAGGTAGCGCTGGGAGAGTTTTCTCTCTGAAACCCTGGAGAGCTGCTTCCAGTCAGTGCGGATGCTACTGAGCGAGATAGCCTGATTTGGTGTGAGCCAGCTTGTTTGTTTTGCTCCCTCTGAATTGTCAGAATCACATATACAGTGGCAGAATGCAAGCATTGGGGTTGCTGTTAAGGGCATCCGAAATGCATCCCTCATCCCATCTAGGTCAGGTTTTTCCAGGACAGCAGTGGCTCTTCCTTAAGCAACCTAATTAGATTTTAGTCAGCTGTCTAACCAGTCTTTCCCTTTCATCCCTAGTGGTGTGCACAATCCACCCACTTAGCTTTTTACCCTCTGGAAGGAACACACCAGAGTGGTGGAATAGCTTTCCTTTTAACTCTTAGTTCCCTGGCTTCTTTTTCCATTGAGATTCCATGGGGGAGGGGAGTTAAATGTAGGGATTGGAGAACCTGTCAGTTTCGGCTGCTCTCAGTTTCTCACTTTTCCCATCTTAAGTTCAGTCCTCCATATTTCCAGGTCAGTTTGCATTTTTAAAAGGTCCTTATGAAAATCCATCAGAATTTCAGCGCAAATTTATCCTAAGGTACACACTTTTGCAAAGCAATTTATCCTAATAAGGTGCTGTTTCCATAAACTGTACAAGTATTTTAATGAACACTTTACCTTAATAGATGCATTTTTACACACATTACTTAGCTGGGGAATTTCAACGCAAATTCGGAGAAGTGGGAATTTCAATGAATGACTGTGCTTTGGAATACTTATTGTTTCAGAAAGTGAGTCAGGCAGGTTCCGGAGGTCCGTTCCTAACCTGAAACTTTTCTTAACCTGAATGGGGCCTCCCGCTGCTGCCGTGCTACCGGAGCACAATTTCTGTTCTCATCCTGAAGCAAAGTTCATAACCCGAAGTACTATTTCTGGGTTAGTGGAGTCTGTAACCTGAAGCGTATGTAACCTGAAGCATATGTAACCTGAGGTACCACTGTATATGTTTGCCTGTTACTCCGGGCTCCTTTGGGAGGAAGAGTAGGATATAAATTTATTCATTAAATTATAAATTAAATAAATGTGAACTGAATCAAAATTCTTCCCCCACCCCTAGTTAGATACTTGTCCTTTGGGTTGTGTACTTGCTTTTTTTTTTGCCAAGCGCATTTCTACTGTTCATTTTAAAACATTGTGTTATTGCATTGCAATTTTATATGTCTATTATTATATAACAGCAAGGCCAGTCGTGGCAAACAACGTGCAGTCATTCGTTAAAGTAAACATGTGGGTAGGGAAAGCCCTGCCAACATATGCTTTTAATAAGGAGAAAAAAAGACATTTCTTTTTGTGGAATGGCCATTTTTCCTACGCACTGAGCTGCAAAATCAGATCCTGCTTTGCCATGTTTTCCACAACCAAGAGGCTCCCAGTCCCCAATCTCAAGAAACTTAGCACAGCCAAAGGCCTATCAAGAAGTCAAGGCAAGCTTAACCATATCAACGTATGCATTTAAATACATATTTTGTAACTAAAGTAGTCAATTTTATGCCTATATTGAGAATAAGGAAATTTGGGGGTTTCCCCTGCAATTAAGGTGTCTGTTTGCTCTGCTTTTACCGTGGGCAATCCTCTATTTGAAGCAGTTCTCTATGTGTATGGTATTTGTACAAGATCAGATTAAATATAAAAGGATTTTAACAGTCCTTACCTGGGCAACAGGCCCATGGAACTGCATTTCTCTTTATATTATAAAAATTTTTTCCCCTTCCAGTAGCACCTTAAAGACCAACTAAGTTAGTTCTTGGTATGAGCTATCGTGTGCATGCACACTTCTTCAGACCATAGTTCCAGTTACAGAAAGGTAGCCGTGTTGGTCTGCCATAGTCAAAACAAAAAATTTTTTCCCTTCCAGTAGCACCTTAAAGACCAACTAAGTTAGTTCTTGGTATGAGCTATCGTGTGCATGCATCTGAAGAAGTGTGCATGCACACGATAGCTCATACCAAGAACTAACTTAGTTGGTCTTTAAGGTGCTACTGGAAGTAAATTTTTTTTTTGTTTTGACTACGGCAGACCAACATGGCTACCTGTCTTTATATTATGTTCATGATTTCTAAATGTGATAAATTAGCACATGCAAGAATTTTCAAAGGAGGGACTTTTGTCTGGGCAGCAGCAAGGGAAGAAGTGGGTAACCCCCTATCTGCTGCAATCCCAATAATTATGTAACATTCCCTCCATGAGCTGCCATTTGCATCTGAAATATCACACAGGTTAAATGCACAGGTACATGGAAGGTTATGTCTTGGTGGTTCATTCCTGAAAGACAAGGAGAAGGGTGCCTGCCTACAACACATGCCCTCTTAATAAATATGTGACCCTGAGTTTCGTAGTTCTTGCAGGCATTTCCTGTGCAAAGGTGAGAGGTGCCAACTGGATGGGGCAACTGTCTGGCATCAGGAGGAATGGACTGTCTTCTGTAATGTAGAACACATGGGCTGGGCTGCCGATCCAGCGAGACTAGAGAACGAGATCAGAGCAGTTATTCCTGAAGGACAGGATCAGAATGGTGGAGAACATGACAGGAAGAATTTTGTTTGTGTTATTTTAAGGGTCTTCTTTGCCGTTATTGACAACACATTTAATTGATTGAAAACCTTTTCGAAGACTAAGGCAGCAAGAATCCTGATCTTTTAGTAAAATATGTAAAAGCTGCTTCATTAGATTAGTGCACAATTTCTGTATAATAACACGCTGTGAGATCTGAAAAGTGGGTCTTTTTATGGGCACATGAAATAAAACGTGGATGTCTAACTTTGCTGTAATTCTGTTTGCTTCTGTTAATATTGCAAGTGCATGTTAAAAGCAGATAACTTGCACAAAGACTGTGCAAAGGTATTGGTTAAAAAATAATTGTGGCTACTGCATCAAGCTTAAGTGTGGCATTTAATTTGGCGTTTCAGGCAGGGACGCGGGTGGCACTGTGGGTAAAATCTCAGCACCTAGGACTTGCCGATCGCATGGTTGGCGGTTCGAATCCCCGCGGCGGGGTGCGCTCCCATCGTTCAGTCCCAGTGCCTGCCAACCTAGCAGTTCGAAAGCACCCCTGGGTGCAAGTAGATAAATAGGGACCGCTTACCAGCGGGAAGGTAAACGGCGTTCCGTGTGCTGCGCTGGATCTTTTAGTAAAATATGTAAAAGCTGCTTCATTAGATTAGTGCACAATTTCTGTATAAAAGGCAGGGGTACCTTTACCTTTACCTTTACTGCATCAAGCTTAAGTGTGGCATTTAATTTGGCGTTTCTGGATTTTTGGGGTGCTATGACTTGCAAAGGTGTGTTTAAGGAAGCCGCTTGTACATCTGATTAAGTAATGGTATTTACACAACTGCTGGAGTTTGATTTGCTAACTTGTAAAATCAAGTTGGCTTGCTTATGACACATCACCGCAGGCACAATTATCTTAAATGGGGCACCCATAAGTTGTAAATTGCCGTTTTGCTTGACTTCTACCTGGGATACCAAGAAAATAATGTAAGCAATGGGCTTCTCCCAAGGTATGTCAGATAGAGGGCAAGAGCGAGATTCCTGAATTGCAGGGGGTTGGATGAGACTAAAGTGTTCCCTGGATGTTAACTAATTTCCATTATGTGATTCCAGGATGGCTCTCTGTTCCTGTGCCTTTAACAGCAGCTGGACACAGAAGCTGAATGGTCAAAGCTTTCACTATTGGAATACCACTAGGAAAAGCATCGCCTTCTAGATTTGTTTGTGTCAGGTGGTCAGATGCAAAAGTGGAAAGGGCCACTGGACCTTTAATAGTTCTGTGGAGAAGGGCATTTTTAATTTGCAGGAGAAGAAACACCTTCTGAATGTCTTTACACACCTATTAAAGACACAGCAGCCCCATTCCTCTGTTGCATCTGGCCACCCTAGAGTCAGGACATATTTACATCCTTGGTGTATATATTCCAGTAAAAGCAAACAGTTGGTAGTTTTAAAGGTTACCTCCATTACCTGAGTGTTTTGATTTTGGAAGTTGTCCAATATATAATCTCAAGAGTTTATTAACAGCTAAGGTATTGTCAAATACTATATAACCATTACTCATCGGGTCTGAAATGTTTGCATGCAAAATAATGTAACCAACTTCCACCCAAACAAACAGATATAAACAAGGTCACTGAAGTCTTCTTCTTTTGCTCGCTGACTCATTTAATGGGCTTAAGCCTTGCTTAGATTGAATTCCAGAGAAGCACTGACATTTGTCCAATATGGTTGCCAAATGACCAGAAAAACAAAGGTTCTAAGCCTTAAACAGCACCTTGATCTGGACAAATCAACAGAGAATATTTTTACAGTAAAAGGTAAGGTAAAGGTACCCCTGCCCGTACGGGCCAGTCTTGCCAGACTCTAGGGTTGTGCGCTCATCTCACTCTATAGGCCGGGGGCGAGCGCTGTCCGGAGACACTTCCGGGTCACGTGGCCAGTGTGACAAGCTGCATCTGGCGAGCCAGCGTAGCACACGGAATGCCATTTACCTTCCCGCTGGTAAGTGGTCCCTATTTATCTACTTGCACCCGGAGGTGCTTTCGAACTGCTAGGTTGGCAGGCGCTGGGACCGAACGACGGGAGCGCACCCCGCCGCGGGGATTCGAACCGCCGACCATGCGATCGGCAAGTCCTAGGCGCTGAGGTTTTACCCACAGCGCCACCCGTGTCCCCTATTTTTACAGTAGCCTTCCCCAATGCCATGCCTGCAACATTTATTTATTCATCTTACTACAAATCGCATGAGCCCCAGCAAACACGGCCAATAGCCAGGAACTTAGTAGCCCAAAACATTAGAAAGCACTGGGTTTGTTGCTTTTTGAAATACAGTCATCTACCAGCATAGTTTGCTGATCCAGTTGCTGATGCCGGCAGAGGAGCAGGGGCTAGTGGAAAAAGTTGGCAACCCTACCATCCATTAATACTGCAGACTCTCACTTTTATTTGGTTTCTACCATTCCTCTGCCTAGCTTAATACTTGTGTCTTAAAACAGTAATATTTGGAATGCCTCATAGTTGAGGGCAGCCAACTTTTAAAAGTACCCTTCCCCTTTGCTTTTAACAGCACACGCAGACATGGGATGAGGTCAAGTTTTTCATGGCCTGCGAATAGATGGCGTTGGGAAGCTACAACCGCTTAGTTTCTGTTATCTCAGGTTTTTGTTAACAACACAGGAGCAGGGCTAGTAAAGCAACGGCAACCCTGCTTATAGCTTAATCTTAAGTGCACTGCTGCAACTAAGCAAACAGACAGGCTTAGTAACTCCCAGCACCCCCTAGGGTGGGACATGGGTGCCTCCACCTTTAATAGTAATGTAGCTGAAGGCATTTCAGCAGGTGCAACTTGCATGCAGAGCTACACCTGCTGGAATTCCCTCATCTAGAGCGCTCTCCTCTTTTGCATCAGGCTGCTCCATCATTGCCTTGCACCTCAAATCTCGACTGGGGGAGGGGGAGGGCTCAAAAAGAGCTGCTTCTTTAACAGGATGCACGTGACATGTTTTCTGGTCTCACAAAAACCTGCCCAGAGCAAACAGGCTTGTTCATCATTACTGTGCTTTTGGCTCCTGCATTCCAGGCAATACTTAAATGGGAGTTAGCTGGTGAGCGAGTGCACTGCAGGTGAGCTGATAATCTAACCTTCAGGGCTGAAGGGGGGGGGCATTAACCTCTTAACTGCTGGAGCACCGGGGACCCATCTGCAAACCATGTCTATTTAGCTAACCACGTCCCACTGTTTGGGCAAGGGCAGCTATGCCTGGCCACCATACGTGATCCGGAATTTCATGCAGGCGAGTGAACAGGTTGATGCCAGGAACAGAGTGCTCTGTCCCTCCTTCACCAGGCAACTGTGCTCCTATGCTAGCTGCAAAGGAGAAAAAGAGAGCAGGCTATTTGCCTCTTAGCAGGCTAGTAACTTAGGGCCACCATATTTCAAAAAGTAAAAACCAGGATACCCCGAAAGTCGTTGAGCTTTCCAAAAAGCGATTTTTTTGATTGACTTGTCTAATATCCAGAACAAAGTGTCACCTTTTGGAAATTTCCCCCGGATGTCAATTCCGCCTTTAAAATCCTGGTAATGTCTGGGAAAATCTGGACGTATGGCAGCCCTAAATTTCATAGGCTTAGAAGCAGGGGAAACTTCCTTGTACTGAGTCAGCTGTTGGTCCATCTATCTCATTGCTGTCTGCACTGACTGGCAGTGTCTCCCCATGGTTTAGTTTCAGGACATTCCCAAACCCAACCTGTAGACCTTTTGCATGAAAGCAGATGCACTAGCACTCAGCAACAAGTCTGGCCTAGTGGATACAGAAATGGAATTTGATCTGGGAGACCTGATTGCAGACCCACTCCAGAGGCTTGTTCTAAAGACTCAGGGAAGCTATGCCTCTCTCAGCCCCATCTTTCCCATGTGACAGGAACTGAAACTATAGCAGTCTACCCAGCTAGCAGGTCTGTTATATTTTTGCAAGAGCAATTTGCAATTAGAATGTTTTATAAATAGATAAAGGTAACCAACGGGATTCAGTTCAACCCCATTGTCCCCAAAGCCAAGACAAATCACCCTCACTCTTCCTCAAATGATTAATCACAATGCTTTGCACTGATTTATCATTTTCTGAGTATTCTTCAATATATCTTTGATTATATTAACACCAATAGCTTTATAAATCATCCACATACCTAGGTGCTGCACAAACATTAAAAACATACCCAGTTTACAATTGAGTAATGCAGGCTTACAATAATTATGCCAGTGACTCTTTCAACTGCTCTTTAAAGAAGGGAGGTGGGGCCCCCCGTTCAGATGGTGTGGAACACTCCAGATCCCTTAATGATTTATTATTGACCATATTGAGTGGGGATGATAGGAGTTGGAGGATAGACCTAATTTAGCACAGATGGGCAACTGAAGCTGAGGGAGAAAGGAGCTGGCTTAAAAGACACCTGATAAATGCATGGCTGAGGTGAGAACTGAACCCAGACCTTCTCAGTCCACGGCTCACTTCAGGGGGAGCAAACATGGTACCCTCCAGATGTTGCTGGACTACAACTCACATCATCCCCAGCCACCAGATGATGGGAGTTGGGCTCTGTCAACATGAGGAATGCACCACGTTGGTTACCCTTAGCTTGCTCTGTTGTTCTTGTGCAGTATTAAAGGCTTTTCACATACACACACGCAACGTGTGGAAAATAAATAAATACAGTATACAAATTTAGGGTTGCAGCCAATCTTAGTTTGCCCAGAGTAAACCCATTGAACTTAATGACCGTGACTGACTAAGGAACATTAATGTCAATAGGTCTACTCTAAGTAGGACTTGGTTGGATACCACTTATAATAATCACTTTTTCTGTATTTCTTGGGCTTGACACAATATATAGTAAATTAATTGCTCTTGTTTTCAAAATTGATAACTCAAGTCATGAGCCTACTTCCATACTTTGTAGTGGTGAGAGCCATCTGGACATGGTCCAATGTGCTACTTGCTTGCAGCTAAGAGCTTGGCTCCTAAGCCAGACTACAGCCAGGCAGAAGCTGAATTTAAATATGAAATCTCTTCAGGTGACTGTGAGCAAGCCAGGCAAGCCATGGGCAACAGAACAGGGGCAAATTAATGATTGGATCCTGAGACAAACATCCTTTGCTCCATCCCCTTTCACCTAATGATGCTGATTGCTTGGCTGTAGGAAGTTTTCATGCATCACCTAATTAACTTATGGAACTCATTGTCACAGGATGTGATCACAGTCATTAGTTTTGACTAGTGCCAAAACATGTCCTCTAGTTTCTTCAAACTTTTCCTCCCCTGTGGAAAAAGGCTTCAACTTTTCTGCCTCTTTCTGAGGCTCTTTTAGAATTCCTTCCTAAAAAATACTTTAACACAAAACTGATGAACAGCTGTCAGGCACAATGTCAACAGCCTCCCCACCTTCTTCAATCCAAAGGCCACATTACCTAGTGGGCTTTAGCTTAATGGTTGCCATCAATTTGATTTGATTTTAATTAATTTTTATAATGAACTGTTTCTAGAATGTTGCCCTATTTTATTGTTGTTAGCTGCCCTGAGCCCAGCTTCGGCTGGGGAGGGTGGGATATAAATAAAATTATTATTATTATTATTATTATTATTATTATTATTATTATTGGTGCTGCATGCGAGTGGTGCATGGGGCCAAAGGTAAGTGTGCAGGGCAGTTATGCAGCTTTTACCTTTGTTCCAGCCATGCAAACGAAAAACAAAACAAAACTAGAACACACCATGTCTCTATTTTCCATGGACGCCCCTGATTTAGAGAAGCTATCCTGGTTTCTGATTTGATCCCGGAACATCCCACTTTTCTTTAGGATGCCCCTATATTTTTTCCAGAAAAATATTGGAGGGTATGCCAGAGGTTTCTGCACAATACCCCCCCCCTTCAAACAGGCAAGAGACATTATCACTTCTCATGGACAAATTCCAGCCAGGCAAAAATACTCTCCACTAGGGCAAGAGCAGAGCTGGTAAGTATTATGCCCTGGACACACGGGCCTTATTTGATAGTTTTAGAATGCCCTTTCTTTTCTCATCATTTGCTGAAGAATGATTAAAAGCACACACACATACACACATGCAAGAGAAGTATTTGGAACAATGCTTGCTCTGATGGCTTGCAAAAAGAAGAAGCAGAGGAGGAGGAAGAAGAAGAAGAGGAGGAAGAAGTTTTATAAAGAATAGATCTATTAAAATATGTAAGCAGAGATCCATAGATGGAACCTTCCATAGGTAGAAGAAGACTACCTTTGGATACCAGATCTTGCCTGCTGGTGCAATTCCTGGAGAACAGGATATTCGACTAGGAGATCTTTGAGGGACCTTTGGTCTAATCCCAATTTTTATTCTCAAAGGATTATGGCTCATAGCCCCTGCTTGTGTGAAATAATAAAGAAGATGTGAGTGATGGTAAGGTAAAGGTAAAGGGACCCCTGACCATTAGGTCCAGTCGTGACCGACTCTGGGGTTGCAGCACTCATCTCGCTCTATGGGCCGAGGGAGCCGGCGTTTGTCCGCAGACAGCTTCCGGGTCATGTGGCCAGTATAACTAAGCCGCTTCTGGCGAACCAGAGCAGCGCATGGAAACGGCGTTTACCTTCCCGCCGGAGCGGTTCCTATTTATCTACTTGCACTTTGACATGCTTTCGAACTGCTAGATTGGCAGGAGCAGGGACGAAGCAACGGGAGCTCACTCCGTCGTGGGGATTCGAACCGCCGACCTTCTGATCAGCAAGTCCTAGGCTCTGTGGTTTAACCCACAGCGCCACCCGCATCCCAGCGAGTGATGGTAGAAATGTATAAAATTATGCATGACATGGAGTTGGAAGATTCAGGACAGATGACAGAAAACGCTTCTTCGCGTAGCACATAGTTAGACTATGGAACTCGCTCCCACTGGAGGCAGTGATGTGCCAGCAACGTGAATGGCTTTAAAAGAGGACCGGGCAAATTCATGGAGGAGGAGAGGGCTATTGGTGGCTGCTAGTCAGGATGGCTATGCTCTGCCTTCATGGTCAGAGGCAGGAATGCTTCTGAAAACCAGTTGCTGGAAACCATAGGAAGGAAGAGTGCGCTTGTGCTTGGGCCCTGTTTTTGGGTTTCCCAAAGGCATCTGGTTGGTCACTGTGAGAGAGGGATGCTGGGCTGGATGGGCTATTGGCCTGCTGCAACAGGTTCTTCTTATGTTCTCTGAGCATGCGCAGAGTGCCTTTCTCAAATTGCTAATGTTGAACAAGTTTGGGATTAAGGCTTAAAGTCAGGGGCTGTAACTGATACCAACTGCGAAAGTAAATTGTGGCTGGTTCCCCTGTGTGCACTCATCACTTGATGGCTGCCACATCACAGGATGAGTTGCATGTGTGAACGGGCTCACTAGTCAAGCCTCGTGAACAAACACAAAGGGAGGGGACACAGCTTAGTAGGTTGTGCTTTTTGTGCAGAAGGCCCAATTGCCAACATCTTTAGGTAGGGCTGGGAAAGACTCCTGCCTGAAACCTTGGACAACTGAGCTATATGGAAAGGGCTGTGGCTCAATGGTAGAGCATGTGCTATGCATGCCAAAGGTCCCAGATTCAATCCCTGGCATCTCCAGGTAGGAGCGAGAGAGACCCTGAAGAGCTGCTGCCAGTCAGTGTAAGCAATATTGAGCTAGATGGGCAAATGAGCTAACTCCATATAAGGCACCTTTTGTGTTCCTATGTTCCAGCACTGCCTATAAGAGGTAGGGCTGGGAAAGACTCCCTGTCTAAAATCCTGGAGAGTGGCTGCCAGCCAGTGTAGAGAGTATTCAGCTAGATGGACCAGTTATCTGACTTGGTATAAGGCAGTTCCCTGTGTTCCAGTGCTGCCTATAGCAAAACCCACTTGCCCCCCCCCCATCCCTTTTCTAGGGCCAACACTTTGAAAAGTCACCATTCAAACACCTGTCCTTAGTGCTGCCTCAGCCATGACACTTCTCTCTGCTGCAGGCCTGACCCAGCCCTCTGTCATTCTACCTTTCCTAAACACCTGGTGATAATAGACTTCCTCATAATCTCACCCATTCTTCCCCTCAGTAACGTCGAAAAGACAAAAGACAGATGTCTTTTGTTTCAAACCCTCCGTCTCCTAGAACTTTATTGAGGCCTTTTTATTTCAAAGGCCTAGCCTTCTGGGGAACGCTAAAGGGTCATTTGATGGCTCCATCAGTGCCTTTTATTTTCAACCCATCCCCTATATCGGGGTCTCTAATCTTTTGGGGGGGCCTGAGGGCACATTTGGAAAGCTATCATGAGCACCACAAAATGCCCATTTCCCAGAGGAAAACCCTCTGAGATACCCAAACAACCCACACAACCCTCGACAAATAAGATACAGGCAAAATAGCCAGTCAGCCCTCACAAAAGGCAATCCCCAGAAGCCAAATCCCTCATTCTAAAGTTATTTTTACTAACAACAGCAGTAATAATAACACCGGGGAGAGCCAGGAGGTGCACTAAGGCAGATGCCCAAGGGCACACAGTGCCCACAGATGCTAGTTTGGGGACCCCGACCTAAGTGGTTCTCACCACCAGCCTCCTTTGTAAGCAAAGACAGGTCTGAGACTCTACCTGTGATCTACTCCTTAGGGCGCAAATCCTAGAGACACTAATATCAATGTGTAAATATGAAGTAAGCATCTCCTTAGGGGCCAGTGTCATCTGGGGGTGGGTGGGTTGACTGCAGACTGGTGCTGGGAGAAAAGGATTAAGCCCTGCCTACAGGCCCCACGCTGAAATGCAGCTAGCATGAAGCACGCACTAACAGTAACTTTAAAAAAGGACAGATCCTTTACATGGGGCTGAATTCTGTTGACTGCAGCGAGACTTGCTTCCAAAAACTGTGCATACAATTGCATTTACTTCTTGGATCGTGATGTCTTTTCTTTCTTTCTCACTCTCTCGTAACAGAAGGATTGAACACATGCCCAGCTTTTTCCTACTGAAGCCAAAGGTGCTTTCAAATGATCATGCCCCCATTAAAGAACTGTCAGCCTTCCACCCCCCACAAAGATGCTTTCTTTTTTTAAGTCATAAAGACCTCCTTGCCCCCCTCCCCGCTTTAGAGTTCAAGTTCTCAGCCCCAACAGTCTCTAAGGTGCGTTGAGCCCAGTGGCGTAGCGTGGGTTGTCAGCACCCGGGGCAAGGCAAGTAATTTGCGCCCCCTAACCCTAACCCCCAGATGTTGTGCCCGGTGTGGCCGCCCCCCCCTGCACCCCCACGCTACGCCACTGGTTGAGCCACTTACACAAACGCATAAGAGGGTGTAGTAGACACTTTCTTTATAACAGACATTTTAAAAAAGCCTTTCCTTTTAAATCAGAATTGCCAACCAGGTTTGATTTCTTCTTGGGGAAGCCGCCTGGAAGATTTCTTCTAGGCAGATCTAACGACCACAATGTTATTGGAGCCAGAGCAATGAAAACACCTCGTTCAGATGCTATTCACTCAGAATAATCTGTGCCACTTCCTCGATCCACCGGTATAAAGTTAAATTCTACTTACCAACTCCGAATCTTCCTTGATCTTCCTTGCTGACTTCGCGCAAAGAAAAGCTGGGAAGTCTCCCTGGAGGCAAGACCCCGTACCTTTAGGGTTTATGCCATAAAACTTTCTCCCTGTCCTGCATAGGGAAGCGCCAAAAAAGCCGGGCTCATTGCACTGTAAGGAGCTGCCTTATTTTTGTGTGAGCAATAAGGGTGTGGTGCCTCTTGGGTTGTGCAAGAAGAAAGGAATCCTTTCTGAGTTGTGAAGGGGGTGGCAGAGAGAGAGGCTTCGGCTCAGCCGGTTTTCTGCAGCTGATTGGGCTGCATACGGGACCCAGAGGCGGTGTGGGACAGCCTAGCACACACAATACCCCTTTCCTTTCCCCCCTTTTCTTTGGGATGCCACACTCTCTAAAGCTGGTGTAAGTCAAACAAGCCTGTTAGGGCAAGTTGCAGACTAGGTGCGAGGGCAGCTGCTCTTTGAAGATCATAATGGAATGTGGGAGGGAACAGATTAGCATAGCTGCCAATTCTTCTTTTTTTTGTGTCTTAGTATTGAGATTGCACCATCAGGGTATACACAATATTTTTCTAGGAACTCTAACCAACAAGGACCCAAAGCACAAGAGGCAATAAAGGAATAAAGGAGAGGGAACAACCACACAGCTACAGAAGGGGCCTTGGAGGTCCTAGTCCAACCCTGTACTCAAGGGGTGGGGAACAATTTTCAGCTCAAAGGCTGCAATTCCTTTTGGTGGCCCCCCCATGTCATGAGTGGGTGTGGCCAGAGGCGAATGTGGGTGGAGCAATGCAGGCAAATTTTACCTCTGTACAGTAGGCTCATTTCCACACACTCTCTCACACCCCTCTCTATCCTCCACCCATGGAAGCAAGAGACATTATCACAGTTCAAGGACACATTTTGCGTTCAAGGAGGGTGCGAATCAGGGCCAGCACTAGGGGGCGTGGTGAGGCTCCTGATGGCTGGATAGGCTTGGAAGGCTGCATTTGGTTGCCCATCCCTACCTTAAGCTGAAGAAGAGTTCAAGGGAACTCCAAAGCAGGCTTGCAATGTTTCTGTAAATCACAATTAGATATTTTCCGAACAGTCCAAGTGTAATTTCTATGGTAGTTTATGGTGGACTTGGTGCTACTCATCCATGTGAGGTTTCCACAGCATCCACAAGGCATTATCCTAATCAAACTACTGTCCCATATGACCCCCAATTTAATCCAAATTTACCGTTTTTTTGTATTTTATTTTTTAAAATCAGATTTTCCACCGAAATGGTAAATTCCAATTAAATGTTGAGCAGACGCATACCTGCAAAGGCACCATAAACTGCCCTGAAGAAAGACCTCCTCACAGATTCCTCCAGTTTTTAGATACTTACTTAGAATGAGTTTCAACAGGGGCTGGGAACTTTTGCATTGCATATATATCCCGATATTTTCAGCAATTATTGAAATCAATTTATCAGCTAAAAATGATGGCCCAATCTGACTTGGGTACTGGGGAACCAATCACATCTAACAAACAGTGTCTGCAAATACTGACAACCATCTTTTATATTAAGGTGCCACTGGGCAATTTTTTTATTTATTTCAACTGTGTCAGACCAACACGGCTACCTACCTGCATCTTTTATATTGTGATACTTTGGTTTGCTGCTGCTGCTGTTGCTGTTATTTGGTTGTTGTTTTTAAGGCTACATTCCCTTCAACTATTAGATAATGCTACTCAGCTTGGTTTGCCTTATTTTTCCAAATACACCACCTAAAATTAACCTCTTGCTTTCTTAATGTAAAAATTGTGGAGCTTTTCTTTCCTTCTCCTTTGCACATACCAAGGAAACTGTATTTTGCCTAAGGGTGGAGCTGTCTCCAGTAACATCTGGTTTTAAAATTTTCAAAAATTTAACATTTGTATATTTCTTGGTCACAGCAATCTTTGGGGCAGTCCTAGATGCAACTTGAAACTTGATAGTACTTAGCTGAGCTGGTTTTCTGGTTACTTTTAACTTAATTTTATTGTAGCTTTTAAACCTTACTGCACACAGCCTAGAGACTGAGTTGTTAAACAGTATATAAATTGTTGAAATAGATCATACTTGAGTCTAGTTGTTCAAATCTGCTATCCCCTCCCACATTCCACCTTACAACTGTGTTTATATCAGCCTTCCCCAACCTGGTACATTCAATATGTTTTGGACTTCATCAGCTTCAACCAACATGGCCAGTGGTCAAGGATGATGTGTTTCATAGTCCAGAACATCTGGAGGGCACCAGGTTGGGGAAGGCAAGATTCTATAGTTTCAACATCAGTCAACTTTTCCTCTTCCTCGTTCAGACTTGTTTGACATCTACCTGGAAGAATGCTATGGAGAACCCAAAAACATACTGTTTTATGACATTTTGCTTTGCCTTTGCCATGAACTTTGGTTCCTCCCCCCTCCCTGCTGTACCAAGGCATCCAGCTCCATTTGTGTGTTTTTATTGTAACACTTAACTTTTTGCCAGCTGGTCTTGGGGAGCTGCCAAAGGTGGGGTATGAATCAAATCAAGAAACAAAAACTCCTCACCTGTGTCGGAATGTGCAGCCAGCCAGTTAATTCAGAAAGATTCATAATCTGCATTTACACCCACAATGTGTGGAAGGTAGGAATGGAGGGATCTGCCAATTTTGGCTCTCTCAGTATCTCATATTTCCAATCTTAAATTCAGTTTTCCATATATCTGCAGCAATTTGTACATTTTAGTTAAAATAATCCTCATGAAAATTCACCTGCGTTTTAGTGTGAATTTCTCCCAATAAACATGCATTTGTAGCAGTTTGGACTAATATATACATTTTTGCACATACTTTCCTCTTATATAATGCATTTTTGTATGCTATTTCACGAATATATGCATTTAGCCTAGCATATGCTAGTTTGGTACAAATTACTTGGCCAGAGTACTACATTGCAAAATTCAGAGAAGAGCAAAAATTTCAATGGATGGATGTGTTTTGGTTGGAAAGTGCTAATTTGGGATGTTCACCTTTAAATTGAACTTCTCTATCCCTAGTGGAAGACTCCTCCTACATAAAGGCAAGTCTTGCTTGATAAGGGTGAGAGTCTTATTTTAAAAGTGATTCTCAAAAACTGCATTTGAAAAATTCAGATTTCTGATTAGAATTTTGAAAATATGTCATTTTAAAACATTCTTTTAATTGTCTCTAGCAATGGGCAAATCTGACAATTTCAGCTTCTCTTCGTTTCTCAAGTTCCAGCCTCAAGTTCAGTTCTTCACATTTCCACATTAGTTTGAGAATCATGAAAATTTGCTAGCATTTTATAGGGAATTTCTCCTAATAGGTACATTCTTTTGGTATCTGATTTTGCCTAAACTACAAATTTTGCAATGCAAATTTCCCCAGGGTAATGCATTTCTGTCTACATTCCTCATTGCTATATACATTCTTATGCACACATTACCCCAGTATATGCATTTTTGTTCACACTGCTTGGCTAGAGAACTGCACGGCAAATTTCAGAGAAATATTAATTTGGAAGGATGACTGTATTACACGTCTTGTTTCAGAAAGTACAGATCTGGTAGGTTCACCTTTAATTGTGGACTGAATTGAATTTCTTACCTATCCCTACTTGCCACTGAGTTTTCTTTCTTTCTTTCTTTCTTTCTTTCTTTCTTTCTTTCTTTCTTTCTTTCTAACAAAACAAAACAAAACAAAACAAAACAAAACAAAACAATTTTGGCTGAGTTTCAGTCACTCTGGCAAAAGTTTATGCTCCTTGTGAGTCACCACCTTGCCTCCCTGAGAGGTGGTAGAGGACAACTCAACTAACAGTCCCAAGTTTCAGTTGATGGTAGAATTCTTTCCTTAATTAAAGAGTGCTTAATTAAGGATGCCGGTTCCCTTTGTGGCCCAGCCCAGCTTGTTTGTTCCACAGTGGAGCGTGGGATGAAGACCATGTCTTTTCTTCTTCCTTCTCATCCTCTCGCCTTTGAGGCAAGAAGGGTGTGTGTTCATTCTGCCTGTACTGCCAGTTATTGGCTTCTCCAAGTGAGCCAAAGTTGAACACACCCTTAGTTCTTAATGCTAGGCAGGATTTTAACAACATTGTTTTTCCGGGATGAATTCTGAGTCTTCAAGGATGGGCCTGGGCTTGGGCTGAGTGGTGGAGGACATGTTTTGCATGCAAAAGGGTCCCAGTTTCAATCCCTGGCAGCACTAGGTAAGGCTGGGAGAGACCCTTGTCTGAAATCCTGAAGAAGCACTGCCAGCCATTGTTGATAATACTGAGCTACAATGGACCGGCTTGCTATGTTTCTATCTTTTATCATCTCCTGGTCCTCAGTTTTAAGAGCAGCTTAAACATTAGCTGCATTGTTATGCATAGCCATCATGGTGGTTTCTGCCAATAGGATGCAAGCCCCGCCAGTTCCCCACCCCACCCTGATTGGCTGGCAACCCAGTGCCTGAGGGGAAAGGTCTAGCCATGGTGTCAATGAGAGAGCTCATCCTATTCCTACCCAAACTATCCCCATTTCGATGGTCCTGTCACCTACTCTGTTTGTGGCATACAACCAGGTTTTATGATGCCAGCCATGTTTTCTACTTTCACAGATGACAGTCTTCTGCTTGAAGGGCTCAGGCAGCACCCCAACCTGGGCTCAGCCAAAAATACACCAGTACAGTGGTACCTCAGGTTACGAACTTAATTTGTTCTGGAGGTCCGTTCTTAACCTGAAACCATTCTTAACCTGAGGTACCACTTTAGCTAATGGGGCCTCCCACTGCTGCCACGCCACCGGCGCACGATTTCTATTCTCATCCTGGGGCAAAGTTCTTAACCCGAGGTACTACTTCCGGGTTAGTGCAGTTTGTAACCTGAAGTGTTTGTAACCTGAAGCATCTGTAACCCAAGGTACCACTGTATAACTTGCTCATCCTGGCACAGCCTGCTGAGCTAAAGGTGGCTGAGCCAAGGACAGTGTAAGTTTCAAAAAAGGGATGTTATGGGGGCCAGAGGCGAAGCAATGTGCTCCGGTAACCAGAGCGGCACACGTCCCAGGGTCCTCGCGTGTGTCCCGGGGGGTGCCGCTGATTGGGGCCCGGCATTTTTTCACCCCTACTTGGAATGGTACCCGGAGCGGACTGCCCCCCGCCCCCCATGGAACACCCCTGATGGGGGCATGGAAGATGCAGGACCAGAGTGAGAGAGGGTTTAGATCTGCTGCAACATTTTGCCGTCTTAACTTATACCAGCTTGCTTAGTACCAACTTCCTGTGCAGACAATTGCTCCCCTAGCTGCAAATTTATACTTTACATAGGCACATAATTGCAGCGTGTGGCCCATGGGGCGCTGTAGGTAACACACCTCCCTCTGATCCACCATTTTTGGGCCTGGCTCCCCAATTCCAGTCACTATTTTGAACTTGACTCTCGCTGGTGGACCTCAGGACTCCTCGGGCTGGGTGGAGGGGAAACACCTCTGGCCTTCTCCAGATGACCTGCTAATTTAGCAGCCACCCTAATTTCCTCATGCAGAACTTGCACAGAAGTCAGATTATATCTTGACTTTGTCAAGCATCCATTGTGATTGTTTGCAGGGCAGTTAAATGATAATGAGCACTTATTCTGCACTCCTCCTGTTTTGCTTCCCGTTAGTCATTTGTCCATCCCATACATTTCCCTGTCACTTTCCTAACTGCAAAAAAGTCCTGTTTCTTTTTCCAAAGTGGGTTTGTTGCACAAGGGCAACAGGGCACCTTAATCCGCTCCAGTTACATAAGCCTAAATTTTCCCTGTATGCACTTGATTTCCTCCTGCAAAATGCAGACAGTATGTTGGCGGCCTCTGAGTGCTTTGTTCAAGCTTGGAGTCTGACCACCCTTGTTGTGAACTGACTGCCCTCAAACTCCCTACTCATCTGGAAAGTGCAGGATACAAATCTATTTCCCTTTAACCTTGGATTTGCCCCGGCTTCCCCACCCCCACTGCAGTCATTTTCCACTGTGTATTATGAAACTCTCTCTTGCCCCAAAGCAACTCCCTGTTCTCTTGCATCCTAATTACACTGTTCTGAGATTTTATCTCTTTCATATATGCCAGCAAGTTATCTCTGGGTCCACTGGGTGGAGGGAACCCCTGAAGAAAGCCATAGCAATCCACATTACTCCCCTGCCTACATGCTTGACTTGGAACCAGTAATGTGTTTGGGGCACAGAAATTCACTGATGAACTCCAGACTAGATGGTCCTCTGGAAGGTACAGCTGATTGAATTGCATTATCCAAACCACAGTTATATGAAACTCACAATTATGAAAATTCCCTGCATATTTTGCCATGTAACCTCAAACGGGGGTTGTGCAATTACTTACAAATGCTTAGAAAATAAATAAATCTTTCCCCCTATATCCATTATGCAAACTGGGCAGCTTTGCTCAGGTTCTCTTACTTGGCAAAATTTGATCACTGTGTTGCCTACTTTACACAATCGGAGCAAATTTGCATCATTTATTTTCATTTGCCAAATGCGTTCTGAAAATGTTAACTGTCTTGGAAATATTAATTCTGTATTTTTAAAAATAAATTAATAAAGGAGTGAATATCTTCATGGTTCTTTTTTTTTTAAAAAATGAATCCCAGTATTCCTCTTCAGCCAGGGGATGAAGGCAAGATGCTATGGTGGGCACTGAACCCTAACCTCCACTTCACACCCCAAATATATAATTAAATCTTTTGATATTTTGTCAGCCATTTCCCACACACTTGCAAAGCCTATACAGTGGTACCTCGGGTTAAGTACTTAATTTGTTCCGGAGGTCCATTCTTAACCTGAAACTGTTCTTAACCTGAAGCACCACTTTAGCTAATGGGGCCTCCTGCTGCCGCTGCACCGCGGAGCACGATTTCTGTTCTTATCCTGAAGCAAAGTTCTTAACCTGAAACACTATTTCTGGGTTAGCAGAGTCGGTAACCTCAAGCGTATGTAATCTGAAGCATATGTAACCTGAGGTACCACTGTATTGGCAACCAAAATAACTAGAAACTTGTATTAAACACACACACACAACTGACCATTTCCCTGCTCTTCAGTATCTTTTTTTGAGATGGGTGACCAGAACTATAAACAGTATTCCAAGTGCACACTGGAGGCCTATAGCTCAGTGGCAGAGGCCTTGCTTTGCAAGCAGAGGGTCCTGGGCATCTCCAGGCAGGGCAGGGAAAGATTCCTGTCTAAAGCCCTGGAGAGCTGCTGCCAGTCGACATTGACCAGGGGAGAAGAATATCCACCTTGTGGGCCAAAGTTGGCCTGCCGAGCCTCCCCATTTGGCCCATGAGGCTACTTTCCTGAAACTATGCCCAGTCACCCCACACCTGATGTCAGGTGTGGAGCAGGAAGAGACATGGTTGCATGGTTCAGACAGGTGTGAGTTCCTGCTGAGATATGGCTAGTGTGCCTGAACCCTGCAGCAAGTCAGACTGACTTATCTCCCTCCCCACCCCTAAGCACCAACTCAAAATCTGGCCTGGTGGGGAGACGAAGATCTGGGCTGCCCATCCCTGATGTAGATAATCCTGGGCAAGATGGGGAAAGGGTCTGACTCTGTGTAAGCTTCCTTATTCCTTAAAGTGTGGCTGTTGCCCACGAGATTTGCATAAAGGCACTGCAACACTGATGCTCTTAATTTTGCGTCTCTTGCCTAATCAGTTCCCTGAGGGGTTTCTGCTGCGCCAAACATCATCTTACATAACGCTTCCCCGGGACTGCTCAGTACATCAGCCTTTCCTCCAGAGACAGGAGCCCCATGCATGTTCAAACAGATGCACGCTTGGGGCGAGTGGAGTGCCTGGGAGATTTCCAGGAGATTGTTGTTGTTTGCCTTCTCCCACAGTGAAAAGACGGAGCGTCCTCGCAAATCTGTGCAGGCAAAGGCCCACTTTGTCAGCGTGGCGTTCCTTTTCATGGCAAGCTGCTATGTATCCTTAGAAACACCCGCAAGTTGTTCTTCTCCAGAACTCCACTCCTCCTTCTTACTCATCGTCGGAAGGGATTGCTCAGCACTTTTGGCAGGAATCATTTACATGTGGCTTGCTTTCTTCTCCGTTGGGGAAAAAAAAGAAAGAGACAACTAAATAATGTTTGGTTATTTTCTTAGGGCACAGTCTCCCACCCCTGTATCTTTGCCGTACCATGCAGTCTATGGAATTCATTGCCACCAGATGGGGGAGATGGCAACTCAGACAAGGATTTGACTTAGCCCCTTGCAAAAGTTTTATTTGAATGTCAGTGTGCAACAGCTGTATGTGTGTTGGCAGGGGCAGATTCCATGCTAGGAATCAGCAGGAAAGGGATTTAGCACAAAAATGCCAACACTATGTTGCTGTTTTACTAATCAACTTTGCAACCATACTTGAAATACTGCGGGCAGTTCTGGACACCCACCTAAAAAAAGGAATATTGTAGAGCTAGGAAAAAGGTACCAAACTGATCAAGGGGATGGAGCAGTTCCCATATTGGGGAAGATTAAACCAGTTGAAGCTTTTTAGGTTGGGGAAAATATAGCTAAAGGGGTATATGACTGAGGTATTATTATTATTTTTTAATATGGTATTACAGAACGGGATAGGAAAATGTCCCCCCACCCCCACTTTCAGAGTATCAGAATTCAGGGCGCCCCAATGAAGCTGAATGTTGGAAGATTCAGGATAGACAAACAGAAGTACTTCTATATTCAGTGTACAGTGGTGCCCCGCAAGACGAACGCCTCGCAAGACGGAAAACCCGCTAGACGAAAGGGTTTTCCATTTTGGAGGCGCTTTGCAAAACGAATTTCCCTATGGGCTTCCTTTGCAAGACGAAAGCCCATAGGGAAATCTCCGGGACAGCGGGGAAGCGCAGCGCGTCTTCCCCACTGTCCTCGGACCTCCTCCGAAGGCTGGCGGTGGGGCGGAGAGACCTCCTCCTGCCGCCAGGCTTCGGAAGGCTGCTCCGAAGGCTGGCGGTGGGGCGGAGAGACCTCCTCCTGCCTCCAGGCTTCGGAAGGCTGCTCCGAAGGCTGGCGGCGGGAGGAGGTCTCTCCGCCCCACCACCAGCCTTCGGATGGCTGCTCTGAAGGCTGGCGGTGGGGCGGAGAGACCTCCCCGCGCCAGCCTTCGGATGGCTGTCCTGAAGACTTGCGGTGGGAGGAAGGTTTTCCTTCCCACCGCCAACATTCAGAATGCTGTTCTGAATGTTGGCAGTGGGGAGGAAAAACCCTCCTCCCACCGCAAGCCCCGGGAACAGAGGAGAAGCGCTGCGCGCCTTCCCCTCTGTTCCCGTACCTGTCCTGAAGGCTTGCGGTGGGGAGAAAAGCCCTTCTCCACACCGCCAGCCTGGCAAGCGGTCTCTATAGGAATGCATTAATTGATTTTCAATGCATTCCTACGGGAAACCGTGCTTCGCAAGACGAAAAACTCGCAAGAAGAAAAAACTTGCGGAACGAATTAATTTCGTCTTGCGAGGCACCACTGTATAGTTAAGTTGTGGAAATGGCTCTCACAGGATGTTGTGAAGGCCACAAATTTGGATGCCTTTAAAAGGGGATTAGACAAAATCATGGAGGTTAAGGCTATCAACATATCTTTCAAACTTAAGTCTTATGACAAAACAAAACAAAACAAAACAAAACAAAACAGAAACTTCTTCACTGAGCGACTTCTAACCACCATTTTGGAGCTGACCTGAAATGCTTCAGAAGCTGTGTCACTGTAGAGTAAAAAAGGTGGGGAGTGGCTCCCCCCCCAACGTAGCAGCCCCCCACATGGAACTCCTTAATAATATAATGTCTGGGGCACTGGGGGGAAATTCACAATAGTGATCTGAAGCCACTTGTAGATGCATCAGGGAGAAAAAGGTTAAAATGCAGTTGAATGTAATGAAAAACAGGGTCGAGGGTGTCAGGTGGGCCCTCCCATAGTGCTTTGGCTCTGACAACTCCTTCCACTGCTAGATTTGACTACGTGCAAAAACCAGGCAGGAACCTTTACCTATTTCTCAAATGCCCTGGTGCAAATTTGCTGACACATTCCCAGACATAATTTCACGTATACCTTCCTGTTCTTCACGGAAATCCAGAGCCAAATCCATGTGGGTAGAGATTGCTGAGGGAGGAGGTGGGAGTTAATTCTCCCTCAAAGGAATGTGGGTTTTTAATCCCTTTTTCATTTGCATCAAAGCCGGGAGGAACGCTGGCAATGTGCAGGGAGTTGGTACAGAGTGTTTTGCGCAAAGCACTGGAATTAAGTGCAGAGATCAGATTAGATTAAAGAGAGGTTTTGACCTTAGAATTGAGATGGGGAGGGAGGAAGGCAAGGTGGAAGGAGAAGCAGAAGGAAGAAAGGGAAGGAGGAAATAAATAAGAAATCGGAGACAGAGTGGGAAGGAGCAAGGGAGAGAATGAAGAATTACTGAAAAAAGTAAATTACATACCATTGCAGGATTTTCACAACAGTACTTAATTATATTATTATAATATTATATATTATAATAGTCATATGGCACTTAAGATGTGGTTCAGGCATACATGTTTATCATGCACCGGTGGACATCTTGTGATAGTGAGTTCCAGCAGTTAATTATGCGCTGTGCAAAGAACGAGGGAAGGAGTGGGCAACCCTTTTCCTGTTGATGCGCTGTATCAGGGTTGATCTGCCATGGCCAGATGTTGGCAGTGTGGGCAGAATCAAAAACAAAACCTGTTCTGGATTAACTAATTTGAAATCAAGACTGCGCTGTCAGAACGTTCACCATGGCTACCTCAAATTTGAATTCCCAGTTGTTCCTGTGGTGCAATGGGTCAGTGTGTCTGGCACAGAATGTTAGTGGTTGAAGCCCACCAAGCATTGCAGGGGGATGGACTAAATGACCCTCAGGGTCCCTTCCAACTCTACAGTTCTTTGATTCTACACAGGTCTATGCAGGTGTAAAATAGGTATAAGTAAAGGTAAAGGGACCCCTGACCATTAGGTCCAGTCGTGACCTAATTGTTTGCTAGGTGAGTGTTCACATAACGAGTCCATGATTTCCATTGTTTCCTATGGAAGGATTTTTAATGCGGGATTCACCTGCTCCCCCCCCCGCTCTCTCCATGGTTTCTTCCTGAAATGGCTGCAGCCAATCAGCAAAAGAGAAGCAAAGGAAAGAACTAATTTGCCCAATCTCTCTTGTTTCCTGATTTGTCCAATTTGTCCTGCTCTCTGATTTTCTCTTGGTTTTCTCTCTCTCTCTCGGTTTTGAACCTGGCCTTTGATCTTTTCTGTGTTTCTTATTCTCCACGCTGCTCCTCCCAAAGTGAGGTTACTTTCCATCTCCAGACTCCATCACAATCTTTTTCTAGAATACCCTCTCCCCGTCTGCCTCCAAACTCACTGCTATTGGCTTTCTCATGCAGTCATCTTATATCGGTCTCAGCAGATTCCTCATGGTCTCTGATTCCTTTGGTGAAAGCAGGTCCTTTCATGAATAAGGTTCTTCTGTGGCACAAAATACTCATTGCAGGGGAACTGCAATGTCCCATTCCACCAGCAAGTACAATCCAATCCAAATCTTTATTACGGTCATAGACCAGCATAAGGTAAAAACACCTCCATGCAAGTACAAAACACAAGTACAAAAGTGAGTACAAAATATTTAAGTATCTGTTCTGCTTGTGGTTTCTAGGCATAAATTTGGGAGCCTGCTTGGATTTCTCCATCTTCTGTACTATATTCAATCTGTCTGCATCCATTCTGGCCATCCAGCAAGGCTGTCAAAATTGAATGCCACTGGTGCAGAGACTCATTCCATTTTAGGTCTCATTCCTTTGAGCTATGCCAGAGCCTTTCTTCCTCCCTCGATCCTCTGTGACTTCTGGCACCATGTTTAATGAATGCCAGAGACTGCGGTAGATTAATAGTAGCTCTCTTATTGTCTAAAAGTGACTTTACACAGCCCTAAGGAACTCATGAATGCAGACCTTACTTCTGCTTCAGTCCTAGTTTCACATTTCATGCCATACCATATAAAGCCTTGCCTCTCTATTCAGGCTGGCATGCATGCCCTCCAATATTCATTCCTCAGATGAAAATAGGGACATTTCTCAATCCCCCCACAACATGCCGATTTCTCAGCATTTTAGTGCACATTTTGCCTAATATACATGTTTCATTTTTACATGATAAACACATTTTTGCAAGCATTCCCCCCAATGTAATGTATTTTTGTATGCTATTTTCATTAACATGTATACATTTACATGCACACTTTCTTCAAATGTGCACTTTTTGGGTTGGAGAGCAGTATCACAAAACTGACACAGGTGTGAATTTTGAAGGATAGCTGCAATGTTTTGGGAAGAGTGAATTAGGTAGATTTACATTAAGATGTCAAACAAACCAAATTTCTCCCCCATCCCTTGGGCAGGCAAAAGAGAAGAGGCAATGGCGGGGGGTGGGGGTGGAGGAGGGGGGAGGGTTGCATCTGAAGATGCTTAAGGAGTTGAATCTTTGTGATTTTTTTGTACACAACAAGCTGATTTGCACCTGATCGGAACAACCAGGTTCTGTCTCATATACCAGACACTGTCTAGCTAAATTTTATGTTTCTGCGAATGTTATGACACACCTCTTGTCAGTTTAAATGTAGGCTTGCCATACATCAGGAAAATTCCTGAAATGTCTTGGTTTTCGGGTGTAAAAATGGCATGGGGGAATTTTTGCTGAACTGGCAAAAGGTCAGGGAAAACCCGGATGTATGGCAGAAACAGCTCCAAAAGCTTAAAATCACTATTTTTTGGGGAGGTCTGAACAATTTGGGTTTGTTCCCAGAAAAGGCTCGACAGTTTTGGGATCCTCCAAAAAAAAGCTCAAGAACTTTGCGGGTGTCAGGAAATGTATCAAAATGGACATGTAAATATATACTTAAGGATGGGGGATAAATTCAGTTCAGTTGTCACTTATAGGCAAACAATATAATTCACATTTTGCAAAACAACGAGAACCGAAACAAGAACCAGAACCTTTTGTGAATTTTGCAATGCACTTTTCCAGCCAACGAAAGTGTCCATAAGATTTATTTAGTTATATAGCTATTTAGTTCACAACAGTAATACCTTGTTCATGAAGATATTTTTAAACCAATGTTTCTTTTTTTAAAAAAATCAAAGCAGTTCACACCTTCTTGATGTCAATGAAACTGGAAAGTGGTTTAAAAATGCATAGATTGTATCTGTGAAAATGACATACAAAAATGCATTATATTCAGGAAAATGTGTATATTAGGAAAAATTGCATATGCACATACAAATATGTGTAAATTGGGAGAAATTTGATTAAAATGAGGACTTAAAAAAATTGCAAGCTGATGTGGAAAAATGGAGAACTGAACATAAAATGGAAAAAAAAATCAAAAATCAAGAGAAACCCAGTTGCAGTTTTGCCCTGCACTTTAAATATTTTTATGAGGAGTATTTGTTTTAATTCTCAGATTAGTGTGGAAATGGAACAGAACGGAGTTATGGAAGATGTATGAAAGAGGCAGATTTGCCCATCTCTGCTTCAGTCACCTTTGAGTCTCATCATCTCTTTGCTTGAGGTTTGTCTGCTGACTCAGAGCAAAGTGAGACAGGGAAAAGGACATCCAATTGTTTACCAGAAATGAGTCGTTACTCACTGACCCACCTTGTATGCAGGGAAAGTTCAGCATGCCATCTTTTCTGTGGCATTTTTTTTGTCAAATGATGCAACAAGAGGAAAGTGCGAAAACTTCATTTAACTTCATGCAGCCCTTAGAACACCTGCACTCAAATTGACCGGTGCTCTGAAATTCAGTTTAGGGATTCCTCAGAACGGTTTCCTTTTCTTACATCCATTTATAAAACACTCTTATTTCCCATCATCGTTGCTGTGCATTCACACAGATAGAGACTGTCCCTTTGTGGCTAGTGGGCCAAGAGATTACATTCCCCTTCAACCAGGCCTTTGGCTGATTAATATTCTATAGCCTTTTAAATGTGTTTGTGGGAGGGGGCTTATTGTTTTGTTGTTTTCGTTTTAACTATTTGTTTGTGCTTTTACCTTGTATTTTTATATTGTGAACTGCCCTGAGATATCGTGATGAAGGGTGGTATATAAATTTAACAACTACATAGCGAGCTTGGTAGCTAGATAGACACGAAGTACAAGTAGATAAATAGGTACCGCTCCAGCGGGAAGGTAAACGGTGTTTCTGTGCGCTGCTCTGGTTCGCCAGAAGCGGCTTAGTCATGCTGGCCACATGACCCAGAAGCTGTGCGCCAGCTCCCTTGGCCAGTAAAGCATGACGAGCGCTGCAACCCCAGAGTCGTCCGCGCCTGGACCTAATGGTCAGGGGTCCCTTTACCTTTACCTAAGATGGAACAAGGTTGTTTTCTGCTGCTCTGGAGGGTAGTACCTGAACCAATGGATTCAAATTACAGAAAAAGAGATTACAATTAAACATTTTTAAAAAAAATATTTTTATTGAGTTTTACAAATAATTTCCGAAAATCATATCACATACTTTTTTATCTTATACAATGTTTTTGGACTTCCATCAACCGCATCTGAAGATTTTTCAATCTTTATCACTTAATCTACATTTCTTAATTTCTCTATTACTTTTAATTGTCCTTAACAAATAACTCTCTTCATAATCTTCTCTGCAATATTTCGCATAATCCTCCTTACAAAACTTCTTGCAGTCCTACTAGCGTAATCTGTTTATTACAATTGATTTTCAAATAGTTCATATATTTACTCCAATCCTCTGAGAATCTCTGGTCCCACAGGTTTCTGATCCTTCCTGTCATTTTATCTAATTCTGCATAGTCCATTAATTTCGTCTGCCATTCTTCTTTTGTTGGCAATTCTTCTTGTTTCCATTTCTGTGCCACAATTAAACATTAGAAATAACCTTCTGACAGTAAGAGCCATTTGACAGTAAAATGGACTCCCTGGGAAAATGGTGGACCTTCCTTCATTGGAGGTTTTTAAATAGCAGATGGATGGCCATCTGTTAGAGATTCTTTAGCTGTGACTCCTTTTTTATTGTCTGGATGCTTTGCACTAGGTTATCTTTCTACTCCTTCTTCTCCATTTCTTTAATTTTGACAAAGTAATAATCATAAATAAATAAGAATAAAAATGAGCACACAACCCGCCCCCTGAGACCATTCCATTGTAACTAACCAACCTCCCAAAATTTCAACACCTCTTGTGATGGTTTGACCCCTTTCCGTTTTAACAAATTCTACAAATACCTTCCATATCTCCTCAAAATCATTTCTGCTGCATATCCCCCGTCTTACCTTAATGGCATATTAACATTTATCATTAATAGCTATACTCGCACACCTCTTTATACCATTCTTCCATTTTATATTCACCTTGCCCCTTCCACTTCCTAGCTATAATAACTCGTGCAGCTGTCAATGAACAATCAGGGGTGGGTGGGAAAGGCCTTGTCTGTAAGCAAGTCCTTCATAGCCTGTGAACTTTCCACCCCATTGTAAATTGATAATACAGTGGACGCTCGGGTTGCGAACGTGATCCGTGCGGGATGCACGTTCGCAACCTGCAGTGTTCACAACTTGTGCATGCGCGGGTTACGATTCAGCGCTTCTGCGCATGTGTGACCCCCGAAACCCAGAAAAACCCGTTTCAGTACTTCCGGGTTTCAGCGGGTCCGTAACCTGAAAAAACGCAACCTGAAGCATCTGTAACCCGAGGCATGACTGTAATGCTACCTCTGGACTTTTTAGCTGTGACTCCTGCACAGCAGGGGACTGGGGTAGATGACCCTGGCGGTCCCTTCCAACTCTAGAACTCTATGACTCTGACAACAGGGCCTCTGGCCTGTTCCGGAAGGGCTCTTGTTATGCTTTTTTGTTTCTACACTGTATCCTAGTTGCATTGCTGAAGCTTCCTGGTTTCAGAATCTACTGTGGGTAGTTTTTGTTTTTCTGCTGTCTTTAAAGAAGATCCTCAAAATAATCCCTGAGTGCATTCCACCCCCCCTTCTTTTACATGCATGCGATTCTGCCAGAGATTTTTTTCCAGGTGGTTGCCAGCCACTTACTCATGATGAATGGATTAGGCATGTACCCCACCCCTGTTGTAAAGTTGTAACCTGGCACACGCATCGCGTCCCTTGGTCTGCTCTAGGCTGACGTACGTGCATTTTGATCCTTTCCCTTCCTTCTGAAGGCGAAATGCTGAACATATTTTTCCCATCGCAAGGAAATGCATTTGGCAGGTTTTGTAATGTAATCATTTTGGGGGGCTGGGGGAAGAGAACGTCTCTAATAACCCTTCTTCCAATTTTCTGCATTGCAGTCTCTCAAAGGTGGGAATTGGCTGAAACTCTGCATTTAATTCTCAGAACAGGTTTGTCCAGGGCAGCTGGGAAAGAGCAAATGCAGCCAATTAGCTCTTTATGTAACCTGAGCACGTTTCAGTAATTCAGCCTGTCTTAACACGACTTAAATACACCAAAGCAATGAGCAGGCATTTCATTAAGAATACACTGGGCCATGGTGGTTTTCATAAGCCCCATCCATCTCGCTCTTGTCACGTCCAATCGGTTCATTAACTAAGAGATGAAATATAGACAGGGAGAGGACAGCCACCAACACTTTAAAGACCTGCCATCCCGATCCATAAAGTATTGGATTTCTGTTTGGCCAGGGGTGGCCCTGGTCAATTCTTTGGACAAGGTGGACGTGGGTCTAACAGAGCAGGCTTGTACCATTCACTACCAACCATACTGGTGCAGCCATTCGGGAGAGAAGGGAGGAGGGCTGCAAATTCTAATGAGCGCCCACTTTGCAAAGAATGGAATGCAACTGCATGATGTGAAAGAAGGGCAAATTGGAGCTACTGCTGTCCCTGCTGCAAGGCCTTTCCCCACCTGGCCTAGGGGGTGGAGTCCAGACTCACCTTGAACATCTAAAGGAGGCTCCTGAGAGGCCGGAGGGACATTGCTGGAACAACTCTTGGGTTGCGGCAACTGGCTAAAATGTTTTAAAATGTTTTAAACAGTTCTAATTTTGGTTCCTCTGTTTTGTTTTTGCCGGGTTGGTGTTGGTTAAATGTTTAGTTGGGACTGGCAGTTATTTTAATTTGGGTATAATTGTAAACTGTTTCTTCTTCTTCTTCTTCTTCCTCCTCCTCCTCCTCCTCCTCCTCCTCTTCTTCTTCTTCTTCTTCTTCTTCTTCTTCTTCTTCTTCTTCTTCTTCTTTTCTATTGATTCGTTGATTTATTTGTTGTCTGTGTTTGGAAACCTATGTAGAGAAGTTTACATTAGGCAAGAGAGGTTTGACCCATTGCTGCAAACCCAAGTGATCTCTCACAGCGGGTTGATGAAACCTAAGAAATCAGCATTTAAGTCAGTCAATAGAACCACCAACACCACCAGCAGTGGCTCAGCTCAGCATTGCTGAACAAGCAAGTTGCTTAGGATCTCTCTCTGGGACCAGCGACAGGAAAGTTTATTGAACTGTATTAAGGATTAAAGACAAGACTGGATTCCATTGCTTGTTAAAGAACAATGTACTACTTTGTATTTTGTAATGTTTATTTGTAAACTGTTTTAAGACTGTTCTGCTGTTAAGCTTTGCAACTCTCTCTCTCTCTCTTTTTTTTGTAGTGGGGAGTGTTCATTTCTTCTCTGCACAAGGTCCAGATCAGGGATTCTTCTTGCAGCAACTCTTAACAGAAAGAGGTGTAGCTTTTCCTTTCTTTACACCCCCTTCTTGCCCCCTCCCCCCACCAAATGGGGCAAAAGATACTTCAGAAGCTCAATTTGCCTCCCCATCTCTCTCATCACAGTTACTGGGGTTGCTCCCAACTCTTCAGACCTGCTTTCCAAGGGATTTCCCCCGTATTTGCTTGTAATCAACTTTCCACACTTCAACTCAGGCGATGTCCTCCACTGCTGGAGGCAGAAATTCTCCTGAGTACCAGTTGCTGGAAATCGCAGGAGGGGAGGTTGTCTTGTTCTTGGGTTTTCCACAGGCATCTGGTTGGCCAGTGTGGGAACAGGATATAGGACCAGCAGAGCCACTGGTCACTTCTTACGCCAAAGAACCTGCAGTCTACCAACCAGTTCTGTCTAAACATGGGGATCTGCAAGGAAACCATCCAGACCAGCAAGGAATATTCTCAAGTGAAATGGCCTAGAGCAGATAAGGTGATAGTCTCTGACCCCCAGCCCAGTTAGACTCACATACAAGGCTGTCTCTCACCTGACTTGAGTCTAACACCTTCAAGCACTAAACAGCAACATCATCATTTAGGATTCCCTGAATCCTTCAACTCACCTCCACCCTTCCATGGTTACCATTATCAAGCTTCTCCCCCCTCCAACTGCTTCACTTATTTTCTCCATTTTTTAAATCGTCCATTTACCATAGTCTTTTGTACATTACAAGCATTACTCAAATTCTGCCAAAGTTTTTAGTTGTTTACAGTGTTCTCTTAAATACATTATAAATTTTCCCCATTCCTTCTTGAAATTCTTCTCTTCCTGGTTTCTGATTTTCCTGGTCAATTTTGCTATTTCGGTGTAGTCCCTCATCTTCATCAGCCATTTGTCTCTGGTCGGGATTTTATCTTCTTTCCATCTCTGGGCCAGTAGTATCTGTGCTGCTGTCGTTGCATACATAAATAGTCGTTTCTGCTCCTTCGGAATGCAAGCCAATATTTTATGCTTGCCTTCTTTACCAGTTCATCTGAGCTTGGAGCTTTGTCTTTATAAATTTAAATCAGGGGTTGGGGAACCCTTTTCAACCTGAAGGTCACATTCCCTTCTGAGCCACCTTCCAAGGGCCACGTGACAATGGTGGGCAGAGCCAGAAGCAAAAAGAGGTGGAGTGGTAAATGAAAAGTTTGCTTTTGTACATAAAGCCAGCATCTACCTAGGGTTGCCATATTTCAAGCAGTGGAAATCTGGACAGAAAAGTTGTTGAGCTTTTTTTTGGCTTCACTACATCCTCTCCCCCCCCCCATGTTTCTGTTCTCTTTTGATTACTTATCCCCATCTAAACCAGGGGTGTCATACTATGTGCTGTACATTTTCTTAGTTGTCTGATGGCAGCAATTTGTTTCCTCAACAGTCCAGTTACTTTATACATTTTTTTCTCTGCTTCAACATGCTGATGGGTAGCCCTTAAAAATATTTGGGCAATGATCATGTTTTGAAATATCTTCCCAATACTTTCTGGGAGGCACATGCAGAGGCACATGCAAGAACTAATGTTTGTACTCATGATGACCACGTGGAGTGAAATTTTACCACACTCTCACCGCACAAGCAAAGCTCTCCAAGGAAAAAAGATGGTTATGAAAATATGTGCAGACATCTGTCAATCATTAGCGACCACTTACACACTTTGAGGAATGATTTCAAAAGATTAGAAAACATCAAAATGTATCTTGCCTGATGTCGACTACAAAGAAGCCCACAAGAGACCCAGGAAAGAAATAAGCAGTTGATGGCAGCACACCAAGCGTTGCCTCTTAGAGACAGACTTCACTATCTGCTTACTCTACTATAATTGATACACTTGTGGCTAATATGAAGAGGAGAGGGGAAGGGCACTAAAAAGCATAAGCCTGATTTTCTTTTCTACATGATATCTGATGAGAAAATTCCCAAGGTTCCCAAAAGCTAGTTGACTCATACATACCCTGTTGGCTTGAACAGGAATCTCTGTGGAGAACTAAGGCAGTTCCACTGTTCTACGTGTGCAAAGTTTAATGAAACAAGAAAAATGAAATTCAGTCACACTGAGCTTCATGAAAGGTGGAGTACAATGTGTATTTCCAAATGTAGATATCACCCCATGCATTTTTCTAACTTTGATTATTGCCAGCTGCTTGGCAAAATGCTCTTTTTCTGAGCTGAGACGAATAAAAAACATCTGAGAAAACAACATTTGTATCAGGACAGACATGATTAATTTTCCCTGCTGTGTACAGAAGCGGACATACTTTGTGGAGTCAGCATCTGTAAAATTTTCCAGAATTTTTGCAGTTAGAAAAATCTAGAAAGAAGCTGTCTTAGTTTTGAAAAATAAGACTTTATTTTGAAGTTCGAGGGGGAGACCCCTGCACACCATAATATTTTCAGTGCTTAGAGCCTCTAAATGACTTAATCCAGCCGTGAGGATTCCCCACTCTTGATATAGATCCAATTAGTCTCACTGACTTGTTAATGGGAGTGGTTGTCCTGTGTTATTGAAATGTAATGTGAGCTTCTGTCTCAGGTTTGCTGATGCTGCAGGCTTCTTGCAACTCTTGCTTACAAGGTAGGCCATCTCACAGAGGTTGAGAATGACACATAGCATGGCAGTGGCTACCATGAAATAAGTGAAGAGCTTCTTCTCTGTAGGCCGAGCAATGAAACAGTCAACCACGTTGGGACAGGGAACCACAGCACACTTCACCACCCTTGGAAGATCAAAGTTGGGATATAGGCAGTGGAAGATGTAGAGGAAGGTGAGATCCACAGTTGCCTTGGCAAGGAGGCTGAGTAGGTAGGTCCACCACAGGCCTCCACACTTCTTCCCGGGGTTGGGGTACTGTGGATGGAAGCGTCCTCTTGCCCCTTCCAGGCACTTCTGCTCCTTGGTTTCCCTATAGGCCACATGCATGAGGACGAAAAGAGAAGGGCATGTCACCAGGATAAGCTGGAAGGCCCAGAAACGTATGTGAGAGATGGGAAAGGACTGGTTATAGCAGACATTGGTGCAGCCAGGCTGATGTGTGTTGCACATGAAGTCCTGCTGGTCATCGGACCAGACATGCTCAGCTGCCACTGAGTAGACAAGGAAACGGAAGATGAAGACCACCGTGAGCCACACACGCCCCAGACCTGTGGAATACTTGTTCACACCACTCACAAGTTCTTGGAATGAAGCCCAGTTCATTTTCTCAACTTGAGGCTAGGGCGACGAGAGCTGGAAAAGGAAATAAATGAAACAGGAATGAGTGGGATGGCTTTGATTGAAGCCCTGCAAGCTCGCACCATGTATGTGTTGGAAGTGCAACAGCAGAGATCACCCTGTTTGTAACTTAAGGGTTAATTCTGTAACCAGTAAACCAGCTAACCAAGATGAGGTAATCTGAGCTAGAAGTGGTTCCAGTACTGCTTGCATCGCTGTCTCCAGAAGGTGGTGCTTGTGGGGGGGGGATGCTACTCTTCCCCCTCCAATGTGAGGTGCCACAGGGGTCAGTTTTATTCCCATGGTGTTTAACATCTACATGCTGAGCGGGGTCATCTGGGGATTTGGAGTTCATTGTCATCAAAATGCTGATGGCATGCAATCCCATTTCTTCTTTACATTGGCAGGTGTGGCAGTGGATGTGATAGACAGGTGACTGGCCTTGGGGATGGACTGGATGAGGGCTACTTTGGGGGACACTGTTATAATAGTGGAGACCAATGGTTCTGACTTATATCAAGGCAGCTTCTGCATATAATAGTGGACGGCTCAATCCCTGGCATCTCCAGGTGAGGGTGGGAAAAAGGCTTGCCTGGAACCCTGGAGAGCTACTGCCAGTCAGTGCAGAAAATATTGAGCTAGATAAACCAATGGTTCTGACTTATATCAAGGCAGTTTCCTAAGTTAATATGCTCATGCCAGAGTGATGGGGCATCTGGGTGCTGCTGCTGCCCCTGGGCTTTCATCTAGGTTAGGGGTGGTAACTGGATGGTCCTTATCTTCCACACACCAGCCAATCACCTGATAGCAACACAGAATCAGGCAACCTGTTTTTGCCTATGGCGTTTGAAATCAACCTGTGTGGCCAAAGGCATCATGCTTTGCCAGCCCCAGTGATCTTGCAAAGCCCCATGCACCCGTGCTTTGCAGGCCTTGTGCAGCTGTCCTCAGGAACTGCAGGTGCAAGACCGCTTTGGGTTCAGCCACATCTTCATGTGTCCCCCTCTTGATGCCATATCTTTGAAAGCTGCTAGCTGCCCCATATATCTTGCTTCAGGCATAAGGCAGGTGGGTGTGCCTAAGCCAAAATGGTCTGGTGGGTCAAATGGGGTCCATGGGTTGGAGGTTCACTGCTACTAGGTCCAAATACTTTCTAGGTCTAAATACCTGGTGGACCAGAGGTATCCTTTGGCAATTTGGCCTTTGCAAAACAAGTAGTGGTCACTAAAGCAAATACTGTTCTTATCCATCTTTAAAAGGGTCAGTTCCTCCTAAGTGAGCTGCTGCTCGTCCCATTTTGTTTAGCACACTTAGCCCCTCCAGGTCTTTGCACAACCTGCTAATCCGTGTGTTTAACAAATTGGGTGTATCTTCCTGGGAAAATAAGAACATGACTCACCTGGAGTGTTGCCTCCAGGCGCAGTAGAAAGATGCACCCAGGCAACTTGATCTAGCATGACAGTCACAGTTTGGGTGCGAAAAAGAATCTCATGAGGAAAACAGAAGGAAACACCTTCCTTTCCCCTTTGTACATAGACAGGTGGATAGCAGGGTTGATTATACTGACCTACCAGCTGCATTACCCTGAAGGGGTTGGAACAAGGCAACTGGAACAAAGTGGGATCGGAAGTTACTGTTTTGCCCTAATCCCCTCTGCTGTGGAAAACTGAGAGCAACTGGACCTCTGATCTGCTGGGAGAATGAGGCACACCCTCTTCGGTATCAATAAAATGATCTTTATGTGCAACAGGGAACTACTAAACAAGAAGGAGGAACTTCCAGGGCTGAGAAGAGTGTCTGTTAGATTATTATTATTTAGTGTGTTTCTATCCCGCCTTTCTCCTAAGCTGGGATTCAAGATGCCTTACAACATTTAAAAACAACATTATAAAATGCGAAGTGATAAAAACAATCAGTTAAAAACAAGAATTAAAATACATCAAAAGATGTTTAGAACCAACAATTAAAACAGAGTTTTCCCAAAGGGATCCTATCTAGTTCTGCATTCTGTTCTTGGTGGCCAGATAGATGCCCCAATAAAAGCCCACAAGGGAGGAGGTGGGAGCAGGCTCAGGGAACACCTAAATTTAAAAAGGGGAGAAAAACACATTCTTGATGGGGAGGTGGGACCAAAACAGAAAAATGAGGACTGGGCATGCTCAGTGACCATGCAATGCTGATTGACAATTGTGTGGTGTGTGTGTGTGTGTGGGGGGCAATATGGAGAACTGAGTGGGAGGAGAATGAGATGGAGCTGCTGCAATTTGGAGCAGGGAGCACTCCCCACTCCAACAGGATATACTTATTTATTGCCAAAATCCCCGTTTTAAAATGCATGTTCCCGCTGATCTGCAAAATTAAGCGCTCCATAGGCATTCTTAGGTTACCCTGCAGCAAAATTCAAAAAGTGCTTAGCACAGAGAAGGAAGAGCCCTAGAAGAAACCCGACTCTTACCTGAAGGCAGAGCATTTTGCTGACTCCGGATCACTTTCCCTACGAACGTGACTGTCCCCAAGTCTCCTCTGACTTTGATGACGGGGCGGCAGGGCGTCTTGACACTGGGTGTGCCTCTGGCTCCTGCCAGTGGGCTCAATGACCCATTGTAATGCTCATGGTTCGCAAACCAGAGAAAACAAATTAAACTGACAAGTTATTTCTTTTGGGGGATGGCCCAGGTTCAAGCTTTAGTGAGGAAATGCTGGTCCCCATCTTTTCTTTTTTTTAATGTATTTTTATTAAAGATTTTCTTGATTTACAAAAGTATGTGGAATGTCTCTCTCTTGTCCCCCCCCCCCATGTAACATTTTTACAAATCACTTTCATTTGTTGAGACATTAGGAAGAAAAGGGGGAAAGAGGTGGGGGTGGGGAAGGATGGGGTGGGGTGGGGTGATGATGTTTCTATTTTACTTAATATATGTAGGGTTTGGTGTCAGCGTTGCTTGTGCAGGTTCTTTGCTGTTCACTTGTGTTCCTTTGGTGGTGAGAGAGGTTGGGGTTGGCCTAGGGTGTGGTTGTTCATTTGTGGTTGGCTGTGGTGGTCTTTGTTTTCATGTGTGAGTGGGGTGGGTGGGCATTTTGGATCAGGTTAGCCACTGGTCCCCATCTTTGATTCCTGGCTTTGGAGAAAGAAGGATGGTGGCCCTGAACCAGAGACTTACTTTCAGTGCACAAGGGGACGATGCATGATGCAGTTGTCTTGCCGCATCAAAGCCCACCTGGGTCTTGCCTGTACCTGCAGGAGAGACTACCTGGGGACCCCACCTGTGAGTTCCATCACAGAACGAAGGTGTGATTGAAATGCAATGCATACATAAAATATCCCGTGGGACTTGTTATTTGCATTTTATTGAACATTTTCTTTCGTTCTGTCTTTACTAACCTTCCTCCACTTTGACTCCCTTGTGCTCTAGCTTATGCTACCTTGTTGTGTGATCAGCATTCAGAAACCACAGGTGTACTGCAGCATGGATGGAGAACCTCAGACTTGTGAGTCAAATGTGGCCCTCCATGCCTCACAAAACTCCCCAAGCCCCACCCCTCTGTGGCCTTGCTTCACACCTCGGGTGTTTTTTGCCTGGTTGGAATATGTCCTTGAACTCTTCTTGATGCCTCTTTCATGTCTGGATAGAGGACAGAGTTTGGTATGTGAGCCTGTACGTAGAAACTAGCCTACTGTACAACGGTAACATTTCTTTACATTTAGGACACCATTGTATATTTATATTATTTTAAAAAACTTTGAATATTTCTATATTTTTTTAAAAAAATACATTTCTCGGTTTCTGCCCACTTTTGCATCTGGCCCCACCCACCATTGGGATGTGGCCCTCAAAAAGTGACCAAGATGGGAATGTGGCCCCCAGACTGGAAAAGGTTCTTCACCCTTTTATTACAAAGTACAGCATCAGGAGATAAGATGTGACATGGGGGACATGCAGGGAGAAACCAGCATTTCACTCCCAACCAGCATTTATAGAAATAACACAATAATGAAAGGACAAATCAATGTGAAGCAAAAAATAAAATAAAAATAAGGAAAGAAGGCAATGGCTTAAAATTAAACTGATTTTATTTTGAATTCTCACTACATTTGGATATGGATACCTGTGTCTAAAAATCCAAAACTTTGAACACCAGCATTTATTTATCTTTAAGATTAGAGTTATATTTTCCAGTTTGGAATATATACTTGCTTTTCATCTGTTCTTCATCTCTCACACTGATGATGCGTTTTCCAGGTTCCAAAGCCATTTGTCCCATTTGTGTTTAAATTGTCAAGGACTGATATTAATCAAGAAGGGCTTGAACTCAATAATCTTTTGAAGCGCTCACAGACATTTCGCAGATTTGATAGTAGATAATTTTAATAACTCTTGCTTATAGCACAGAATATTATAACTTGTGTTTATAAAATATAATTAGCCGTGTGGATTGAAATTTGGAATTTTCAATCTTCCTTCCTTTTGCTCCTCACATGTAACGCTTATTTGATTCTTGGATTTCTGCTGCTCCGTATGAATCTTGAATCAAGTTCCTGCCACTTAATAATTTGCTGAGCTGATAATTTTAATTGCATCTCTTGGATTAAAAACTTAAGTGGCTTGCCCAGTGCAGGAAGGCGGGGGATTGAAATGCCAGCATCCCAGCAGTCTTATCAGAGCGAGAGGGGAAGATTCATAGCTTCTCTCTGACCAGAGACCTGAGCATGGTACACGTACACCACTTGCTGACTCACCCTTCTCCAGGTAAGAAGCAGTAAACCTGCTTCAGGGAAACTCGGGTTTGACTCTACTGGGTGAACCACTTCTAATTTATGTTTGCAAACTTATTTTCCCTTACGTCATTTTTTTTAAAAGAAAAACACTCACAGTTGGGTTTAAGATTTCTTTTTTGATCTGATGTTCTTTCTCAAAGTGCCCCTTTTCTAGAGAGAAGCACATTATTTTCTCTTACGTTTACTCCTGTGGACTTGAAGGTACATTGAAGGCACATCTTCCTAGCAATAGCACCATATCTGGAATCCTTCCTCCAAGCAACTCAGGGCAGCATACACAGTCACCCCCTACATTTCATCAGCTCAACAACCCAGTGAGGTAGGTTAGGCTGTGTGTGTGTGTGTGTGAGAGAGAGAGAGAGAGAGCGAGAGCGAGAGAGAGCGAGACAGAGCAACAGAAGGTTCCAAGGCTCCTCAATAAGCTTAACAGTCATGGAATAAGATGACAGCTACACTTATGGATCAGTAACTGATTGTCATGCCTAATCCAGACTCAAGTCAGGATTACTCCTCTTTACCTGTTGTTGTTGTTTAGTCATTTAGTCATGTCCGACTCTTCATGACCCCATGGACCAGAGCATGCCAGGCACTCCTGTCTTCCACTGTTTACCTAAATACCCCCAAATCCCGACTCCAGTGCTACCCCAGACACCTCCAGCATCTCAGAAGGAGCCATGCCAGGCCCATATGCAGCAGAAGATGTGAAGGACACGTGGACAAGGTTCCTGCCGCGCTTGGGGCAGCCAACTCACCTGTGGAATAACGGGGGGGGGGGTCAAATTACCTCCAAGTTCCAGGGAATGCAGGTACTAGAAGGTGCCGGTGCAGTTGGACAACCATTCTTAGAGGGAACATATACCTCATGGCACAGAAGAGCCAGGGTTTTCTGGTAGGGGTCACATGGTTGGAAGCAGGAGAACAAAGAATTTGGTAGCTGTTCATCCCAAGTGAGGGGGATGTGATCTAACTAAGCTTGGCAGGGCAGCTTACTTTATGGTTGCAACCCCTTCATGCGTTAATTAAACCTGTTGGTTATATGAGGCTGGGTATATCCCTCCAAATACTGTGCACAGTTCAGGTTGCTGCATCTCAGCCAAGATGCTGCAGAGCTGGAGAAGGTCCGGAAAATGATCAAGAGGCTGGAGCAACTCCCCCATGAGGAATGGTTACAATTTCTTACTCTAGAAAAAGAAGGTAAGTGGGGACATGATAGGGGCATATAAAATTCTGCAGTGTGGAGAAAGTGGATAGTCATCTCTTGTAATACTGGCTCCTGGAGTGAACAAAAGGACATAGTCCATAGCTGAACGATGGAATTTGCTCCCACAAGGGATAGTATTGACTTTAAAAGCTTAGACAAATCAATGGAGGAGGAAAGGGCTATCAAAGTCTATTAGACATGATGCTTAAGTTCTACTGCCACTATTGGAGGCAATATGCCTCTGAATACTACTTGCTGGGATGCACAAGTGGGGAAAAGTACTACAGCACACAGTTCCTGCTTGTGGGCTTCTCACAGGAACCAGGTTGAGCACTGTGAGAGCAGGATCCTGTGAGAGCAGGATGTTGGACTTGGTGGGACTTCGGCCTGATCCAGCAGTGCTCTTCCTATGTTCCTAAGGTTACACAATGAACTTTGTGGCTCAGCTGAGATTTCCCTTTCCAGGGAAATCACAGGACTACAAAACTTTGGGCGATATCCAACTAAATCATACTCTGTGTTAAACCCATTAAAATCAACAGACTTAAGTCCATTGATTTTAACAGGTCTCATCAGAGTATGACAGATGGACCTGTTGAGGTAAGGGTGTTTTAGTGGGTTTGGAATTTATGTGGCTAGTAAGCGAGGGAAATCCTATTTTACGAGTTTTGATTTATCTGTTTTATTGTCAAATCGCTTCAGGATGTTTCATGGGTAATAATCTACAAATGAAATAACTAAGCAAATTAGAGGAAGGGTCGTAGCTCAGTGATAGAACATCTGCTTTACATGCAGAAGGCCTCAGGTTCAATCCGCAGCACCTCTAGGTATGGGGGCAAGCGCCCCCTGCCCAAAATCATGGAGAGCTGCTGCCAGTCAGTGTATACAATTCTGAGCTAGTTAGACCAATTGTCCGACTCACTATAATACACCATTTTCAAAATATACCATTTTTAATTGCTTTATGTATTATTTAGTATTGTTTGTTTTCCTTTGGGATTGTTCATGATGGAAAGTGGTACATAAATGCATTGAATAAAGACAGGGAAACTTCCTGACTAGCAAGTGGGTTAAGGCTGACAGTGTAATCCTCGTGATTATGATACAACGCTGTGTAGTGCACTTTGGCACACAGAAGATCCCAGGTTCAGTTCCCAGCATGAAGAGAAGAAGAGAAGAGTTTGGATTTGATATCCCACTTTATCACTACCCTAAGGAGTCTCAAAGCAGCTCACAACCTCCTTTCCCTTCCTCCCTCACAACAAACACTCTGTGAGGTGAGTGA
Source organism: Podarcis raffonei (assembly GCF_027172205.1). NCBI lineage: Eukaryota > Metazoa > Chordata > Lepidosauria > Squamata > Lacertidae > Podarcis > Podarcis raffonei. The sequence continues at coordinate 30,399,960 of NC_070609.1, forward strand.
GGCTGAGAGACTTCAGAGAAGCGTGACTAGCCTAAATTTACCCAGCAGCTGCATGTGGAGGAGCAGGGAATCGAACCCAGTTCACCAGATTACGAGTCCACCGCTCTTAACCACTACACCACATGCATGGCTGGAAATGAATGACTCCTTTCTGAGGGCATGGAGAACCACTGCCATTCACAGACCCTTGGCCTATTTAGCACAGGGTTGTCCATAGCAGAAGGCTCTCCAGGATTTCAGACTTGGGGACATTCCCAACTCTAGAGATATCATGGCTTGAACTTGGGATGTATTTCATGCTATGCATGTGCAGAACCACTGAGCTATGGCCCCTTTCATAGGAATATAGGAATATAGCCTTATACTGAGTCAAACCCACTGGTCCATCTAGCTCAGTAATGTCTAGGCTGACTGGCAGCAGCTTTCCAGGGTTTCCGTCCCAGAATTTTTTGCAGCATGCCAGGGATAGAACTTGGGACCTTCTGCATGCAAAGCAGATGCTCTGCCACTGAGCTGTGGCCCTTCTGCTATTTTTTTAAAAATATTTTTTTTATTGGTTTTTACAAATAATTTCCAAAAATCATATAACATACTTTCTTATCTTATACAATGTTTTGAACTTCCATCAATTGCATCTGAAGATTTTTTCAATCTTTATCACTTAATCTACATTTCTTAATTTCTCTATTGCTTTTAATTATCCTTAATTTATAACTCTCTTCATAATCTTCTTTGCAATACTTCACATAATCCATGGCCCTTCTGTATTAACCTATTACGATGCGGTGACTTATGCACTTTGAGTGGAAATACAGGATGGCATTTGAAAACAAACAAACAAACAAACAAACAAACAAACAAACAAACAAGGCAGCCTTGACACAGTAGATAGGCATCAATCTCCACTTTGGGAAAGCTTCTTTCACAGGTAGCAACCGAGAAAGGGAGAACTGAAGTCAGTTTCTCAAGATGCCAAATATGCCACAGGCTCACGAAAAGCAGGTGACAGGGGATCTGCACCACCTCCTTAATGGCAATTGCCTCATCAATAGCAGTTAATTAGCCACTGGAGAAGGTTGCAAAGGGGAATGGTGGATTTTGCCACTGCTTGCAGAGTTCCAATCAAATTTGGAAGAAGGACTAAGGTGTGGCTCAACAAGAAGAACAAGACTCAAATGAGAAATGGCCAGGTGGAACTTAAGCATAAATGTTGTGCAAGAACTTGGCTGAGCCTTATGATGCCTCTTGCCCTGTTGCAAACTTGGTTCTTCTCCTGAACCAAGAGGGAAGCAAGGGCTGTATCCAGTGCTAGTTCTCTTCAGAGGAGAAATTGAAATGAATGAACATGATTAAGCTAGGTCCATTCATTTCAATGAGATTGATAGCTCAGTTGGTAGAGAATCTTAGGGTTGTGGGCTTGAAGCCCACGTTGTGTGAAACAGTCCTGCATTGCAGGGGGTTGGACTAGGTGATCCTCATGGTCCCTTCCAACTCTACAATTCTATGGTTCTACTTTGAGTAGAACTTAGTCAGATGAAACCCCAAGAAGGCAAGACAAGTGATAGAGTGCATGCTTCGTGTGCAGAAGTTCCCAGATTTAGCATCTCCAGGTTGGGCGGGTAAAGATTCCTTCCTGCAACCCCAGGGAAGTGCCACCTATCAATGTGGACAAAACTGAGTAAGACGGAACAAACATCTGACTTAGTCTGAGGCCGCTTTCTATGTTCCTACATTTGGTTTTCCAGAACTCAAACATCCATTGCGCTTGTGTGTAATGAGGCCTGGGCAGCTTGGAAGCGCACCCCACCAAACGGAACACATCCTGCCAGTTGTGTATCACTGACCACCACAAGTCTGATGACCCCTTCTGAAGTTTTGGGTTGCCATTCTGCTCACTACCCCCACAACTGAAATGTGCATATTATTCTGGAACTGCTGGAAATATTGGTTTATAGTGATTTCAGCCATTAATTATTTTATTGTAGATAACCAGACAGTACCACAACAAATTGGGGTGTTAGAGGAGCGGGTACTACCTCTGTTGGGGGACAACTTGTGCTCCTTCTGGGATAGTTCATCCACCATTTGCCCCTACCCTGCACTCAGCTCTCACCTGTGGCTCCCAGTAGTGCCAGCATGCGACAGTGGCCACACCCTGGGAAATGGCTTCAACTGGCTAGTTAAACCAGGTGAGGGTGGCCAGTGGGTCTCAAACCCTCGGTGAGTTAGGGACTTCCCTGCATGCAAAGACAGGCTCTGGAGGATTGAGGGGATGAGACCAATAGTGGGTCTAACGGTTAAGAAGGCAGTTTCTGCATGTGCTGCAGAGGGGAAGTGCAGAGCAGATGGGGCTCGTCAACCTGGGAAGGGAGCCCACCTTGGAGAAGGAAAACACTGATCCTAAACCTCCACTGCCTTCAAGGATATTTGCAGAAGAAGAAAAGGCTAAGGAGCAAACCGTACACAAATCCGGAGTGGAGTCCCTAAGACAGTTGGATGGCACCTTGTACACTTCCTTCTGGCAACTCCAGCAACCAAGCTGGTGTCAAACATATGGCTTTCCTTTCATTTGGACCATATCAGTGAGGCTGAGAGTGGGTTTTGTTGTCTGGGCAGCCCAGGACCTTCATACACACTGACCAAGCTTGCACCCCAGGGAGGTCACTTTGATGCTGCTAACGCAGTGGTTTGAATTCACGTCCAGAGGTGCACTCCATTGTCTCTTGTGACAGACGGATACCAACAACCACAACAGATTCAGAGGTTTTCTATATGTCAACTTAGCAAGAATTTTGTATTCAATTGAAAGTGTAGACAACAGATGTATCTTTCCCTCTTCATCTGTTTGTTTTGTAACACAAAAAAACTTTAATAAAAACCATTTTTTTAAAAAAAGCTGGGAAGGTAAATCACAAACCCAGGAAGGAAGATCTACAGTGCAATGTTGTCTGTGTCTACTCAGAAATAATCTGTATTGGATTCAATGAGGCTTACTCCCAGGTAAGTGAGGTTAGGGTTGCAGCATTAGTTGGGAATTTTGAGTACAGCTGGGGATCATTAAACTGACAATAATGCTAAGAGTTTATGACATGAAATAGTTGGAATCTTGTAGTGGAATATGTGAAAACAGAGTTGGAAATAACTGGGGCAGGGACTGATTCAGTTCTCTCTCTCACACACCCATATCCACCCACATATATGATCTTTTTTTTAAAAAAATCTACATTTTATGTTCAGCAGTTAGATTTAGTAGGCAACATTCTCTGCCTGCTTGTGTAATGTCTGCCTGCTTGTGTAATGGAAAGCTCCTTGTGCAAGGGAACTGCTGTGGAGAGTCTGCCCAACAATTTGGAATTGGGGTCACACGGTGACCTATAGTGGGGAGGAGAGGAAGGAGAAACCCCACTTTGTGCACAGAGCTGTCTGTCTGTGCTCCATTGGCTCTCACCCAGAGTTTTGTATACATTCATATGTATGTATACATTTATTGTGTAAAGGTAAAGGTAAAAGACCCCTGGACAGTCAAAGGCGACTATGGGGTTGTGGCATTCATCTCGCTTTCAGACTGAGGGAACCGGTGTTTGTCCACAGACAGCTTTCTGGGTCATGTGGCCAGCATGACTAAACCGCTTCTGGCGCAATGGAACACCGTGATGGAAACCAGAGTGCACAGAAACACTGTTTACCTTCCTGCCATAGCAGTACCTATTTATCTACTTGCACTGGTGTGCTTTCGAAATGCTAGGTCAGCAGGAGCTGGGACAGAGCAACGGGAGCTCACTCTGTCATGGGGATTCAAACTGCCGACCTTCTGATCAGCAAGGCCAAGAGGTTTAGTGCTTTAGACCACAGCGCCACCCGCATCCCATTTATTGTGTATGTGATACAGTATATGACTCTCTTTCTCCCTCTCTCTCGATAAATAATATTAATAATAAAAAAATAGAAAATGTGTATATTTTTCAGAATAAGAACTGCAGTGCTGCAACAGGACTAGACCAACACCATTTCTTCTCCATTAGTGATCTTTATTTCAATATTGCTTTTCACTCCTGAGATCTCAGTACCAAGTATGCTAGCCACCTTTCGCTGGTGGTGGGGAGGTCTTTAAAAATTTGACTGGATGAGTTATGGGACAGTATACAATGTAAGTGGTTTAGATGGAATGAGCTGAGGGAACTAGTGAATTCTGAAATGACTATTTAATATATTCTTGGATCAAATATGGACATCAAAAAATCGAACAGCCTGAGCTGGGTTGGGGCCTGAAATACTGTAGGCCATTCCTTTCTCCATCTCCATCTTGCACAAAGGGATGCAAGAATGTCGGGCCAGCCGTTACTCCCACACAAGAAAGCACTATTTTCTGTTCCATCACATATTTTCCAGACGCAGCTCTGTTTCCCTCCTGCTGCACTTTGGCTTCTGACAGAAAACGGCATTAGTCATCTCACTGTGGCACAATCTTATGTAATTAATCATGTCATTCTTCCCTATTCATTTCAATTAAAAGGAAACATAATACTTTTTGGGGGGTGGGGGGAAAAAACACCATCAGTTACATATCATCGCATATCATTTGTGGACTGAGAACGACAACGACAAATTTGTTGCAGTGATTTCCTTTCCAGACATGGGATGAATAAGTGTGCACCAGCAATGTCTACTGTTTTTATTGGAATACTCTGACATGCCTTCTGGCACATCATGCAAATGTCCTGCCTAGCAGCAGGCACTGTTCATTCTGAGAATGAAGTCATATTGTTTTTTTCATAAGGTTTCCATTATCAAATTTCCCAGGATTTAATTTTGACTGGGTAGTTTATGTGCTTAGAGTTCTCTGGGAAGGTGGAGCAGCCTTGATGATGGAGGTAGATGGTTTGTAATCTGCACCATGGAACACCTGCACACCCACTTCATTTGGGTCATGTTTGCTGTTGGGCAGAGAGCAAGTGTCCTCTCTTCTCATCCATTCACTGCCCTGCCTCCTGTGGCTTTCATTTTTGGGCTCAAGACACTCTGTACATCGTTTCCCAACAAGGTAGAAGGCTTCCACAAGGCCGAGGAGGATGCAAACACAGGTAGTGATGACCATGAAAAGGGTGAAGATGTTCTTCTCTGTGGGCCTGGCTATGAAGCAGTCTACAACATTGGGACAAGGTTCGAGAGAGCATTTCACCACACTGGGGAGTGTGTAGTTTGGGTACACGTGGTAGAAGATGAAAAGGAATATAATGTCCACAGCAGACTTGAAGATGAGGCTGAAGAAATAGGTCCACCACAAGCCTCCACGCTTCTTGCCAGGAGGATAGCGCAGTGCATAGTCTGCTCCAACCTTCTTCCGATATTTCTCCAGTTTGGCTTCTCGGTAGGCAACATGCATGATTACCAGCAGGGAAGGACAGGTAACCAGAATGAGCTGTAGGGCCCAGAGACGGATGTGGGAGACTGGGAAGTAATGGTCATAACAGACGTTTGGGCAGCCTGGTTGCTCAGTATTGCAGTCAAAGTCCTTCTGGTCATCTCCCCAAACCTTCTCTGCTGCCACTATGTAGACTAGAAGCCGGAAGATGAAGACCACTGAGAGCCAAATACGTCCAAAGGCTGTGGAATATTTGTTTGCCCCACTCAGGAGCCCTTGAAAGACTCCCCAGTTCATGGCCTCTGGTTTCTACTTGAAATACCTGAAAAGAAATAAGATGATGGAGTTAGAAATGCTATATATGTCTATGTATGTCTAGCAAAGCAACCTCTAAATCAGGTGTGTGGAACCTGTGTTGCTGAACTACAACTCCCATAATTCCTGGCCATTGGCCATGGTTGCTGGGGCTGATGGGAGCTGTAGCAACAGCTGAAGGGTCAAAGGTTCCCCACACCTTTTTGAAGTTGTCAACAACACCTTGCTGCTAGTCCTAAATCACATCAAAGAGATGGAAAGAACCAAAAAGAACTGCTTCCCTTAACTTTCAGTCTTGCCATTTCATGTACAAGCTCCATTGTCTTTCCGTATCCATTCTGCCATGCCTACCCGATTTGATCTCCCCTCCTGAAGGTTCATATCAGGTTACAGTAAAAGTCATAATTCCATCTATATCTATATCATCTATATCAGGGGTGTCAAACTCAAATTCATCGGGGGCCGCATCAGCAGTTTGGTCACCCTCAAAGGGCCGGTTGTATCTGTAGGAATGCATGTAAAGTGGAGGTTTCCTGTGTAGAACGGCCGGTGCCGCTAGAGGGCAGACGTTCTCTGGCTTGTAGGCTGCCGCGCATGCGCTGAAGAGGCGGCTTTCTTGTGTCCAAAAAAAAAAAAAAAGCGAGAATAAAAGGTGAAGGCCGGCGGCGGCTACACGGGCCACATGACGAGGTCTGGCGGGCCAGATTCGGCCCGCGGGCCTTGTGTTTGACACCCATGATCTATATCTATATCTATATCATCTATATCATCTATAGCTATAGCTATATATCAACTATAATGGTGTGAATTTGCAATCAGGGACTTTGGACGTGCTGAATTATGATCCTCTCTTAAGTGGCGTACAGACCTTACAGCAACAGAATGAAGGGGAACATCAGTTTAAATTATAAAATCAGACTTCAGTTAAATGCCTGCTATGATAAAAAGCAGGATTTTTTGTCTCTCTTGTATCTGTCACCAGTTACCCTTGCTTGAAAAGTGTGTGTCCATGAGCTTCACCTAGTTGTTTCCCCCCCCAAGCTTTCTCAGAAAAACAAATAAGTCTGCATTGTGAACATTTTCCAGAAAAGTTCAGAAGAAATGAATGGTTTGTAAGGCAAGCTGAGGGAACTTGGCCCACCACTAATCACAGCATGTAGAACTTTCTGGGTTCAGCTGTGCCCCTCTCCTCAACACAAAGCACAATTGATTTAAGATCCAGGGCTAGAAAACACCTATAGCAATTTATGGACCTAATAGTTTTCTCTGGTCCATGGGGTCACAAAGAGTCGGACACAACTAAACGACTAAACAACAACAATAGTTTTCAAAATCCATTCATTCTACTACTCCCACACCATGTGCCTCTCACCCAGAGGATTGCATGTTTCAACCAATCTTGCTACATGTTCTTACAGGCCAGGAAATAAACCATATACAACCCACCCTGCCCTCATCTCCCTAAGAAGGAAGAAGTACTACTGGAAGGAAAGAGTCTCCAGGTTTTCTGCAATGTGTAACAGGTGTATGTGTGTGATGAAGGTGCCTAACATTGATCATTGATGAGAATAATGGTGTTGCAAGTTCTCAAGAGTGTCTCCATTTTGTTCTGCTGTGAAACATTGGGTACTTGGCATCTCACAGGGCACCGATTTACATAGATGGTTTGCAATATATGGCGATTTACATAGTTTGATGCAAATATAGGAAGAAGTACAATTAAGCAGAAGTACAATATATTTTGCCACATATTATGGTGCTGGAGGATACTCTTGAGAGTCCCATGGACTGCAAGAATATCAAACATATCCATTGTGATGGAAATCAGCCCTGAGTGCTCACTGGAAGGACAGATCCTGAACCTGAGGCTCCAATACTTTGGCCACCTCGTGAGAAGAGAAGACTCCCTGGAAAAGACCCTGATGTTGGGAAAGATGGAGAGCACAAGGAGAAGGGGACGACAGAGGACGAGATGGTTGGACAGTGTTCTCGAAGCTACGAACATGAGTTTGACCAAACTGCGGGAGGCAGTGGAAGACAGGAGTGCCTGGCGTGCTCTGGTCCATGGGGTCACGAAGAGTCGGACACGACTAAACAACAACAACAACAACAACAACAACAACAACAACAACAACAACAAAACAACAACAAAGGAAGGCTGTGACTAATATGTCTGCTCAGTTGACTGTCTGCCTCCTCACTATTGATGGGCAACTTGAAGACCTTTGTTTTCCCTTCTTAGGGTTTCGTTACTTGGACTTGGACTAGGTTGCCCTTCAAACTGGGGATGTCCTCTTAACAGAAGTGTTCTGGTACAGGGTAGTTATCTGGAAGAGAAGCCGGGGGCAGAGTCCATTGATTTTTGGTGAATCTGAGGTGGAACCCAACAGATTTTGGCAGAATGCCCAGGGAAGAGTTGTATCTGAGTCTTCTCTCTGAAATGCTAAGTCAACATGAATGTATGTGCCTATATGTAGTGGAGGAATACCACCATATGAGGTCTCACATCAACTGATACAAACAAAAAATAAGTTTGCCACCAGCGGTGTGTTTCAGCTCTGTGTATATCTCAGTTAATGAGGCAGAGTTGGGGGATTTGGGGAATTATTTCATATTTCAATGTTGGACAAAATTAGGGACTCCCACTCTCTGGAGTATCTCTCTTGCTTCAGGTTTCCCCTTTATTTTCTGAGAAACAAAGCCAAGCTGAACAATGAGAGCTTGAGAGGGCAGGACTGGAGAGGTGTGGGGAATCTTTCACTTTGACAGAAAGCTCTAGCTTTTAGTCACAGTGAATTATTTTCCTGGTAAACTCCAATCACAATAATTGGATGTGTGTTAAGTGAACATGAATTTTAGCTGTTAAAGTAGGGAAGATGCTGTGCAGGTAAACTACTCGGGTGGCCTGGTAAGTTACTGAGTCATTTCTCTCTCTAACAATTAAAATAACAGAACTCTATTTTATTCACAGTGAGAAAATGTTGACTTTTCCATTTTTTTAAAAATAATGAAGGTAAAATCACCCAGTGCAATAACTCTGAACTGGGATAGCTTAGTTGGTACAGAATGAGACTCTTAATCTCAAAGTCATGGGTTTGAACCCCATGGTGGGTGAAGGATTCCTGTATTGGACTAGATGACCCTCGTGGTCCCTTCCAACTCTACAGTTCTGTGATTGCCCCTGGAACTATTTGTCAGAGTTTTGGTGGGTATCTAATGCAGGGGCACCTCCCACATGTCCCTCAAACTGAGTGCCCCTCCCCCCAAAACTAGGGCTGTGTGTGATTCCTCCAATGCCTGTCCTGACAGGAGAACCACTCACCTATCTTTCTGAAATTTGGCAAGCTTCATCCCTTCAGAAGGGGAGACCATGTCTGCTATCTGCATCCAATTCTGGCAGGAAATAAACAATTTAGAGACTTAAAAAACCAACAAAAAACCAACAACAACCAAAGTTTCCCTGCACAAAAACTCCTGACTAGATCTGCATGACAATTGGCAGGCTTAATCCACTCTGGAGGGGCTCCTTTGATTGTAAATTTCACCCACGTATGTGAAAAGATTCACTTGTTTGTTTGTTTTTAGTTTCCCCATTTTTTGTTTCCAGATTCTCTGTAAAAGTCAATGGAGGCAAAACAAAGTTTCAGATTTAACATAAAGGATTTGGAGTCAAATAACAAATCGTATTGGAAGAGCACAGAATAGATCTGAAAAAGATTGGGCTGCTTATGAATGCTACAGATTTAGATACAAGGTGAATGTTGTGGTCACTACACAACTCTACTTACCACCTCAGTAAATGAGAAGATAAAATTAAAACTGATGTTTCCCTCTCCTTTAAGAATCCCTTATAGAAAATCACAGGGTGAGAGACCGGGAAGTGGAAACAAAATATGTCTTTACAAAATGATTCATCTTTAATCCATAAAATCAGCCAAGGTTTACTAATTCATCACAGACCTAGCACAAAGACCACAGCATAAGAATTTCCATGCTAGAGCAAACAGAATTTCCATTTCCAGAACTTGTTTCCAACCACAGCCAAGCTTAGGCCTCCGTATGCTCAAAAGCAGGGTGTGATGGTGGTTTTCTGCCCTCATGTTAGGAGGGACAAATCTGTTGATTTTGGCTTCTCTCAGTTCGCCCCATATCTGCATCAGTTGATAATATTGTTATGAGTTTGGAGTGCCAGACTCCTCTAATCCCCAGATCCAGCAAGTGTTAAAATCTCATTAAGCCGGCTAGCTTCCTCATGAGGTGATAGCCTGGGTGATGAGCCATTAAGGGGGATTAAGAAGCTCTGTGGGAGATGGCAAATGGGTGGGGCCCCTTGCTCAATTTACAGAGAGTGAGAAGGACAAGAGCCAGGGATGATGCTTCATGTGTGCAGGGATTTGAACTTAATCATCAAGCTGGAAAGCCAGAGAGGCAGATCTATGCTTGATTTCTGTTTGAATCCAAGGCTGCAGCTATGAAAACCTTTTTTGGTTGATGCTGTGAGCCTCTGCATTGTAGGTTCAGGTTGCATACAGTATATGTTTAAATAAACCATATATCATAAAGGCACCAGACTCTCTGCTATGCCTCATTCCCAAAAGGAAACACAGTCTCTGGGTAAGTGCCTGGAACCCCTGCAATCTCGCGCCACTTGGAGATTGGGGTGGTGTGTAACAATCTATATATCCACATAAACATTTGTAGTTTTAGGTTCACTTCTCTTAATATTCTGATTTTTAAATGTGATTTTACCACTGCACACCTTATTACAAACAAGTTTCTCTAATAGAATGCATTTTTGTACATTTTTGTGTGGGTGGGTGCAAGAGCTACATCACAAAATGCAGAAAAAATATCTACGCTTTCCTTTGCTTCAGGAAGTGCAAATTGGGTAGGTTCTGAATGACCTTCTCCTGCATCTCTACTAGGGCTGGGCGAGTTATCAATATATCGCCCAGGACCGGTATGAGGGGCAGACCGTGATGGCGGTTTCACTCAGTGGTATATCGCTGGCAAAACTGCCACCGCTCTTGAGACCCCCAGCACTCAGTGTGCCAAGGGGAGTTGGGGACACTGTTAAGCTGCTCCCACTCCCCAGCTGAGGAAGCCCCAATCCTTCTCCTGCTCACTCAGAGAGCAGGAGGAGGATCTGGGCTCACTCATTTGGGGGCAGGGCACTTTCCGCTCCCCTGCTGAGCAGCCCCAATCCTTTTCCTGCTAGCATACAAGCTGGAAAAAGATTTGGGCTCCCACAGTGGGGAAGGGGGTGGTGGTGGTGAGCAAGAGGCCTCTTTCTCCAAGGAGGAGGTTGCTTGCCACCCCCCTTCCCCTTGGCCAGTGAAGGGGAAGGGAGTCCTGCTGACGGAGCCTGCCAGGCTCCATTGCAGGGCTCCCTCCATCTTGGTCCAGCTTCATTGGCTCCAACTTAAAATGGCACTGGGGTGAAAGAGCCTCAGGTCCCATGGTGAGAGCTGCAGCAGTTTCACCCAGCGCCTCAAGGGCTGGGGCCAATGCAGCTTTTTTCAACATTGTGGCATATTGCCAAACTGCAATGTTTGGCTGGTGATCCACTGCAATGTTGAAAACCTAATATCGCCCAGCCCTAATCTCTACCTGATGTGCTTCACTATTCAGAGTTATTACTCCACATAGCGGTTCCCTGGAACTACCATGCGTGTTATGCATCAATAGACCTCTCTTCTGTGATTCTGTCTAATCTGCTTTATATCAAATGTGCTATATTGTAAAACTCAGTGGAAAAGCATATGCTTTGATGTCAGACATCTCTGGTGTCCCAAAACAGGGCTGGGCAGATTCGTGGCTTAAACCTTAAGATAACTGCTGCTACTCAGGGTAGACAATACATTGGTAGACAATACTGGTTACGAACTTAATTTGTTCTGGAGGTCTGTTCTTAAGCTGAAACCGTTCTTATCCTGAGGCGCGCTTTCGCTGATGGGGCCTCCTGCTGTGCATGCGCCTCTGGCGTTCGATTTCTGTTCGCACCCTGGGGCAAAGTTCGTAACCAGCTTCAGACTCTCATGCTTTGCAAATGAATGAACGAACGAACGAATGAATGATACAATACAGGGCAATTGGTTACATCAAGGCTGGGGAGCATGTGGCCTTTCAGATACTGCTGAACCACAACTTCCGTCAGCCCCAGCATGGCCAATGGTCAAGAATGGTCAGTCTAGCAACACCCAGAGGACACCACTTTCCCCACTCCTGTGGTAGATGATTAAGGAGAAAAATAATGGACATGGAAGAATCAGAAGAAGACCTGGGAGGACTTTGGCAGAGAGAGACGGGTGTGTGTGTGGTCATTGCTTGGAATTGCTGTTGTGTGATCTCTGTGTGATCACTTTGTTCACTCTCATCTTTGGACACCAGGCAAAAAAACATTCCTCCATTCCCAGGCCTTTGGCTAATTAGACATGGCCTTTTAAACTGTGTGGGGTGTGTGTGTGTATGTGTTATTGTTTTTGTTTGTTATTGCAGTATGCATTTTTGTGTTTTTCTATTGTAAACCACCCTGTGATCTTTGGATGAAGGGTGGCATAGAAATTTAATAAAATAATCATAATCATAATAATTATACAACATTTATAAGGCACCTACGTTTGGTGATGAATTTAAATGTAATCACTAAGAACATAATGAATATTCCAGTGCGGTAGCACCTACTCCCTGCAACTCCCTGCCTCTTAATATTAGGCAGGCATCTTCAGCTGTAGTGGTTTCAATGCATGATAAACACTTTTCTTGTTTGGGCAAGCTTACCCTGACACATAATGTTATTAGGTACATTTCTTTTTTTTAAAACTGATTTTATCTATATTTTAATAAAATCTTATTTTACTTGCTTTGTAAAGTTTGCTTTTATCAGTATTTCCCCATTAATCTTTTATTTTGTTTTATGTAAACTGTTCTGAGGTTTCTGTTGATTAATTAGTTGATAAATCTTGTTAAATAACATAAGAAGAATCCTGCTGGATCACACCCAAATGGCCAAATGGCCAATTTATTTATGAAACACCTAAGTTGTCCATTCTGCTTTACTTTGTGAAAGCCGTTTCATTGAAGATCCCACCCTCTCTCGCCTCCCTATTTGCTTTACACACTTTTTTAAAGCTTAAGAGACTTGACTGCCATCTTCATCGCTCTCCAGCCCTATCAGGCTTTTCTTTGTGTGTTTGCATCCCCGTCCAACTCTACAATTTCTTCTGTGCTATTACATGACGCTATGCATCTCTTATCCAAGAACACAAGATTGCTTGCATGAAGGGATGGTAGAAAAAACTGTTCACATGTTAATGCACATCTGAAATAATATGCAAACTGGAATACAGTTCTCCCCTTCAAAATTTGCACTTCTCCTTATATTGATTCAGAACTCCAAACAAACAATGCATTAAAAATGTGCATATTATCACAAAAGAAGACTAAAGAGTGCAGTAATGAAAACAACATACAAAAATAGAGGAAATTTAAAGAAAATTACTTGTGAAAATGCACATACTAGGCAAAATTGTGTGCATCTCTTCTTTTGCCCCTTCACAAATACTTTAGATGCCAAAATTGACTGTTAACTGGTTAGATCAGGTGTGGGGAATCTCTAGCCCTCCTGATGTTGATGGACTACAACTCCCATTATCCATGACCCCTGGACATGCTTGCTGGGGCTGATGGGAACTGGAGTCCAACATCAACTGGATGGCTATTTTTGCACACTCAGTCCTGAAGGATGTGCCTTGAGAGATTGTGCTGAGGACATAAGATGTGCAGTTTCATTACTATGCTCCTGTCCAAATCTATTTCCTTCTTTTGCAAATAGTTTCATCAGACAAAGGCGAGTAGTTGCCAGGTACAGCCTAACAACCACAATTAAGGTGGCAGTGGGAATGAGTCATGCACTCTGTCTGCATCATCTGGGTCAGCATCCCCTCCTACTCTTCCCACAGTAGGTGAATCAGATGAACCAACAGGCTCTTCAGGTCAGGATCCCTCCATGTCCCTCTCTGGGCCAAGAAACAAAATATTAGTGATAAACCATAACAACCAAAAGTCCTGTAGTTAGACGGATGGACCAAGCTTCCCATTTCTATTTCTCAGTTTCCCAAGTTCTCCACATTTCCTCATCAGTTTGCAATATATTATTATTTTTAAATAAAAAAAATCCTCACGACTCTGGGGTTGCGGCGTTCATCTCACTTTACTGACTGAGGGAGCCGACATTTGTCTGCAGACAGTTTTTCCAGGTCATGTGGCCAGCATGACTGAGCCGCTTCTGGCGAAACCAGAGCAGCGCATGGAAATGCTGATTACCTTCCCACCAGAGTGGTACCTATTTATCTACTTGCACTTTGACGTGCTTTCAAACTGCTAGGTTGGAAGGAGCAGGGACCGAGCAACGGGAGCTCACCCCGTCATGGGGATTCGAACCGCTGACCTTCCAATCGGCAAGCCCTAGGCTCAGTGGTTTACACCACAGCGTGACCCGCGTCCAGATATATATATATATTAATATGTAGATTTCTATGCACACTTTACTTTAGCACATGCATTACATGGTGCTGCAAAATCTGCAGAAGTGTGAATTTCAAAGGACGGCTGCATTCCAGTTTGCATATTGTTTCAGAAAGTGCAAACGAGTTTGCCTTTAAATGATAACTGAATCAAATTTCTCCCCAAATGTTCACATTTGGGAAAAGACAGAAGCCTGAGCAATAGCCACCATTTAGTGGCCTCTGCCCTCCTGAACTGCCAGCACAGGACAATCGAGCCCTGAGGAGAATGAGCCCTTAGGGGAATGAGAAGAAGCACTAACAGCTTCTTCTAAACAACTTGTCTTTTCTGTTCTATTGTAACTCTAAAAACAAAACAAAAAAAGGATGCTTATTGTTGTAATAGTCTTATATAAACTGCTTTATGAGGCCTGCCTGAAAAGCAGTATATAATTACTGTCAATCAATCAAACAAACAGTCGTCTGCAATGAGCATTCTTTGCAAGAATCAACAAACAGAAGCAAAGCAGCAGGATGTCTTATAAAAGTAGCCAAGATCACATCCTGGAATGGGCTGAAGGGAAAGCATCGTAAGTCCTGGGCACAGTCTTCCAAGCAAACTGGGTGCTCCCATTTCGCAACAACATCCAGTTAAGCAGTGCCTAGTTATAGAAGGAAGAGGAGGGAGTGGTTGGCTAATTCAGAGTCACTCCCAACTCGAGATACAAACATTGTGTTAAGTGTACTTGAGTGTAGTGGTGAACTGGTAGATCATAGAATCAAAGACTTGTAGAGTTGGAAGGGACCTTGTGACTACACAAAGCTTCTGTGGTCCTTCAGCAAACGGGGTTGTAGTGAGAGATGATGGAGAGATTTATTCAAGTCCCCTTTCTTCAGCAGATAAGAGTTGACTTGAGACTCCTGAAGCTGTGTGTGGGTCACAACACACTTGCCTACAATTTTGAAGTGTAACTTCAGTGTGCTTAAAATGACCCATAAATTTCTCATTTTTACCTTGGAAAAAGTGTACAAAATGTGTGCTTCATGGGAAATGCCATGAAAAGCATTGGGAAATGGGTGCTTGATGGGTAAAGTGCATCTTACATTAAAAATGAGAACAAAATACATACAGTTTGAATGTGGACTCTTCAGGCAGCCTTCAAAAAAATAATCCTCACAAAATGGCACACGACAGGCTCATAATTGAACACCAGCAAAACCGAAGGGGCAGAAAATTATTTGGCCGGAGAACTGCATTGCAAAATAATGTGCAGTTTTTGAAGAAAGCTTGTGTTTTCCACATCAACCTGCAACTTTTTCAATAAAGTGCATGAAAGTTCACTTTACTTTTGTATATTCAGGGAGATGGGCCAATATAGTGTAGTAGTTAGAGTGTCATACTTGGGAGACCAGAGTTCAAATCCCCACCCAGCTGTGGAGCTCACTGGGTGACTTTGGGTCAGCTACTGTATCTCTTAGCCTAACCAACCACACAGGGCTGTTGTAAATATTAAATGGGGAGGGGGAAACCATTTATGTCATCTTGAGCTTCTTGGTGTAAAGTTGGGATGTAAATAAGGAATCTGTACACATTTTACAGTAAAATACAAATTTTAACCTAAAAAATGAACTTTTGTATGCATTTTGCTACTTTTCTTAAGCCAAGAACTGGGTCCCAAAACTCTGAGAAATGTGAAAACCTAAGGATTTCTGATTTCTGATCCATATATTAACCTGGACAGTGTAAATTAGGTTGTTTTGCTTAAAAATGCATGTAGTGAAATATTTGAGCACCCCAAATTCCAGTCACCTTTTTGTACAATATGTAGGCGGAATGCAATTAAGCCAAGGATGAAGTTTCCTGCATGGCTAATTCAGCTTTTCAATCCAGGAGGCCATTCCCTGAAGGATGGGAAGTGACATATTCTGGGAGGCAAAAGAGGTGACACGAGATTTTAAGTACCCATCTCATGTCTGGACAGTTCCAGCACCCGTCTTCTTGTCATTTCCTTAAGGTGTCCTGTGGGCAAAATGGTGCTGTCACGTGTTTGGGGAGGAACAGGTGTGCTTTGTGGAAAACAGCACATAGGCCTTCACCCTGCAATACCTATCACATTATTTGAGGGGAAATAGATATGGGGTTGATGGAAATAGTGGAATCTGGGCGCTCCAGACCCTACCATGTGGCACACAGCAGTAGAAAGAACATTCAGATGGAGCTGGTACTTGCAAGAAACATTGGAGAATGGAAAGGTGTATTGCCACGGCAGAACCTACATGCTGGCCATTATTCAGACTCTCCTGTTACAGTAGAAGAGATAGTGTGGTGCAGTGGGGACCTGTTATCCCCCCAGATGTTGCTGGACTTCAACTCCCAGCAGCCAATGGCCAGGGAAGAAGAAATTTTTAGTTAACAGCATCTGGAGGCCAAAGAAGCCTGTTTGTGCATAGCACATTGACTTAATGTTCATGCATATGCATCTATATACATGTGCAACAGAGATTCATTCACCTTTCCACTCCAATATTTAGTTCAGGGGAGGAAGCTGAATTGTGAAAGAGGACAACCCAGTGCTTGGAACAAACTAGTTCAGCTGAACAAAGTTCACAGTTCAAAAATCTCTGGACTACACCTGAAGGTAATTCATCGGTGAACTAAAAGTCAATTAAATTCATTTTGGGGCAGAACTTTGAATGATTTATACTTCATCTTCATTGTTCATGCTCTGCCCACAGCAGCAGGAGGTCAGGACTCTTATTTTTCATTTTAAAAACAGTAAGTAAATCAGATATTGATAAAGTTAGAAAGCAAAACATTGAGGCAATGCTTTAGGGCTTATTAGGCAGATATACAGGTGCTGCTGTTGTTAAGGATGTTTAGTCACTGTTGCTAAACAATCAGAAGGAAGGAATGTAAGGCACTTCCTGTATCTTCCCTGCTGGAGAGATCCACTCTTTTCCAACAGGAGCACCTTGCACAGAAAAATACAGGTACAGGAACAAAGAGAATGATGCCATGTGCCTTTAACAGCGGTGTAACTGGCACAAATTATACAGGGCAAGCCTTTTCTTTTATTTATACAATAATAAAGAACACTTCATCTGTTGACATTCTGTCTGTCAGACATCTTGTGGCCCCTGACTTACTTTTGGACCCTGTACTTCAGCACAGCACCTTGTAATATTCTGAATGTTGAGGATGAAGTTTTTAAGAACTAGAAAGTACAGCTGAACTGAATAGCTTGCTTTGTAAAAAAAAAAAAAAAAAAAGCAACCAGTTCCTTTTAAGTATGAACTTTCCAAGCACTGGCACAAAGCTAGCAATTCTCACTTGCAAGATTTGAATAAGGTACCCCTTAAAACCAACAGTGATTTCTCAGGCATAAGTAACAGAAAACTGGGACCGTCCCTTGTAAATAAGGAGAGTTGGAGCATGTAGGATGACGCTGAAGGTGAGAGTGAGAGGTATGGTTTTGGGTGAGCCAGCTAGTGAGGCATGATGGGTCTGTGGCAGTTCAGACCTTCCTTCATTCTTTCCTTTCCATTGTTGAATATTTCTGGCGTGATGTAACTCTCTTTGGCTTGCATGGCATTTTCCCTTTTAATATTTTCTTAAGAATACTTTTCTTATTACTGTGGAGAAGCATTTTTTTTTAAATAAAAGGTGGAAGCAGCCCACCTCACCATTCACACTGTACACCTTTCACAAACAGTGAAAGACTCATCGTGAGGATCTGGAGGTGGGAAAGGGTGGGGTGCGCAAAATTTGCCGTTTCCCCTACTTTCCAACTCAAGTTGCCGAGTAGACTACAAGTCCCACGCTTCCCAGCATGAAAGGAGCATGCCATTTGAACAGTTATGAGCGACCCTATGGTTTTGAATGTTGTGCTTTTGTTTTCTGACCAGAATTCTACTGGGATCTGCTAGGCACTAATGAACAAGATCTACACTTCCCCACAAGGTCCCCACAAGCATCCACAAGCACTGCAAACATGGAAGACATTCCACCACACCCACCCAGCTTACAGAAGAGAATATTACTCATGCATGTTTGTTTGCAAAAATCCAGATGAGACTCTTTGCCGTTTGCATGTTGATACCTTTACAGCCAGTGTAAATTAAAGCATGAGGGGACTAGAGTTTGCAAAGTCCAGTTCCCCTCTCCTGAAATATGTGGGGCTTCTCAGGCTCTCCAAAGAGGGGAAAGTTTTCAGGGTAGCCTCAGTGGCAGCCTGGTCCCACATTGCAAATCTGAGCTCCAGCCCTGAAGCCCGGAAGAGTCATTCCATAGGAACATAGGAAACCACTTCATACTGAATCAGCCTATTGGTCCAACTTGCATTGTCCATACACTGACTGGCAGCAGGCCTCAAGGATTTCAGAGGTGTGTGTGTGTGTGTGTTGGGGGTCTCTTTTCCAGCTGTAACTTGAGTTGCTGAGGGTGAAACTTGAGACATCCTGCAAGCAAAATATACGCTTTAAGCTTATACTACAACCTTTCTGTGTTCTGCTTTTCCTGCCCCCCTCCCAGCAGCTCAAACTTTTCTCAACTGGCTAGTTTACATTTCACCCTACAGTGGTGACGGGGGGAAAAACCACAAACACGCTTACCTGGTAAGAGTCCTGGCTTCCTCACGGGCCTTTTCCCAGTCTGCTGCTTCCTTCCGAAGCATCAAAAAAATATTTTCGCCAGTTAAGAGCCATCAAAGCTCAGAGGCTCCTCCCGGCACTCTGGGAGTGAGGACAAGGCAGAGGAGGAGGAATCTCCAAAAGAAACATTCCATGGGTGGAGCTTTCTAGCACTCTCTTGGTTGCTAGCTATCAAGGCTGGGGAAAGCAGAGAGCTGTACCAGGTAAACAACAAGGGCCCCCATCAGAACAGCAGTGCAGAATCTATCTGAGTGATATGAGCAGCCAGTCCTACAATCGCAGGAGGTAGGGATTTGATGGTTAGTCCATTCAGTCCCCTAAAAGAGACCCAAGATTTCACTACTTTTGCAAACATTTCCCTAACTTGTACAATCCCCCCCCCACAAAATGCACATTTTATCATGCATTTTCCTCCAAACACATTTTTGGGGTAAGCATTGCAAAATTCAGAAAAGCACACTATCCAATTTAAGTTCAAAATGGGTATATTTCGAAGAACAGCAAACTAGGTTTGTTTATTTTAAAATATGGACCAAATGGAATCCTCCACTCCTGGGGTGCAAGTTCAGTGTTCAAATATTGTGATGAAGTTCCTGGACAAATTTGGGACTGGCTATTGTTTAATACAATTGGGAGCTGCCACAAAATGTTGCAATGCATTCTTCTCACCTAACAAGACAACTCCTGTTCCATCCATACTTATCTCCAGCATACTATAAATTGTGAAGGGGTTCAAGAAAACCATTTAACTCCCCGCCCTGTTTCCCAGTTTTCTTCTCTAACACTCCACATGCCCTGAGTTCTAGAGACCACTGAGCATGCTCAATCCTCACTGGGTTTATTTGAAGGGGGTGTCATCGTTTTATATCTCTGCGAACCTTGGAGTTCCCCTGACATGCTGATATCTCTCTCTTGCTTCTCTGTGGCCTGTTTTGGTTCAGGTTGGCACAGGTGCCTTTTTTTCAGCATTAGGAGGACTGGGGTTTATATCCTGCTTTTCCATTAGCATTGACCCCGTCACCCCAACAGCCTATAGCAAATAGTTACAACAAGAACAGCAACAGCAACCAAACAAACAAACATGCAATTCAAGCTGCTGGCTTGTTTGATATATAAAGCTCTAAATGGCCTGGGGTCAAGGTTTCCAAGGGATCACCTGTTCACATATGAAACAGCCCCTGGATTAAGATATTTGGCTGAGGCCAATCTGCAGGTTCTCCCACATTAAGAATGGCAGGTGGAGTCAGAGCCTTTCCTACACTGACACCAAGGCTGTGGAGCCCTCTCCCTTCCCCAGCCTCATTTGTTAGGCGGCTATGTTGCTGTCTTTTAAATGAAAAATTTATCATTGAGAGAACAAGTGGTACATACATTTTGTTAAATAAACAAGCACACTAGAATTTTAAAGGTTAAGACCCGCACTTTGACTTGTTCATGGTAAGGAAATACAGTGGTACCTCGGGTTACAGATGCTTCAGGTTACAGACTCTGCTAACCCAGAAACATAGCTGTCAACTTTTCCCTTTTCTTGTGAGGAATCCTATTTGGAATAAGGGAATTTCCTTTTAAAAAAGGGAAACGTTGACAGCTATGTCCAGAAATAGTACCTCGCGCTAAGAACTTTGCTTCAGGATGAGAACAGAAATCGTGCGGCGGTAGAGCGCAGCAGTGGGAGACCCCATTGGCTAAAGTGGTACCTCAGGTTATGAACAGTTTCAGGTTACGAACGGACCTCCAGAACGAATTAAGTTCTTAACCTGAGGTATACTGTAGTAGCTTAGTCAAGAACTTCGCAACTGTATGTATCTCCACACAACTGCTTCCCATATCAATTTTGAGATTGTCTGGGAGGAGCCACCAGCACCCTTTTCTCCCACACTGCACATCCTCACTTCAACAACACTGCTGGGGAATGTTCTAAGGTGTAGCTACTTCCGGGGATGCACAAACACCTCTGTGTTCCCCTCCAAAAGTGGGAGGGGCTCCCCATGCATTCCAAAGGGATGAGTGCTAAAGCTCCCTACCCTTCCCCACTGGGGCCCTTGTCAGCAGTTGTAGCCATGGGCGGCACTGCTGTTTTCGGCCTTTCAGAAGTAGTTTTGTCATTCACCCACTGCTAAATTGCTTGCCCAGGACCCGACAGTGAGGATGGTGAATGGTGTTGCTACCAGCAGCAGCAGCAGCAGCAGCAGCAGCAGCACCCCACTCACCCAGTGCAACTGCATTAGGGAGAGGGGTCAGCAAAAGAGGTTTAAAGACTCTCTCAAGGCAAATCTAAAAAAAATGTGGTATAAACACCGGCAATTGAGAAACACTGGCCTGCGAGTGCTCCTATTGGAGAACAGCTTTTACCAAAGGTGTCATGGACTTTGAAGACACTCAAACTCAGGGCAAAAGGGAGAAACGAGCTAAGAGGAAGGCACACTTGGCAAACCCTCACACTGATCAGCTCCCACCTGGAAACCTAAGTCCCCACTGTGGAAGGATGTGTGGATCCAGAATTGGCCTCCACAGTCAACTACAGACACACCGCTAAGTTTGTGTTCATGGAAGACAACCTTACTCGACTATGAGTCATCCCCAAAGAAGAAGATGTGTGCTGGAGAGTGTGGGCCCTTCTGTGATACCATGTCAAGGGCCCCTGATGCCCAACATGGATCCTAATGACATCTAACCCTGATGTTGTAAAATTATGTATCTGTAATTTCTATTCCCCCACCCAACCCCGCCATTTACAAATGCAAATGAAGGGCATACACGTATTACCTGACACACTTGCTAGGGATAACTACCTGAAAAACATTAATTACAACTTTTATACTCCCAAGCTTGCCTAATACTAGGTCTTCAACTGGCCTAGGAACTCACACATAGGAAAAAGCAGCTGGCTGAGGCCAGATGCCCATCTGCACCTGCGTCCTGTTCTCACAGTAGCCAATCAGAAGCCTATGGGAAGCCCGCATTCAGAACCTGAGTGCAGCAGCTCTCTGTCCACCTGTGATTCCATGCTGCTGATATTCAGAGGCATGTTACCTCCACCAGGGCTAATAGCCATCAATTGCCTCATCCACCATTAATGTCTAATCTTTTAGTCATCCAAGTTGGTGGCCTCTTGTAAGAGTGGATTCCATAATTTAGCTATGAGCTGCATAACGAAGTGCTTTCATTAATACTAATCAATTTATGAAATGGGAAATTTCATGCCCCACACCACTTCTGGGAGACCCACGCATACTACCTTGAGTTCTGCTGAGGTATAAATGCAACACATTAATAAATAAAATGCCCAACGGGAATTTTTAAAATTATTATTCACATTTTATTGAACATCTCAATATAACACATACACCTTTCCCCCCACCTCTTTGTTCTGCTTGCATTTTAACTGATAAGGCACTTGTCTGTCTACATTCAAAAGTCACAGCTGTATTGTGCGGTACAGAATCTGGAGATAAGATGTGACATGGAAGATAGGCAGGAAAAGAAAAAGCTATTACCCCTTTCACCTCCCCAACCAGCATTTACAACAATAGTGCAAGAACAAAACGACAAATCATGAATGGCTCAGATGGTGGGGTGGTGCCATGGAGCCACCGTTCCAACATCGGGGTCGCTCTGCTTACCTGGATGAGGCACGGTGGCAGCAAGGTTGGGACAGCTCAGGTGCATTGATGGTGCCAATCTGGTGCTTCTGCCCACACAACCCCAGTCTCACTGCCACCCTGGTCCATCTCTATACAGTGCAGGTAAGTGGCAGCAATGCCGCTGTTGGGCACCACCCTATCATGTCAGCCATTCCTGGACACAGATGGGCATATCCAAATATGAATGAGAATCTCCCAAGACTCAAATCAGGTGGCATTGAACTCAGTCTTTCTCAGAGTAGACCACTGAAATTAATAAACACGACGTTCCTTAGGTCCATTAATTTCAGTAGGTCTATTTTGCATAAAACTTTCTTGAATACCACCTATTGATTTCAAATCAATGCTCGATGAAACAAAGGGAAACAAGGGGGGGGAAACAACCTAATCCAATTTTATTCTGAGTCTGTGGTAATTCTCACTAATCTTTGGACATGGGCACCTGTGCTTCAAATATCAGCATTTTCATTTTATAGGCTTGAGTTCTGTATTCATCCTGTAGTCACCTTTCCCCTTATCGTTCTCTCTCTCCCTCCCCCTGCTTTGGGGGACATGATTTGTGTTCAGTTTTATCTCACCTTTCCTCTGAGGTGCTCAGGGAAGCAAGTCTCACATTTTATCTCCTCAACAATGCAGCAAGGTAGTTTAGACTGAGAGAGAGTGACAGGAAGAATCAAGGTTACACAGTAAACTTCATAGCTGAGAAGGGATTTCACTTTCCAGGGAGTTCACCAGGCTATGAAACTTCGTCATTCCAGTAAACTGGTCAAATGCACTTATTCTGTCAGGCATTTGGGGATAGTTTTGACTGACAGCTTTACACTCAGTACATCTTGTTACTTTGGTATGATGGCTGGAAGAAACTCATCCCTGTCTTTGAACTGACTTGGTTCTCTCTCTCTCTCTCTCTCTCTCTCTCTCTCTCTCTCTCTCTCTCTGTGTGTGTGTGTGTGTGTGTATCTCAGCAGTCAAGACCAAGTGTGCCAGCCACCTTCAGTTGTGGTGGAGGGTAGGTTTTTGAAAACTGGACTGGACAGAAATAGTGCAATCTGCAACGTGTAAGTAGTACACGTCCACAATATGCAAACCGTAAGTGGTTTAGATCGAATTAGTTGCAAGAACCAGGGAATTTGGATATGACCATTTAATATAGACTTCTTTGATCAGTATGTATATCAGAAAACTGAACAGTCTGAATTAGGTGAGTGTCGGACAAAGGCCATCCCTCTCTCCCTCTCATACATCACATCCATGTCCTGCCTAAAAGAAAGTGCTGATATGAAAAGTAGGTAATATTAGTTCTGTATAAGGTTTCCATTACCCAGTTCCCCAGGATTTAAGGGTTGCTTATGATGGTGCTGTTTTAGAGGTCAGAGCTGTCTGAGGTGGGCAGGATGTGAAGTTGAAGGGAGAAGGCTTATAGTCAGTACTATTGAATGCCTCCAGACCTATTTCATTTGGGTTATGTTTACCGGGGGGCAGGGAGGAAGGGTCTTTCTTCATAATGAATACTTCACTGTCCTGCCTCCTGTGGCTTTCACTTCTGGCTTGGAGGTGCTCTTTACATCGTTTCCCAACGAGGTAGAAGGCTTCAAGGAGGCTGAGGAGGATGCAAACGCAGGCTGTGCTGATCATGAAAAGGGTGAAGATGTTCTTCTCTGTGGGCTTAGCTATGTAGCAGTCTACAATGTTGGGACAAGGATCAAGGGAGCATTTCACCACATTGGGGAGTGTGTAGTTTGGGAACACATGGTAGAAGATGTAGAGGAATATAATGTCCACAGCAGACTTGAAAATGAGGCTCAAGAAATAGGTCCACCACAAGCCTCCACGCTTCTTGCCAGGAGGATAGCGCAGTGCATAGTCTGCCCCAACCTTCTTCTTATGTTTCTCTAGTTTCGCTTCCAGGTAGGCAACATGCATGATTACCAGCAGGGAAGGACAGGTAACCAGAATGAGCTGTAGGGCCCAGAGGCGGATGTGGGAGATTGGGAAGTAATGGTCATAGCAGACATTTGGGCAGCCTGGCTGCTTAGTGTTGCAGTCAAAATCCTTCTGGTCATCTCCCCAAACCTTCTCAGCTGCCACTATGTAGACTAGAAGCCGGAAGATGAAGACCACTGAGAGCCAAATACGTCCAAAGGCTGTGGAATATTTATTCACTCCGGTCAGGAGCCCTTGAAAGCTTCCCCAGTTCATGGCCTCTGGTTTCTACTTCCAGTTCCTGAAAAGACATGAGAAGATGGAATTAGAAATATTGTAACACCCTGATGTTGCCTGTATGAGTATAAAGAAACACTGTATAGATAGGTTGTCAACAACACCTCACCCCTAGATCTGATTTGCTGCATGGAACTGAAATAACCTAAGCCCCCCCCTCCCTTCAGGATTACTCTCAAACCATTTCATCTGCAGGCTGTATTGTCTTTCTAGACCCATTCTGCAATGCCTGCCAGGTTTGATCATCTACCATGAAGGTTCATAGCTGTTTGAGATAAAAGCTTTACTTCCAAATTCAGCAACATGTTACAACTAACAATGGGGTAAGTGTGGAATTGGGGGACTTTGATGGCCTGTCACAAACTGTTCCAATTTCTCCCATATCGTTTGGGACTAGTATTTACTGCTGCTTCTTGTCCACACTGACCTGTTGCCAGCCATACCCCTCAACCTTGAGGAGAAGAATTGGTAGCTGGTGACAGAGAGTGCTTGATAGAGGCTGCAGAGAATATCACTCTAGTGCTTGCTGATGAGCTTCATCACCTGCTGGGGATCATGGGATTGGGGTTTCCTCTGCCTCCCAAACTGAATTGGGAGGCAGAGTAAGTGCTACCCCTAAGACCCCCACCATAAAGTTGATGATCATGTTTAGGACCACTATTTCTAGTTAAGGACGATGTTTGCTTAAATCCCCTATAAGAACAGCCCACTGGATCAGTGAACCAGAGACCCATCTAGTCCAGCATCCTGTTCTCGCAGTGGCCAACCAGATGCCTGTGTGAAACCGGCAAGCGAAATATGAGCACAAGAGAACTCTCCCCTCCTGTAGTTTCCAGCAGCTGGTATCCAGAAGCATTACAGCATCCAGCTGTGGAGGTAGAGCATAGCCATCATGGCTAGTAGCTCTTTCCTCCATGAATCTGTCTAATCCTCTTTTAAAGCCATCCCAGTTGTTGGACTTCACTGCCTTCTGGAGGAGCGAGTGCCATAGTTTAACTATGCACTGTGTGAAGAGGGACTTTCTTTTATCTGTCCTAAATCTTCCAACATCCAGCTTTGCTGGATGTCCATGAGTTCCGGTGTTATGAGAAAGGAATAAAAACTTTTGTCTATCCACTTTCTCCATGCCATGCATGGTTTTTCTAAACTTCTATCATACCACTTCTTACTTGCTTTTTTCTCTAAACTAAGAAGTTCAAGACCAGTGCTGGATCTATGTATAAGCTAAACAAGCTATAGTTTAGGGCCCCACTCTCTTAGGCCCCCCAAAAAAAATTAAAGGGAAAAAAATACAATTACTTTGATAAAATACATATTTTGTTATGTGCAAATGGCTTTAGATACCTATTAGGTCCATAAATTACCAAATTACCATATAGCATATATCCAACACAAAAACCAGCCACAATTTGTTGTTGACATATAAAGGGCTCCATTACCTTCAGTAGCGTAGGGCCTCATCAAACCTAAATCTGGCCCTGTTCAAGACACTGCAACATTTCTTCACAGGGAAGTCACTCCCTCCCCTTGATCATTTTGGTGGTACTTTTCTGAGCCTTTTCCAACTCTTCAATGACTTCATCAAAAAAGCAACAAGATTCTCCCACCCCTGCTGAAGAATCTTGGATGAAGTTTCTGAGGTAATGAATGGATGATCGAGGAAACTGAGGGGATTTGGCCCAGCTACTTACAACACTTAGAATATAATTTGCTCTAGTCCTTTAAAACTGTAAACTGCCTTGGGTGCCTTGGCAAAAAGCTTGTATATAAATGAATGGATATGCAAATAAAATAAACTTTCTGGGTTCAGCTGTGCCACTCCCCTCACCACAGATTACAAATGATTAAAGAGCCAAAGCTAGAAAACATGCATAGCAATTTAAACACCCAATACTTTTCCTCACCCCCACACCATGTGCCTCTGCCCCATATGGATGTCATATGTTTTGCCTAAGCTAGCAACATGTCCGTACAGGTTAGAAAGAAACCACAATCTATCCACCCTGCCCTCATCTCCCAAAGGGGCAAGAACTGCTAACTGCTGCAGTAAATAAAGTGTGTGTGTGTGTGTGCAAGGAAGATGCCCGGTGGTGAACTCTGGTATGAGACTGGGGTGCTGCGAGTTCTCAAGAGCGTCTCTATTTGCTTTTGAAATGATGGAGACCTGCCATCTCCTATGATGGCAACTTACGCAATGCCAAAAAAGAGGAAACACAACATCAGATGGGAAAGCACCAGTTTACATAGAGTTAGCATATGCAAATAATTAATCAGGAATACAATACATTGCACCATAGTGTGGAAGACTTGGGACTAGGAAACTTATGTGGCTGCTGAACAAATATTGTAGATGGGCAAATTCAAGGCCCTTATCCTCCCTCCTTGGGGTTTCTTCATCTGTAAACCAGACTTTGACTAGACAGCTTTGTAGAGAAGATATGGCCACACTACTAACACATGAACTTAGGGTTGAACATAGGGATCAAGGAGAAATTTGGTTCTATTTGCATTTAAAGCTATACCTACTTAAATCACACTTTCTGAAACAACATGAGAAGCTAAACACAACCATCTTCCCAAATTCACATTTCTTCATATTTTTGGAAGCAGTTCTCCAGCCAAGCCATGTGTACAAAGCATGCATATACTGGGGTAAAGTGTACATAAAATACATATATGAATGAGCGTAACATACAAAAATGCACTATAGTAGGGGAAATTGCTTTGCAAATATGTGCATTTTAGGGGAAATTGCATATAAAAACATATATATTAGGAGAAAGTCATACTAAGATCCTGACAAATTTTCATGAGGACTTTCTAAAATAAAATTTAAAAACTGATGTGGGAATGTGAAGAACTGAACTTTAGTTTGGAAAAATGAGAAACCACAACTGACAGATTTCCCCACCCCTAGCTGACCACTCTTGGGTCTGTAGGCAGAATCTTTTTCCACAGTGGTGGAACCAGGAGGTAATCTGAAGCCGGACCCAGGGGGTAGACTATTGATTTTTTTGTAAATTTGAGGTGGACCCTAACAGTTTTTGCCAAAAATTGCTGGAAGTATCCCGGGGAAGGGCTCTGTCTGAGTCTTTCCCCTCAAGTGCTAGTTTTGCATGTATGTGTTAAAACAGTGGAGGAGTGCCCATCATACGAGGTCTCACCTACAGTCTGAAGTGATGCAGTTCAGGACTGGAAGTTGACATCAGTGGGCAAAGTCCATTTCAAAACAGGGGCCCCAATGACAACCCCAAGCTCTGTGCTGCATCTCCTTGATGCTGCCACTGCCTGATCACTTGCTCTCTACAAACACCTGAGCAACAACAGACAATAGGAGAAGATGGATCCAGATCCATGGTGCATCTGGGTGGTGGTGTGGACAGAGTCAGAGGAGCAGGGCAGGCAAATGGACAGCAGAACCAAAAAATGAAGTAGAAGCCCCTCCTCTTCACTTCTACTTCATTTTTGGGTTCTGAGCATGTTGCCCCAAGGCCCTCCAAACATGGAGCCGATACTGCCTGCATCTTTTCCCTTCTTTGCAGCATGACAGTGGCTGATTCTTACAAAGGAACCCATAGGTTTTTAATGTACACATGCCTAGGCACTGGGGAAGAGGAGAAACACAGGCAGCCTTAATTGCTTCCTATGGCTAGTGCTGAATTTCTGGAGAGAAGGATCTTCCCCGAAGAGTTTTGTCAAACAGCTGCTGCTCTTTGAAGTCCTCAAGGAGCTGCACATGAACTGAAAGTCTGTACTGAAGAAAGTAAGGCATTTAGATCAGCCTAGAGGGAATGGGTCCAGGTGCCTTTGGAATGGCTTCAAGGTGGAGGAGTGGGGAGGGAGGCTGATTAAAGTTTATAAGAGCATTAACATGCTGTCTGATGCTCCCCTTTCTCAAACATCTCTTCTAGAAAGCCAAATGGAGACTGAGAAGCTGGAACAAAAAAATGTCTTTGCAGGAACACTGACACAAAGATGATTCATCTTTAATCTGTATGATTGGCCAAGGTTTATTAATTCATCACAGACCTAGCACTAAAAGCACAGCACAAGAGTTGCCATGCTAGATCAGACAAACTTTCCATTTTTATAATTTTTTTTCTAACCACAGCCAAGATTAGACCCCTGGGTGCTTAGGGCGTGATGCTGTTAATCTGCCCTTATGCTAGGATGGGCAAATCTGTCCATTTTGGTTTTTCCTAGTTCCTCATTTTTATAGTTGTAGTATAGCTAATTTCTGCAGCAGTGTGTCTCTGTGTGTGTGTGTGTGTGAGAGAGAGAGAGAGAGAGAGAGAGAGAAATCCCTGTATAATTTCATCCACATTTCTCTAGATGTCCTCATTTTTGTATGCAGTTTTCTCTAATGTCCACATTTTTGCAAACCATGCCCCCAAATATAATACATGTTTGTAAGCTATTTTTCACTAACATATGGAATTTTGTGTGTACCTTGTGCATGCTGTTTTTGGCTGTTGAACTATACTGTAAAATTCAGAGAAGTGCAAATTTCAAGCGACAGCTGCATTTACCTTTGCTTATTGATTCAGGAAGTGCAGATTAGGTAGGTTCATGTTAACATGGGAGCTGAATTAATTTCTCCCCCATCTCCAGCTGATTATGTTGGGATAGAGTTTCCGTGTAACTATCATGCCTGTCTTCTGTGTATCTGCTTCATGTTTTTTTACAAGACTTGTAAAGAAATTTTGTAGTAGTAGCAGTGAATTCCCTCCCTCCCTTTCTTTCATTGTCAGTTTGCCCCCCACCCCACTGCAACTTCTCTTCGCTTGCTTTTTTGTTTTGTTTTGTTTCATTTTCTTTCAAAATACTTGTAGTATATGTAGAAAAACATCCCATTTGGAACTTCATCCCATACCCTTTCCAAGTAACAAAAACTTATTGGAAATGGGTGTCTGAGACAGGAAAGGCTGGGGAATATGGACTTTCTAAATTTCCCTAATCCCACGGTCCAGTTCAAAGGACATAGGAACCTGCAAATTCCATGCTCCCCTGCATGAAATGATGCTCTTCAGCATGCCCAAGAACCTCAATTTTGTCTTCCTTGATGCTAGAAGCTCCCCACCCCCCAGTGATTATCCTTCTCTCTCTTACCAGTGAGGTGTTACTTGTTTGAGAATAGGATGAAACTTGCAGCTAAGGTTAGCTAGTGGGGTGGGGGAAGCTCATTACACACAAATTTGAAGGGATTTGGACTCTTCCTGAAATCTTGGAGAATTTTCTGCATGCAACAGATGCTGTGCCACTCAGCTACAGCACTTCCCCAGATTGCTGTGCCTGGTTAAGCCATGATGAATTTTGTCGCATTGATTTCAATAGAACCTAAGTCCAACTAACCTATTCTGGATCCAGCCCATATGCTCTGCACAAACTTTGTTTTTTAAATATACCTTCCATACGGAAGCACAGATAGTGATCGCTTGATCTTCAAACTATTGTGATCAACATTTCTGCTCTCAGTGAATTCTGTCTCTGCAGCATTTTATTTTCCCTGATTAGTCTTTTTTTTTTTAAGCTGTAAAACCAACTCTTGACATTTCCTGTAATGTTAAAATGATATATTAGCAAAGCACTGGCTCCTCCTCCCAGCTCTCAAAGATCATTTGAAAAAATACCGGGGACCATAAGGTTCTGAGTGTTGTCACTTTGTCGTTTGACAAGAATTTCACGGGGATCTGCTGCACATGAATTAAAAAGATGAATTAACACTTCCCCACAAGGCGAGCACAACATTCACAAGACCCCGAGATCTTCATAGACACTACAGATGAGAAAAACAACAACAACATTCTCTCACCCCGCCTATTATATATATGAAACTATTAAGCCTGCATATTTTGTTACGAAATTCCAGATGCAACCTGAGACTCTTTGCTTTTACAGGAGGTGCTTAATTTCAAACACAAGGGGTGCCTGGGCTTGAGTTTGCCTCGGAGTCGCATCTTTTGGTTTGCGAACTGTATTCCTCTCCCAAGATACGGGGGGCTTCTGTGATTCTTCCCCTTCTTCTGGGGGGAAGGTTTTCAGGGTAGTGTCAGTGGCTGCCTTTTCAAACGTTACAAATCTGATCTCGACCACTGAAGCCCTGATTTACCTTGGCTAATAGTAAGCCTGACTTTTGTGGCACATGTCCCACAGGAACACAGGGAGGCATGTCAGGAGGCATAGGTCCACCTAGTATTGTCTGCCTAGCAGCGACATCTTCCCACCAGGTTGTGGTCCCCACCTTACAGTGAACACCTTTAAAACCTTTTGCAAAAGGCATTCTTGTTGCAGTTCAGCCCACAATGGTGAGGAAAAACAAATGAACACACTTACCTGGTAGGAGTTCCAGCTTCCTTGCAGGCCTTTTCCTGATCCGCTCTCGCCTTCTGGAGCATTGAGACAGCCTTTTTCCCAATTAAAGGGCATCAAAGCTCTGAGGCTCCTCCCAGCACTCTGGGAGTGAGGAGGAGGAGGAGGACGAGGCAGAGGAGGAGGAATCTCCAAAAGGCACATTCCGGGGTGGAGCTTTCCAGCACACCTTCGGTTGCTGCTACCTGTCAAGACTGCTGGAAGCAGAGAGCTGTACTCATGCAAATGTCAAGGGCCTCCATCATACAAGCAGCAGAGAACCAATGCGATTTGGGCATCCAGTCCTATGGCTGGAGGAGAGAGGGATGAACAGAGCAGGTCTTTTTTTTTTTTTTTGCTGTGTCTCAGTTTTCTACGCACCATATTTTTCCATCTATAAGACACCCCCATGTATAAGACGGCTCCTATTTTTGGGGACTCATGTTTAAGAAAATGGGGGGGGGGGAGAGAGATGGCATCATGTATAAGACAACCCCTAATTTTTGACATTATTTTTTAGGGGAAAACCTAGTCTTATACGTGGAAAAATACGGTACTTAGTGTTCATTCTGCCCCAAAGAGTGCACACAAAACTTGCATTTAAATTGTATGCAGCTTTGTACACAATTTCCCACAAAACTATGTTTTATATACCTTTTTTGTCTAAAAGACATATTTTATATGCAGTTTCCCTGTAAGGGTCATATTTTTGTAGACACTGCAAAATTCAGAGAAGTGTAGAATATGGCAGCTGCAGCTCAAGTCCACATATCTGGAGCAAGACCAAATGAGATCCTTCTCCACTCCCTGGGGATCAAGCCCAGTGTTTAACACGCATAATGACACAACAGACTTGGGATTTGCTATTATATTATACATGCAAGAGCCGCTATAGCATTGCAGGGTGTTCCTCTCACCCCCTAACAGGAGTGCTCTTGTTCTATGCTCCAACCATCCAAGTTCACCTCAGGATACTATAAAATGTGAAGGAGTTCAAGAAGAACATTCAACTCCCTGCCCTGTTTTCCAGTTCTCTTTTCCAAGTAAGGGCTCATCCAAACTTTCACAAGAGCCATACTTCGATTGTATTGTGTACTGATTAATTCCCCCAGGTCTGAGAAAGCTTTTGCTGTTGTTCCATAGCTGTGCCTTGCAAAACTCTGATCCTTCTCACTGAATCAGATCTTCTCAGATGTGTGGGAAATCCGAAGAGACATTTTGCTTAAACCGAGGTTCAGTTCAATGGGTGAGATTGGATTTTCTCAAGGCATAATCACAGAACCACAAGAAAAGCTCTCAGGCCTGGGGGAATTAATCGGTACACAATATGATCGGTACACAGAATATGAATCAAGCAAAAGTGTGGATGAACCCTAACACTCCACATTCCATGAGTTCTAGAGGTATTGTACATGCTTAATCCTCATTGAGTTTATTTGAAGTGGGAGGGTGTTGCAGATCATGCCAATATCTCCCTCTTTTTGCTCAGTGTCCCATTTTGGTTCCAGCAATGTTGGCATAGTTGCCTTCCTTACAGTATTAGAAGGAATGGTATTTATATCCTGCCTTCCCATCAATTATGCCTCCAGTCTCCAGCCAGGTACTCCCATACAAAATCCCCCCTGCATTAAGATCCTCAGCTGAGACCATGCTCCAGCTGTTGATGGTGGGTGGAGTCAGGGCCTTTTCTATTCTAGCACCCTAACTGTGGAACACCCCCCCAAGCCCACCTGCTGCAATCTTTTAAACACACTTTGGAAACGTTTGCATTTGTCCTTCAGGTACTGTGGGTCTGAGCCAATCAGAACTTTATAGGTCAATGCAATGACTTGCATGTGGAAACAAAATGGTAGCCAGGGCAGACCTGCAGCCACAGGCCTGACAGGTCCCAGTTACTCATCTGGCAACCAGTTAATCCTCTGGCAACTGCATCGTGAGTTACCTCAGCACAACTGCTTCCCACACCAATCGGATTAAGGATCTTTGGGAAGAGATGCTGGCATGCCTGTTGCCACACTTCACCTCAGGGCTGTTCAGCAGTGTTCTTGCATGTAGCTACCTCTAGAGATGAATAAACACCCTGGTGTTCTTGCCAAAGTGGGACGGGGGCTTTCCACTTTCTCCAAATCTCTGTGTGCAAATTCCTCAAAGGCATCAATGGTAGGGGTTGCTAACTTTTTCTCAGCCCGAAAAAGTGCATTACAGGTTGGCCAGTCCTCTGAGAGCTGTTTCTAAGTCTTTTTTTTTTTTAAGATTTGCATCACACAGTCTGCAGTTTTTCATGCCAAAAAGGAGTGCTAAACATTACTGCAAAGGGGAAGTGTTTCTCAACAATGCCAAAAATATTCACTAATAAAAAATAAATAAATGGTGTAGTTTAACTTAGCCTAAGAATATTACTGGCTGTCAGACCACATTCAAGAATGGTAAGAAGTTAATTAAAAGCTAAAGTGAGCAGAAAGTACCCCTTGAATAATTAAGGGTCCTTGACTCACTACCAGCAGAAAGTACCCCTTGAATAATTCAGGGCTCTTGACTCACCTCTGCAGTGGGATCGTTTTAGATTCCAGTGGTGTAACAAGAAGATTTAGTAAGGTCCAAAAGCCCACTCTTCAAAACATTCAAGGATAAACAGTGGGGGGAAGCCATCTATTTCCAAAGCCCTTTATTGCTACTTTATCATTCATATTAACCACAGCAATGCCTTAACAGACACAGAATTCTTGGCTTCAATTTCTTTAAACACCCTTGCCACAAATGCCTTGAACTGAGGCTATGCAATTTACTATAACTATAGAAATACTTCCATCTTTTAAAAACCATGTTCAATGCGACTTCTCTGGACAATCTCTTATCCTGCTTGAATTGTAATATCAGTATCTCACCAAACAGCTAAACAGCATGTAGTCGGAATATGAGGAGGGGGCACTGCTCACCACCCCTTTCCCCTTATAGCTTTTTTGGATTATATAATATATAATATATACAGGCAGTGCCTTTTCCCTCCCTAGAAAAAAGGTGCTGGTATTCACCATGAAATTGTTACAGTAAGTGCCCCCCCAACCCACCAGTTTTAAGAGACCTATCTAAAAAGTCATGGCACACAAGGAAAAAGGACCGGGAAGGAGAAGGGGAGAGCAAGCTCTAACTCTTAAAGCTGCAGTTCCCAAATCAATAATATAAATGCAAAATTAGTTAAAGACTAAAAAATCTAATACGGAGTAGGTATTTCTTTGGAGTCCTCAAAAAAACAAAGCATAAAAAACCCTCCTGCAAGCAAACATACTTTCATAAACATATTTTCAGAGCTTGGGTCTGTAATGTTTCCATTCAGTCTGATTTAAGTGCCACTGCAAGTAATACAACAGCCACTTTGCATATGATGATTAAATGTAAATCTAAATTAGAATGCTACCTGAAACTTATTGCTTAGCCTACTGTAGAGAAAGTATGATGATGATGATTAATTTTAGTTACGAATTGCTTTCTATGAAGCATCTTAAAATAATTCTACCAGACAATGAAACCATATATAAAACAATTCCATAAATAAAAACAGTTAAATAATTGCATATATGAACTAATTAAAACATTTTAAAACAATATTATTAAATTCGTCAGTCACTTTATCTTGCTTGGGGCAACCCAAAATGACTTAAAATATTACATATATAGAAATAGTTAAAATAAACACATATAAAGAAATGCTATCATTACATATATCTGTTTTGGGCTTTGGAAAAGATTTCTCTGTGTGATAATTACATAAATCGTAGTAATAAGTAACTCAATTTGTGGACT
Organism: Podarcis raffonei; assembly: GCF_027172205.1. Classification (NCBI taxonomy): domain Eukaryota; kingdom Metazoa; phylum Chordata; class Lepidosauria; order Squamata; family Lacertidae; genus Podarcis; species Podarcis raffonei. The sequence continues at coordinate 30,434,804 of NC_070609.1, forward strand.
GTAGTCCATTAAACCATATGCCATAACCAATTTATTAGTCTTTAAGGGACCACAAGACTCTTTAAGACACTGGTCTGCAGGAAAACTACATTCATCTTCTTTCTATATTTGTCCCTCATTTTTAAAAGCAATTGCAGAATTACCAAAAGCTAGCAAAGCTCTCACTTAATGACTGATCAACCCATGGGAACTCACCTATGGAGAGAGAAAGATTGTCCTAATTTAGGGGTCACCAACATGCCACCTGCACTTCTGGAACCACGTTCAGATTAGCAGCCCATGTCATGGGTTAAGGCCTTCCACAGGATATTCCACAAGCGACTCTCCCAACTGCAGGGTCCTAGTGACTGAGACACATGCCATCCTGGCCAAATTTTAAAGGCCATCTGCAAATGATCCATGCCACACCTCCCTAAGGAAATTTATTCTACCCATCTCTAGGTATGACCACTTTCCTACAAGGGGATTTATTGTGCCTTGATTTCACCTTGAGCAAACCCATTACTGAGCATCCCTAAAATAACCATGGGACTTGCATTCTTAGGGATGTGTGTCTGGTGACTGGCCTAGCATTGTTAACCCAAACCTTTCTGATGAACATGGCAATTGTTCTCTGAACTGAAGTGTGTTTGCTGTAGAAGTGGGACAGGTTGTCATAGGCTCCCAAATCTTTCTCTGAGTTGCAGTGCTGGATCTAAGACAACAAAGTCATATGACGTATAGTTTATGCATCGTGCAGCAACCATGTTCCATCCTATTGCCTCTGCATCAAAAACAGAAGGCCAGTTCTCAGCCAGTGCTTGGTGGTCTTGTAAGGGATGCGGGTCGCACTGTGGTCTAAACCACTGAGCCTCTTGGTGGTCTTGTGCAGCAGCCTCTACAGGTTGCAAGGGTCTCCCACTAGGAGAGTGCCTCCAGGGTGCCATTAGAGGGCCTCTGCAAGATGCTGCAAGGGGTCCTTTGCTGCTTTCAAAGGTAGAGGGCAAAACACATTCCTCAGCTAGCAACTAACAGCATTCAGGTACCCATTTCTTTGTAATTGCTGCTCCATTGGTCCCAGGAGGAATGTGGTGCAAATAATGATGGCCTCTCAAACGCCCTGGGATCTGGGAGTTGGCAGTTTGACTTAAGGAAGTCCTTCCCTCTGCCACATCCTCGTCTTCCGTATGCACAAGCATCACAGTGAGGTGTTTGATGGGTTGCTTTTCAACCTCACAATGTTCCTGGTGCTTGATAAGATCCTGCTAACATTTGAATGATGCCATTCTGATCTTCATTGCTTCTTATGAAAAACAAACAAAAAGTGCTTCTTGTTTTCCTATAGATTAGTGGTGCTTGCTTTTCCCATCTTCTCTCATGGATGGCCAAAGTCCTCTGGGGAAAGTTTGCTCCCCTTCATCCCTAAGCTGATCATAAGTTAGTCACCTGCCCCACAAGTGGGTTGATTACCACATCCCGGTATGTTAAGAAGGGAGAGCTTGAATTGCTTTGAGGCTTTGAGATGCTAAGCTCATATAATGATACCAGACACAGAAGTCCTGCTGCAGCTCAACTGCTTTGTCTACTGACCATTAGCTGGTCCATCAGAGGGAGAACTGGTATGCAAGGACTCATGCGGTGGAAGACAGAGTTGTAGTGGGCTGCCAGTGAAGCATTCAGGGATGCCTGATCTTCCTGCAACGTGTGATGCCTGAGCAGAACTGAGAAGTTCAGGAACTCCCTTGTGGTGAGACTCCAATGCTTCAATGGATAAATTCTGGGGCCTTATCACCTGCAAATATAAATGGAGATCTTGGAAAATCTTGCCAGGTCTTAGCAGTCCTCCACTATTACTCAGTTGTTGATGCTGCCATCAGTCCAACCAAATGGCTACAGCATGGCCAGAGGTTTATATGTACAATTTCATCTGTTATTTCTTAAATAAATAACACCAGGGTTTTACAGGAAACATTTCTGGGAAGCTACAAAGAAAGACCACTAAAAGTAGCATGAAATCCATCACAGGTCACAAGTTGCAAAAAACATACAGCCAAAGAAAATAGGAACCAAGAATTGGAGACCAGGGGCATATTTTCTTGGCAGTTATGCGTATTGATCAAGCAGTGTGTACAATTTTGCTGATGTGTGGGCATTTTCTGAGGTGCCTTGGAGATTATGTATATTACCCAGAAAACGTACAAGACCCTGTCAGGGTAGCACATTCCTTAAGGCCTGTTGGAGATTATGCACATTGCTTAAAAAATGTACAAAATGCACTTGAAATGTTGAAATGTTCTCATTCCCCAATGCAACTTGAAGATTATGCATAATGCCTGGAGAATGTACAAAACACTGCATATATATATGCAGGGTTGTACACCCCGCAAGGCTAGCGGGAGATTATGCATATTGACTGGGAAATGTAACCCATTATTCCTCCTTTATGGACAGACTAGATTATGCATATGTTCTCCATGAGGTATGGCTAAAGCTCACCATGAATAGTTGTTATACGCAGTGCTTTTTTTTTTCCTTCTGAAAAAATGTTTAGGTGTACTCTGATTTTCCTACTCATTGAAATACTGTCCCTCAATGAGGCCAAACTTAGATTCACAAAATGTTTAGGGGTATGTGTACCCCTGCATACCCCCAGAAAAAAAGCACTAGTTATATGCATTAGGGTATTATCCCAACAGTGATATGAGTCAGGAAAAAAGCATCTGCCAATCTCCACTGATAGTTAATGACTTTGGGGAAATATGTTGTTTGCTACCCTTCCATCCTGCTTTTCTCCAGGAAGCCAGGCCTGCTTTTTTCCAGTACTAAAATTATTGCAAGATCTTTCAATGGGCTATTTCCCTTCTTTTTTTTTAAAAAAAGAAGATGTCCCTTTCTTCCAGTGCCATGGCAAAGCCGTCTCTTAGTACTTGTCCATTTCTTGCCTCTGTGGACATACATATTTACACTGCAGACTTCAACTGGCTTAGCAGTTGTTCCTTCTTTCCAGCATATGCTGGGAACTGCAGTTCTGAAAGGGCTTAAATGTGTGCTTTCTAGCCAAGAACACTCAGCACCTTCACCAAAGTAGAATCCCTAGGGATGTAGGTATATGTGTATGCTACCTTAGCAGAAAAACCCAGTTGCTGTTTCTGGTACAGATATGCCCTTTGTATTTTTACCTTTCATCACGGAACATATAGAACCACCTCTCAAAAGGAGCACATCATTGGAGAAGATAGTGTTCACTTTCTGGCCACAGGGTGCCACCATAGCACCATCAAATATCTGCAATGTTCTCTTTCATAAGTCAATTTGAAAAACCATATTTTAAAAGGATGCCATACTTCCTTCCTGGAATTCTGACTCATCAATAGGTGTGGCTGTTTTAGGGAGAAGCAAGGGTGAAGCCTTTGGCACAACACTCTGATTAAGGGGTGCCTAAACTAGGGCCCTCCAAATGCTGCTGCGCAACACTCCCATCCTCCTTTTCCCCTCCCATGCCTTTTCTGGCTGGGGCTGCCAGAGTACCACGACATCTGGAGGGTTACAGTTTAGGCACTCCAGTCCCTTCCCCAGCCTGCTGCTCTCCAGATGCTATTGGACTTCAGCTCCCACAAGCACCAGCTCAATTGCCTTGAGCTCAGCAACACCTGGGGGGCAAAAGGTTGAGGAAGACTGCCCTGGTCCCTACTGCAACTAAGCCTGTAGCCATGGCTAAGCAAGCCCCACTGAAACAACCTTATGCTGATTCCTTGTTTACACCTGCCTCCCTTCCACTTCCTCTGCTGTTTCTGGTGATGGGAGGGGGAATTTGGTTAGGTCTGAATTCTGGTGATCACTGTCTAATTCGTATTTCACAGAACCATACATGAACTGAAATGCGGAACTGACTACAGCTACCCACCCGTTTCACAATGCATGGCAGTATGAACTCAAGAACTCAAGAACTCAAGAACCCAGATGGATCAGACCAAATACTCATCTGGTCCATCACCCTGTCCTCACAGTGACCCACCAGATGCTTACAGAAAACCTACAAGGAGGCCCCGAGTGTAACAGCAGACTTGCTACTTGGGATTCGCAGCAACTGTCATCCAGAGACATACTGCCTCCAACAGGGGAGGAAGAACATAGCCATTGGGGTTAGTAGTCATTGATAGCCTATCTTCCCTGAATTTCTCTAATCTTTCAAAGCCATCCATGTTGATGCCCATCACAAGGAATGGAAGGATCTGGCCATTTTTGTTCTCTCGGTGTCTCAATTTTCCAATCTTAAATTTCAGTTCTCTACATTTCTGCAGCAATTTGCAGGGTTTTTATTTTTATTTTTTTAAAAACACAATTCTCATGAAAACTCATCAGCATTTTAGTGTGAATTTCTCCCGTTGCGCACTTTATATGTGCAATTTTGCCCAAAATACACATTTTTGCAAAGCATTTTCCCCTCATTTCATGTTATTTTCACGAATACATGCATTTTTATATGCACTTTACCCTAGTATGTGCATTTTTGTGCACATTACTTGGCTGGAGAACTGCTTTGAAAAAATAGGAGAAATGCGAATTTGAAAGGATGGTTGTGTTTCGCTTCACATATTGTTTTGAAAAGTTTTGCAACATGACTGTTGCCATGTTCTGCCCAGAAAAAATTAGTGAAAAAGTATCTCTGAAGACTTCAGGTAATGGTGGCTCTTGTTTAACATTATCAATGTGGAAGTATGATGAAAATTACATGAAAAAGAGGAAGAAATGTCTTAGAATATAAGTCTTCTGAGAAATTTCAGCTCAGCTTGAAATTTCTCAGAGTGGGCATTCACAACTCCTTGCAGTTGATGTCTTAGGCTAATGCATTTTACCACTAAAGCCCAAGCTCTCATGTAAGCAGATGGAATGGCAGTATTATCATAACATTGCAGCTAAGAGTGACCAACTTAGCAGCCACACTCTGGCCTGTCAGTGCTTGTGAATTCCTTAAGTATGAAGGCAAGCAGGGAGCAGGGCTGGGGGAAAGAATTGCCTGTTTGTACAAATGCAACACAGTATCTGCATTCTTATGTTCTGATTAGGGAATGACACTTTTCTTTTCTTGGCTCTACTCTTCTGTCTTTTAACACCTGACTGGTATACTGAAATCTAGAAGATGAAATTTTCCTGTAAAGGTTGTCAGGTCCACTTAGAATTTTTTTTTTTACCTCTCAGGCTACAGTGGGAGATATGGGGAAATAGTGAAAGTTACAATAAAAAACCCACCCTAACCTTCACCCCATTTCCACTAAAACGTTTTTAGCCCTGTCCCTCCCTGCTGTCTCCATGGAACTCTCTTTCTCTACTCCTCTCTCAATTTCCTGCTTACCTCACTTCCTTGGAGTGAATTACAAGTAGAGCTAAAACAAATTGGTCCCCCTCAACTTTAGTGCAAAGTCATTCTCTTCATACTGCAATATCAAATATGTCAAAATTGTGTATTGTGTTGCCAAGGAAATTAAAAAATATCTTCATGTACGCAACAAATGCGGCAAGAGTCTTAACAGCACAAGGATGGAAGAATGAGGAAATCCCGACTAAACAACTGTGGCAAGAGAAACTGATGGATTACGCAGAATTGGTGAAATTGACACACAAACTACGTGATAAGCACAACTGTGACTTTAAAGAAGAATGGGAACCTTTTACAAAGTATTTAAAGAAACAACAAAATGAACTGTACTCCTCGGCAGGTTTTGAATAAGCATTCACAAACTTTTTATTGGTATTATACAGATAGATAAATTAAGGATCTTTACAACTTTATAATATGTAGAGAATAACATGTGCTAAAAAACCAGAGAGAGGAGCTGAGGGAAGTCTGGTTGGGTTTTTCCTTTTCTGGGGAGGAGGGAGGGAAAAATGGGGGTGGGAAGAAGAGATGATGATGTATTTTTGATAAATTGTTATGTTGAAATTCCTAATTAAAAAAAATTCCAAAAAAATTGTGTATTGTGTTGTAATATTAATGTTGTGTTTTAATTGTAGTGACTTGCTTGCCACGAGAACTTAGGGTGAAATTGTAATAATGATAACAGCAAAATGCTAAATGATTACATGTTGTGCTGATGTCTTAATGTCTTTAGTTTCTACCCTGGAGACATGGGGTGGGACTCTGCCAATGATGATGGTTTGCTATTGGGTAGGAGTTCAAAAGAGCCGATTGGCTGGTTTGAGATGGTGAGGAGAAACAAGTTGGCGGATTCGATTTTCACTCATTGTAATTGGAAAGCATTTAAGTAACGTAAACTGGAGAGTGGGCACTCTTATTGACCAGCCTCTTCTGCCAAAATATTCAGTGTTCATATTTGAAATGTAACGTGATTTGATTCTAATATTCAATTTGCTTTATGGTATTTGATTGTAGTATCTGATGTCTGCTGCCATTATTTGATAGCTGATATTTGACAATCTGTGATAGGGGACGGTATGCAGTGGCATTTAGCATCTGAGAACTATTGCTGACATTCTGTAGTGTGAGTTGACATCGTATGCCTTTTGATGTTTGGCTCTTGACGTTTGCCATCTTGCATTAACTGATAGGTGACTCTTACTTTATTTTCAATAGTCAGTTGAATGTACACAAATATAAGCTATTCTACAAATGATATTTAATCCACCATTATTCCGTCGCTGCTGATCTGTATTTTAAACTCATTATTGCACAGCCAATATGCAATATCAGACATTAGTGAACACCAGTTGCAATGGAAACCACTGGTTTAATAAACTCAGAAAAACCTAACCCTATTGCAAATATTTGTTTGTATGGCTGGCTTCTGCCCTCTGATGTAGAATATTTAGATTTTATCAGATTTTAGTCCCCTCTGAAAAACATTTCTGGCTGTGGGCCTCCACTTTAAATGCAAGTAAATGGCAACGAATTTCAAAATTAGAGAAGTTTGGAAACGAACTTAACTACTTCAGAACTATTAGGCTCATTACTAATAGAAACACACACTTCATTCCCAGCTTATAAATCATGCAATCTCAATGCCAGCAAAACTAGATCAGAAGTAATGTAAGCTAGAGACTGGTGGGGGGGTGAATTATTTGTTTTATTTATTTTTTGCACCTTTTAAATTAAAAGGTAATTTGTATAATAAATACACTCAGACACAAAGGAAGAAGAAAGAACACTTAAAGCATTGTAAGGCTATGCACTTCCATGGAATTTGTCATTGCAAAACATACAGAATATTGACCATTTCCCCATAAATATGTTAGGGCAGGTTGATCTGTGCTCTCCTGTAATCAGTAAATTCAACCACTGTCATGATTGGTGATATTTTCTCAAGTCAAGCCATTCGGAATAGAGAAGAAGAGCCCACTCATCCTTACTGAAAAGTCATTTGGTATTTGTAGAAAACCTTTACTCTGGATGCACTAATTTTCAGTTTGCAGGGAGTGCCTCCTGCCTCAGAAAACAATGACACAGGAGAGAATTCAAAAGTGGCACACCCTGGCCTATACTTCTAGGTGGTCCATTTCAATATTCAACCAGCTTATTCACAAATAATATTTTTTCCATGTTTCCATTATTATTTTTTGTCCCCCAACTGAATTTGAAGCTCTCATTAAGAAATCTTTAACTTTGATTTAAGAGCTTAGGAATGCTCATGTGAACTTTGACTTCATTAAGTTAAATTAGTTTGGGGAATTTTAATATATTTTTTTGGTAACAAAATTAACGTTTGAGCAATGAAGCCGACGCAGTGTTTAATTAGCTCATTAAGCAATCAAGCTAATCAAATGAGCATTTTTGACTTCATTAACTCGTTGGGTCAAAGGCTCCATGTGACACTGCCAACCAATGACAAGTGATGTAATAAAGGAACCAGCTAAAAATGAATATGCACTAATGAGTTAAGTGATATCAGATCATCTGGGATCAATTTAATGGGCTGAGCTGCATGGTTTATTCACAAATTGTGCCATCCACATCCCTCTGAATAATAAAGAAAGAAACCTACCATGGATTTTAATGAGCCTGGATTGTACCCAAAGTTTATAAACTCACATGGCTAGAAGAAATCCAGTGGACCATCTCATCCAATATTCTCTTGAGAGGGGATATGCTATACCTTAAAGCTTGCCTGGCAGATGCTTGCCCAATCTGCTTTTTAAAACCTCAAAGGAACTTAATTTCACACTCACCCTTGGGAGCTTGTTCAGCTGGCGATGTGCTCTTAAAGCTAAAATACACATCCGGAAATGGAGAGTTCTTCCTCTGTGTGCATCAGATTGTGGGTAGAAGGGACATGCTACTTCAGGCAAAAGATGGGGGTTTACACCTATCCCGTTTTAAAACACACACAAACAACTTCTCTTAGAAATTAATGCATCAGGGGACATGGTTCTAACCCAGACTTGTGTTGCTTTTCTGTCTGCATAGTTTTCGACATGGGGAGCTTTCACAAAAGCGCCCCTCGCACCTCATCTATAGTATAAAGTGGAGCAGTCCATTCTAGCTCCTCATTCTGATGCATGTGGAAATCATGCATTGGACTGTAGCACTTCAGATGGGGGTGGGGTGGGGGGTTCATCAGTTTGCATATTCCCCCATATTACGCATAACAAGATGCCTAATTTATAGAAAGCAAGCCTGTCAGGCTCTTAGCTGAAGCAGTCTCCCTGAAATTGTAGTTTTCTATGTGTAGGTTTTTAATTTTTTTTTTACATGATTTACACTTGCAGTCTGAAGTGGTACTGTCCCAGGAAGCAGACAGTACCATATATAAAATGACCAAACAAAGGAAAAAATAACTTGCCTTTAATAACTGTGTAGTAAAGGGCATTTTGATAAGAAAGCTTTGAGCCGGGAGTTCCAGTTGTTTTCAGTGGGTTTGAGCTGAAAAATATATACAGTCTGGAATGGATGGGGTGAATACGTCAATTTAAGTTTCATAATTTCCTCATTTCAGTTACCCACGTTTCCATATTAGTTTGTTATTAATTTTTTTAAGTCCTCATGAACATTCAACAAAATTTGGTGCAATTTTCTCTCAACATACACATTTTTGCACGCATTTTTGCCTAATGGATACATTTGGGGGGATTATCCCTAATATAATGTACTTTTGTATGTTATATATACTACTATGCACATTTTTTATGCACATGCATTTTTGTACATATTTGCTGGCTGGAGAATTTGCAAATTTGGAGATGGGTGTTTCAGTTTGCATATTGTTTTGGAAATTGGATTAGGTAGGCTCGCCTGAATAGAATTTCTCCCACATCCCTACAATCAGGGCCGGCCCAGGATGCTTTCCCACTTCAGACAAAACAGAAAGTGCTGCCCTCCACCTCCTCCACCCCATCTACCCCTTCAGCTACCTCCTCCACTCCTGACCATCTCCTCTGCCGCTGCCCCCTGCCCCTTCCTCGCCAGGAGGCTGCAGCGGCCAGTGGCCATAGAAGAGGCAGGTGGAGGGGAGGTGGGAGGTCTTGGAGGAAATGGCCATGGTGGCAGCAAAGGGGGCAGGCAGGTGCAGAGGAGGCCAGATCTGCAGCCTGGGGCCACTGCCTCACCTTGCCTCAGGGTCGGCCGTGCCCTGCCTAGAAGCTGGTGTTACTCTCATTAAGTGGCAAGCTGTAGTTGAAATCATTGCATGAAATGTAAGTGTTGCTGGAAGAGTATCATAATCAACAGCCGTAAAAGCAAGGCAGGGAGACGCATAGCTGAATGATACAGCTAAGCAATGATAGCAATAATGACTAATTAAACAGCCCGATCGCTCTAATAATAAGGTGCAGCGCTTGGGGAAGAAAGAAAGAAAAAACGAGCCAGACGCTCTTCGAAGCGATTCTGTTTGTTCATTTGCAATTCCAAAGGGTTTTCAGTTGGGAGGGGGCAGTGGAGGAGGAGGAGAAGCACTCCTAAACAGCTGCAATTTAAATTACTACTGTTTGAGGAATGGCTCAAGGGATGAACAATCAGGTGAGTTTCCTTCCCTCCCCCTCAAATTATTATTTGTTAACATTACGCACAGCAACTGTGGGGAAAGAGAATTGCATATTGATCTTGGTTTTGATTTTTTTGCATGTGAGACAGGGGGGGGGAGCCCTGGGCGGGTGCTCCTTTAGGGCACTGCACATGTCGAGGCCCAGAACATGTAGTAAATGCACTGAAAGATGTCAGAGATTGCATCTTGGGGCAAGACACGCTCCTTGCTTTGTCTGGCCTATTTCCCAGACCACCAGGATGGGATATTGTTTAGGGGTTGCTTCTTGGGGTTGAGATTTAGCTGCGGAGATGCATTACGTTTCACTGTTAATCTGGATTATGTTCATTGTTAGAAAGGGTCATCTAATCCAAGCCCCTGCAAATATTACACACACACATCACACATACACACATACATACTTTGTCAACTCGTTAGCTAATTGCTTATGATTATTTAATTTCTTTTGTAACAGTGACTTATGTAAAACTTTTTTTTTATGTTGTGAGGCTGCCTTCAGCATGGTTTGCTATGGAAAGGTAGCATGTCATTGTAGGTACCGATATCCCAAAGGACCAGAGAAGACTTTTTATGTATGCAACAACAGCCGCGCGGATGCTACTAGCCCAGAGATGGAAAGAAGACAAAGCCCCGACCAGAGAGGAATGGCAAACCAAGCTGATGGACGACGCCAAAATGGCAAAACTGACCAGAAAGCTCAGGAACCAAGAAGACAAAAACTTTTAAGAAAGGGTGGGGAAAATTAATAATTTATGTAGGCAGATGAAAACGTTAGCAGGATTTTAATAACACTTGTAATGTAACAAGTACTATGGACAATATGGACAGATTTAAAATATGGACTATGAAATAATATGCAGTTGAAAATGTTGACACTGAGACTCAAGGAGGGGATGGGGGGGGAGTCTAGAGAAATCTCTAAATGTGATTTCTATTTGGTATTGTTGTAACTCCACACTTGTAAAACCCAATAAAAATAATTTTCGAAAAAGGAGAGAGGAAAGGTAGCATATAAATAAAGGAGGAGCAGGATGTGGCCTGGAATGTTTAATGAGAGTGGCGCTGCTGGGTCAGGCCTGAGGTGAAGTAACTTAAGAGTGATGCTATGAGGGAAAAGAGGGCCTAAACTTGTATATCTCAATCACTGTGTTGAGATATTGTGTATCGCTGTTCAAAGTTGACTAAGGACCTTGAGCCCATAAAAAGAGCCCTGCTGAATCAGGTAAAAAGATCCTTCTAGTCCAGCATCCTGATCTTTCAGATGCCTGTGTAAAATCTGAGAGTAGGACCTGAACGGAACAACTCTTCCTCCCCTCTTGTGACTTTGTAAGGTTTTATGGATATGTTACATTCATCACCAGATACTTTGTTTACTGTGTGGTATATAAAGCCCTTAAATAAATAAATAAACTTACAGCTCCTCTCCAGCATGAGACTTCTGAGCAAAAGCAGGTTGCTTTTTGAGGATCTGAGGCAAGGATTTCAATTTGATTAATCCAGCTGCTCTGGGGTGTGTGATGGGAGGAGTGCAGCCTTTTCAATAGTCCCTCAAAGGCTCTCCCTTACTGGCTTCCCAGAAGTAGTGTGGCAGAGTTCATCATCTTTGTTAAGGAAATTAAACCGAGGAGCTAAGTCCCTGGGTGAATTTGCTATTAATACTCAAAATAATCTGTGGATTGTTATCTATTCCTTTTTTTTAGATTTGTAATTGGCTTTTCAAATTCTACTGTTCTAGTTGTGCTTTTGGCTTTGTAATTTTTGGGATAAGAAAAGAGAGAAAAGAAGAAAGAAATTTCATGCTGGATTTTCTGTCTCAGACATGGTTCTGTAAGAGACAAGTAGGAGAGGTTCCCAGAGCTGGCTCGTCACATTTGCTGTCTGAGGTGAAAGTCAAGATGACGCCAATTCTCAATTCCAAATACAGTTGTTGACTGGATCGGCAGTTGAATCTTATGTCAATACTAGTGGTGGGACTAGCGTCCTCCACTACACCTGAGGTCAGTAGGCTACCTTAGGAGGCACAGGGTGTTTGTGGGGCACACACAAATCTGTTCTCTGATAGTTGGAAATGGTGTGTATGTGTTATGAGGAACAGCCAGGAGACTGTTGCTGCTGCACGACCGCCTTCTGCAGCATCTGCTGCCTGAGGCAGTCACCTCACTTTGCCTTATGGTAGGTCCACTCCTGGAGGCACCTACCCAGTAAGCAACAGGACACAAAAGCTGAACAAATCAAAGAAGGGCCCTAGAATATCGTTGAGAGGACCAGCCGGCATGTCCTCATGTGCTCTCTGTTGATGGCTTTAGTTCAAGTGGGATTTGGGCAAATGGTCCCTTTCATGTAAAACTTCTGAGAAATTCTGAGGGATCCCATGATATTTTTTCTCAGAGGAGGGTGGGATTCCATGTAACCCCAAGATGGCACCAGATAGTGATAGGCATGTCCAAAGTCCGTTTTGGGGACTAATCTGACCCCTGTGGCAGTTTATTTGCTGGGTAAAATCCTAAAAAAAAGCTCAACAACTTCAATCCTAAGAAAAGGTCAACAACTTTGGTCGGCCCTCACGCACGTTCACTTCATCAAATATGGCCCTTTTTGAAAAAAGTTTGGACACCCCTGATCTAAGGACAGGGTGACAAACTACTGGCCTGCAGGCTTGATCTGGCTCACTGAACCTTTCCCAACCACCATCAGTCCCCAACCCATTTAATCAGTGGCATTTGTGGTGCTGAAGGAAAGCACCATTACCAGGCAAAGACAACTTTCCTCTTTGCCATGCACTGTGGAAACAGGAAGGATCATTGCAATATGCTCTGAATGCTGAGCTATCGCTGGCAGCACTCAGGAACAGATCAGAGTGCTCCTTCCTGTTTCCTGAGTGCTCTGTTCTGCACAGGTGTTTCCCACATGGTGGCTAAGCACTAAGCAAAAATAGAGGATAATTGACCATGGCTGGCAATAATGAGAGCCCAGTCTAGCTATGCCCTCTTCACCACTACTAATGCATTCCGAAGGACATTTTTATGACTAGGAACATTTCTCAAAAGGGATTTCAACACATCCCTAATCAGCAATATCTCTCTCTATCTCTCTATCTCTCTTTATATATGCAGGAGCATGGTGCCTATATTCACCAAGTTTCCTGCTTGAGATAATATAACTGTGATCTTTCATTCCCCATTTCCCCCATGCCCACCTCTCATGGCCTGTGTCTTGGCATTGCTTGACAGCTGGGCCCATGGAAGCGAGTGGAGCTGTCAGTGGTGATGGACATTTTTTATCAGTGCATGACTCCAGGTGGAATACACCCCACTCCCGCCCTTGGCGGATGCATCTGACAGCCAGGTGTGCAGTGTCTTCAGTGAGCCAAGATAGTGTGTGTGTGTTTATGTGTGCAATGGACAAAGTCTGCAGAGAGCTTCTAGGCACAGACGCTTTCTCTGTCATTCGCACATGCATACATTGGCGCTAAACAACCAGTGCTTTATTCACACACAACACACTTAAGTGTGTTGAATGTGCATGGATATCCTTTCCTGTCACATGCAAAGGCAATCACTCTACTTCCACACATATTGGAAGACTTCTGGATTCTGTGCATAATGAATTGTCCCTGGAGCTGGGCTTTGCTTTATTAAACCTCACCACAAGTCCCCCAAAGCTATGCTGGAAGGCAAATTAGATGTGGGGGCTTTTTTTGCAAGGCGATTGAGAGATGCAAAATCTAACATCCTTCTTTTAAAAATGGCCTCCAGACCTTTGCACTAATTCTGCGAAGACCTGAAAAACAGTTGGCACTCCTAGGTGAAAAACAGCTGACACATGTTCAGGTGAACATCTGAACATAGCTGCAATGAACTTGACATTAGTTCTAAAATGTTTGCTGTAACATAGGGCTTTATAGGGTATTAGATATTGCATGATGCCTTGCCTTTACATATTAGCTTTTCTTCATTTAGGAAAAGGGCTGCAGCTCAGCGGTAGAACAGCTGCTTTGCATGCAGAAGGCCCCAGGTTCAATCCCTGGCATCTCTAGGTATGGTTGGGAGTCTGAATTCCTGGAGATCTGCTGCCAGTCAGTGTAGACAGTACTAACCTAGATGGATCAATGGTTTGCTATGGAATAAAGCCATCTTATCTTCTATATAGTTTGGAAAGTGGTCTGTCTGTCTGTCCGAGGAAAAATGTGGGTGCATGGAGAAAAAGTTGCAGGCAAGCACAATCTGTGATATCACACAACATCATTGCTGATCATGGGCTGTGTCTGTTAAGGCATCAGCCTTAGTCTCTCTATCCTCAGCTTTGTGGAACTTATCACTCTTCCTTGAGCCAGCATGAGATATCCTTAACGCGGATCATAAAATGGCAAGTTTTTAATGAAATTATTGATAATAAATGCCTAAGAATTTGCTGTCCTTTCAAGCCAGCCAAAATCAGCAGCCAGAGCTGACTGACTCTAATGGCAGGGCACGACCGCATAGCAATGTCACATTGTTCATTTGTGTTCCAAATTAATGATTACCATTTAGGAATGGAATTCTGAAAATCTCAATGTTGATGTTAGCTGCATGAATCCCCCCCCCCCGCAATTCCTGCTTTGTTTCTTAATCTCAGTGAGAAGCGAGGCATTTTATACCAGTTCTGTTTCATATTATATGTATATTATAAATGTATACATTCCAGGTTTTCTAAAGAAACCAGCACTTAAACAGATACATATAACAATGCATATAAATGTACAAAAATACATACAAAATTATGCTGTAGAAATATAATACATAATATACAGTATGTTCCTGTGAGCGAAGTCATTGGGAGTCTTGTACTCTCAGCAGGGTCACCCAAGGCGGCAATGTCAAGGGGGAGGAGCTAGACAAAGAATGATCCAAGAAGTCCTCAGCAGCAGAACAGGCAGAAGATAACAAGCGGTATGTTGCAACGGCTGTGAAGGCAGATGAAGGCTGCAACAGATAATAATCTACTGGTTGTTGTGATACTCATGCCATCAGAATAGAGCCTTACTGCAAAGACTGTGCATTGGTCAGCGGGCACTGATCTCCACATACAAAACAAATTCACTCAAAGGCATCTTCCAAAAACTCATTCTCCAAAAAAGCCAAAGTGCTGCACCAACAAGCACAAAACAACCCCTCTGCGCCACAATTCAAACTTAATGGTGTAACGCTGGAAAATGTTGATCGCTTTCCCCACCTGGGCAGTTATCTTTCCACAAGGGCTGTCATTGATGCCAAAATCCAGCATCGCCTGAGCTCTGTGAGTGCAGCTTTCTCCCAACTGAAGTGCAGAGTACTTGAGGACTGGGACATTCGCAGGGAAACCAAAATGCTTGTTTACAAAGCTATTGTACTACCAACCTTACTGTACGCTTCTGAAACATGGACCACTTATAAATGGCATCTCCAGCTCCTCAAAATATTCTATCAATTGTGTCTCTGAAAATTTTTTACATATCACTTGGGAAGGCAGGTGAACTAATGTCAGTGTACTGAAAGAAGCAAAGATCACCAGTGTCAAAGCAATGGTTCTTCAACATCAACTTTGTTGGACTGGTCATGTTCAGATTCCTGATTATCGTCTTCCAAAGCAATTACTCTATTCCAAGCTTAAAAATGAAAAGTGTAATGCTGGTGGTCAGCAAAAGAGGTTTAAAGGCTCTCTCAAGGTGAATCTAAAAAAAATGTAATATAAACACCGACAATTGGGAAACACTGGTCTGTGAAAGGGAGAAACGAGCTAAGCGGAAGGCACGTGTGGCAAACCTTCACCATGATCAACTCCTGCCTGGAAACCTATGTCCCCACTGTGGAAGGCCGTGTGGATCCAGAACTGGCATCCACAGTCACCTATGGACACACCGTGAAGACCATGTTCATGGAAGACAATATTATTTGGCTATGTGTGATTGCCAAAGAAGAAAAAGAATTTTGCATATAATTACTTGGTTTCTTAAAAAATGAAATAAAATCCAACAATGTACAAGTGGCTCGGATATAGGTGGGCAGTTGGTACAAAAGGCAGTTGAATGCAAGTAAAGCTCAGTTGGGTCAGAACCACCAAATTCCATGCGTAAATCTGTTTAAAACTACTTCCTCCTCCATCCATAGTGCACCTGGTAGAGACAGTAGACTGATATCCTTGCCTCTTTTTTGGCACAATAACAATACTCTCTTCTTTTTATGTGTTATCTAGTTAACTGACAGTTCACTTGGCTTATTCCCAAATTCAACGTAATTTTATTTCATATAATTCAGTAATGCTCATATCACATTTTTATATTACATTGTTTTAATTTCATTAAATTTTATACACTCTATTTAGCAACTTTTTGTTTTATGCTGTTGGGCCAATTCAGTTATTTTCTCTAATAATCTAGCCAATTCCCTCCCTCCTTGTTAATTCAAATAAAATGATAATTCTTTAAAAAAAATAAAATAAAAATGAGCCCGTTGTGACTTTTTAGATTATCTTTATGCCATTTTTGCCTTCATAATCACCTCATGAAAGAGGCCGCTAATATTATCATTTTAAAGATTGCTGTGGTTGGGCTGAGGATAAAGAGTCAATGTCTTCTCAAAACACATTAAGGGAATTCATTCTGCTGCTCTGCTCTGTTTTAGAATGAGGACTTGAACTCAGGCCCCTTGTGTCCAAGTATAGAGGGATGGGAAAAATTTTTAGCCCAAGAGTCACATTCCTTTGAGTTGATCTACACTCCCTCTCCCACTCCCCCACCCTTCTCATAACAATGTCACAGGAGAAATTTGAACCTTGAGCTAGACAATGTAATAGTCTTTGCAGGGCTGACATTTTGACAGTGGTGTAGCACGGGTTGCTAGAGCCTGGGGCCATGTGGAGGGAGGGAAACAGACAGAGCTGCCTAATGGTGTCCACGTCACTCAGGAAATTGCAGCCACCTGGATAATAATAATAATAATAATAATAATAATAATAATAATAATAATAATAATATATTTATACCCCATCCATCTGGCTGAAGTCGTTCCATTGTCTGGAGAGGTCACTTCCTGGTTTGCATGGAGAAGCCATTTTCAACAGAGCCCAGCAATGGAAGTGCACAGCTATACTGAGGCAGCACCGGGTGTTGAAATTTTGCACCCCAAACAATTTAGCACCCAGGACAACCACCCGTGTGACCCCCCCCATGCTACGTCTCTGCATTTTGGCACCTGAGATGAACCATGGAACTGCCACCTGATGCTGCAGCTCCTTCACCCTTCTGAGCTGCTGTAATAAAAGGCAAGGCAATAGGGGGCAGGAGGAAGAAGTGGATGGGTTTGAGCACCCTTTCTATCAACTACCCCTCTCCCTTGAGCAACAAGAGAGGTGACTGACATATGGAAACAAGGTGGGGACAGAGGGTTTGTACAGTGCAAGAGGAGAGCTGGTGGACAGAAGAGGAGGCAATGATGGCAGAGGCAGCAGCGGGTTGATCCAACACCCAGGGGGTCCAGATCCATTGCCCAAAGCAGGGTGTTTCACTCCACAGCATGCAAGGGCCACCCACGAGTCTTCACATGCATAAATGCATCTGCCTCCACAATCAGTGATCTGGGGACAGAGATCTGAGGATTTGAGGAAGCCCTGAAAAAAGTGTCCTCTGGTAGAAGTGGTGGTGGTGGGCTGCTGGGGTGAGCTGGGAGCATCGGTCTGCCATTTAACTTTCCCGCAATGCCTGGGAGCAACACTACTGTGTCTCACACAGAGAGGCAACAAGCTGCTGGTGGCTGCTATGGGTGCAATTGAATCAACTGGCTTCCTGCAGCTCTTCTGTGGCACACTAGTGGGTGCTCCAGTGCATAATATGGGAATCAAGGTGACACACATTCCTGCTTGAGCCTGTAGAGGAGCATTTTCATAAATATTGAGACCCAAGAGAGAGAGCAGCCTCTGTGCTTTTTGTAAAGTCACATGAGCCATACAGTCTTAGGCAATGCTAGATTAAACCCTGTGGGGGCCCCTAGGCAGTTGAAATCTTGGGGGCCCCCTCATAGATCATCTCCTAATACATTTTTGTAATTTTATCTCAAGATCAAATCAATATTATTTTGATCCATTGTCTCTGGGCCCCTAAAAGGTGTGGGGCCCATAGTCCAGTGCCTACTCTGTCTATCTGGTAATCTGGCACTGGTTTTAGGAACTTCCTGTCCTTTTCTGTTCCCAAGCAGTGATTGCTGGGAAGTGAACATGACAAGGTCTGGGCTGCAGTGAAAGGCAGGGGGCAGGGTGCTAATGAAGGTGACATCAATTAAGCGAGCCCTCTGCTAGCAACAGCCGGGTGAAGGAAGAGTGATAATTAAGGAGGGACTTGC
Organism: Podarcis raffonei; assembly: GCF_027172205.1. Classification (NCBI taxonomy): domain Eukaryota; kingdom Metazoa; phylum Chordata; class Lepidosauria; order Squamata; family Lacertidae; genus Podarcis; species Podarcis raffonei. Next base: position 30,453,126 of record NC_070609.1, read on the forward strand.
TACTTCACAAGCCAAGAGAAACCTAAGCCTTGAAGGATAAGGAAGGGCGATGCTGGGGCATGGTGATGACAGACAAGAGAGCGCCATTGCCTCTGTCGCTCTGAACTCAAATGCAGACTTTTCTCAAGATGGCGTTTCTTAAGTGGGGCTGCAAGCTTTGATCAGCTCATCAGCATAGTTAATGGCCTAAAGGAGGGATGGGGAACCTCAGCTGAGTCCATCTATTCCTGGCTCTGCTAAGAGAGATATACCGGCTAGGCCAGGAGAAGTGAGTTATGCTGCCATAACCCTGAATGAGTCCCAGCTCATATTGGACAGCCAAGACATGCCTATTCCAAATCCTGGCAGATTTTGGATTTCGATTGTGCTGTTAAGGGCAGATTGTTGTTCCTATTGGGTTGGGGCGCCCACTGAATCCACTCTGGTTACAGGTCTGAGCTGCCCCAATAGAGAATGAGAACAGAAATTATTAAATAAATGACAATAAACAACACAACACACAATTGTCAGAGGAATTCAGTCTTTGCACATTCCCATAGGAACTGATCTGATCAACTTTACTACCCAGATTAATGAGAAAATATCCACTTTTGCTCTTCCTACATGTTCTGAAGCTGGCTCAATCATAATCATAGAGGAATCACAGAATTGAGGGGTTGGAAGGGACCATGAGGGTTATCTAGTCCAACCCCTTGCAACGCAGGAATCTTTTGCCCAATGTGGGTCTCGAACCCACGTCATGCTCTACCAACTGAGTTGTAGAGGTCTCTGTTTTTATTTAAAATTGCACCAAATAATTCAAAATGCATTTAAAAATGTGTTTCAAGTTACAACTGCAGATTGCTGTACACACTAGAGAGGAGACAGGGATGCCCTCACCTGATGTGTACAGTGGTACTTCGGGTTACATACGCTTCAGGTTACAGACTCCGCTAACACAGAAATATTACCTCGGGTTAAGAACTTTGCTTCAGGATGAGAACAGAAATCGTGCTCCAGCGGCGCGGCAGCAGCAGCAGCAGCAGCAGCAGCAGTGGGACGCCCCATTAACTAAAGTGGTGCTTCAGGTTAAGAACAGTTTCAGGTTAAGAATGACTGGCAGAATTCGAGATCAGGGAGAAGAGTCGGTGGAAGAAGACTGGAAGAAATTTAAAGACTATTTACAGAAATATTGTAAAATAAATGAATGTTAGAATGATGTTGGATTGAAATTAAGTGGTTTCTAGCTGTAATGGTATAAAAGAACATGAAAAAAACGGTTTTTTATAAGTAAAAATCTAATGTTATAATAACTTAAGATTAAAGATCTGGGTAAAATAAAGAGGGAAAGAAACTGCTAAGTTAATAAATTGAACTGGAACACAAAAAAGGGAGGTAAGAGGAGGTCCGGGAAATAAGTTAATGAAAAATAATGTGATGAAAAGATTGATTGTTTTTAATTATTTTTATTTTGTATTTTCTCTTTTTTCTTTTTCTATTTTGTAATGTAAAAACCCTAATAAAAATTTTATATATATATATATATATATATATATATATATATATATATATATATATATATATATAAAAAAAAAGAACAGTTTAAGGTTAAGAACGGACCTCCAGAACGAATTAAGTTCTTTATCCGAGGCACCACGGTATTACCTATTTGGTTTTCCCACCTCTGCAATCCTCACCCCCCACCTCAATCTCCTACTCATGAAGCTGTCACTTGCACATGTGCAATGGCTGTCTGAAATATACACACATCAGCTGAACTGCAAAGAGAACATGGCTACATTTTCCTTCTGAAGCTGGCTTGAGGGAAATGCATCAAACAGCAGTATTTCTCAATAAACTACAGCATAGCTCTGCATCTGGGTAATGTCATGAGTACACTATCCAAAATTCAACAGTGGAAGCAATGGTGGACGAAGGGGGGCGGGGGTGGCAGTCCGCCCTGGGTGCCATTTGGGGGGAGGGGGTGACATCGCTGTCACCCCCGCCCCTGGGATGCTCAACGTGCACCCCTCCGATGGGCACCATGGTCCCCACAAGCGGTTCGCCATGCCCCCTGGGAAGCACACCACACCCCCTGGGACGCATGCCAGCCATGCCCCTGGATGTACGCCCCTCCCAGTGCCTGAGCAAGTAGCTTCGCCACTGAGCAGAAGTGCACTGTGGCAATGTGTACATAGCCTTAGTTCATCCTGATATTTGCTAAATCAGAATAGGTGAATTCCCTCACCACCATTGCTTTTGTGTATTCACCCAGGTCTTGTATTTACAGTATAATCACATTATTTTGAGCATCTGCCTATCTCTTGTGCCAAACATTTCACCCCTGTCTATTAGTGGATCCTGCTTCAGAATGCAAACTCTGCTGCGATCCTGCCTTGAGGGGAGAAGACCTGGGTTCAAAACATCCCACAGCCTCTGATAGTATCCAATTGTCAGTGCTCACCTGATTACAGTTACGCCAAACGTTCCTCCACCGAGCTACCATCTGAAAAATACCCAGGACCCTATTAATCTGCTAATATTTATAATTGTGGCTGCAGGGAATAACCTCATTTCTGTTGAGAGCTTAATTAATCATGGAATCAAAATGACTCAGGAAGAAGGTTTCACTAAAGAGAAGATAAATTTGTTCAGCTGGCGGGAGGAAGTGGAGCAGCCTGGGTCGGGCGGATCCTATATCACGGATGCCAGTGCCAGCCAAAAGCTCACATGAACTCGCCACAGAGAGGACAAGGGGTGAAGGTGAAGTCATCCATCAGAAACAAATAGCAGCAACATGAGAGCATGCCTTGAGTTCCAAATGGAGATGGGATGACAATAGGTGAAGTGCGTTGGATTTATTTTTCAAGTATTTCAGAGAGTTTGTAGCTTGTTCTTGAATTGGTTTGCTTTTGGGAAGGTGAGGAGGATGAATTTCAAAGTGGATCTCCAGTAAAAATAAAAAAAGGTAAAGGTAAAGGACCCTTGGACGGTTAAGTCCAGTCAAAGGCGACTATGGGGTTGCGGCACTCATCTCGCTTTCAATCTGAGGGAGCCAGCGTTTGTCCACAGACAGCTTTCCAGGTCATGTGGCCAGCATGACTAAAATGCTTCTGGTGCAGTGGGACACTGTGACAGAAGCCAGAGCGCATGGAAATGCTGTTTACCTTCCTGCTGCAGCAGTACCTATTTATCTGCTTGCACTGGCATGCTTTCGAACTGCTTGGTTGGCAGGAGCTGGGACAGAGCAATGGGAGCTCACTCCATCGCAGGGATTCGAACCGCTGACCTTCTGATCGGCAAGCCCAAGAGACTCAGTGGTTTAGATCACAGCGCCACCCACTTCCCTCCGGATCTCCAGTATGATTGGTGCAGGAGAAAGGTCATAGCTCCTTGGTGGAGTTCCTGGCTTCAATCCCTGGTATCTCCAGGGAGGGCTGCAGAATAATCTTCTCTGAAATGCTGAAGGGTCAGTGTATATCTGGTGTAGGAAACTTGTATCTCTCCAGATGTTGTTGGACTCCAACTCCCATCAGCCCCAGCCAGCGTGGATAATGGTGTGGGATAATGGGAATTGTGGTCCGATAACCTTTGGAAGGCCACAGTTTCCTCACCCCTGGTGTAGATAGTTGAGCATTTAGATGGACTAAAGGTCTAGGGAGTGCTAGGGAGGTGGTGGTGGAATGATGCATTAAGGCATAATTAGCACACACATGCCGACATAATGAGCCGAGAGAGAGCACAGTTTATATTGTAAACCCTTCTGTGGTCCTTGGATGAAGTACTAACTTAGTTAGCTAGTTAATAAGAATAACTCTCAGATGGCAGATGAAAGGTTTTTCTGTTTTTTGTTTTGCAAATGATCACCTTGAAAGTTCATAATTTACCAAAACCAATTCTGAGCCTAAAAAAATTCAAGTAATCACTAATCTGACTGTACATGGAATAAACAAAATTCCATCTGCTTTTGTGAAATGGCAAACCTAGCCTTATTTTTGCAGAACGCACTACCTTAAAATCAAACCAGCTCCAAGTGCAAGGTATTGTGATTCATACCTTACTTTATCCGTCAGAGGCTAGGTACCTTCTCTGTATTCTGAAAGTCTTGTTTAGGCCACTGTGAAGGAGAAAGAGATGAGCTGTGGCAAGTAACACCCGCCTGTTAAAGCGCCGGGAATGATTGCTTCACTAAAAGTCAAGGATGAGGAGCTATCTGTACTTGTGCATTTGTTATTGATCCAGGTTGAAATCAAATCACTAACCTTGCCAGTCGAAGTGCTTATATCCCATTACCAGCCTTTTCTCCCCAGATCATAATCCCCCATCCCCTAGCAAGTCATATTAGCTTGAAACGGTGTCTAAACTAGATAGAGGCCATGCTCCTAATCCCCCAGCAACAGGACATTGCTGAGTGATTTAGCCTGGAGTGGTGAAGGCAGAATGATTATAATCACCAAAGACACACTATAGTTCTGAGCAATTCGTACCACCTACCATTCAAAAGGTCTAGATCCCATCTTGATATTTAGAGCAAGCAATCAAGTCAAAGCAGGGATTCCTGCCGCTTGCAGCGCTGGTGCTATTTCTAATAAGCATCTGGCCCTCTTAAGCCATCTTGCAATAAACAAGAAGTGATGTCCGGCATTTTGACATGTACCCTCTTCCTCACCTGGTGTCTGCTGAGTGGCAACAAGGAGCTGTTCTCCAAATGGACAGTAGGTGGCAGTGGAGACACATCGAGGGGACTTCTTGGCATACCCTTCCTGTCTCCAAACAATTTTGGTAGAGTCAGGATGACAGAGCAAAAAAATGCCTTTGCGCAAGGAAGACTCACTGTCCGGATTCATCCCTTTAGCAAGGAGTGCCCCATTCTGACTTACAATCTGTCCTGGTCTCCAGATGTCTCAATTGCAGCTGGCCGGGGAAGTCAGAGGCGGGCAGATGGGAAAGGCTAGGAAGTACATTGCACACAGCAGTCTGGCATATCAGTTGCAGTAAAGCCACAGGATTCCTAATCACTTGGTAGGCTTTTGCTTCCTGGATCAACCAAAGGGAAATATTCTGATTCCCTTGTGAAGAAAAGCCATAACGTAGAGGGAGGAGTTCATGGGAGATCTTGGGTGCTTCCAGACGGGGGTTTAATTAGGTATGTCTGATAATTCCAACAAAAGCAGAAATGGAAGTGGAAATTGCTGATGCTCACTTACTGGGCCCATGTCTGGGACAGAAATCAATCCAGCAAACACAATCGGTCCTCACTATTAGTGCTGTTTTCAGTCAGCAAAAGATACACAGTTGATTACATCCCCCCTACCAATTTGCATTGTGTTTCCTGTGCATTGAAATGAACGGGGCGGAATAATAAAACAACCATGTAATTAAATGATGTAAATCATGCAAGTTACATCACTTTGTCACAGTGGTCAGTGAGGTGAATAACATAGTTTTGGGCAGAAAACAAACTGCAGTGGAATGGAAACAATGCCGCAGGCAACAAATGCAGAGAGGAACACGAAATGATGCCTTCTCACACCCCTAGGCTTCCTGCTGAAAACAAAATATCACAAGGGGGGCATTGACAACTGTTCATCTTCTACCCAGGTCCTCAGCAGACCCAGACCGACTTGGGCTATTGCTAAATGCCCTCCCTGAATAAGCCAACCAACTTGGGTGGCGGCGGCAATGGAGGCAAAAACACACCAGACACTATTGCTTCTTGCTTCAAGCCTGTCAGAATGAAGAAAGTCTGTGAATATTCTATGCATTAAAAAATAAAAAACAAAATCAAATTTCTTCACCAAAAAAGTGAATTTCCTAAGCTGTATAAGATATGCCTATCTGCATAATTTATTGACTGTCTGTTAAGAAGGAAGGCCAAAGAACTATCAAAGGAACTAGGTAAAAGGTAAAGGCAAAGGACTACTAGACGGTTAAGTCCAGTCAAAGGCGACTCTGGTGTGCAGCGCTCATCTCACTTTCAGGCCGAGGGAGCCAATGTTTGTCCACTGACAGCTCTCTGGGTCAGAGCACAAGCTCTGCATGTAAAAAGCCTTGCGTTCATTTCTGAACATCTCCATTTAGTTCTGGGATGACCTCAGATTGAAACCTCAGTCTTAAAGTGATTGCAGTTCATATAACACCTATTGTAGATGGATGAGTGGTCTAGGCAGCTTCCCACATTGTCAAAATTACTACCCACTTTCTTTCTTTCCAGGTCATGTGGCCAGCATGACTAAACCACTTCTGGTGCAAGGGGACACCGTGACAAGTGTCAGAGTGCAAGGAAACGCCATTTACCTTCCTGCCACAGTGGTACCTATTTATCTACTTGCACTGGTGTGCTTTCGAACTGCTAGGTTGGCAGGAGCTGGGACAAAGCAATGGGAGCTCACCACCGCTGTGTGGATTCGAACCACCGACCTTCCGATCGGCAAGCCCAAGAGGCTCAGTGGTTTAGACCACAGCACCACACACATCCCTATCAAAGGAACTACTGCCCTGGCTACTGAAAATCTGGCTGAGTAGCCCACCCCCTTTCTGGGCTCCTTGAAATAAATATAAAATCCTTAGAAAAAACAAATTAGTTTCTAAACAGTTTCTAAATTCTCCTGCTCCAGAGGCTAAGACCCGAACCAATGGCTTCAAGTTACAGAAGAGGAGATTCCAACTAAGCATCAGGAAGAACTTTCTGGCGGTAGGAGCTGTTTGACAGTGAGACAGGCTCCCATGAGAGGTGGTGGACTTGCCTGTCTTGGAGGTTTTTAAGCAGAGGGTGTGTTATGTACTGAGTTGAATAGGATCCAAACTGCAGCAGTCTGATTGGTCCTAGAACAATAGGATCCAAAAGGCAGCAGTCTGATTGGTCCTAGAACAATAGGATTCAGAATGCAGCAGTCTGATTGGTCCTAGAACAATGCAGCAGTATGATTGGTTGGCAGGAACTACCCAATCATGCTCCAGATAGAAGTGAATCCACAACCTGATTGGCTTACAGTAGAATTCCGGAATTAGCCAATCATGTGCAGCCCATTGTGTAAATAATGTATATAAAGCAGATACTTTGAGGGGACATTCATTCATTCCTCCTCACCACTATGAGCTGAATAAAGAGCATGAAATCACTTTGCGACTCTGAGTATATTTCTGGGTGGATGACCATCTGTCATGTATGACCTAATTGAGATTCCTGCACTGCAAGGGGTTGGACTGGATGACCCTTAGGATACCTACCAACTCTACAATTCTATGATTCTATGGGCAACATCATGGATGCAACAAGAGGACGGTGCTTTTTTGGATTAGTTAATGTCCCAAGCATGTGATGCCAGTGCATGGCAATGCAGATTTATCTGCAAAAAAATTATAGAGGCTGGTTTCACATGTGCGTAGTTCTCTTCTTCTGGCTAGAAGCCTTTGTGGCAGGACAGGAGACAGGGATGTATAGCAGCAACAGACTGTAATAAATCTATGCTTTTCCTCCAGGAAAACCTCTGTGCTACCTACAGGACCTGCCAGGTTTTGCTTTCCCCCTTCCCATTTCTCATTCAAGGCTGGCATGCAAGTGAGACTGGTACTCGCCAGCCTTAATGGATCTGACTGTGAGAAGCTGTTTGCACCTCAGTCCCTGGAATGTGCCCTCCAGGTGGCTTCTACAGCAGCAAACTCTGGCGTGTATCGGTAGCGCAGCTTCTTCCACAGAGGCAACGGTAGCAGAGATGGATGAGATTGTCATGCCCGCGCAATCGGAGGGGAATGGCCCTCGCTGGTATTTCCTCTCCTGCCTGTAAATATCACTGCAGGTTTATTTTATTTTTTAATTCTCAGATTCTAATATCCCACTTTATCGCCTCAAGAGATTCTCAGAGCGCCTGACAAAAGGTTCTCACAATAAGTTCACATTCAAGTCTCGTATCAGAAAATGAAATGACATGGTGTCCGTGTGGTAACAGTGCCAGGATTATTCGTGCAGATTATTTCCTGTCTTCCCACACTGTTGGCTTTTGGCCACTGCCTGCAAGGTAGCAGAACTCACTGGGAACTTCTAGTGGGACGCAGTGGGGCCAACAATGTGCAGATGGCAGTGAACCACACCAGGTCAGGACTGGAAACATGTGCCAGAAGCCCCCAAATTCTTCTGCAGATCAGATTAAAATTGAAGGGTTCCCTGTGGCTTTTGACTTCCACATTCAGTTTCTCCAGTGCCTGCTCTTCAACACAGTTCTTATAGGAGCCAACTCCTAGGGGCCAAGGTCTCTTCAGCCTCCCCAATAAAATATTTGAGGGGTTGCCCTCCCAAGTTCATGGGCATTGTCATTCACAGAGGACTAACCACTATACAATAACTTCTTGTTATGTGTCGCAGGGCTTACCTGCCCAATATTTTATTTAAGTTGGCACCCCTGGTCCCTATCAAAGCCATGGGTGTCTGTTCCACTGTTGAAAAGCTCTCACTCTCAGAAAGCTCTTCCTGACGTTTAGTCAGAATCTCCTTTCTTGTAACTTGAAGCCATTGATTGAGGTCCTAGCCTCTGGAGTAGGAGAAAACAAGAGCCCTTTAGATATTTGAGGTGGCTATCATATCTCCTCTCATTCTCCTCTTATGCAGGCTAAACATACCCAACTCCCTCAACTGTTCCTCATGAGACTTATTTTCCATCTCCACATGTTCAACTTGTCAACATCTTCCTTAAATTGTGGTGCCCAGAACTGGACACAGTATTCCAGGTGTGGTCTGTCCAAGGCAGAATAGAGCAGGACTATTACTTCCCTTGATCTGGACACTATACTTCTGTTGATGCAGGCTAGAATAGCATTAGCTTTTTTGCTGCTGCATCACACTGTTGACTCATGTGAAGCTTGTGGTCTATTAAGACCCCTAGATCCTTTTCACGTGTACTACTGGCAATCCAGGTATCCCCCATCTCATATTTGTGCAGCTGGTTCTTACTACCCAAGTGTAGATCCCTATATTTATCCCTATTGAAATTCATTTTGTTAGTTCTCCAATCTGTTGAGGGCATCTTGAATCCTGTTTCTGTCTTCTGTGGTGTTACCTACCTATCCGAGGTGGGTGTCATCTGCAAATTTGATGAGCATCCCCACAATTGCTTTATCCAAGTCATGTATAAAGAGGTTGAATAATGGACCTAGGAAAGAACCTTGTAGTGCCCCACTTGTTACTTTTTTCCAGGATGATGAGGAACCATTAGTGAGCACTCTTTGGGTCCAGTCAGTCAACCAGCTACAAACCCACCTAACAGTTACCCCATCTAGCCCACATTTCACTCGCTTCTCCACAAGACTATCATGGGGGATTTTGTCAAAAGCCTTAACGAAATCAAGCTACACTATGCCCACAGCATCCTCCTGCTCCACCAAGCTTGTAACTCTATCAAATGAATGAATGAATGAACGAATGCATGAGATTCGTCTGGCTTGACTTGTTTTTGAGAAACCCATGCTGGGCCTTAGTAATCACAGAATCCTTTTCTAAGTGCTCACGGACTGACCATTCAATTATCTGTTATCTCTTATAGGACCTTTCCTGGTATTGACATCAAGCTGACCAGTCGGTAGTCACCTGGGTTCAGCAATGAGCAGAAAATTTACCTTGGCTGAGCATTGGCTGAGTTTGTGGACTGAATAACAAAGCAGATCTGGATGATTCAGGTCTCTCCTTTCCCTTCCCAAGTCAAACTTGAAGCCAATACTCTGCGCCAGAGTCACACAATACGATCACAGAGTCCTGTGCTGCTCTGTAATTTCAGTAGTCCTCTAGACATATAGCTCTGTGTTTCCCCATATATTTGCACTTCTCTAGGTCTATGGGCTTTGTAAGAAGTGAAGCTGTCCAAAATGTTGCCCATGGAGCTCTAAAGAGCTCAAGGCCTTTTTTTTTTTTTAAAAAAAGCACAGCAACAGAGGTTTTAAAATTATTATTAAAAAAGCGAAAAGCTTCATTTAAGTTTTTTTTAAACCCTAGGCTAAGCCACCTTTTATGAAATTTGTCTGGTTTTTTTGTGTGTTTTTTGTTATTCTTTCACTTGCATATTCTGTCTGTTAATTTGTCCATTAAATGCCAGGTCCCAAAGCTGCAAATGCCAGACTTCAAATAAGTCTGCCCTTAAAGTTCCCCCAAACCTGGCGATAATAAGTCTTGCAGGTATCATAAGGGAATGATAAAATCCTTGAAGCTTGGGCTTCCCCTTCGAGTATGGAAAGAAGACCAATTTTGGGGTCCATTGCCACTAGTTGTTCTATTATTTGGCACCTGATTTTTTAAAGAGGGAGCTTGATAAAAAGTGACATGTTCAATTCACTCATCTAATATTGATCAAACAATAGTCAAATATTTTAAGTGCCTTTTTTAAGATTAACAAAGAATAGAGCAAATTATGATAATTACTATCTATAGTGGTGGACCAGCTGTCTTTCAGTTGATCTGCCATGTGTGATCTCCTCTTTGAAGAATGCCTGGTAAACTTTAGAAGAATCCCAAGCTTGCCAGGGAACATACTGGGGAAACCACTGCTTTAAAGCAACCCATGTAAGATTGCAATGTTACTTCCACCAGTTATTACCGCCCTCACCAAACTGGTGCCCTCCAGTTGTTTTGGTCCCAGCGAGCATGGATGTATGGTGCTGGCGCTAATGGGAATTATACTCCAAAACATCTGGAGGGCACCAGGTTGGCGAAGGCTGAGTTGCCATGTCCTTCCAATGTGTTGCATCAGGGTAGTAGCTACAGGATCCCCCTGTTCTCCTGTCAGGATAAGTAGCACCTAGCTGTTGGTGATGTATCTTTGAGAAGACATGAAGCAATAATTTACATTGCCAGACTATATTGCCCCAAATAGTTTGGGACTGGCTGCTCCCCTCGGTTTCAACCTGAGGTCTTTCCTGGACCTGTTGCTAGAGAGAGATTCTTCTAGGTTTAAATACAATTGGTCAATCATGACACATTCTCCATGTGAAGCATCTGCCCCACCAGTGAACTGGAAGGGTTGGAGAGTTGCCACCAGCATTTTATTATTTACTTCTTTGAACATTTATAGACACCCTTTCATTTTAAAATAGCAAAGTGGTGTGCAGGATAAAATCAATACAATAAAATAATAATGTATTAAAAACACAAATACAACAGATATCCAGAATTTCTAGCAGAGCTAGTACAACAAACCAGGGCTTGGGAATGCCCTTGTGAGTAGCTATTTTTTTAACAAGCAGGTGGGATGCCAACACCACTGCAGCATGCTGTATCTCTATGACAGTGGTAGGGAACCGCTAGCCCACAGGTGTAATTAGACCTGCTAGGCCTCTTCATTTGGCCCACCAGGCTTCTTCAGTGAAGGATGAAAAAGGGGATTGGTCACATGATGCTATTGTGATGTCAGATGATTGACAGGTGGGTGACCCCATGCACCTGTCAAAGTTGTTTAGGTGGGATGTGTGTTGCAGGTAAGGATTTGCCCATGGACTAGAGGAAAGTCATTCCATAGCATGGGAACCACTATGAAGAAGACCAAAACAAAATCTAGAGTAAATTTGAGAGTTGGTCCCCCAAATTTTACACAAAGGCAAAAGAATTTATGTATCATTTGCCCAACTTTTCAGTGGCCATTTGCGTGTCCTGGAGTGGATTGGTTCTGAAAAGCAAGTAGCTGATTGTATTCCATACTCAACTGGAGCAGACATTTTTAAAGAGCTGCTTTTATGAGTTGGCAGGTGGGAGGTGGGGTCTGCTTTGATACTAAGCTTTGATATTTTGGTTTATTGTCTTTTGGTTTAAGCCCAGTGCATTGTCACATGACCTTACACTATTGCCAGGTTTACGGAGTGGTTCTGGAGCTGTAATATAGATTTATTTCCAGGTCTTTCCTGTACAAAAGTTGCACATTTCTCAGTTTCACTTGGGCAGACTTTCTTTTAGCAGAAACGAGGCAGGGGGAAGTGGTGAAAGATGTTTGTGTGGTGGCATCGAATAGACACATGGATAAAACCTATTTGTGAATTGTGCAGTAAGATGAGATTGCCGAAGTGATTGCTGAGTGATGGACATGAATGATTTCCTCCCTGCGGCCTTGCATTGATGGATGAAGAAGAATTCATGTCACATTGCACATTATATAGCTTCCCCACTTTCCCCCCATTATTAAAATCCCAAGAAATAAGGGGAGGGGGGGAAATGTACCGGAGGGAGAAAGATAGGCCACAGCACGTAATCTAGCCATGTGAGAGTTGATTCTTGAAACAGACCTGAAATACAGCTGTCTCCAACCAAATAATGTGTACAAAAGTGTGTATCTTACAGAAAAGTGTGCATAAAAAAAATCTATATTATAGAAAATAGTATGTATTTATAATCTGATGCAGAAATGAGGCATGGAGAAATGAGAAACAGAAGGAAACTAAAATTTACAGATTTGTCCATCTCTATTTCCATCCTCCGTTGTTCCTCCTAGTGTCTGATCGAACCCAAGCAACTTTCTCCAGGTGATTTGTGTTCTGCCCCACTTCTCGCTGTGGCCACTCTGCTGCATGCATGGTCCCTGAGGGCCCAAATTCAGTGTGAAGCTCACCATGAGGAACAGTTAAACATCTATTGGGCACCCCATTTAAATGAAGCCAAAGAGAGAGGAGGGGAAGGGAGAGACAAGCATAACAAGGGACATACAGGAACAAATGGAGTTACCCTCCAACCTCTCTATTTCACTCTCCCCAAAGCCATGCTTCCTCCTTATGTCACTCTTGCTCTCTCCAGCTTGTTCCCCTCAACACTCCTGCTCCTTGTTCTTCCTGAGCGCCTTTGTCTGGCTGGAATGTATCCTTGAACTCTGATAACGCCTCTTGCATGTCTGGATGGAGGGTGGGAAGATGGGTTTGTAGAAACCTCCTGCTTGTGCATGGTTGGAACGTAGCCTACTGTACAAAGGCACAAGTCACATCCATTGCTCCACCCACTTTCCCCTCTGGCTCCACCCACCATGGCATGCAGCCCCCAGAAGGTTATCAATGAAGGAATGTGGCCCTTGGGCTGAAAAAGCTGCCCCACCTTAAGCGTAGACAACCCTAAGCTAGTCGGACCAATGGCTCAGCTCAGTATAAGAACAGCTTGGTATGAATAAGTTCCTCTTTTCTTCAAGCCACGAACCACCTGCTAGTCACCTTTGTCGGCTGCCCCAAAGGTCTCATGTTACGATATCGGCAGCCCTGAATTCTAGTGCTGCGCTTCTCTGCCTCCGCTGCAGCGCATACAAAGGTGTGTGGATATGTATTATTCCAGAATGTCCTTATTTCACTTGTACAGGTCAAACCTTGAAGCAATTGCACTGTTAAGGATAATGCCTCTTTTCTTTCTCTTTCAGCCATCCCTGGCGCCTGGCACCTTTCTTCTAATCTGGACATCCCTAGTGCATCTCATTTCCCTCGGGGGCAATTGCAAAGCGGTGTGTCATTACTACCCGCTTACATTTGTTTTCCTTTCATTTCCTTTTAGTGCCCTCCTGTCAAGTTGTGTTTGACTGAAAATAAAAACCCGGGTTAATGTTATCTTGCATCTCAATGTCACTACTCAAGGTTTTTTACGACATCAATTAAATCTCCAAGCTCAGCCTTGCTTTTCATTTTGTCTTACTTCTTTCTTTCTTTTTTTTTTTACCCCTAAAGCAAGAGCCATAACTCAGAGCTTTTAAGTCCCAGTATAATCTTTCCTTTTTCTTTCTCTGTGTAAGAAAATGATTCTTTTCTTTCTTCGTCTTTCTTTTTTTGTACCGTTGGCTGAGGAGAAGCACCAGAATTGAGTGCCATTAAAAGTGTGGAATAAAAAGGAGACTTCGGATAGCAATCAAGAAGGGGTGGAGAAGATGCCCTCTACACAACCCCCTCCAAGAGGAAAAGTGTTCGGAGGCGTCACAATGCTGGGGCCAAATCTTAACATGGGTGGGGTGACAACATACACATAAGAAGAGGCTTGCTGCTGGATCAGGCCAGGGGTCCTTCTAGTGCGACACCAGGGTCTCACAGTGGCCATTCCGATGTCCTTGTGGGAAACCTGCAAGTCAGACCTGAGTGGAGCACCAGCGCTCTTCCCACCTTCTGATTCCCAGCAACCGATATTTCAACACTGCCTCCTACAATGGAGGAAGGACCTCGCTTCAACAGAGCTGCCAGGTCATAAAGGATGGTAATGGCCAGTTCACTGTATGTGGTGGGGATCAATTCAGTCTGCTTTTTGCAGCAAAGAAGCTCAATCCAACACTAGAGGATCAGAACACAACACCCGGCCAGGCTGCACACAATAATACATTTCTTGCATGTTAAATAAATTTTGCACAAAGGTACAATTGAGAATTTCTAATGCGGAGGTGGGCTGACTTTAGGTTTGCAGACCTACTTTTTCTTTGTTTTATTACGAACCTGAGATCCACCAACTGGAGTCAGGCGCAAGAGACATACCCCTAGATGATGATGATTAAAACTGAACCTAGGAATTTGCTTTGAGTAACAAGACTGAAGTGGGCTCACAGTTCTTCCAAACAAAAATCCACTCCTGGTTCAACTGGGCAGCTGGTCCACTCCTGGCAACTGTTTTATTTCTTAAATCCAGAAGAATCATTGCAGGCTGGAGGAGTTATTTTGTTACAAAACAACAGGAAGTCAGAAATCCTTGCTGATGTACTGGAAATCATACAGAGATCTACCATTTGATCTTGTCCTGTCATTTGCCCAGCCCTTGTCCTTATCTCTCTGAAATCCTCAGTTGTCCTTAGAGCTCTGAAATCAAGTCCAGGTCATTCAGAACTCCAACATCCAGGGTGAAATTTTGGTGGAGAGAAAGCTGGGAGTGCCCCAACGTTGTTCAGGTTCTGTGTGCAAAACCAAAACGGCAGAGATCTTTACCTCTTTTCTCTGGCATATAGCCTTCTACATATTCCTTTGGTAGACAGAGTAAAACCTGAACAGAGCTTTCAAGAGAATCAACCGGTTGTTCTCCAGGGTCTCAGAGGAAAGTGAAAGGGGATGAAAACCAATGCTCCCTGACCCCGAGCTCATTGATGCAAAGTTGTGGCCTTGCGATGCTCTTCACTTTGGTTGAATTTCACCGTCACTTGGCTGTGCGTTGTTCCAATTACGCAGTGGCGGGTGAGAACTAGAGGCTAACGGTGCCTTTCATCCCCTGCCCGCACTTATCCGCTTGCAACTCTTTCTGTTCCTACTCCATTATGATACAGTGCATAGCACTTTGTTCCTCCAGTCGTCGAGACCTGCAGATCCGGGGGCACATTGACACCAGATACTGAGTGAGTATCTCTCGGGAAACTCCAATGAGCCAGAGACAATGGAGAGGGAGGAGAAAGACGCCTTCTTCCTTGACACACGCTGGAAATGTTGACCCCATCAAGAGAATGATCGCATGTGTGTAGAAAATGAGATCTTCTCGGGCACCTTGCAAACATGGCTGGGCTGTAACTGAACGGAAAATGCCACAGCAAAAAAATAAAATAAAATGAAGAATAAGAAGAATCCCATAATCATAATTTAACAGCCTTCTAGTGCATATATCTGCAAGAAGCATAACTCTAAGAATAATCTGTTAAATGATTTAATCGCAGTAGCTGGCAAGCAGTATATGATGCAGGAACATTGAATATTTGTTTTCACCGTAATTTGCTACCCTGCCTATCAAACAGGACCAAAGCTGGAGAGGTTGTCTCCTTGTATCTCAGGGTGTTCCATGGGTAGTCCAGCTTTCAGATTGGTGGCAAATGGCTAAGGACCAGAGGAGGTTGGGCTGTTAGGGTGAATGGGGCACTGATCCACCAGCCGCACTGTCTGCGCTCAGTCAAGCCCCACCTGCCTGGCTTTTACTTACACCCAACACAGAGAGTGCCCCTAGCTGTCAGCTTCTTCCATGGTCTCAGTGTTGTCCCTTGTAAAACTGAGCAGGGAGGAGGAGGAGGACAAAACCAGAACTTATTGCCTCTGCCATTGGTTCTCTGGCTCCACCTATTGCTTGGTTCCCTGCCTTCCGCCCTACCAGTCTCAATCAGCACCTGCTGCTACCGCTGCTACCGCTGAGCATTTCCCCAAAGTTCTCCCTTGTGGAATTCGATGTTGACTATACTGCAGATAGGGAGACTTCACCAATGTTTGCAAACATTCCTCTCCTATCATTTGTTGTCCCTTGTTATTTGATTTCATTTTTTGAAATTCAATGGTGTTTGATTACTGGCAGGTACTGCTATTAATGACAGTATTTCAAAGGTGACGTGGAGTGCTGTTTGTCACCTGAATTAAATAGATTGCAGGTTGTAATATTTCACGTTGGATGCCTGCTCAAACAATCAAGAAATGCCAAAAAGAAAAATGAGAAAATCTGGAACATTGTGAATGAATCAGTGCTACTGGAAAGGATACCCACACACCCTACATTGGCTGATCAGCCAATTCTGTCCTGTTTGGTGTTGCTAGATGCATACACACCATATATTTAAAGCACTTTCCCCTCTTCCCAAAAAATCCTGGGAACTTTAGTTTACTCTCAAAGTGCTACAATTTCCAGCACCCTTAACAAACTACAGTTCCCAACATACTTTTTTTGGGGGGAGGGGAGATGTGCTTTAAATGTGTACATAACCTGTCAGGGGTCATAGTTTTCTTTCCTTACATTGTGTGCCATTCCATCCTGTTGGGAACATTTTGCATACCCCCCCCCATAAAATGCACAACCCATTCACCAACAACAACAACAAAAAAGGAATATAAGAAGCTGCTTTATACTGAAACTGTTGGTTCACCTAACTCAGTATTGCCTACACTGACTGGCAGGGGGTGTCCAGGGTTTCGAACAAGGGACATTCCCAGGCTTACCTGGAGATGCTAGAAATTGACCCAGGACTTTCTGCATACAAAGGCAGATCTTCTCCCACTGAGCTATGGCTGCCCTTTCCCCTTTTGTTCACATTGTTTCTGCAAAATACATACTTCGTGTGAACTTTTTACACATCCCAAAATCATAGAACGGCATGATTAAGCTGGGAGTTCTGCTCCTTGAGAACCTTTGAATTTGTTGGAGCAGATCAATCTGCCGCAAAAAATTAGATCCAATGAACCTTGCCCAAGAAGAGGAGTTTGGTGCCTCCTGCTTCTGCCTGTGCCAGGAATGGAGGTCTCCCTCAAAACCGCAGGGAGAGACAGACAAAGATAAACAAAGAATGATGGGAGGAACTAATTCTTTGAATTCTTCTCTGGGTGGGAGAGGAACAGACTCTCACCTGCAGATTGCTCTGTGGTCTGGCACTTACTACTCTATGGAATGCGAGGGTAGGCAAAGGCACTGGGTGCATGGAGCACTCCTACTGCCGCAACACCCCATATCCATTCCTGGAAACAGACAATATCCTGCTAATTGGGCTTTAATCTGCGTAAAGTACGGGCACATGCGAGAGGCAATGAGACTACAAACTGTGGATCATCTCAGCTACAAGGATTTAAAGGTTGGAATTGAGATAAGGTTTCATTTGGTGCCAGAGATGGTGGGGGGAAGGTAGCCTACAGTTGTTTTTCAAAGTTTTTCTTCTACATTTCTGGTTTAGCAACCCTCCTCAGAATGCAAGATTAAAATATAATATAAAAAGTGAGGGTGGAAGAAACGGGATTAATAACATGAAATTAAACATCAAACTGGAACTGCATGTGTGAGAGGAATGGAATGGAGAGAAAGATTGACTCTTTGAAAAGACTATGTTGGAATATAGAAAGACCACCCACACTCTGTTATTTTCAAAGGAATGTGAAGGAGACTGAGACAATTTGGAATGTACTCTAACCAGAAAGATAACTGACTACATTTTTTCATTTTGAAAGGAGGAAAGGAGTCTGCCAGCTGCAAGGTCAGAGTTTTTCTTATTAATCATTGGTAGTTGGAATCAGACCGCTCTTCCTAGGTTGGGGAAAAAATGGTGAGGGCAGTTTATTTGTTGGAACAGAGGGGTCTCTAACAAACTCTTGAATTATGGGATGAAGTGATGCAGAGGCTTTTGGAAAACTGTGAGACAACCGCTTCCCCCAAGTCACAATGGGAAATATCAACAGTTGGAAGAATGAAGGACACAATAGCATATATGGTGGAGACAACCATCTTGAAGGGAATGTAATTGAAATTATTAAGATTTTGAAATTCAGAAAATAAAAAACAAAGAGGAGCGCATCAAAACTAGCACTTTAACTAAATTGTATAATTTGGCACATAAATAATTGGCTTTAATAATTGTATTAATTGGATAAAATTGGCATTGTTATAATGAGGCTGTTATTGGAAGGATTTTGGAAAATCAATAAAAAAATATTTATCGAAAAAGAAGAAGAGGAGAAGGAGGAGTTTGGCAACTGGCCTGTAATTACTTAGATCTTTTTGAATCCAGAGAGGGTTTCTTGAAGGGTGGTTTTGCAACTGTCTCCTTCAAGCAGGCAGGGACGTGCCCCTCCCCCTTTGTAAGGAGGCATCAGTCACCTCCCTGGCCCAACCTGCTGTCCCCTCCCTGCTATTTTTATCAGCTAAGAGGGGCAAGGGTCCTGAGTGACCCAAGAACCTTGTCCACATCCTTGAGCCTTACTACCTGAGACTTATCCAACACAACAGGAGTAGACTGTGCTCGGGACATCTCTCAAGATTCATCTGCTGTAACAGGAGAGCCAAGGTCCTGGCAGATGCAAGCAACTGAATTCTCAAAATGCTTTGCAAACAGGACACAGCAAGCTGCTATTGGTTTTACCACCTCCTTCAGGCTGAGGGTAAGAGGCACAACACTACCCAGAAAATCTCTACTGGATTGCACAATGAAGATGCAATGGAGGCAGCAAAGTATGATTTCTTTGTTGCCTTCACTGCCACTGGGTAGACTTGATGATGAGTCCTCACCAAAGTTTGATTGCATTGGGCTGGAATTTTCCTTCACTTGTCTTTGAGCCATCTGCCAGCTTGTTTTCTCTCCCTAAGTTCTAGGGTATGCCAGGGAGCCAAATAGGCTCCAGGAAATGGGAGAGGGTGCTCAAGGGCAATTATGTCAATAGCCTGAGCCATCCAGATGTTCCATGCTGGCTGGGGCTGATGGGAGTCCAGCAACATATGAATGGTACCAGGTTAGGGAAGGCTGGTCTAA
Organism: Podarcis raffonei; assembly: GCF_027172205.1. Lineage (NCBI taxonomy): Eukaryota > Metazoa > Chordata > Lepidosauria > Squamata > Lacertidae > Podarcis > Podarcis raffonei. Next base: position 30,472,265 of record NC_070609.1, read on the forward strand.
ACAAAAAAAGCCCCCAATGCCTTTCCTTGTTGAAATGGGACTCCACCCCTATTCTCATTTGGCTTGGCATTTTCTGCACCTTTTCCAGGTCCCAGAGAACCACAGTGACCTAGAAATCTAAAGAGAGCAACAAGGACTAGGAAGAAGAGGGCAGTCGGGCTAAATTGAACAGTCAGTCCTTTGCCTGCAGTCTTCCAGTTAGAAATTATTGTCTGCAAACAGACTTAGCCTGGTTGAAATCAATGGGATTTAGATAAATAGTTGGATGCATTGATTTCAGTAGGTGCCCACAGTGCAAAATGCAGAGCTTCCACATCTGAAAGATTAGCAGTGTGCATTCATTTTGGAACTAATGAAAAATGGAATCAATTGGACTAGTATTCAGTTTTCAGCCACTCCAAAACAAATGAAATGAGCGGGTACAAATGGGTGTGTGGGTATGTGCCATTTGTAGTTCTTTGTTCCATTTAGGGATTGGGGTGTTACTTTACACTGGTGACTGTGGAGCCTTTTCGTCAACTATTATATATATATATATATATATATATATAGCTTTCCGGCGAGCCTCTTGAAGTACTGAATGTATCTATGTGGGGTTTATTTCTGATGGGTAGGAGAATGCAGCCACCATGGAAAAGCCCATTTCCTAGGCCTACCAATCAAATAAAATTGAAAGTGGACTTGTGAGCAAGCTCTCCAAAGCTGATCTCAGGTTCCAGGGAGGTTCATATGGGTGCAAATAAATTGCTACAAAATAATTGAAGGCAAGGATGAGGAACTTGCAGTCCTTCAGTTGGACTACAACTCTCATAATCCTTGACCAATGACCATACTGGTGGGGAGTGAGAGGAGTTAGAGCCCAGTCACATATAGGTGGGGGCAGGTTCCTCATTCCTGGTTTAGGGCTTCAAGTGCCATTACCGGGGCGAAGATGAATGTATTTTTCATTGATCATTAACAAAACAAGATGTTACACGGACACACACAAACATCGTCACCATTTTATTTAAAAAGCAAATGTGGTGTTTAGTAATTAAAACGCTTGGGGTAATGAAACCATCACTATAAACTATTTAATGTACAAATGCTGGAGAGTGAAACCAATTTACTAAATGAACCCTTCATTTCTCTCCCTGCCCCCTGTTTCATTTGACCTTAGTAAATCCACCAAAGAACAAAATGAATCTGCTTTCCTCACTCACATATTTATTTTTAAAACCTATATTTTGCTCTTCATCAGCAGACCCCAGGGTGGGTTACAACAATAAAATACATAATAATCAAATATTAAAATCAAATTTAAAAACCACACCTTCTTAGTTACTGAAGGCCCATGTCCCAGGGACAACATATATCAAAAGACCTGGTGAAAAACAGCCAAGGAAAAGAAAAGAAGAGGTTTTCAGCTGCCATCTAAAACTGAGCAAAATTGTCACCAGCTGAATCTCCAAGGGGAGTGCATCTTACAGTTGGCGTGTGATAGCTTAGCAGGCCTTCGTGAACCCTTTCACCACTTTCTGCTTCTGAAAAAAAAGAGGGCTGAAGATATGTTGCTTCCATCCTCTGCAACACACAGGTTGAAGTTCAACTGGGTTGAAGAAAACATGGACTGGCCCGATTGATTGGCTAAGACAGTGGGACTCTCTACCTCCCAGGCCGCTTGCTCAGGTGGTCTGAATCTGCTACAAGCACTTGGCGTATGTTTCATTGACACACTTGGAAGTCCTCTAGGCATCCTGGAAGAAGATGTAGCTGTAGCTTTTTCCGAGGGTTCCTAAATAAATAAAAGCTTGCACATGTTAATTTGGTTCCAAGAGACATTCGCGTTGGCCTCCTGCAACAGTGCAGCCTCTTCAAGAACACTGTCTTAGTTCATAAGTGTCTGGGATCATAGACTCTGCCCTCTTCATCTCCCTTTTAGAGTTAAAAATTTATGGCTCCACAGATGGGCTACTCTGAGCAAACCTCTAATCTCTTTTGCTTGGGATGGTTCAGTGCATCAAGAAGCTGCTAAAACGGAAAGGCTACATGGGGAGGAAAGCAGCTGTCTCCATCGTCCGGCACTGCTTGGAGTGCGTAATTACATAACACCCCCTTGCCTGAAGTTTATGCTTGACTGCAATCTATATAACCTTTTTAAAATTAATCTTGTTTCTCCCCCCTTCCCCATGCCCCCCCTTCTCTCTCCGTGTCCCATGCACACAGGCATGCACATAAATATAGCTGTTGAAATTCTAGGGAGAAAATGCAGTTTTGGAATTTATTGGGATTTGTAGCCTGTCTCGTCCCTAAAGCTCAAAGCAGGCAACACTAATAGGTTAGTTAAATGAAGTAAATGAATTCAATATGAAAATTCTAACACCGTGGCAGCTTAACGCTACCCACCAAACAACCCTCCAAGCCAAAAGAAAGAAAAAAGGAAAGCCTTCCTAGTTTGGAAAATGTATGAACCACTTGATCAAAAAGTTATCAAGGCGTTATCCAAATCAAACCAAGGACAAGGCACAGCTACGACAGGCAGGTCGCTTGGTTGCAGTTTCCCACACTATGATGGGAGGCATTGTATTTCTGTTTAAATTCATTCATTTCAATGGGTCTACTTTGAGTAGAACTTAGGTCACATCCACACCATTCATTTAAAGCACTTTCATACCATATTAGCATTCACGGTGACTCCTGGGAACTGTACTTTAAGAGTGTTGGGAATTGTAGCTCTGTGAGATCAGCATCCTTAACCATCGACATTTCCCAGGGGTCTCCAAGACTTTCTTTGCGAGCCCATGCGCTAACCCCAAGAATTTATTTAAAGGCATAAAAGAGTGCTATAAGTGTATGGTAGAGCATGGAGTAGAATCCATAGTACTTACTTCTAAGTACTAAAATACTAAGTATTTTAATATAGATTGGCATCTATATTAAAACACACAATTTTATGAAAAACTGGGTATTCCTTTTTGGTGGTGCATAAATAACCACCTTAACCCCAACTGTGGAATTCTCCCTGCGAGCTGCATCTGGTCTCTTCAGCTTTTTAGTTTCCACCGTCTGCTTCTATTTACTTATTTATTATATTTATTATTCACCCCATAACTCAGTCCTATGGGCAATGTGCAGGGAATTTGAAATGAATCTTAAAAGACAAAAATACATAAAGCACCACAATAAAACCTGCAACCAGCAGAGAGAATAAGATGGTCCTGTTTAGGCCAGCCTTTTTATTAGCTAGCGGCATGACTTTATGCTGACTGCGGTGTTTGCGAGTCATAGGAAGGTTTTATCAGTGTTGATTTACCTTCATTTTAAAATTATTATTTTTTAAAAAATACTTTCTATTTGTAAATAATGTTTAACCATGTTTCACCTATTTTGCCACTCCTAAGAAGCAAACATAGCATAGCAAAAAAAATGTAGTCAATAACAAAATAATCAGAGCACACACATGAGCCAGTTTCTACAGCACATACAATAACAGCTGTGTCGTTCCTGCCCATAAAGTGTGTTAGGAACCAATGATAAATAAAACATGGCCCAGTGGAAACTTTTGATAGGGAAAGTGAACTACAGAGCTCCGTCAGGGACAAGGCAGGGCTAGACAATGTGTCCCCCTCCAAATGTGGTTGGACTCCAACTCCCATCAGCCCTAGCCAGGGTAGCTGATTTTATTTCTTGCATTATTTTTATTCTGACAATTTACATACTGCTTAATTACAATTGGCTCTGAGTGCTTTACAAGTAGCCGAATACTATGAAAATAAAAATCGGAATTCAGTTCAAATGCCAGCTGGAATTAAAAACAAATATTTAGCAGGAGCTGGAAGTTCCACAGGGAGGGGGGGCCTGCCTGGCCTGAACTTGAAGGGAATTCCACAAAACTGGCCCCACAATACTGAATATCACAGTCCTTGTGGCTATGAGCCAGGTATCTAAGCATTCGGAGACTACTAACAGGAACTCCACTGAAAACATCAGTGATCAGGCAGGAATATAAGGGATCAACTGGGCAGTAGTTGTTATAAACCATAGTATCCAGGATGGGCTCATTCTGGAGTAGCTGCACTAACACCTGTTTAAAGGCAGCAAACATCACTCCATCACCTAAAGACATGTCCATTGCACCCTGGGCTCATCCAGTCTACCCAAACCCCCAAATGGCTTTCAGCAGTGAGGATGAACAGGAGCCAAGAGACCAAGAAGCAAAATTCATCATTGCAAGAGTGCTGTCTGCAGTATCAGGCTGCATAAACTGCAACTGATCTGACAGAGTATGTGAAAGCACGGGACTGGGCACCTCTGTGGGAGCTGCTACAACAGTGGCATCCAGGGCACTGCAGAAATGAGTGCTAATTGCTCACAGCATGCTGCCGAGTGCTCCAGAGACCCATTCATCACTTCTGGTATGACCAGCCTCTGGACCACCTAAAACAACTCTGCTGGATGGCTCTTTGAGGACATGATGGGAGAGTGATAGAACATCTGGTATCCAACTAAGTTCTACTTAGAGGAGAACCCACCAAGACTTGACTAACTTGGGTGCATTCATTTCAGTGGGTCTACTCTGAGCAGAACTCAGTCGGATACAACCTCTGGTCAGCTTCAAAGCATATTTTCTCTCAGCCTGCTTCATTGTCTGCATGCTCTGCAGCACCAGAGAAGACCCTTGGCAGTGATTGTGTCAATAGTCCTCCTAATCTCACCCATCCCATAGTGAGACCAAAGCCATGACAGGATCATCGGCTCTATTCCTTGAAAAATCCTTCAGAGCATTCTGGAAGCTACCAAGTTTCAATAGTCAGGGATTCTGGGAGTGGCAGGGGGATATAAACTATCTTAATGAATACGAATAAAACAAACAAAGGCTGTAGTTAAAAGCCAACAGAGAATCTGAGAGGCAGAAAACATTGAACACTGTTAAGCAGTAAGTAAATTAAAAGCTCGGTAAGAAACCATGGTCACCAGCAGAACACCAGTGTAGGAGGAGACAAACAAAGCTCCTGCAGAAAGGAATTCTATATTCTGGATGCCACAGCCAAAATTGCCCTCTCATACTGCAACTCAGACATGGGTGGTGCTGTGGGTTAAACCACAGAGCCTAGGGCTTGCTGATCAGAAGGTTGGCGGTTTGAATCCCCACGACGGAGTGAGCGCCCGTTGCTCAGTCCCTGCTCCTGCCAACCTAGCAGTTTGAAAGCATGCCAAAGTGCAAGTAGATAAATAGGTACCACTCCGGCAGGAAGGT